>NC_037335.1:48440142-49044692 GCF_002263795.3 Bos taurus
TCTGGATAATGGAATGAATATGTTTACTCTATGGGGTTATTGAAAATTCAGCAGATGAATTCAGTTAATTCCAAAGAGGTATCAAATAATTTAAGTACAAGGTAAAAAGACAAGAGGTCAGGGCCACTCTATTCCCCTATTTTAGCTTATGGAAATTATATAATCTGATAAGGGGCCTGTTGATAGTGGCTTTGAAGCTCATGATCATATTAACTTTTTTTTTTTTTTTTTTAATTAGGGTCCAGTGGCTAAGACTCCAAGCCACCAATGCAGGGCGCCCAAGTTTGATTCCTGGTCAGGGAACTAGATCCCACATATCTCAACTAAGAGTTTGAATGACATAAGTAAAACTCAGCACAGCCAATTAAATAAATATATACATAAATAAATATTTAAATTAAAAAAAATTTTTTTAATACCAAAAACATTATATTGGGGTATAGCTGATAAACAATGTTGTGGTAGTTTCAGGTGAACAGAGAAGGAACTCAGTCATACATATACAGGTATCAATTCTCCACCAAACACCACTCCCATCCAGCCTGGCATATAACATTGAGCAGAGTTCCACATCCTATACAATAGGTCTTTGTTGGTTATCAGTTTTAAATATAGCAGTGTGTACTTGACCAAATTCTTTAACTATCCCTTCCCTCCCTGGCAACCGTAAGTTCGTTTTCTAAGTTGGTTGAGTCTCTTTCTATCTTGCAAGAAAGATTATTTCTTTTTTGATTCCACATAGAAGGGATGTCATATGCTATTTCTCCTTCTCTGTCTGACTTACTTCACTCAGTGTGACACTTACATACTTCACTCAGTATGACACTCTCTAGGTCATCCATGTTGCTGCAAATGGCATTATTTCTTTTTTAATGGCTGAGTAATATTCCATTGCATATATGTACCACATCTTCTTTATCCGTTTCTCTGTTGATAGACATCTAGGTTGCTTCCTTGTCTTGCTATTGTAGACAGTGCTGCAATGAACATTGCAGTGCATGTATCTTTTCAGGCCATGTTTTTCTCTGGATATATGCCCAGGAGTGGGATTGCAGGGGTATATGGTAGCTCTATTTTTAGTTTCTTAAGGAACCTCCATACTGTTCTCCATAGTGGCTTAACCAATTTACATTCCCACCAACAGTGCAGAAGGGTTCGCTTCTCTCCACATCGTCTCCAGCATTTGGTCATATTAAGTTTGCAATCTATTTTGAGCTCAAAAGGCTTGGTTTCAACAATTCTTATCAAAAATTAAAAGCTGGGGAAAGGTTGGGCAACACAGCCACAATTTTGATGTTATTGCTGCTAGATTTCTTTATAAATGGGAAAAATACAAAATTGATCATTAATGGAAGAGCCCTCTCAAAAGCCTATGAGAAACCAGGGTGGAACAGGGACCTGGGACACCCAAACACAGAACATGTGAAGAACAGTAGCTGCATTTTAAATGGCTTATCCAGTAAGATTTTAAAACCGGATTTGTTCCTTACTTTTTAAATTACATACAGAAGGCACCCACATTTGGCTGAACTCAGTGGGTTCCAATATGAGTAGCTTTGTGGGTTCCTCCTTCTATTCTTCCTTGCCTCTCTTCCTCCCCCACTTTCCCCCCTACCCCACTCCTCTGTGAGCTCTCCTTGTCCTGTCCTTTAAATATAATTTGAGCCAATTCTTGAACTTTCTAGTCTCTCTAGTTTGTTCCAGTCCAGTATGAAACGGCAGTTGCTCATCTAGAAGCCTTTCTATTTGAGAACCTTTATCCCCCCTGACTCAGAGAAAGGACTTGCTCCTGGTGTCTGGTAGTATTACTTCCACTGTCATCATAGCTAATTAACTGAAATTTTCCATTTGATCTCTTCTTCAAGCCCGTTTTAGAAAGGTGTTTAAAGTGTTGAGAATTTAGAAAATGTCAGATTACACTTCTGTTTTGAGTTTCATTTTATTCTGGTTAGTAAATGTAACTTGTGTGGTTATGTTTCTTGGTAATTGGATGGATGGATGGTTTAGTCACTAAGTCATGTCCGACTCTTGCGACCCCATGGACTGAAGCCTGCCATGCTCCTCTGTCCATGGGATTATCCAGGCAAGAATACTGGAGTGGGTTGCCATTTCCTTCTCCATTCTTTAGTTCAGTTTAGCTCAGTCGCTCAGTCGTGTCCGACTCTTTGCGACCCCATGAATTGCAGCACGCTAGGCCTCCCTGTCCATCATCAACTCCCGGAGTTCACTCAGACTCACTTCCATCGAGTCAGTGATGCCATCCACCCATCTCATCCTCTGTCGTCCCCTTCTCCTCCTGCCCCCAATCCCTCCCTAACAAAAGGTCAATTTTTATGATTATTCTGTACACTTTTAAAAAGACATTTTTGTCTGTCAAAATGACTTTTGAAAAAATATCTATTAGATTAAATTGTGTTACAAGTCTTCTATTAAGTGTTACAAGTCTTCTATCATTTTCCTCTAGTCTCCCATTTAATAGGATAAGAAACCTAGTCTTCTCTTCTTCAAGACAGAACCTCCCTCACCATGTCCTGTGTTATATCATGTGAGATTTTAGTTCCATTTTTTTTTTCACCATCTAAATTTAAAATGTTTTAAATTTGGATGCCCAGTCTTTCTTTTGGATTCATTTTCTTAGGATATAGACAATGATAATCTTTCCCAATAAAGTGGGTGATAATCCAAACCCTTGAATTACCAAAAATTTGTTTTGACTCTTGAATGATGCACTTTAGCTCTACAGAGAATTCTTGATTTGCTCACCAGCATCCAATGTACTAATGTAAATCTGATTTTCTTTCCTTTCTAGTTAATTTGCTGTCCTACAGGATTTTCTTCATCCTTGTGTTCTGCAATTTCACTTATAGATCTGTTCTTTTTTTTTCAGCTCATTTCTTTAATATAGTATCATTTCCATTTTGGGAAATAAATCTTTCTCATGCACACATGCTCATTCAATTTCTCTGCCTCTCACCCGCCCCCTACCCCACCCCCACCCGCCATTTCTCTTGCTCTTAGTATATTTTCCTTTCCAATGTGCTCTTTCTTTTGGTAGCTCTTGTTAGAAAAACAGTGACATTTCTGTATATACTTTTATGCTACATTCTTAGAGAATGCCAGTATCCCAACTTTGCAAGTCATTGATTCACTCTTGCTGCTCAGTAGCCTGTTCCTCTTTCAAGGATACTGTGTCCTGTTATATACATGTAGCAATGCTAATTTTAGATAATTTTATGCCTCTGATTGTCTTAGTTTGGTCTGCTTCCTCATGTGTTCATTCAGCAATATTCACTAAGCTCTGGGTTCCTTGGTGGCTCAAACGGTAGTGTGTGCCTGCAATGCGGGAGACCTGGGTTCAGTCCCTGGGTCAGGAAGATGCCCTGGAGAAGGAAATGGCAACCCACTCCAGTACTTTTGCCTGGAAAATCCCACGGATGGAGGAGCCTGGTAGGCTACAGTCCATGGGGTCGCAAAGAGTCAGACACAACTGAGTGATTTCACTTTGCTTCACACTAGGATGCAAGCACTTTCCTGGTAGATGAAGATTGAATTCAATGCCTCTGTCAAGGTGTTAACTTTCCTCTTCAGCATATGATTCTGGCAGAAAGCTAGTGCATCCTTTTCTGTAACAGACAGGTTCTAAACATCCTTTACTTACAATCAGACATATTTTATTTCATGTGCTCAGTTCAGTCTCTGTCATGTCCAACTCTTTGCGACCCCATGAACCGCAGCATGCCAGGTCTCCCTGTCCATCACTAACTCCCGGAGTCTACCCAAACTCATGTCCATTGAGTCAGTGATGCCATCCAACCTTCTCATCCTCTGTCGTCCCCTTCTCCTCCTGCCCTCAATCTTTCCCAGCATCAGGGTCTTTTCTAATGAGTCAGCTCTTTGCATCAGGTGGCCAAAGTATTGGAGTTTCAGCTTTAGCATCAGTCCTTCCAATGAACACCCAGGACTGATCTCCTTTAGAATGGACTGGTTGGATCTCCTTGCAGTCCAAGGGACTCTCAAGAGTCTTCTCCAACACCACAGTTCAAAAGCATCAATTCCTCAGCGCTCAGCTTTCTTCACAGTCCAACTCTCATATCCATACATGACCATTGGAAATACCATAGCCTTGACTAGATGGACCTTTGTTGGCAAAGGAAAGTCTCTGCTTTTTAATATGCTGTCTAGGTTGGTCATTTCATGTGCTAAGTGTCTTAAAATTTGAAAAAACTGACATAAAAATCCAGTTTTCCTAATTCTGTTGATCTTCAAGATAAACCAACATCACTGATCTCTTAAAATTGGCTGAAGCTGAGTAGAGGCTGCTAGGATAGGGCGTGTTCTTTCCTATTATCTTAAGTCCAAATTATTTTCTTCCTGCAGACATTTACATTTCTAACCCAGTCCCATTCTAGTCAAAAGAGTCCCCTTATTTCATAAATGAGGAAACTGATGTTGAGAATGTAAAGCAGTTTTCTCAAGGTCACACAGGTCATATCTGCAAGAAGCAAGAACTCCATGTAGTTTTTCTCTGCACTTTAAAAAGCTTCTGCTGTGTGTGGGGCTTGGGGGGTATATGGGCTATCTCTGTACTTTCCTACCAATTTGCTGTGAACCTGAAACTGTTCTAAAACATGTTTTAAAATTTAAAAAGAAGAAGAAGAAAAAAAGCTTCTGCTTAAGACAGACCAAACTCAGGTAAATCAGTACTTTTCCAAGTGTCCAAACAAACCAGGCAATATCAGTTGTGATTTGTTTCTCACAATCTTCCCATTCTTCTGTTTCATTCTGGGTGGAATTGTCCCTCATACTATTGTCATCGGGAGATTCCCTTTGCTTCTCCTCTGTGTTTAATTCCCATTTTCTCAACCTGGGAATTCTTTTTCTTTTCATCACTCTCACATTTTGTTAAAAGCACATTTTCTAGGAAATTCCTAAACTCCGAAAGCAGAAAAACATTTAAGACTTCGTATCTAATCATATCTCTATTTGACTTTCACACTTGACTGATAATTTACCAGGGTATAAAATTCTACATTAAAAGTGATTTCCCTCCTTAAATCAACTATACTTCAGTGAATAAATAAAAAGTAAATAAAACAACTTTCCTCCAGAATTTTGAAGGCATTGTTATGCTTTCAGCATCACTGGTGATAACGTTAGTGCCACTGTGATTCCCATCATTTGTCTGTGATGGTTTCCTTTCTGTGGAAGCTTTTAGTATCTTGTCTTTATTTGTAGACTTAATAGCTTACAGTTATATGCCTTCCTTGGTTTCTGTTTTTCATTCACTGAACTGAGCATTCTATGAGGAGTTTAAGTTTGGAGACTAATATTATTTCTTAGACAATTTCACCTCCTTCCTTTCTTTTTTTAAAAGAAAACTTTTTTCTTCAGAACTCGTATTCTAAATGTTGAATTTCCTAGACTGAGCATATTTTTCTTATCTTTTCATCCTTGACTTTCATCTTTCTTTCCTGAAAAATTCTCTTCTAATTTAACCTTCTGTTAATTTCCATATTTCATTTTTTAGTATTTTTACTTTTGGAGAGTTCTGTTCTCTGATTTCCACAGCATTCTTTTTTTTATGTGTGTGTGGGTATGATATCTTCTTTTATTTCTCTGAGATTGTTAATCAATTTTTTTTTTAATCAAGCTTCCTCCTGATGCTACAGATTGGCTGTTTCCTCCAACATTTCTTTCCAGATTCTTTCTTCCTTTCCCTCTCCCCTTTTTTTATGGTAGCTTTCCACCAGTGTCCATTGAACCTCAAATGTACAGTAGTATTTGCCTGTGATGCTCTAAGACGTTGATTGAAAAAGATGGGGTCACACTGGTTGCCTGGTAAGCTTCATTATAGGGTGAACAGTGAAGGCAGTGAATAGCCATTCTATGCGTGGATCCTAAATGTCATTGTGAGGACATCTGTCTTCTAGAGCCATTTATCTTCTCTAGAAAGAAGTCCTTCAGTCCTGCCAAAACTGGTGGAAGTAGTACCCGTGACATTTTGGGGAAGATGACCATGGGTCCCAGAGTCAGCCACCTGTCTACTTAAGCCTCTTCCTTTCAGCCTGTGCCTCACCTTGTCCTTTTGGGCTTATATTCTCTAAATACTATCCAATTTCTGCAAAGAGTAAATCTCTTTTGCAAGGAACTGCTGATTTCAACAGGAAAGAGTCCTGCCAAGGTTTAATCATCTGTATACACACTTTCAGCCAATTCCCTGTTGACAACCACATGCTTCTCTCTTTTTCCAAGTTGCCTCCAGGTTTTTATTCATGTTTTTTTCTTCTGTGAAGATGTTAAAATATTTCCTCTGCTCATGTCTCCTCTCTTCTCATGGGTTAATAAATGTTACACTCCATTACATTATTTTAGTGGAAATTTCCTGAGGAAGAGAGATAGATACATGTGATCAATCTGCCAGTTTGAACTACATAGCTGGCTGAATAATTTTATCCTGTAATTTCTAGAAAAAATGTATTTATTCTTTCCCAATAAAGCTTGCATATCGATAAACAATCCTAAAAAGTCAGGAATTAGTATCACATTTTATAAATTCTGCAACATAGAACCTTGTGAATCTAGGAAATCAAAAGTTCTAACATTTTTGAAATATGAATATTTTTGCCATTTACCTTAATTACATTTCATGTCGAGATGGCATTTCTTAGTAAAAACATCTTAAAATTGAAAACCAAAATTCCATCTTCATGTGTATATGCCATGTGACTTTTCTGGGCACAGGCAATTCATGGTTTTTGTGATTTATTTTTAGAGGAGAACACTAAAGAATGGAACAACCACAGCTTGTTACTTTGGAACAATTCACACTGACTCATCACTGCTTCTTGCGGAAATTACAGGTGAGGAGATAAAAGGATGATTTACAGGCACGTGAAGCAGACAGGCGGACTATGATGGCAGGGACTTATACTTATGAGCAGTCCTGCTTTTTAACTGCTAGAATTTGAGCACTGCACGTCTTGCAAGTGATTAGGTATTTGTGTATTACAGTGGCCCTTGAACTTTTTCTATTGTTTAAGTAATTTGATTATTTACTTTTTGTTTTTGGTTGTAGGACGATGTAAATAGGTCTGTATTAATTTAGGGCTTTTGGGGGCAGATTTACTAATTCTAGCAATGACCACAGTTTATTCTAATCAACAGATAGTTCTTGGCTGTTGGCTAGACTCAGGGCACTGTGCTAGATGCTGGGAACGAACACAGTAAAATGGAAAATAGTCTCTGCCCTTGAGGAACCAGATAGGATTAACTGATTAATAGGTACACACATTGATTAATGGTCTTCCTTCATGGCTTAGTGGTAAAGAATTGGCCTGCCAATGCAGGAGAGGTGGATTCGATCCCTGGGTCAGGAATATCCCCTGGAGAAGGAAATGGCAACCCACTCCAATTATCCTGCCTGGGAAATCCCATAGACAGAAGTCTGGTGGGCTACAGGCCATGGGGTCACAAAAAAGTCAGACACAACTTAGTGACTAAACAACAACATAGATTAATAACCAGTAACAGCTGTAGTGTTCTTACTAGATGTCTGGTATTGTGCAAAGCACTCTACACGGATTAGTTCAGTTTAGCTGTAAATAGCCATCTGGGACAGTTATTCATGTCCCTGTGTTACAGATGGATAAACTGATGCTCAGAGAAGGTATGCAACATGCCCAAGTCACACAGCTAGTCAGCAGAGCTGAGACTGGATTTAGACTGATGTTTCCAAAACTTATACCCAGCACATTGCCCACCACATAGCAGGTGCTCAGTAAATACTACTGACTGATGTGCTGACACTACTGTTTTCAGGCCAAGGTAGTGTAAGCCAAGGACCTCAAGTGTGACACTAAAAGTAAGTATTGTGAATTTTGGAGGAGACAGAATGAAGCCAGAATTGGATCATCTGGAAAGATTTCATTGAAGGAACCTTTAAACTGGACTTTCAAGGGAGACAAGGAGAGAGGAAAATGCCTTTAAGACAGGAGAAGTGACATGAAGGTATGGGTATGGGGTCAGGAATGTCCATAGAGGATTCAGGAAGCAGGGGACAGAGGAGATGAACTAAAGGGAAGGATTCATTGCATGGTGGGATGGAAGAAGTTGGGCTGAGGGGATGATTCAGACTGTGGAGTGATTCAGATATGCATCAAAGACTCAAAAAAGATTTTGAGCCAGATAAGGTATGTGATGAAGGTGGTGATTTAAGGAAGAGTAATCTAATGGCCAGGTATTACAATGAATTACAGGGGAATGAGAGATGTAGAAAGACTTCTGAAAGACTCTTATGACAGAGGTAGAGATATTAAAATAATGAACACTGCCTCATGTAGCATCAACTTTCTAACTGAAATAGAATTCCTCTAGCACCTCTGATAAGCATTAGGTTCTTCAGTGCTGAGAACTTCTAGTAGGATTAAGCAAAATTCCCCACAGGTAACAATATTGGCAGTGGAAACAGTGAGCGACTTTATTTTCTTAGGCTCCAAAATCACTGCAGATGGTGACTGCAGCCATGAAATTAAAAGACACTTTCTCCTTGGAAGAAAAGCTATGACAAACCTAGACAGCATATTAAACAACAGAGACATTACTTTGCCAACAAAGGTCTGTCTAGTCAAAGCTATGGTTTTTCTAGTAGTCATGTATGGATGTGAGAGTTGGACTATAAAGAAAACTGAGCGCCAACGAATTGATACTTTTGAACTGTGGTGTTGGAGAAGACTCTTGAGAGTCCCTTGGACTGCAAGGAGATCCAACCAGTCCATCCTAAAGGAAATCAGTCCTGAATATTCATTGAAAGGACTGATGCTGAAGCTCTAATACTTTGGCCACATGATGCGAAGAACTGACTCATTAGAAAAGACCCTGATGCTGGGAAAGATTGAGGGCAGGAGGAGAAGGGGATGACAGAGGATGAGATGGCTAGATGGCATCACGGACTTGATGGACATGGGTTTGGATGGACTCCGGGAGTTGGTGATGGACAGGGAGGCCTGGCGTGCTGCAGTCCATGGGGTCACAAAGAGTCGGACACAACTGAGTGACTGAACTGAACAACACTGGCACTGCTACAGTTAAGAATAGTGACAGTATCTTTTCTAAGCCCTATGTGCCAGACACTTTATATACATTATTGGGTATATTCCTCATAACCTTGCACATAGTAGAGGACATTGCACACATCTGAGTTTAGACCTTAAGCAAATAATATCCTTCATCCTGGGTGTAAAGAGATATTTTACATCAGGTGCCAATGGGAGAATCTTTACTACTTACAGAATTAACTGGCTTTTTAAAAAAATTGTTCTTAAATGGTATGATGATATTTTATACCCTTACTTATGTTTTCATAATGATTTTCATTTAAAATGTTTTTAAAGGGCTCAGAAAAGTACATTTTAGGAAAGAAACATGACTTGAAATTGTTTCTGTGTTTCTCACAGAAAAATTTGGGCAGCGGGCATTTGTGGGCAAAGTTTGCATGGATTTGAATGAGACTGTTCCAGAATACAAAGAAACCACTGAGGAATCAATCACGGAAACAGAGAGGTATGTTTGTCTTGATTTATCTTATGCATAGAGTTACAGATGGAGAGAAGAAACCCCTTTAACCCAGGCAGAATGTGCACATATGTCGCTGACTAGGTTTGTCTAACTTTTATGAAATTGACCTGATCCTTAGGAAAATGTTGCATGTCAATACTATTTTTGTATGTCAAGTTATATTTGAAAGCCTCTGGGTACGTACTATACTTTAGGAAAAGCAAATCCCTTTTTAAAATGAAGGATTTTTAAAAAAGTGAATGATTTGCCTACTTCATTATAGATCTGGGCTTCTCCTGTAGGTTAAACTTGTGTTGAGTGTCTGTGGCCTGCTCATTAAATTACTTTTGGTTATAGGTCATCCTATTGCTTGAGATCATGAGCTTTTGTTATATTCTTTTTATTTTACATGGGGATATGCTACTGATGCCATAGGTACTTTTTCTATTTGTTTATTGGCTGTGATAGGTCTTCGTTGCTACACTTGGGCCCTCTGGAGTTGTGGCGAGTGAGAGCTACTCTTTGTTGTAGTGTGCAGGCTTTTTATTCTGGTGGCCTCTCTAGTTTTAGAGCATGGGTTCTAGGGCATGCAGGCTTCAGGAGTTGTGGCTCCTATGCTCTAGAGCACAGGCTCAATAGCTGTGGTGCACAGGCTTAGTTGCTTTGCATCATGTGGGATCCTGCTCCCCAGATCAGGAATTAAACCTGTGCCTCCTGCATTGACAGACAGACTCACCACCACTGAGCCACCAGGGAAGCCCTTTTCCCTACATTTCTTTAATGGCTTTCTCATGGTACCTTGAGGCTTTCACAAGGAACTGTGTTGTATGACACTCAACATCCAAGAAATACAGAAGGAAATTCTTTAGCTTTATACCTTCCTTAAGACCAAATGTATCCTGATGCAAAGTTTGAGAAGTCCAACTTTTCTCCACTCCTCAGGCCTCCACCTTAAGCGTGTCCTCTGAAAACAGTGGTTTAGAGGTTCCTATGTGCCCACAGAGAGAAGAAAGCACACATTTTCCCCTTAGCATTTGGCCATATGCTCAACTTTTCTAGGAATCTGTGTTTGTGGGAATGTGCTGTGTGCTAAGTTGCTTCAGTTGTGTCTGACTCTGCGACCCTATGGACTATAGCCCTCTAGGCTCCTCTGTCCATGGGATTCTCCAGGCAAGAATACTAGAGTGGATTGCCATTTCCTTCTCCAGGGCATCCTCCCAACCTAGGGATCGAACCCAGGTCTCCTGTATCTCCTGTGCTGGCAGGCAGGTTCTTTACTACTAGCGCCACCTCGGAGGCCCTGTTTGTGGGAATAGTGAACCCTAATTCACACTTTATTACTAAACAAAGTAACACCAGAAGGCAGGAGGCTATAATTCATAAATATTTCCAGCCAAGGCAGAAGTAGTCATTTCATAGGCCATGTAGATACCATCATCCCTGCTGATATAATTGGTAAGATCACCACCCCTGTCACTACCTGCCTCACGACCATGTCTGGCCTAGTCCTTCTGCTTTACTCCAACATCCATGCCCAGCAGGACCTGGCCTTTGAAAATAAATGATCTACTGGATTGTGTGGGCAAGCAGCTTCTACTTTAGGGAAATTGAAAGTGCAGAGCCCATGGCTTCTAAACACCTCCAGGTACATAGGACCCCACGACTCTAATGTCCATGGAACATAAACATACGGCAATGTTCCCTGAAACAGAGCTTAATGTATCTGAATGCCTTGAGTGCTGGGAATACTTGTGAACAGCCCAGCTGATGGTAGATGATAAAATTGCATTTCCCTGTGATTTTGTACTCCATCTCCTGGACTACAAATGAGAGAACAAAGTAATTACTACTTGTTAATCCTTAATTAGTGGTGGTGAAACATATTCAGCATTAGAAATGTTTATATTAAAATTAGGGCAAATGTAAGGATCATGTTTTTATCCTTTTAAAAAATTTATTTGAGAAATGCCTAAATTTTCTAATGTTACATTTGTTGTTTTCTTTCAGATTTGTGTCAGAAATGCTCCAGAGGAATGTAAGTAAACTTGTTCCTAGCTCACTTTTGGATTGCCTTTGTGTTGACTAGAGGATTTGTTGGTTTTGGTAGAGGTTAGTCTGTATGGTAAGACTGTATGGTTATGTTTTTCATTCACGCAAAAGTATTTTCCTAAAACCTTAAATTGTTTTCATGGGGAACCCATCAACTCAGCTTTGTAAGGTCAGGCATTTTTTTTACTTTTTCAGTGGTCTTCCCTCCCTCTCCTCTGAGACCTTCTAATTTCACAGGATGGGTCTGTGGGAAGTGGGAGAGGGCTTCATTGATGTAGACAGGTTGGTGGCCACTAGATGTTGTGGTGTGGATTGTTAGCTATATCACCATTGGCTCTGGCCTCTTGTACCCCCGATCGGGTCTGAAACACAGGTGGTGTCCAGCCAAGATGCCCCCGCCAGACTGCCTTGGTCCATAGATGTTTGGCATGTCATGTAAAGGCCCTAGCTAGGCACCTCCTTCACAGCGTCCTGGTGTTGTGAGCCTGTGGAGGCAGTGCTGTCTTCTGTCCCACCCCCCTAGCAGGCTGGTCTCTGGCTCTACTGGGCAATCTCTTAGATGGCAAACCAGACTCTTCCCTCACCATTTTTTAAGGTCCAATTGGAAACCATAGGATGCCTCAGTATTTCTTTCAGTCTAATCCTGGGAGACCTAGATGCAACTTAGTGGATCCTTAGCCTCACCACTGCCCTAAGATGTAGAAAGGGGAACAGACCACCACCTCATTTTCAGTTTCCCCAGCACTCTCCTTTGAAACATCTCCTCTGCCTCCTGATTCTCTTCATAAAAGCCACTCAGTCTGAGCTTTCATGTGTCTTGCATTTGAGATGGGGTCTTCTTCCATTGAACTTGGTGGTACAGAAATACCCTTCCTTGTCCTCAACCATGAGCCATTTCCATGAAACCCATCCACTACTCTTGGAATGAAGAACTATTCCCAGAGATGAAGATATAAAATCGTGTTGTGGTATGAAATGCATTTTGGGGTGTGCTGCACATTCAGATATCATAGTTTCTTTACCAAGTGTTTTTGCTGATTTCCAGTATACTCGAGTACAGCCCATAGTGACACCGCGTTTTCCCCTTTCCTGCTCTGAGACTTTGTTGCGTGAACTCGGAAACCTCGCGAAGGCCCGTGATTTGCACATTCAGGTGGGCATTTTTCTCCTGTTCGTGCCTATGTCTTGACCTGCAAGACTTCTCTGTACTCTGAATTCTGGCAGTAATTTCATAATCTCCAAGTCTACTGTGGAAGAGGTAGGTTTCCCCTCTTTCCTCTTTCAGTTCTTTTGACTGGCAATTAGCATGACATAAGACAGATTAACAAGAGAAAACAGAATTTATTACGTGTGCACAGGAAATCCACATAAGTATCAGGATTCCAAAGACAGTAAGGCAAGGTGAGATATATATATATATATATATATATATGTTCTAGACTAAGAAGAAAGTAGGGGTCTCAGGCTTCAAGCAGAAATAAGGCACTGAAAATAAGAAGTTACTATTTGGTAAGCAAATATGTGCTGAACCATTTTGAGCAAGTGGACTTTGCTAGGCTCCCCCTGTCTATATACCTAGTACCTTACTATAGTTATCTCTGATAATAGCTCTTTCCTGGGACAGGCTTCCTATCTTAAGTAGGTGGTAAGGAGGAAGTTCAAAGCTTCTTCTGAGTCTTTTGGGCCTTGATTAGTTTTTACCTCAAAATAATCTACATCCAGAGTGGCACACTTTGGGGGCAGCCTGCCCTTAGCCTCATAAGATCTCAAGATATAGCAACATAGGATATAAGGTTCCTTAGGGACATTACCTAAATCTAGCTTGCTATTTAGCTAAAAACCTGAAGGTTCCTTTTGCCCTGAGTCATCTCCAATCTGGCTGCCAGAGATGAGGACATCTTAAGTAACAAGGGAGGATTAATGACAAACTGGTTACCTGCTCTCCATAGGATACATCTAATGCGTTTCTTTCCTGCTTCTCTTTTGATACTTTCTCAGTGTTCTAATCCTTCCTTTTTGGAGGAACCATCTATTATTTGAAAAGCAGAAAGAACCTAATTTCCACCTTACAAAAATGGATTTAAAAGCCCTTTTGTTCCAAGTTTCTTAATTTAAAGTCAGGAACAAAAAAAAGTATATCTTACTTTGTCATTAAGTGGTTGCAATTTAGGAATAAAACACTTTCTCAAGCTTCCAGCTGGGTTAAAATTGGGAGTTGGGAGCTTTCCTCCTCCATTCAAGCTACATTACATACTGCACTAAAATTTTTCCTCTTAAGAGTTGACTATCCAAAAACAAAGGGCATGTCAGGGAAAGGCAACACATTGATCCTTTATCATTTCATAGGATGGAGGATTATTAAGATTTATCTTGTTAGGGTTCATTAACTATTTTTGTCTTTCCCCATTTTTTTTTTTGGTGGTCTGTGATATTTGAAATTTTTTATTCAATCCCACACAATTGTAGGGAAGGAAAAAATTATCCTTTACATTTTTAGGGCCACTGGCTGGGCCTGAAAACTAAACTGACATAGATGGATTAACAGGAGAAAAGCATACAAACATATAAGTTTTATATGATACAAGAGCCTCATTAGGAAACAGAGACACAATGAAACATACCTGAGTATTTTTATGTTAGGTATGGTGACGAGTGTACAGTCCTGGAGGAGCAGGATGGGTTAAGGAGTATGAAGCAAGCATAGTAAACAGGGAAAACTTAGCAAGGCCTGGTTCTTCTTGGTTTCCTTTGTCTTCAGAGATAAGGGTACTCCTTTCCTTTAGGTATAGGGTGGGAACCTCTCATACAAGAGTTTTATGACCTGTTTCAGGAAAAAGGGGGTGAAGGTAAGGTCAGAGTGAACCATCCTACTTTTACCATTTTCTCAAATTTCTTCGGCTTAAAATATTCAGTATTCCAAGGTGCCATATTTTGGGTTAGTGTGTCCTGAACCCTGTAAACACACAGAAGAATCAAGTATTTACTTGCTGGAGGTGTATATACATGTATATGTGCATATTTACTCAAATTTATCAAAATGACACAAACCATCTGGTTTTCCTTTCCTCTCTTCCAACGTCCATGCCCATTTCTCAGTGGTCTGGATTTCCTCAAGGCAGGGAGAGAGCTCATTCTTCAGATGGAACTTTCTGTTTTTAGTCCATTGTTATTTTTTATTTATTTGGCTATTTATACTCTACCTCTGGGAGGAAGGGAAGTGGCATTGCCATTTCTGGAAGTAGTAACTTGCTCATGAGTTATTTCTTATAACATATACTATACTCATCACTGGTTGGTCAGAAGTGATTTTTGTTTTAGGTGAGGGGTCGGTATGGTGACACATCGTGTCTCAAAAACACTTTATACCATCTCAGGTTTTGTGGTTCCCTGGAGAAAGGAGTGTTGGGGCCAGGACTTGCTTGTTTTGCTTGTATGTGCATTCTTATACGCTCTTTCTTGATGATGTCAGGACTGTTTGTCTCTTATTTTCAAGCTATTTCCTGAAGAAGAACTCATTCTGGAAGCTGACAAAGGGGACAGAATGGGAGCAGGGTCCCAGAGCCCAAACCTGCTTCATTCTGTATGGCAACTCGTTTATACCTTTTAAATATTGAATATCTTTGAATTTTTATAAGAATAACACATTGAAAGCTAAAAGAATTTAGAAAATCACTCATCTTGCCCAACACTTTTATTTGCAAGATGAGAAAATGGAGGTGGAAAGAAAACAACTGACTTACCCTAAGACACATATGTAGGGTCAGAACCTGGGCTAAAATTCAACTTTTTAATTCATATTTCAGCTTTTTTATAGTAAACCATGCTCTATGATTTTGATGGCCAATGAACTCTTTTCTTAAATGGCCAACACCAGAAAAGGCAGGTGACTTATGAATAGCTAGGCTCCTGACTCTCTTCAATTAGTATTTTTTATTTTTACTTATTCTTGCTATAGTTTGAAATTTGAAAAGACTGTTAGAAAGCATTACATGGGTTAGGGTTAGAATAGTACATGTTCATATAAGTATATATTCATAGTTTCATTGTCATATATATACTAAGAATTGTTTTAAATAAAATACATGAACCATCCGTTATTTTATACAGGAAGGTAGACACCATCCACATCATTTGGGGGTAGGAAGTATAATTTCTAATGGTATTTTACATTAAGAAACTGAAAATGTTATTTCTTTTCTTGTAGAGCCATATAAGTGAAACTCGTGATGAAGTTAAAGCTGTGAAAAACTTATACCCTGGTTATAAAAACTACACAGATGTGTATGATAAAAACAGTCTTCTGACAAATAAGGTAAATTGCACATCATGATACAATCTATATGAAGTAGGGCATATTTATCTAAATTTTAAAATCTCAGTAGAATCTTCAGAATTCTGTAACACATGCATTTTCCAAATAAAAGTGCACAGTGTGCATATGCATGTGTGCATACAATTAAAAATGGGCCGGACATTTCATCCCTAGTGAATAAATCATTAAATTTATTGGTAAATAAATCTAAAAACTTCTTTGAGGGTGGGAATGTCATTTGGTCCAAGGACATTTTTGTCAGTATCCATTAGAATGTGAATGTGTTTCTCTTTCAGTTAGCAAATGTATTTCTGAAGATCCATTCTGTAAGGAACATGAGTAGGGATGTTAATTACATATGAAAGTTAAAAAATGGCTATCAGTAGGGAATTGTTTAGATTATAGAACATAGGTAATTAGAATTTTATCCAGCATTCACAAAGAATGAGGTATACAAACTTACAAGGGAGAGGGTTTGTAGAAATATTGTTTGATGTGTGTTTGTACATGTGTGGGTATATGCTCACTTAGCAAACACTGCCTGGAAGACAGACACTGAATGTTAAAAGTGATCCTTCCTGAAGAAGAAAGCAGAGGACTTTTGACATTTTTAAACACTCTAAGACTGCTTTTTTAAAGAAATGAGTATGTATTATATTTATAATTAAACAATTTTAAGTTAATTAAAATTAATGAGTGAGGAGAGATCTCATTACAGCAATATATCCCCTGGCCTTGGCCTTTAATGAAATGTATGAACTGCATGGAAAGTTTAATTATTATGGCAAATGAATTCTTAGGGAGTATGTGAGCAGACATCTGAATATGATTGGTTTCAAAGGTTAATATTCTGCATAGATCTTGTTTATGCTACATTGTAATTTTCACCCTACTCTACATCTATTTCCATATGATTAATAAATTAATTTGCATGTTAATTTGCATGTTAATTTTATTTGCACAGAGGTTGGAAAGATTTTATTTTAATGATAATTCTGTGGTCATTGAACCATGCTCCCCAAAGAAGAAAGCTATTTAAATACAGGTTTTATACTGACAGAAAAAGAATTTTGCAAGAGTAAAATCTTATTCAGGAAAACCCACAAATATTATCAGGATTAAACATTAAGAGAAGTCTCACATGTGTGCAGTGCCTGCCTTCTTGAATCAATTTTACCAGCTAAATACCTGGTTGGGAGTGAGGACTAACTTTAGCACTTTGAAGTGGTAGACTCCACCTGGAATGCTCTTCTCTCCAGACAGTGATGGCACATGGCTGCTACCTTTCTGAAGAAGAACTGGATGTATTCAGGGAACGAGGAGCGTCCATCTCGCATTGTCCCAATTCTAACTTATCGTAAGTCGGCAATTATGGATTGGTAGATTATGAACGTTTGGACTGCAGAGCAGCAGCCAGATATCTTTGTTTTCTGTCAGTCCTCCAGTATCTCTCTTCTGTAGTTATGTTCGATTGGGATGTGACCTAGATAGAACGATGCCTGTCTGTACTACACTGAGGAGACTGAGAGCACTTAAAAAGAGGCGATTTTTTACAGAGTGTACATTTGAGGAGCACCATATCTCTTAAAATTTCTGAGTTTGCACAAAACAGAACAATAGGAAACAGAGTTCAAAACCAATAGCACTGAGAATTTAGAGCTAAGGACGGAAAGAGTGCATATGCCAACCAGGTGTTCTAAAGAGAGGGTACTGACCTCCCATTACTTTGTGTTGTACAAACTACCAGAAATGGTGCAGCGCTACCAGAAGCCGTCACCCTTTGCTAGATGTCATGCTTCTGTACCTGACAAGATGCATTTAGGAGGGACCCTGTCCTACTGTTAATTCCCCAGGATGGAGAACACATTATTTACAACTTTTTTTTAACCTTTTGAAAAGTTATAGATGCATAAGGGAATCAGATGAAAGTTGCCTGTATCTTCACAGAAAAAACCCCACAGACATGAAAATGCTGCATCTAATTTTTGGGAATTCATGGATCCCATAATGCCAACCCGTGAATGGTAGGCTAAGAGTTCCTGTTCCAGGATTTCATACTGAAAGGATCTCTCATTTCTGGTGTTAGTTGACCCAGAACAGAGCGAGAGGCAGGTTGCAGTGGATCATTAATATATTCATTCAATAAATTTCTTAGTTTCTGTTAGATTTTCATTTTTTTGAGGATTACTTTATATCCTTCCTCATTTTGAGTTCTTGCAAAAGCAGAACATGGCATAAGGATTTATGTGCAAGTAATTTATTTGGGAGGTGATCTCAGAAAGCACCTTTAGTGGGGAGAGACAGAGAAGGGAAGGAAGTCAGTAAAGAGCACGTTACCAAGCAGGTTATCACCATAGGCTCCTGGAATTTAATCCTCCTGGAATACTCAGGGAACCAATGTACACCTCAAGAACACCCTGCCCAAGAGATGGGGGAGCTGAAATAGTTATACCCAAACTTACCAGTTATTGGTGGAGGGCTGCTGGGTCAGGGCGAAGGGGCATGGAATCTCTGCAATTTCAAACCTTCCCCAAAAGAGAGCAGAGCAGGCTGCAGCTTTGTGAGAGAGCCTCCAGGCAGAAAGGAGACGGTTCTGGCTGTCAGAAGTCTGGGGACTCTGTGAGTAAAAAAGTTCTAGTCAGTGGCAGTATAGGAAATGCACGTCAGCCGTGGCAATATATTTCTGGAGTGTTTTGAGAGGTTCCAGAGGCTTTTCGTTTTCAGACATAAAGTGATCATACCTAACAGAGAATCTTGCCTATGTACATCTTAGTGACCATAATTATGGTCTGGTGACCAGTTAGAGGAGGGGTTTAACATCCTATGAGTTTAGTTATGCAACACCTAAATGAAAACATGACTCAGCTTTGCAAACTGAGGTTTGAAGTTAAATTTTTCTTTATGGCTAATGTTTTGGTTTGAATGGTCACTGCTATTCTTTCTCCAACAACTTTGAGAGATTTCTTGCACGTGCACTGGGCTTTGAAAATGATAGTTACATACATTTTCAAGCAAACCACTTTGACCTGTGCATCTTCACAGACTTCTGAGGATCGCTTTAGTTTTTGTCTCTTTAGAAAGGCGGCACATCTATTGAGCTCAGGGTCATGATGTTTGAAATCTGTCCTAGTTGCTGCTGTCCTCAGAAGCAGCATTTGATCCATCAGGCCCTGACTTATGGCCTGCATCCCCTCTTCCAGTTTTATCCCTCTTTCTTTGCCCTTGCAAATCGCTAGTCATTCAAGGCAACAAATGATTCCAGGAGGAGAGGAAAGGCAATGCTTTATAATTTCTACTTCCTAGCATAGAAGGATGGGCTGCTTGAAAAAAAAAATTTTTTTTACAAGTTGCTAACACCATATTGTATAATTGAAATTTGTTAAGAGAGTAGAACTTGTAGGTTCTCAACAACAAAAAAAGGTAAATATACATGAGGTGATAGATGTTTCAATGGGGAGAAATCCTCTCCCAGTGTATACATACATCAAATCATCATGTTGTATACTTTAAATATCCTATAATTTTGTCATTTATATCTTAACACATTATTGACCACAGGATTTTTGCAGAAACTAATGCTTGTGGCTGGTGATTTGTTATATAAGTGAATTTTGAAATATCTCTAATCAATAACATTCAGGTAACAAAAGATGCATTAATATGTCTCTGGTCAATAAGTTGTTTGTAAAGCTGAACCAGTCCATTCTGAAGGAGATCAGCCCTGGGATTTCTTTGGAAGGACTGATGCTAAAGCTGAAACTCCAGTACTTTGGCCACCTCATGCGAAGAGTTGACCCATTGGAAAAGACTCTGATGCTGGGAGGGATTGGGGGCAGGAGGAGAAGGGGACAACAGAGGATGAGATGGCTGGATGGCATCACAGACTTGATGGACGTGAGTCTGAGTGAACTCCAGAAGTTGGTGATGGACAGGGAGGCCTGGCGTGCTGCAATTCATGGGGTCACAAAGAGTCGGACACAATTGAGCAACTGAACTGAACTGAACTGAAAGCTGAAAAATAAATATAAACTCGGTAAAACCATTGAACTAATTGCAAGATTTAAGTTCTTATTTATTTTTCCTTACACATAATCCCCTGCTCTCCTTTCTAATTCTTGCTGTTTTGTGCTCTCCTAATAGGAACCTCTGCTCAAGGTTTTTGATCCTTTTTCACTCCAGGACTCAGATGATCAGATGTGACTAATGTGTTTGTGTCAGCATTAGAGCTGAGACAATGGGAATCACAATTTTCAGTGACATCACCATTGTTACTGTTAGTGTCCTTCTCTTGTTGGACCCACGTGGGGGTCTCCTTGTTCTGACCGTCTCCTCTCTCTGCAGGCTCAGCAGCGGCCTGCTCAATGTGCCAGAGGTCCTGAAACATGGAGTGAAGACAGGGCTGGGTACAGGTTAGTAGCTTCCCATTAAGAGCCATGGCAAAGTGGTTGATAAAGTGCACAACTTTCTACTGTGACTAATTTTCAAGTAACAGTTGTATGATTTAAAAAACTTAGTTTTATTTTCTGGCAGTCACATCTTATGCTAATAAAATAGTGAAGTTGGAAGCAGTAAGAAAATATATGCAAAGGGAAAAGTTTTGGTGGCATTAACCTCTTGAAAGCCATTATCCATGTTTATATTCAGACACAGGGCTATAAAGGATAAGTCCTTCTCAAGTGCTTTAGAGATTCTTTTTAAAAAGTCCTTGTTCTTTTTTTTCCTTTTTGTTTTGTCCTTCTTGCTAAATTTCAATGGCTTGGATTTTTATGTTTTTAGTCTTCAATAACTGTGTCATCACAAATACTGTCTCAAAAGAAAATTATTCGACCTTGTGAATAGTGAGCACAAATTCAGTCTATGCCATAATGGAGAACTCTGAGATATATTAAAAAACGTGCTTTGCTTTTAAGAAGTTTTTAACAAAATGAGATTCTGATTCCCACAGGCAGTCTGATGTTTGCTAGGCTGAAGGACAATCGAGGTGGCTGATGAATTAGTGATGTACCCTTTTTCTCAGAGTACATTTGAATTGCTTTTCCTGAGTATGTGTAGTGCTGCTCACTTTGGAAGGGAGTCAGGCCCAAATGTCTAGGCATCTGCTATGACCTTTATTTTATCATTGGGTATGAATGAACTAAAAAATTTTTTTAAATGGCTTTGGGGCACAAGGTCTTATTTTTCATTCTTGATTCATTTGTTTTACTGATTTGTAAGAGCACCAGGATGTTTGCAAATTGAAAATAATGCTTTTCATCATTTTTTGCAACAACTCAAGTCTCAGTTTATACCAAACAATATTGGTAAGACTACAATAATAAAATATGATTCATTTATAATTTTAAAGAGGTGTGCTAGATTAGAGGTTTTCCTCAGTTTTACATGAATCAAAGCAATTGAGGTTTTTTTTAAAATTTGAATTTAAGCCTTGAATCACTGAGGTTGTGTAATACTGGGATATAGTTTCAGGTATTAAGGTAGGAAACCAGTTGTTTTTACTCTGACAGGAAACCTTTAATGGATAAGAAAAAAAGTGGTCAAGAGTTTTTGTCAATGGAAAATTTAGTAGAAATGCAAAACTCAGATGTTGCTTTCAGATTTTCAAGGAGTTTGGTCTCCACAACTTTAATTCCTCACATGACTTCCAGTTCTTGAGTTTGGGTTGCATAGTAATGATCTAAAATAATTATGTAGAGCTCTGTCACTTAGCCATCACTTAAGCAAAATACCTTAATTTTCTAAAGATTCATGTCCTAATTTCCATACAAGAACAACAATAATTATAACAATATATATGCTACATGCTTGTTTTGAGGCTTAAATGAAAAAAATGCATGTGATGTGGTTAGCAGATACCTGGCAAGTTGCCCTAGTCAATAAAGATTGGCTTAAAAGGGAACGAATAACATTGGTTTCCTGATTAAAGGTTTGATTTAATATGATATATTCTCATATGTTAACTTGGAAGATGCTGTTGCATTTTACATAGCCATCCTATATAAAACTATTTCCTAAACATGACCTTTATCCATAAACTTGTTCTTTTCCTTTGAACTTTAAGACTGTTTTTTTTTTTTTTTTTTAAAGACTGTTTAACTTATATTGTGCCAAGAGTGTAGGTCTAAAAGTGGATCATTCACTCTATAACAAATAGAGGCAGATCTGAACTTTCTCATTTCTTAATTGTTAAATATGAGAAACGTGCATGACGCTTCACAAAACCATTACAAAACAAGAGAAAGTGGTATCAAAAATAATAAGAGGATGAACATATCTCCCATGTTTTTAGGATCTAGAATAAGAGTTCAGAATATTGCTATCATCCTTAGAGGACAAGAAGACATGGCCCCATGAAAAGACCTTGAGTTTTGATGGAAAAGGAAAAAATGAAAATGGAAGAAGAAAACTAAAAAAGAAAAAATAATCATGTAAATCTCTATACACTACTGGAGGGAGACTACATGGTACAACCACTTTATAAGAAACTGCCAAATAGTTCTCTAAAGTTGAAAATACATCTACATATGACTCAGTAATTTCATTTTGGGTATTTACCCTAGAGAAATAAACACATATAGTTATATAAGAATATTTATAATAGTTTTATTAATAAATCAAATCCCTTATGATTATACAGTGGAAGTGAGAAATAGATTTAAGGGCCTAGATCTGATAGATAGAATGCCTGATGAACTATGGAATGAGGTTTGTGACATTGTACAGGAGACAGGGATCAAGACCATCCCCATAGAAAAGAAATGCAAAAAAGCAAAATGGCTGTCTGGGGAGGCCTTACAAATAGCTGTGAAAAGAAGAGAAGCGAAAAGCAAAGGAGAAAAGGAAAGATATAAACATCTGAATGCAGAGTTCCAAAGAATAGCAAGAAGAGATGAGAAAGCCTTCTTCAGCGATCAATGCAAAGAAATAGAGGAAAACAACAGAATGGGAAAGACTAGGGAATCTCTTCAAGAAAATCAGAGATACCAAAGGAACATTTCATGCAAAGATGAGCTCGATAAAGGACAGAAATGGTATGGACCTAACAGAAGCAGAAGATATTAAGAAGAGGTGGCAAGAATACACAGAAGAACTGTACAAAAAAGATCTTCATGACCCAGATAATCACGATGGTGTGAAAACTGACCTAGAGCCAGACATCCTGGAATGTGAAGTCAAGTGGGCCTTAGAAAGCATCACTACGAACAAAGCTAGTGGGGGTGATGGAATTCCAGTTGAGCTATTTCAAATCCTGAAAGATGATGCTGTGAAAGTGCTGCACCCAATATGCCAGCAAATTTGGAAGACTCAGCAGTGGCCACAGGACTGGAAAAGTTCAGTTTTCATTCCAATCCCAAAGAAAGGCAATGCCAAAGAGTGCTCAAACTACTGCACAATTGCACTCATCTCACACGCTAGTAAAGTAATACTCAAAATTCTCCAAGCCAGGCTTCAGCAATACGTGAACTGTGAACTTCCAGATGTTCAAGCTGGTTTTAGAAAAGGCAGAGGAACCAGAGATCAAATTGCCAACATCCGCTGGATCATCAAAAAAGCAAGAGAGTTCCAGAAAAGCATCTATTTCTGCTTTATTGACTATGCCAAAGCCTTTGACTGTGTGGATGACAATAAACTGTGGGAAATTCTGAAAGAGATGGGAATACCAGACCACCTGATCTGCATCTTGAGAAATTTGTATACAGGTCAGGAAGCAACAGTTAGAACTGGACATGGAACAACAGACTGGTTCCAAATAGGAAAAGGAGTTCGTCAAGGCTATATATTGTCACCCTGCTTATTTAACTTATATGCTGAGTACATCATGAGAAACGCTGGACTGGAAGAAACACAAGCTGGAATCAAGATTGCCGAGAGAAATATCAATAACCTCAGATATGTAGATGACACCAGCCTTATGGCAGAAAGTGAAGAGGAAATAAAAGGCCTCTTGATGAAAGTGAAAGTGGAGAGTGAAAAAGTTGGCTTAAAGCTCAACATTCAGAAAACGAAGATCATGGCATCTGGTCCCACGACTTCATAGGAAATAGATGGGGAAACAGTGGAAAGAGTGGCAGACTTTATTTTTCTGGGCTCCAAACTCACTGCAGATGGTGATTGCAGCCATGAAATTAAAAGACGCTTACTCCTTGGAAGGAAAGTTATGACCAACCTAGATAGCATATTCAAAAGCAGAGACATTCCTTTGCCAACAAAGGTCCGTCTAGTCAAGGCTATGGTTTTTCCAGTGGTCATGTATGGATGTGAGAGTTGGACTGTGAAGAAGGCTGAGTGCCAAAGAATTGATGCTTTTGAACTGTGGTGTTGGAGAAGACTCTTGAGAGTCCCTTGGACTGCAAGGAGATCTAACCAGTCCATTCTGAAGGAGATCAGCCCTGGGTGTTTTTTGGAAGGAATGATGCTAAAGCTGAAACTCCAGTACTTTGGCCACCTCATGCGAAGAGTTGACTCATTGGAAAAGACTCTGATGCTGGGAGGGACTGGGGGCAGGAATAGAAGGGGATGACAGAGGATGAGATGGCTGGATGGCATCACTGACTCAATGGACATGAGTCTCAGTGAACTCTGAGAGTTGGTGATGGATAGGGAGGCCTGGCGTGCTGCGATTCATGGGGTCGCAAAGAGTCGGACACGACTGAGTGACTGATCTGATCTGATCTGATCTATTAATAATAGCCCCAAACTGGAAATAAAGTTTAAAAACCTTCTAAGGAGGACAGATAAGCAGATGCAGCATATTCATACAAAGAAACACCATTCATCATTCTTTTTTAAAAAAAGAACAAATCATTGATATATACAAAACAAAAATATTTTGTTAAAAATACTGGAGAGGGTGTGGTGAGAAGGGAACCCTCATACACTTGGTGGGAAGGTAACTTGGTGCAGTTACATGGAAAAGAGTATGGAGGTTCCTCAGAAAACTAAAGAGAGTCGCCATATGATCCAGCAATCCCACTCTAGGGCATATATCCACACAAAACTATAATACAAAAAGATACATGCACCTCTATGTTCATAGCAGCACTATTTACCATAGTCAAGAGTGGAAGCAACCTAAATGTTGACAGATGAATGGGTAAAAACAATGTGGTAATACATACGATGGCATACTACTCAGCCGTTAAAGAAGACTGAAGTAATGCCCTGAAGCACTATGGATGGACCTAGAAATGATCAAGCCCAGTGAAGAAGTCAGAAAGAGGACAATACCATATGGTATCCCTCATATGTAGAATCTAAAATATGACACAAATGAACCTATCTACAAAACAGAAACAGGCTCAGAGACATAGAAAGTAGACTTGTAGCTGCCGAGGGAGAGGAATGGACTGGGAGTTTGGGGTTAGCAGATGCAAACTATTACGTTTGGAATGCATAAACAGCAGGGTCCTACTGCATAGCACAGGGAACTATATTCAATATCCTGTGATAAACCATAATAGAAAAGAATATGAAAAAAAAATGTTTTACTTTCCCATACAGCAGAAATTGACACAATACTATTCATCAACTCTACTTCAATAAAATAAAACATTTTCATTTAAAAGTCATTTCGTTAAGTGAAAAAAGCCAAGCACAAAAGAGCACACATTGTATGGTCCCATATGTATGAAGTCCAGGGCAACAGACTGTCCAGGTTAGCAGCAACAGAGCTAACCTACATTGACAGAAATCAGAAAACGGTTGCCAAGCAAAAGCAGGTAGACGTTCGTATTTGCCATGTGCACTTTATTCTGTCCAAAGTGGCTCATATATTTTTCTAACTAGTTTTCTTGTTAAGAGGTGTGGCCCTTCCTTTCCGACTGACTTCATTCCATAGGGTGGTCTCTAGGTCCAACCACATCTTTACAAATGGCCCAGTTTCGTTCCTTTTTTGTGGCTGGGTGGTGTTCCTTTGTATATACGCACGACATTTTCTTTGCCCATTCGTCTGTTGATGAATGTTTAGGTTGCCTCCGTGTCCTGGCTATTGTAAACAGCAATGCAGTGAACACTGGGGTGTGCTCTGTGGTGACTGAAATGGGAAGGAAATCCAAAAAAGAGAGGGATATATGTATACATAAAGCTGATTCACTTTACCATACAGTAAAAACTAACACAGCATTGTAAAGCAGTTATACTCCAATAAAAAGTGATTAAAAATAAAACATCAATTAAAAAAAGTGGTTGTCAAGATTTGGGGTGAGTGTGGGGAAGGAAACTACTGAAAAGGGCCATGAGGGACCTTGCTGGGGTGAGGGAAATGTTTAATATCTTGTTTTTTGAAAGGTACTTAAATGGCTATATATAGTTATTAACATTCATCAAACTGAACACAAGTTCTAAGCATTTTATGATACCCTAATTATCCCTCAGTTAAAAAAAACAAACAAACCACATAGCTAGCCATGAGAAGCAGAATTATTGTTGTGGAAAATTAAATCAGTGATGTGGAGAATGAAGTTGACCAAAGATCAAAGAGGGTGTTTGAGAACAATCTACATGGAAGATAAAGAGAGCATGGCACCAGCAAATGGGATTTTCCTGACTAAGGATCCAGAACTAATGGAACAGAAGCAACCATCAGAGCTCTGAAGAACAAAGCTTTTCTGAGGTTCAGTTCAGTTCAGTTCAGTTCAGTCGCTCAGTCGTGTCCGACTCTTTGCGACCCCATGAATCGCAGCACACCAGGCCTCCCTGTCCATCACCAACTCCCAGAGTTCACTCAGACTCAGGTCCGTCGAGTCAGTGATGCATTCCAGCCATCTCATCCTCTGTTGTCCCCTTCTCCTCCTGCTCCCAATCCCTCCCAGCATCAGTCTTTTCCAATGAGTCAACTCTTTGCATGAGGTGGCCAAAGTACTGGAGTTTCAGCTTTAGCATCATTTCTTCCAAAGAAATCCCAGGGCTGATCTCCTTCAGAATGGACTGGTTGGATCTCCTTGCAGTCCAAGGGACTCTCAAGAGTCTTCTCCAACACCACAGTTTAAAAGCATCAATTCTTCGGCACTCAGCCTTCTTCACAGTCCAACTCTCACATCCATACGTGACCACAGGAAAAACCATAGCCTTGACTAGACGGACCTTTGTTGTCAAAGTAATGTCTCTGCTTTTCAATACTGAATATCATAATGAAAGAACTTACCCTCTTCTGGGCTAAACCATAACTGAACCAATTGTGGCAAAATATTTGAATTATAAAGAAAAAGAAAAGAAGGTTCTAAAACGCTGAGGCAGGGGGAAAAGTCATTTATCAGTAAAACAGTTAAAAACCAATTTTTGTTGGCCTGCAAAATATCAAGAACAAGAGTTTGGAGAGAAAGTGGTTGTTATTCAAGAATATTATATTGGGCCACATTCTCCCTTATGTGTGAAGGCAACAAAATTCTCAAATGTACAAAGGTTTGGAAAATATTCTCCCCATGAATCCTTTGAAAAAATTACTTGAAAATCTATATGATTCAATGAGTGATGAGGCAAAGTGAAGGGTCATGGTATAGGAAAGTATGATACAACAGGATGTCAGGGAAGGCTAAATTCATTTAAAACAGAAATATGAAAAAAAGTTGTAAAGGAGTTTAAAAAATGACAGAATGTGTACAATGTTAAAAGTAATACCTTTTTGAAAAACTATCAGACTATGAGTTTTAAACTGGTCTAACAGCTTTAATAAACAATAATATAAACACTTGAAAAATCAAAATGGCAACATAAATCAAGGTATTTCCCTCTGGGAAGAGGTTCCTGGGACCTGAATATATAATACTGTCTTTGAAACTGAGTGTTAGGTCCTTGAGTTTTGGTATTATATTTTCCCTGTATCATTTGAATGTCTTTAATATTTTATCATAAAATCTTAAAATAATGTACAGGCTGCAAGAAAGAACTTCCCAAGTACTAAAAATTGTTTTACTTTCTGATTCTATTAACAGAAACCAAGAAGTTGTGGTTTATGTGTAAGGTTGAAAGGATGAAGATGTATTTGGCAAGTGGGAGCAAAATTATGAGTGTATAAAATTTCCTTATCTCAAAAAAAAAAGGAAATAGCAAATTATCAAAAAACAAAGCAGTAACCTGAAAAAATATGGAACAAGTTTATGTCAACAAGACCTACAAACTCATCAAAACAATGTACATGGAGCTAGGATGCCACTCTCTAGGGACAAATTCCTATCCTTCTAACTTACTTCAATTAATTCAAAAGCAATATTCTTTGATCAACTTGTAGACTCCAATCCAGTGATTACATGCTTTTTCAAAATTCATTATTCTTTTCCTAATCTACACATCTTAGATGCCAGAGTATTCACTATAATCATTCCTTGAAACTTCCTCGTTTCTCATGTCCCTCTCTTTTTCCTTCCTTTCTTTCCTTCCACCATCCCTCCCTCATTTTTTAAATTTTTAATTAACTTTTGACAAGCCCACCCCCCTTGGCTGTCTCAGCTCTTTCCCTTCTCAGTGTTTACAGTTGAGCAGCTGGATGTTGCTGGAAAAAATTTTTCTAGTGGTTTCATTTTAAATGTTGCTTTCAAAACCTAAGTGGCCCTTAGCACTACCCAAATAGACAATTATGTTTCTCTAATATGTTCCCATATTCCAAGACAGACTTACCTATTTCTTCCTAAATATTTTATCCCAAATCATACCCTCCTCGCTTCCAGCTAATGGCCTTATCTCATCAGTCATTGAGAAAACAGATACAATCAGAAGCCTTTCCTTTATGTTCCCACCACTAAATTATATACCTTCCTCCATCTGCTTGCATTTTCTCTTCTTTTTCTCGCTGCAGCTGAAAAAAATTTCTCTTCCAATCTAAGTCAAAAACAAACATACCCTGAGGTGTGTTCTGTACTCTCTCCTCTCCCTTGATCTCAATAAATCAATTCCTGTGGCCAGTAACTCTCCTGTATCATTGTTACCTCCTCCCTCCTGGCTCATTCCTTCAGCATACAAACATTCTGTAGACCTCCTGATCTTTTAAGCAGAGGTGTGAAGAAAACCTTTCTGTTAATTAGACACCCTCTTCTGGCTCCTGCCCCACTTCTCTATCCCCCTTCACAGCAAAACTTCATTGAGTAGGTACTCACACTGCTACTGCCTCCCAGGCACTCTTCTATTCCTCCACCCACTTCAGCCTGGCTTCTTACCACCATCCATAGTTACTATCCTTGTCCTTTCTACCCTGGATTGTTACCACACTACCATCTCTTTTGGAGGAGGAAATGGCAACCCACTCCAGTATTCTTGCCTGGAGAATCCCATGGACAGAAGAGCCTGGAAGGCTACAGTCCATGGGGTCACAAAGAGTGAGACAAGACTGAGTGACTAACACACACACACACACACACACACACATGATCTCTTTTGCTGACAACTCCAAAAGACACTAGTCTGTCTTTATCGCACTGGACTTCTTGTCCAAATACTCTTTCCTTGGATTCAGTGACACCACACTGGTTTTGTTTCCCTTCTTCCTCTCTTGCCTGCCCTTCTTCATCTTCTCAGAAGGTCCCTTCTCTTCCTGGCCATTCAAAAGCTTTCCTCAAGGCTCAGACCTAGGCTCTCTCCTCTTTTCAACTCTCTTCTTAGGAGTCATCATCTGCAACCATGATTTTACATGGGCTACATATATGCAGATGACTCAGATTTTTATATCCAGCCCAGATTCCTCTTTGAATTCCAAACCTGTATTTTCAATTGCTTACTTTCTCCTTTCTCCTTGATCCCTCCTCATACAATCTCCAAACTTTATTATACCTTCAAACATCTAAGCCTGTCCTCTTAAATGCCTCATACACCTCCAAAATCACTGCAGATGGTGATTGCAGCCTTGAAATTAAAAGATGCTTACTCCTTCCAAGGAAAGTTATGACCAACTTAGATAGCATATTAAAAAGCAGAGACATTACTTTGCCAACAAAGGTCCGTCTAGTCAAGGCTATGGTTTTTCCAGTGGTCATGAGAGTTGGACTGTGAACAAAGCTGAGCGCCAAAGAATTGAAGCTTTTGAACTGTGGTGTTGGAGAAGACTCTTGAGAGTCCGTTGGACTGCTAGGAGGTCCAACCAGTCCATCCTAAAGGAGATCAGTCCCGGGTGTTCATTGGATGGACTGATGGTAAAGCTGAAACTCCAATACTTTGGCCACCTCATGCGAAGAATTGACTCAGGGGAAAAGACTCTGATGCTGGGAGGGATTGGGGGCAGGAGGAGAAGGGGACGACAGAGGATGAGACAGCTGGATGGCATCACTGACTCGATGGACGTGAGTCTGAGTGAACTCCAGGAGTTGGTGATGAACAGGGAGGCCTGGTGTGCTGCGATTCATGGGGTCACAAAGAGTTGGACACGACTGAGTGACTGAACTGAACACCTCATACAAGCATACAAGAAGCCATTGCTTCTTGCTTAAACTCCTGCACTAGCTTCCTAATCGGAGAAGGCGATGGCACCTCACTCCAGTACTCTTGCCTGGGAAACCCCATGGACGGAGGAGCCTGGTAGGCTGCAGTCCATGGGGTTGTGAAGAGTCAGACACCACTGAGCGACTTCACTTTCACTTTTCCTTTCATGCATTGGAGAAGGAAATGGCACCCCACTCCAGTGTTCTTGCCTGGAGAATCTCAGGGACGGGGGCCCCTGGTAGGCTGCTATCTATGGGGTCACACAGAGTCGGACACAACTAAAGCGACTTAGCAGCAGCTTCCTAATGGTCTCATATTCCTGGGCCCTTCTAATCCAGTATTCTCTTTTCAAAAGAATCACAATGAAAATATGATTATTTCACTCCTTCCTGATTACCACCTTCAGTGTGATTTTGAATATGCAAACCTCTTTATGAGGCCAGAGTTCTGCATGGTGTGACATCTCTCCACCTCCCAGCCCCACCTCGTGCTGCTCTCCTCCCTACAGTGCTCCCTTTTAATCCCCTCTGTGAATCACACTCCCTCCTGCCAAAAGACCTGAGTGCCTTTGTTCCTCTGCCTGGAATACCCTTTATGTCTCTCTAAACATGGTTCTCATTTTTGTCCTAGTTTAAATGTTATTGACTTAATGATGTCTTCTCTGACCATCCTGTCACAATGGCTTTCTACCTCCATTTTCTTTATCACTAACTGAACATGGTTTATTATTAATATTTGTTTCTTTGTATGTCTCTTTTCCTTCTCCATAAGATAGTAGTCTCATGCAGTACCTGTAACTTTTACTTATGATTGCTGTAATAAATCAAGTACAAAGAAGGTGCTCAGTAAATCTGCTGATAAATGAATGAATGAACAGGATGAACACATACATATAGAATTACTTCTTTTTATTTTTCTATTGCCCCCTGGCTCAAGTTTTTATTCTTATATGGTTTTCTTAGCTGCTTCTTATATATTTTGAAATATATATTCAATCTTTACTTATTTCCATACCATGTAGTACTAGCATTTTATTCTGCCTATAGATTGAACATTTTCTTTGTTCTAGTAATAAAGAAAAAAATCAATAGACAAAGTATTTCAAATCATATGTGTTTTATTAGTTGGATGCTATGATAAAATGAAAGGTTAATGGATGGTTACTGTATGTTAAAGTGGACTAAGTAGATGAGTAAAACTTGTCAAGGAACTGGATGAGTCTCTAGCAATACTATTCTGGCTAAAGAGGGTGTGGAGAAAAGGGAACCCTCTTACACTGTTGGTGGGAATGCAAACTAGTACAGCCACTATGGAGAACAGTGTGGAGATTCCTTAAAAAACTGGAAATAGAACTGCCTTATGATCCAGCAATCCCACTGCTGGGCATACACACTGAGGAAACCAGAAGGGAAAGAGACACGTGTACCCCAATGTTCATCGCAGCACTGTTTATAATAGCCAGGACATGGAAGCAACCTAGATGTCCATCAGCAGATGAATGGATAAGAAAGCAGTGGTACATATACACAATGGAGTATTACTCAGCCATTAAAAAGAATACATTTGAATCAGTTCTAATGAGGTGGATGAAACTGGAGCCTATTATACAGAGTGAAGTAAGCCAGAAGGAAAAACATAAATACAGTATACTAACGCATATATATGGAATTTAGAAAGATGGTAACAATAACCCGGTGTACGAGACAGCAAAAGAGACACTGATGTATAGAACAGTCTTATGGACTCTGTGGGAGAGGGAGAGGGTGGGAAGATTTGGGAGAATGACATTGAAACATGTAAAATATCATGTAAGAAACGAGTTGCCAGTCCAGGTTCGATGCATGATACTGGATGCTTGGGGCTAGTGCACTGGGACGACCCAGGGGGATGGTATGGGGAGGGAGGAGGGAGGAGGGTTCAGGATGGGGAACACATGTATACCTGTGGTGGATTCATTTTGATATTTGGCAAAATTAATACAATTATGTAAAGTTTAAAAATAAAATAAAATTAAAAAAAAAAAAACAAAGTATTTTCTAAAACAAAAAAAAATCATACAAGTTTATCTAAAGACATATAAGACAGCTGAACATAAAATTAAACTGCAATCTAAGATTACTTAGTGGGCTATTGTTTTTGATCTTTGCAATATACATAGGCACTAACAATTATATGTGTCTACCAAGACGTGACAAAAGGAACTCTTGAAATATTACATGTATTTTATTAGCTATAGAAGCAGAAGATATTAAGAGGTGGCAGGAATACACAGAAGAACTGTACAAAAAAGATCTTCATGACCAAGATAATCATGATGGTGTGATCACTCACCTAGAGCCAGACATCCTGGAATGTGAAGTCAAGTGGGCCTTAGTAAGCATCACTACGAACTAGTGAAAGCTAGTGGAGGTGATGGAATTCCAGTTGAGCTATTTCAAATCCTGAAAGATGATGCTGTGAAAGTGCTGCATTCAATATGCCAGCAAATTTGGAAGACTCAGCAGTGGCCACAGGACTGGAAAAGGTCAGTTTTCATTCTAATCCCAAAGAAAGGCAATGCCAAAGAATGCTCAAACTACTGCACAATTGCACTCATCTCACACGCTAGTAAAGTAACGCTCAAAATTCTCCAAGCCAGGCTTCAGCAATACGTGAACTGTGAACTTCCTGATGTTCAAGCTGGTTTTAGAAAAGGCAGAGGAACCAGAGATCAAATTGCCAACATCTGCTGGATCATGGAAAAAGCAAAAGAGTTCCAGAAAAACATCTAATTCTGCTTTATTGACTACGCCAAAGCCTTTGACTGTGTGGATCACAATAAACTGTGGAAACTTCTGAAAGAGATGGGCATACCAGACCACCTGACCTGCCTCTTGAGAAACCTATATGCAGTTCAGGAAGCAACAGTTAGAACTGGACATGGAACAAAAGACTAGTTGCAAATAGGAAAAGGAGTACATCAAGGCTGTATATTGTCACCCTGCTTATTTAACTTATATGCAGAGTACATCATGAGAAATGGTGGGCTGGAAGAAGCACAAGCTGGGATCAAGATTGCCGGGAGAAATATCAATAACCTCAGATATGCAGATGACACCACCCTTATGGCAGAAAGTGAAGAGGAACTCAAAAGCCTCTTGATGAAAGTGAAAGTGGAGAGTGAAAAAGTTGGCTTAAAGCTCAACATTCAGAAAACGAAGATCATGGCATCTGGTCCCATCACTTCATGGGAAATATATGAGGAAACAGTGGAAACAGTGGCAGACTTTATTTTTCTGGGCTCCAAAATCACTGCAGATGGTGACTGCAGCCATGAAATTAAAAGACGCTTACTCCTTGGAAGGAAAGTTATGACCAACCTAGATAGCATATTCAAAAGCAGAGACATTACTTGCCAACAAAGGTCTGTCTAGTCAAGGCTATGGTTTTTCCAGTGGTCATGTATGGATGTGAGAGTTGGACTGTGAAGAAAGCTGAGTGCCGAAGAATTGATGCTTTTAAACTGTGGTGTTGGAGAAGACTCTTGAGAGTCCCTTGGACTGCAAGGAGATCCAACCAGGCCATTCTGAAGAAGATCAGCCCTGGGATTTCTTTGGAAGGACTGATGCTAAAGCTGAAACTCCAGTACTTCGGCCACCTCATGCAAAGAGTTGACTCATTGGAAAAGACTCTGGTGCTGGGAGGGTTTGGGGGCAGGAGGAGAAGGGGACGACAGAGGATGAGATGGCTGGATGGCATCACTGACTCAATGGACGTGAGTTTGAGTGAACTCCAGGAGTTGGTGATGGACAGGGAGGCCTGGTGTGCTGCAATTCACGGGATCGCAAAGAGTTGGACACAACTGAACGACTGAACTGAACTGAACTGAACTGATTAACTATAGATGTACTTTTCCTCTAATAAAACATGTTAGCTTACTTGATATTTATACAAATTCATTTAACTTCTATATTCATTCTTGTCAAAGGCAGTATTTCAATTTAATTATGATTAGGGACTTATTTAAAACACTATAAAAATTCTCATTCCTCATCTAATGATGGCAGTGACAAATGTAAAGCTGTCTATATCAGCACTGATCATTTATTACACTAATTTTTCCAGAATATTTTAGTTCATTCTAAAAGCTCTTCCTGAAAAAATTATCATAAAGAAGTAGCTATTTAATTCCCAAAGTCCTCATTGGAATTAAAATAGAGTTAGGACAAGTTTTTTGGAGAAGACAATGGCAACCTACTCCAGTACTCTTGCCTGGGAAATCCCATGGACAGAGGAGCCTAGCAGGCTGCAGTCCATGGGGTCGCTAAGAGTGGGACACGACTGAGCGACTTCACTTTCACTTTTCACTTTCATGCATTGGAGAAGGAAATGGCAACCCACTCCAGTGTTCTTGCCTGGAGAATCCCAAGCACAGGGGAGCCTGGTGGGCTGCCATCTATGGGGTTGCACAGAGTCAGACATGACTGAAGTGACTTAGTAGCAGCAGAACAAGTTTTTAGAGCACAGAATTATGACTTTATTTTAGATCTCACGTTATCTATAATGGAATCATATTTGACCAGTTTCTCTGAGAGTTTAGGGAGTAGTCAAAGATGTTTCTTCTCTTAACTTTATTGAACATTTGGGTTTTGTGCTGGGTTGAATTGTGCTCCCCGTACCACCTCCCCCAAAAGGAAATATCTACCAGGAACATGTAAATATGGCCTTATTTGGCATAAAGATCTTTGCAAATGTAATTAAGGTAAAGCTCTTAAGATGAAGTCATTGTGAATGAAGGTGAATCCAATGATGAATGTCTTTATAAGAACAAGCAATGAAGGCGCATAAAGACACAGAAGGAAGAAGCCTATTTGAATATGGAGGCAGACACTGGAGCTACACTGCCACAAACCAAGGAATACCAGGAGCCCCCTTAAACTGGGAGAAATCAGGGAAGATTCTTCCCTAGACACTGTAGGGATGGTGGCCCTGCTACACTTTAAGACTTCTGCCCTCCAAAACTGTGAGAGAATAAATTTCTGATTTTTTTTTTTTTTGGCCACACATGTGAGATCTTAGTTCCCCAACCAGGGATTGAACCCATGCCTCGGCAGTGGGAGCACTGAGTCTTAACCACCAGACTACCAGAGAAGTCTAAATTTCTGCTGTTTTGAACCATCACATTTGTGGTAATCTGTTTCAGCAGCCCTAGAAAACTAGTAGAAGTATAATTTGATACTAATTGCAAGTTTTGAATTCCTTTAAATATTAGTCTGTGTCTATTCTGTGTTTGTAGATAAGGTCTTTTCTCTGAAGTATATTAAAGTGAATATCCATCATTAAAAACAGAAAAAACCCAATATACCTAATAATCCAGCTCATAAGGTTACTGTTTATTTTTTCTACCACAGATGTGGCTGGTGGTTATTCATCATCCATGCTTGATGCAATCAGAAGAGCAGTGATGGTTTCCAATATCCTTTTAATTAATCAGATAAATGCAAAAAGCCTCACCCTCAATGAAGTCTTCAGACTAGCTACTCTTGGAGGCAGCCAAGGTAATGAGCATTTTCTTTCTCTCTCACACAATGTACAACCATACCAATCTACGTCCGTGGCTGAAGTATGAAGGCTCATGATGCTGACATCAGCATGTATCCCCATATTCATGATTTGCATATCACATAATATACCCAAAGTTTAGCAAGTAAAGTGCACATTTAAGCATGTGGTAAATCATTATTTGAATGATTTGAATCATTAATATAGTAAGTTCCTTGTTTTTGGCAGAAGAGATGTTCAGTATGCAGTTATCATATTGTTGTAATGGATACTTGCATTGGTCACATGCATATGAATTCTTTAATTGGTTTTTTCCCATCAAGTCAAGTAAAGTGCTCTGTATTGGCCTGAGTAGTAATAATAATAATAGCCAAGACTTACTGGTTTCTTACCATGTGGTAGGCACTATGCAACATGCTTTATGGATGCTGTTATTTAATCCTCAGAACTACTGTTATTTATTCTATTTTACCAACCAGTTACCTGAGTGAGGCTTACACACCTGTCAAGCTGCGGTATATTATTTGAACCTAGAAATCTGATGCCAGAGTGCAGGTCAATGTTTTCCACTGCAATATCTTCCTGTATAAATCTCTTTTTTTCCTTCCTGTATAAAGCTTAGCCTAGACTATGTATTTTGTTTATATACTTAAGTACACTAATTACAAGCCTCCTTCAAAAGAGAAAGTTGTAAAAATACAGCTGGTTGATATGCAAATATTGTTCATCAGCTTTTCCCAGTTCTCATATGTAATTGTATTTTTACTGAAAAAATAGAACTTGGTAACAGTATTGCTTTCACTTTAGTATTGTAATATAATGTGGATGGATGATAATGAGCATAGCATGAAACCTTAGGTAGCTAGTGAGAAAGAAAAACATAGATCTTGAGGCAAGTGTATATTTTTTAATATATCTTGATATTTATGATAAATACCCTAGATCTTAGAAATGAAGTATGATGGAGGCCAGGGTATCCTGGGAAGAGAAACTTCTTGGCTCTTCTCTGAATGTTCTGCTATGATGAATGCCATAAAGAACATTTCAAGAAAAAGGTCATATGCTTTGCATTTTCCCATGTCTTAAGACTTCATTTTCTAAAGTTCTAAGTTTTAAAGGTTCTGTACTTTTAACAAGTGTGACACTCCCCACTTTCACATCTGAGTTCACATAGTTGTCCTACCACCTTAACTTCATGGTGTAAATGACTTATATTTAAATAATGCTTTTTTATTCTAGGCCGACTGTGAGTTGTTTCATCAGGATCCTGTTATCTAACCAGGCTGGCATGGGGTGTTTACCAAATTATTTCTACCTTGCTGTACAGCTTCCAGATCTATTTTCTGGGCCTCTGAGGTTACTGTTACAGAATTTCTTTTCCTTAGCTTGTGTCTCCACAAGAGTCTGAGCGAATGAGATGAATGCTTCCCTGTTAAAAGCTGGACTCTTCTAGCTTTACATTCACTCTCAAGATTAAGACAAATTGCCTTCACAGAGCCAACATCTGCTCCAGAGACAGTAAAATTGCATTTCTTAAAGTGCATTTGAGTTGCTTACCAGCACGGTTAGGCCCCTCTGCAATAATGTGAATTTAGATCAATTTACAATTCACTGAAAGTAGTTGTGTCTTTTTTTGGTTAGTTCATACCAGAACTCTCCAGATTCTAACAAATAATCCAGTTAGTTTATATATATATATATATATATATATATATATCCAAGTTCTTTGCAACCCCATGGACTCTAGCCCACCCAGGCTCTTCTATCCATGGAATTTTCCAGGCAAGAATACTAGAATGGGTTGCTATTCCCTCTCCAAGGGATCTTCTTGACCCAGGGATCGAACCCAAGTCTCCTGCATTGCAGGTAGATTCCTTACTGTCTGAGCTACCAGGGAAGCCCTTACATAGTGGCATAGTGGGGCTATAACACACACACACACATAACACATAACACACACACACACACACACACACACACAACACACACACACACACACACACCCTTGTCAAATCCTGGCAAATGAACCTGGTTATCTGGCCTATTAAACATACAATAATTTTATGTTGAATACAGTCATCAAAAACTCATGTTTGTCATGCTATTTGTCAAGTGAAAAACAACAAGTGGCAAGTGTAATGACAAGTGTCAAATGAAAAATGTCAAGTGTAATCAACGAAGGGGGAGAAGATTTCTAGTGACTTTCTATTTCATTCAGTTCTCCCCACAATCAGAAGTCACCCGGCTGCTTTTTAACTTTTCTATTTATGTTTGCACCTCTGTCTTCCTATAAGAATTCTTCAGCTAAAAAGTCTCTTTCTTTTCTCAGAATAAATGAGTTACCCTTTAAATAACCATTTAAGAACAAGCAGGATTTCTAAATGTGTGCTTAGAGCGTTGCCAAAGACTTTTGGATATCCATACATAGAAATATAATGCAGCGGTTATTGTCTAATATTTTCACACAGGACTGTATCCTGACAGTGACGGAATAAAAGAAATACATGTAAAAATTCAACTACAGCATGCTGCACTCCAGTTGACCTTTATTTTATGCATGCTTCCATTTGGAACACTCTATCCACATTATTGGCTTTAAGGAGCTTAAATTCAATACCCTCACTGACCAGGAAAACCAGCTACCCTCATCTTTTGAAAGTAAACCATAAAAATGAGAGATGTTCTTCCTTAACATCCACTGTTCATGGAACAAGAATTCTAGCTGTGAGATGGATCAAGTCAATAGACATTATTGACCTATGCCCTATGTAAAGAACCATTCTTCTCTGGCAACCAGGAAATCTTTAAGGTTACGGAGAAATTAGTCTGCTTTCTAAAGCACTGGGACTCTTGAGTTATGAGGATCCATTTACTTTCAGAAGTGAATATTTTTCTATTCAAATCATTTAAGGAACCTAGGATGGATATGCCTGCATTGACAAACATGCAAAAAAAAAAAAAGATAATTAGTTTTTACTTATTTGAAGTTCATTTCACTGCCACAAAAGTAGATCTTATCAGCTATTTTATAGAACAAAATAATAAAACGGGGAACGAAAGGAGTTGGAATGTTGGAAGGTGAAAAGGAGAGGAAAAGAAAGATATTAGGTCAATCATCACGTTTCTTAGAGGGACGAATGGAAATCATAGACCAACTGGACTGTGAAGGGCACTGGTAGAGCCAAAACAGACATACGATCAGAATTATTAATATGATCAGGGTGTTGAAGAGACCTCTATTCTCAGATTTTGCTTTCCCTCTCCTTACTCTGCTTTCTGTAAATTGAAGTCTTGCGGTCTATTGGAATGCTTTATTATTAAGATACTGATTTTTTTTTTTTCCTAGTGATATGTTGGCAGATTCTGTCCTTGTAAATTGGGATATTTACATGGTCCAAAGCTTGGAGATACTGACTGTTTGTTAATTTATTCCACCCTGTAGTCCTGGGGCTGGATAGAGAGATTGGAAACTTTGAAGTGGGTAAGGAATTTGATGCCCTCCTGATCAACCCCAAAGCATCTGACTCTCCCATTGACCTGTTTTATGGAGATTTTGTTGGTGAGATTTCTGAGGTATGTAAAAGGAAGTTGATCAAAAAGCATTTATTTCATGAACTAGTCATAACAACTTCCCTATTAGGAAAAAAAAAAGACACTGAAAAAGTTTAATGGAACAGAGGAGACTCTTATAAGGGAAGCTGGATCCTTTTAAGTTATTATAATTTCATGACAATAATGGTATAAATAAACACTTCTATTTTGAATATATTTGTATATTTGAAGGTACTTGACTCTAAGAAAACATAATATAGTTACCACTTATCGAACACACTTTGTATGTGCTAAATGGCATGGGATTATGCACCTTCATACATCAATTTTTGTTTAACTATCAGAACTATAATGAGAGGAATGTGCTATTAATATTACCATGTGGTTTATGGGGCAGTGAGACCTAAGGAAGGTTAAATGATTTCCTAAGAACTCATGGCTAGTAATTAATAGACAAGAGTTTGGATTCCATTCCAGGACTTTCTGATTTTTGGGGTCTGGGTTCTTGATCACAATGCTACATTGACTCTCTTAATTATAAGAAAGTGAGTTTCATTATTTTGTCCCTCTTATCATGTTTTGTATATATAAAATAAACTGGTTCTTCTTACTTTAATAACAATTCTTTATGAGATAGTTTTTGTTAAAATTTAACTATTGCCATTTAAAAATGATCCACTTATGAGAGTAAGTGTGATATTATATGTAACATACTGAAGTTTTTAGAAGGAAAGTGCTGGATTATTTGAAGTTAATAGCATTAGTTATTTTTATATTATTTAATCTTTTACTTTTTATTGATTGAGTGAATTTCCTGGAATATTAGAGTGAGTTTCTGGGAATAGGGTTCAGTCCCATTCATCTAGGCATTTTTCTTGTCTTATACACCTCTTAAAATATTTATATTATTATATTAAATTATTTAATTTATGTTAACACTTTCCCTCTGAAGATTTCAAGGTTATATATTAAGAACTTTCAGGCACTGGAAAACATTTGTTAATAATCAGTACTTTTATTTTTTTAGGCAAAAGACCATTTCTTTTTCATTAATAAAAGTAGATTCTGGGGTGTTCATTGGATACTAGCTTAAGTGAGACAGTGACTATTAGCCATAGAAGCTAGTTCCAGTGAGTAGAGTTATGTACTTTTGGCCATAGTTTAGCATTTTGACTTGGGATACTGGATTGTGGGTGACAAATAATTTCTTCCCCTTTACCCAGCTCTGTTATTGGAATAGACAGACACCAGTGTGTCCATTTCTGGGACTAAGTTCCAGCCAGGCTAATGTACACAACAGAGGGAATTACAGTACCTGTCAAATGGATGGATTATGTATCTTATCTCAAGACCTTTTTAGGGCTTAAATTAAAAATATTTTCACTGTAACTCCTTGATATGGAATGCAAGACTAAAGAAATTCACATGTGGAACTGCAAACATAGTGATAATCAAGATAGCATCTTTTATGTAAATATATAAATAAGTTTGGGCATTGAAATGTACAACATTTTTCTCCTCTGTGGGCTATATATATATATATATACAAAAGAAAAAAAGTCTGTGTTTAGAAAAAAATAAAAATAGATTTTTGCCATCGAGAAATAAGTTTATATTTCTGGGTTTTGCCAACCACTATTCATGGTCAATTTGGTTTTCTAAGTGCAGAAAATACTCTTTTTTATTATTATCTTTATTTTTCATTTTAGGCTGTTATCCAGAAGTTCCTATATCTAGGTAGGTATATATGTCTCTATGCTAAATAAAATCTTTTGTTGTCTCTTGGTATGCTCTCTGCAAATATTGTACCATATGTTAAGCATTATGTGTGATCATTTGCTTAGACTTACTGTTTTTAGCATTCCTTAGCACTGAGCCCTGGAGAAGGCAATGGCAACTCACTCCAGTACTCTTGCCTAGAAAATCCCATGGGCGGAGGAGCCTGGTAGGCTGCCGTCTATGGGGTCACAAAAGTCTGACATGACTGAGCGACTTCATTTTCACTTTTCACTTTCATGCATTGGAGAAGGAAATGGCAACCCACTCCAGTGTTCTTGCCTGGAGAATCCCAGGGGCGGGGGAGCCTGGTGGGCTGCCGTCTATGGGGTCGCACAGAGTCAGACACGACTGAAGTGACTTAGCAGCAGTAGCAGCAGCAGCACTGAGCCCATTTATGGTATAATATTTAAAGGCACTATTTGAAATGAACATGCTCTTTGAGAACATAGTATTAAAACCTAAACTTGAGGAATGGCAGGCAAGACGAGATCATCCTATACTTCCTCCTACACTTGTTCTGACCCTTCGGTCTGCCCCACCACATTGTGATAAGTATGTGGTGGAGTCTTTCCATGCATGCTTTTTTAATATGTTGTTTAGTTGCTAAGTCGTGTCCAACGTTTTTGTGACCCCATGGAATGTAGGCCACCAGGCTCCTCTGTCCATGGGATTTCCCAGACAAGAATACTGGAGTGTTGCCATTTCCTTCTCCAGGGGATCTTCCCGACCCAGGGATCAAACCCATTGCATTGGCAGGTGGATTCTTTGCCACTGAGCCACCAGGGAAGCCAGTTTTTTTTGTTGTTGTTGTTTGTTTGTTTTTTACCATAGTCACATTCAATTCTATTCACTGAGAGAGACAGAGAAGTAAATAGTATAGAAGATTCTATTCTTCCTCTCACTCCATTGGGTGACCTCTGAGTTCTGAGTGAATTTGGAGTGGAAGAGACACGTGGTATTTCTTGTGAAGTTCAATTCCTTGAAGCCCTTCATCTCACCATGCTGAGTATTATTTTGGGACGTAAAGATAAGTATTTCTTTTACAACTGGGGCTGGAAATGGAAAACACTTATTCTAGCTAAAAGGACAGTGATGGAGGGTCTATTCAACTTTACGTGAATTCTGTTTTAGGCATGTATTTCAGGCTCTAATCCTCAGATTAGATGCTGCATTTTCTATTGATAATATCTCCCTGTTCAGGTTATAAACAATGATTCCTTGATGTTTCTTTCAGGAGATGACCGAAATATTGAGGAGGTGTATGTGGGCGGAAAGCAGGTGGTTCCCTTTTCGAGCTCAGTGTAAGGCCCTCGGTGTCTACAAGTCTTCCTGGGGTAACGCAGTTCTGTACCTTCTCATGCCCACGTGGAGTTAGGAGTCAAAAAACAGTACCTTGTTCTTGGGGGGACTATCTCCCTCTGTGTCTAGTTACAGTATTCACTTGACAAATCTTTTGAAGGAAGTTGTGCTAATTCTCAGCTCTGGCTGGGAGGATTAAAAATTTCTCCTTTTAGAACTGTTTAAGGTTTACTTTAAAGCTCAAACATAAGGGAATGTTATTACTGGTGGTGTTCTTATTATGGGATTTAAATAAAATCTATTTCACATTTGGAAATGTGGAGAAAAAAGGATATTCCTATAAGGTTAGTTTCAGCTAGTAGATGTGAAAATTGGAAAACAGAAAATGAACCAGTGAGTATATTTTTACAAGGGAGAAAAAGTTAAGACTATGGAAAACATTGGAAAATCACTTCGGATTGTGTTTGAAAATTATATACTGAGCATACTAATTTAAAAAGTGAATCTGTTGAATTTTAAAATGTGTTTCTAGATTGACCTTGTGTTCTAGAAATTTGCACTTAATGGCATTTGCTTTTCAGAGACATGTTATTGTTGTGCTTTGCCTTCTTATGGGATGAAATGTCAGATATTGAATGCCACATGCTGTCTTAATATAGTTCTGTGCTTAAGTGTTTGACAGAAGTTGGTTATTAAAGATTTAATGTCTCTTGGGAATATTATTCACGTAACTACATAGCATAAATAGCTGTACTTTTGTGTACTTTAAAATACCTTAGAGTATAACTGTGTGATGCTATTATTGCTTCAGTTTTATCAGAAGAGAAACAAATTCCATACTGCACTGTTGTGTAGATTGGTGTCTTCATAAATTGGGGCAAGTTCTGGGCATCCAGAAGGTGTCAGTACTAAACGGAAGGGTTTCATTGTGATGACCTGTCCTCCCAAAGAACTATTCCACAGTCATTGGAATAGTCATTGGACTTTCATACTCATGTCAATCTGTTAGAACTTTAAAATGAAGGAAAAATCCTATTTGATAAATATTATTAAAAATCTTTAAACCCTGCATATTGAAATTACTCTATTTTCAATTTTACCTTGCCTTTTTAATTCCTAATAATTTTCAAGACATTAGAATTCTAGGATGATGAAAAATATTTAGATGCCCCACTAATGTTTATATTAATAGGACTTAATCTGTACTAGACATCTAGAAACAGTAAACAAATAGTGTTTTTATGCTTCCTAATATAGTGTGCTTTCCTATAACCTAGAATTAAAAACAAATTATGACTTTATGATAAAATCACTAAGAAATATTGATATTTAAATGCTATATTTAAATGCTATACTAAATGTTATTTAGATGCTATATTTTTCTCATTTAACTCCAAACCCTATAAACCAACAAGAAAAAGGAGATTTTCTTAATATATAATAACACTCATACCTAGGGCTTAGAGCTGACTCCTTATTATCACCTCATAATAGAGAACTATATGTAATATCACTAACTCCATATCTACAGAATGAAGAAGAAAATTTCTTCTCTGGTATGATAAATTTTATTCTTATACAGTTATGCTAATTCAGTAATCATTTGCTCAGTCTCCGGCCTCTCACCCCCGGGGAAACACTTCCAGACTTGTGCATACACTTCACATAAAGACAGAACAAAATTTGGTTTTATAGAGTTTGTGTTGTGAGGTTAACTCAGTAAAAACCCAGTTTCCAGTCTTAGTCTCAGTCTTCCCAGAATTCCTCGCTACAGAGCCATGTCACAGATGCCCCAGCAAAGCTCGTTCCATTTCTCTCTAGTGCTGGCAGGTGTGTTCTGCTCTATCTCCTCAATCCCTGCCAAAGGAACTTGGTTACCCTAGTGTCTAACCCACATGAGTGGGCAAAGGAATTTGGATGACATGCAAGATCTGCTAATCAGCAGAAACTGTTCTTAGCCTTGGAAAGATTGCACACGTTACCTTCCCGAAGGATGTACATTTTGATGCTGAACATTAGTTTTCATTTAGATTTAGGTCGCATGTGCAGTAAATGTAAGTGTAGCATCAGAAGCAGGAAGAATGGCCATATACAACCAGCCTGCCAAATGTTAAATTTAGCCCTGATAATATATTAGGACCTGAATTTCTTTTCTAGTAAAAATAGAATGTGTTAAAATTTGAGCTCCCTGCATCACTTATGTGTTTTACTTCCCCAAGTACAGTATTCCTGAATGTTGCATATGCTTTTTGTGGTAATCCACTCCAGTACTCTTGCCTGAAACTCCCATGGACGGAGGAGCCTGGTGGGCTGCAGTCCATGGGGTTGCTTAAGAGTCAGGAATGACTGAGAGACTTCACTTTCACTTTTCACTTTCATGCATTGGAGAAGGAAATGGCAACCTACTCCAGTATTCTTGCCTGCAGAATCCCAGGGACAGAGGAGCCTTGTGGGCTGCCGTCTATGGGGTCGCACAGAGTCGGACACAACTGAAGTGACTTAGGAGCAGCAGCAGGCATTAGACATACACATGCCCAGATGTTCTGCACTTTGAAATGTTGCCTTTGCTCAATGTGGGTTGACTTTTGAATTGCAGAGAGGCAGTATTCCAAGTCAATTCTATTTATCACTTTATTTTGAATATTTTGGTCCCAGACAGCAAAGGAAGGATTAAAACATCTTCACAGCCCCCTCACCCTACTCTGCACTATTTGCCTCAGGTTTCATGAGATTTTTAATAGAATATACTTTAACAGGTAAAAATGTATTCGATAGTAGAGACTATCATACATTTAAAAATATTTTTGCAACCAGAACACAAAAGCAGGCTAATTAGCCAATGTAAATTTAATTTTCAAAAGAGAGTAAAACGTAGGATTAGCACAGAAGAGGTTGTCCTTGTAATTATAAACTGAGACCAAGGAAACTCTGTCTCCTTATTTATTAGCTCAGCTTCTTCTGATTTAATTGCTGAAGGTTTTAGAATCCAAGAGAATATCTTGGAATAAGCTTCCTTCATGCTAGAAGGAGGTCTTTCTAAATTAATATTATGATCATTGAACCCCATTGGATCTTTTTATTTCTGTGAGGGTTCTGCATGGTCAAGGAAGGAAGTTGATGGGAAACACCCCTTTTATACTTAGTTGATCTGAGGTGTGGCCTTGAATATCCCCGTCTGCAGCTACCACTGAGATCTTAGCAGGGAAACAGTGGCTGTGAGATCCAGCAAAGAATTTTAAATCTTTATTCCCTTCCAGACTCCTCCTGTTTTTCATTTTTTCACCTCAGAGCCAGGTATATGGAAAGCTTTAAAAGCCAGCTAGCAGGCCTGTTGTATCAATTCTACCCTGTGCTTGCTATTCACGGAAGATATTCAGAGCTGGATGCTCCTGTAGCCAACTGGACAGAGATGATGATGCAAACAATCACATGTTTGCTTGTTTGTTTTTTAAAAGTGTTCTGAGTTATTAAAAGGTAGACTAAAAAATGAGTCATGGGCAGTGTCTTGAAGTAATTTTCAAATTGGTGGACTGTAAATTTTTGAGGTTTTTTTCTTTGCAATTTCAGATCTATTTAGCCACTGTAGGTATGACTTTGGACCCTGACACTTTAATGTCTCTCAAGCATGGGAAGAAGTGCAGAAATGAACTGACAAATGTTAGAAACCCTGGCATTTGTCTCCTGCATGTTTTCACTCTCAGCCCCTCCTTCCTTCCCCTCCTACAGTCCTGAGTGTGAGAGATCAGAGGTGAGGGGTTAATTTGTAAATCTGGTCCAAACTGAGTGAAATGCAAAAGTTGAACAGGCCAATCATGACACTAAATGTAAATCCCAAGATGGTTTCCACAGTCCACAGGATTCAAGTGACTTGAACCATAGATGATATATGGTATTGATTTACCTGTTCACTTCCTACTCAAAAGTCTGTCAGAAACCACTTTCTTAAAATTGAAAACTACTTTACATTGTATTAAACTTCTGATCGCTGCTCTTAAGAATATATACATGTATGTATTCATGGGGACATTTTCCCTCAATGTTTATATGATTTGTTTATTGTTCCTGTGCTGTGATCTCTTTCTGCTTCAAACAAAAATAAATGAGGTTTTGTGTTTATATGTTTCTGTTGATGTGAGTTCTGTCTGATAGAAGTGAGATTCATTTTACAATGTTTTTCTCCTTTTAACATGAATTTTAAGAGATTGAAAGGGGTCAACTGTATGGTGATGGATGGAAACTAAAATTTTATGGTAAGCATGTTGTATACAGAGGTAGAAATATAATGCTGTACACATGAAACATATAATACTATAAACCAATACTATCTCAATAAAAAAAGAAATATCATAAACTGTAGAAAAAATAGGATATTTAGCTGTGGGCCAACATGTATCTTCTATCCTATAATAGTCACCATACATAGGTTTTTCAAAATTAAGCTGAGCTATAATGTTCATCCCTTTAGATTCAGATTAGTATTGCCTTTGATTTAAGCATAGTTGATATTTCATATGACTGGAATCTACCACAAAAAATACTCTACATCCAAAGACATAAAGACGAAACCACATGAGGCAATGAGAGGGGTGTACTTTGCAATGTAATTAAATCCCATACTACCTGGGTGGGTGACCCACAATCTAGAGACTAATTACATCACAGAAATTCTCCCACAGAGCTGAGAGCTCTGAGTTCCACATCAGGCTACCCAGTCTAGGGGCCTGGCATTGAATGGAGGAGCCCTCAGCAGATCTGGCTTTGAAGGCCAGTGGGGCCTGATTGTAGGAGCTCCACAGGACAGGGGTGGGGGATGGTAGGAAACAGGGGCTCCACTTCTAGAGGGCACACACAAGGTCTCGTGCACACCAGCACGCAGAGCAAATGCAGCTGACTTCCTTCCTTGAGCCTGAGCCAGATTTATCTGCTGGTCTTGGAAGGCCTCTTGTGGAGTTGGGAGGAGGGTGACTGTGGATCTGTCTGGGGTCATAAAACCTGGTGGCGGAAATATTGGTGAATGTACACCTACTTGAAGAGAGTACACCTACTCTTCCAGGAGGCAGACATATTGCTTGCATCATTAGCACAGAAACCTGCCCTCACCCAATGACCTGTAGGCTCCAGGGCTGGAGCACCTCAGGCCAAAGAGCTATCAGGGCAGAAACAAAGACCCATCAGCAGACAGGCTGCCTAAAGACTTCTTGAGCCCACAGTTACCTCTAGACATGCCCCTTGACATAGCCCTGCCCATCAAAGGGCCAGATTGAGCTCCACCTGCCAGTGGGTGGGCATCAGCCCCTCCTACCAGGAAGCCTGCACAAGCCTCTAGACCAGCCTCACCCACTAAGGGGCAGATACCAGAAGCAAGAAAACTATGATCCTGCAGCCTGCAGAACTGAGTACACAAACACATCAGAACCTACCCTGAGACCCTGATCCCTGGCCTTTGGGTGATGAGAGGACACTGTACTTCTGGGAGGGACACATAAGACATCCCTCACAGAAAGCCACTTCTCCAAGGCCAGGAAACATAACTAAGCTACTGTACACGTAAAGCACAAATAGAAATTTAAACAAAAGCGAAGGCAAAGGAATATGTTTCAGATGAAGGAACAAGATAAAACCCTAAAACAATAACTAAGTAAAGTGCAAATAGGCGATCTACCTGAGAAAGAGCTCACAGTAAAGAACCCTTTACTTTTGATTGTAAAGACAATCAAAAACTCAGGAAAAGAATTGAAGCACATAGCAAGAAGTTACAAGAAGTTTTTTTTAACAAAAAGAAAATATAAAGAACAACCAGAGTTGAACACAATAACTGAAATGACAAATACACTTGAAGCAATCAATAGCAGAATAAATGAGGCAGAAGAAAGGATCAGTAAGCTGGAAGACAGTAATGGAAGTCACTGCTGTGGAACAGAATAAAGAAAAAAGGAATGAAAACAGTTTAGGGACCTCCGAGACAACATCAAACACACCAACATTTTCATTATAGGGGTCCCAGAAGCAGAAGAGGGAGAGAAAGGACCCGAGGAAATATTTGAAGAGATAATAGCTGAAAAATTCCCTAACATGGAAAAGGGAACAGTCACCTAAGTCCAGGAGCACAGAGAGTCCCATACAAGATTAACCCAAGGAGGAACAGGCCAAGACACACAGTAATCAAATTGACAAAAGGATAAAGAGCAAATATTAAAAGCAAAAAAGGAAAAGCAACAAATAACATACAAAGGAAACCCCATATGGTTATCAGCTGGTTTTTCAGCAGAAACTCTGCAGGCCAGAAGGTAGTGGCATGATATTTTTTAAATGATGAAAGTGGAGAACCTACACACAAGGATACTCTACCTAGCAAGGCTCTTGTTCAGATTTGACAGGGAAATCAAAATCTATACAGACAAGCAAAAGCTAAAAGAATTCAGCACCACCAAATCAGCTTCACAGTAAACGGTAAAGGCAGAAAAGAAAAGCCCACAACTAGAAACAAGAAAATTATGAAACTACTAGAGCTCAAGAAGGGAATGGCTACCCACTCTAGTGTTCTTGGGACTTCCCTAATGGCTCAGATGGTAAAGAATCTATCTACAATGTGGAAGACCTGGGTTAAATCCCTGGGTCAGAAAGACCCCCTGGAGAAGGGAATGGCTACCCACTCCAGTATTCTTGCCTGGAGAATCCCATGGACAGAGGAGCATGGCAGGGCTACAGTTCATGGGCTTGCAGAGAGTCAGACACAACTGAGCAACTTTCACTTTTCAGAAACAAGAAAATTACAAAACTACTAGAGCTCATCAATGAATTCAGTTACAGGACAAATAAAGTTACAGGACACAAAATTAATACACAGAAATCTTTTGCATTCCTCTATACTAACAACAAAAGATCAGAAAGAGAAATGAAGGAAATAAATCTCATTTACCAGTGCATCAAAAAGAGTATTTAGGAATATATCTCCCTAAGGAATCAAAAGACCTGTCCTCTGAATACTATAAGGTGCTGACGAAAGAAATCACAGAAAAACAGAGCTGAAGGAATTGGGCTCCCTGACTTCAAACTATGCTATAAAGCTACAGTAATAAAAACAGTTTGGTGGGACTTCCCTCATGGTCCAGTGGCTAAGACTCCATTCCAATGCAGGGGGCTCAAATTCAATTCTTATTCAGGGAACTAGATCCCACATGCTGCAACTAAGACTTCAAATGCCCCAACCAAAGATCCCACATGTTGCAACTGAAGAACCTGTATGCCACAGTGAAGACTGAAGTTTCCGCATGCCACAACTAAGACCCAGGACAGCCAAATAAATAAATAAAAAAAAGAAAACAGTATGGTACTGGCACAAAAACAGAAATCAATGGAACAGGATGGAAAGCCCAGAAATAAACCCGTGCACCCTATGGTAAATTAATCAGTGACAAAGGAGGCAAAAATACAGAACGAAGAAAAGACAGCCTCTTCAGTAAGTGTTGCTGGGAAAACTGGATAGCTACAAGTAAAAGATTGAAGTTAGAACCTTCTGTAACATCAGACACAAAAATAAGCTCAAAATGGAATAAAGACCTAAATGTAAGACTGGATACTATAAAACTTTTAGAGGAAAACATAGGCAAAACACTCTTTAACATAAATATTGCAGCATTATCTTTTTTGAATCTATCTCCTAGGGTAATGAAAATAATTAAAAAATAGAAACTAATTAAACTGTAAAGCTTCTGCACAGCAAAGGAAACCATAAATAAAATGAAAAGACAACCCACTGGATGGGAGAAAATATTTGCAAATGATGTGACCGACAGGGATTAATTTCCAAAATATACAAACAGCTCATGTATCTCAATTAAAAAAAAAAACAAACAACCCAGTCAAAAAATGGGCACAAGATCTAAGCAGATATTTCTCTAAAGAAGATATATACATCACCAAAAAGCACGTGCAAAGATGCTCAACGTCACTAATTATTAGAGAAATGCAAATATAAACTACAATGATGTATCACCTCATACCAGTCAGAATGGCCATCATCAAAAAGTCTACAAATAACAAATGATGGAGAGGGTGTAAAGAAAACGGAATCCTCCTACACCGTTGGTGGAAATGTAAGTTGATGCAACCACTATAGTTTTCTATAGAAGGAGGTTCCTCAGAAAACTGAAATAGAACTACCATGCTGTGCTGTGCTTGGTTGCTCAGTCATGTCTGACTCTTTGTGATCCCATGGACTGTAGCCCGCCAGGCTCCTCTGTCCATGGGGATTCTCCAGGCAAGAACTGGAGTGGGCATTTGTTTTACATAAGATGACAATATATATTTTAAATGACAAATCTTATATTAATTTTGAATTGACTAAATGTGAAAATTAAAGTACTAAAAATATTTCTCTGAATTACTGATTTAATTGATTAATATATTAAGCTACACATGTATCTATCATGGTATATATTATGAGCTTGACAAAATGTTTATAGGAGCTTTATTTTTTTTTTTTGGATAAAATACTTTTATTAAATCTACTGTCTGTATTCTAATACTGTTAACTGACCCTCAGTGTCCTTTTTAGCACTTTTTCCTTCTAGTACAAGATCTAGTCCAGGATCAGATATTGCATTTCATTGTCATGTTGATAAAGTCTCTTTTAATCTGGAACACTTTTACAGCCTTTCTTTGTTTTTTATGATATTACTTGTTAGGATTTGTCTTACATACTGTGGTGCTCCCATGTTGGGTGGATATATATTTATAATTGTTATATCTTCTTCTTGGATTGATCCTTTGATCATTATGTAGTGACCTTCTTTGTCTCTTTTCACAGCCTTTGTTTTAAAGTCTAATTTATCTGATACGAGTATTGTGACTCCTGCTTTCTTTTGGTCCCAATTTGCATGGAAAATGCCATGCCCTCCTCCAGGGGATCTTCCCAACCCTGGGATTGAATCCAGGTCTTTTTGAGAAAATACTTTTGATTTACCTTTTTAGTTTAACAGCTGTTATTTAATTAACGCTGTATTTGTTCTTATTGCCTAAAACAGTATTTTCCAAATATAGATGGTTTAAATATAATTCTTATGAATACATTATTTTCACTTCAGTTTTATTTCTAGATAAATAAAAATTATTATTTATATCATCTAGAATCAGAAGGTGTAAGTATTTTATTTTGATTGAAATAAAAATCCACTATATTAAACCATAATTGAGAGAGGTTTGACATGACTGGATGAAGACATTTCAAACAATAAAGATCATTTCTATCTTCTATGAGATTTACTAGAAGTTTATAAAAGTTACTTAATATTTATATCAAGTTTTCATTGGTTTCAAATACAGTGCAACCGCCCCCCAAAAAAACCCCACAAAAGACCTAAATAACAACACCCACAGCTAAATTTAGTAATATTTTTATTAATTTAATCCTGAATTTTCTGGTTATTTTAGGGGAGTTGACATTTTGCAACTGTTTGTTCCTTTTGTAACTTTTCTTAGCCCTTATTTTGCTTAAGATATTCTTTGCTATTTAAATATTTCTAAATTTTATGCAGTCAAAAGTCTTATGAAAGGGGAACACATGTATACTTGTGGTGGATTCATTTTGATATTTGGCAAAACTAATACAATTTGTAAAGTTTAAAAATAAAATTAAAAAAAGAAAGAAAAAACTGGACATGTTCTCCTGCCAGCAGGCGGCCATTGCTGAACTGTCCTGCACAAAAGGTGACAGTCGTTTCCTCCACACGGGATGCTCTCCTGTGACTCTGCCTCCCCACCATCACAGACAGTTGGCCAAGTATTTGTATTTGATTCAAGCTAGATCCAAAGATCTCTCCCTAGAATTGCAGGTCTTGAACCCAGGTCTCCCGCGTTGCACGTGGATTCTCTACCAGCTGAGCCACAAGGGAAGCTCCTAGAATTATAATTCAAGACCTAAATAAACCAAGTGGGTTTATACTAGATTATTTTCAGAGGCTGAGTATATATTTCCACTTGGGAGTGGCTGTGTAAAGCCATCAGTGAGCCAGATGAGTAGGCAGATTCAGTCTATAAAGAGAAGTACTGTGGAACAGGGCAGACCTGTGCAGAGAAGCGAAGACAAGAGACTGTGTGGCCCCAGAGGAGAGCGGCTATGTTGGCCTCATGATAACTTGTTTTCACCCTCAGCTGAGGCTCCCAAAGGGCCTATGTGTACTTGTCATGGATCCCATAAAATTCCTTAAATTTATTCTATTAAATCCTATTTGGCTTTATTTACTTATTTTTGGTAATCACACAACTCTTGAATAAAGACTTGTCCGCCATATTAAAATGGAATTTTAAAATTCCTTCTCAGGCAGTTGTAATCCTGGCAAACATTATTTAAGGCTACTATGGGAGTTGAAGGGTGAGACGTGTCAGGGGTTCCTTACACCCTTCTGACAACAAGTTAAGAATTAAAAGTCTTCACCGTTGAGGTGAAACAAGCTTCTGTTACCACAATTAGTTGATCTGATTACCCTTTTAATATTCTTTATGTTTCCACTAAATACCTATGAATAATCCTCTGCACTTAAATAGCTGCCACCTCCCGCCTGCTTCTCAGTTACATGCCAGTAGTAGCTGAATGTCTCTCATGGTTTACAAGAGGAGGGAACAAACAAGTGACTTATGGAGTGGACTCTGCAGTCTTTGATAGGACAGCACCAGTTTTCCGGAGGTGGGACACCGCAACTAGATTACTTCCCACTCTGAGGAGGAACAGGTTTTCCTGACTTCCTCTCCTACTACTTTTCTTTTAAAAGTGACAAGTAAAACTAAGATTGAGATAATAATAATAGCAAACAGTGTGCACTTTGTCAGGAAGGAATAAACTTTCCTCTAGTCTTCGAGGTTCTTCTGGCTGGCCTAACAATTAAATTGACATGAGACAGGTGGCACAGTGCTAAAGAACTCGTCTGCCAATGCAGGAGACGCATGAGACGTGGGTTCCATCCCTTGGTCAGGAAGATCCTCTGGAGTAGGAAATGCTACCCTGCTCCAGTATTACCTGAAAAATCCCAGGGACAGAGAAGCCTGGAGGGCTACAGTCCACGGGGTCCATAGAGAGTCAGACAAGACTGAGAGACTGAGCATACTGCAAGACAGATTAACAGGAGAAAATCAAACAAAATGTTCAATAACATGTATACATGGGAGAGAGCCCAAAAAACTGAGTAACTTGCCAAAATGCAAGAATATATACGATTAGTTCAAAGTGAATGAAACTGGCCTCTGGGTATAAGGTACAAATTGGTCTTTTTCAAGTACAAGTTGAGACTGCAAGCGATCCAAGAAGATGGGGAAAATGTTTAACCAGTGCACCACCTAGTGGCCAAAACTTGAACAGTTTGCTCTGTGAAACATGGTCTCCCTCCAAAAGGGTCAAGTTGCAGAGGAAAAAAGAGGCTAAATTAATTTTATCTTGATATCCAGAAAAATATAAATTCATAATCTTAATAAAATAATAAAACAAGACAAGAAAATTTAGAGTATTATTTTTCTATCAGGAAGTTGGAATTTTTTACTGTACAAGGAAATTAATAAATAATCTCTTAGGTTGAACCCAGACTCTATAATAGACCACACATAAAATTATATTCTTGATAGAAATCAATGTAATCTAGTTACTGTCCTAATAAGGGCAATTTCATAAGGAAAAAAATATGATATCCAAAATGGCTTGTTGAATCAATTCGGTACTTGGAAGATAAAAGGCAAAGATTTCTCTATCAGAAAGGAATCTTACTTGTGGAAATACTGCAAAATAATGAATTTCTGTGGGCATACTAAAGCTGGCTTAGAAGTAGGAATCCAGTACAAATTGTTTTACACATTCACCATAATAAAATTCACCAACACTGCTTAGAGTTTGATCAACTATTTTAGATGCATGATTCAAACCATAAAATTTGTTCTGGCTTAAGTTAAAGGTATCAACCCGTCTACCAGGGTTAGATAGTCAAATGAAATCATCGTCTGAGAAATGGAGAATGGTGCTTGGGATGGTCCCAAGAAGGATATTAAGAGTCAAGTCTTAGAATCTCAGATTTGGAAGGAAACTTTAAAGATCATCTTGTTTGGCCAGCTAGCTGGAGCCTGAATCCCTTCTTTAACATCTCCAACCATGGAGATACAACTTTGTGTAAGCCCTGAGAGTGATGGGGAGCTCAAGACTACATCTCAAAGCTCTTTCCATTCTTGGACCTCCAAGTTGGAAAATCCTTTCTTGAACAGAGAAAACCTTGCAACTGCTTGGCCTACCCCATCCCATTGTGAGAGGGTTAACAGATAGGAAGGCCAGAGGCCCCCCAGTGGTACGAGGAAATAAACTATGCAGACTTTTTTTTTTCTTCTCTACACAAAATTTCAAGGGAAAAAAAATGTCTACCTCTTGCAGTTTATTTCCTCCTGCTGCTTGGAGACCTCTGGGCTTCCTACCCGTTAACCCTTTCAATTGTTAACCCTTATAAAAACAAGTCTACTCCACCTGCATGTGACAATCTTCACATATTTGAAGATATCTACTATGTCCCCCTGAAGCACTTTTTTTCTCCAGATGAAGCATCCTCAGTATTTTATATTTCACTGTTCTTCATCTTTTCATCATCAAGACCACCTCTCTCTGGGGGAGAATGGATCAGTCAGTTCAGTCGCTCAGTCGTGTCCGACTCTTTGCGACCCCATGAATCGCAGCACGCCAGGCCTCCCTGTCCAGAATGGATACATGTATATATATGGCCGAGTCCCTCCACTGTTCACCTGAAACTATCACATCACTGTTAATCAGCTATGTGCTGTGCTTAGTCGCTCAGTCGTGTCTGACTCTTTGCGACCCCATAGACTGTACCCCGCCAGGCTCCGCTGTCCATGGGGATTCTCCAAGCAAGAATACTGGAATGGGTTGCCATGCACTCCAGGAGATCTTCCCAACCCTGAGATCGAACCCAGGTTTCCTGCATTTCAGGCAGATTCTTTACTGTCCGAGACACCAGGAAAGCCCAATAATGCTGGAGTGGGTAGCCTATCCTTTCTTTCTCCAGGGAAATTTCCCAACCCAGGAATCAAACCCAGGTCTCCTGCAATGTAGGCGGATTCTTTACCAGCTGAGCTACCAGGGAAGCCCATTAATCAGCTATACCCCAATACAAAATAACAAGTTTAAAAAAAAAGATCTCTTCTCCCTGAACAATATCCATTACCCCCCTTTAAATATGTTGCCATAAATTAAAGGTAGGTTTTTAAACTTGAGTGGCCAGCAAAGAAAGATACAAATATCAAATCCTTCATTCTGGACCAATGTTCCTCAAAATATGTTCCCCTAGAATACAGGTCCTGGGAGATGCCTCAGGAAAAAAAGTTTCTGTGGCCAAATAAACTTGGGAAATACCACAACCTTTATCCATGTCCCCCTTCCCCTAAAGATTCACTATTTATAATAGCACATTACTAATTTTGAGGAGTTCTTCAACATGGTTGGAGGGTGATTCTGTGACCTAATAATTTTGTTTACCTTTGCATTACACATTATTTATGAAACTTTTAGGCCACAGAACCATCTTCCAGACATTTTTCTCCATAAGATGCCTATTAATATTCCACTAATATTTAATGACTTTTTGAAAAAAAATTTTAGATACAAGACTTTAATCTACTTTTGGTATTAGACCACATGACACTATAAATGCATTCTGAGCTTTATTATCTACCTAAACTTTTCATTCTCTTTCACACTGCTCTGTTAGGTCCTATGTCCTCTTATCATCCTATCACTGGAGTTTCAGATCCAACTACTGGACTTTTCCTTAACCCCTACTGAACTGCATGGTATTAGAGTCAGTTCATCTTTTCAACTTATTAGTCTTTAGAACCAGAATTTACTTGATTACCAGTTTTGTGCCATCTTCAAATTGATGAGCCTGCTTCCTTTCATCCTGAGCAGGCAGTCACCATGCCTTATTTCATCTTTGCAACATTATTAGGTGATGATGCCTCAAAAGCGATGGTAATTGAGAGTCAGGCAATATTAATCCTATTTATAGAGAAAAAATCAGGTGGCCAAGCTAGTGTCCAAAGGTGGATGTTAATGAACCATGCCCCCCAGTATTCATGCCTCTTACATACTGAGTCTGGGCTAGACCTTTGTCTTACTTTGATCAACAGAATGCAGAAGTGATGCTGTGCTGGTTCTGGGTCTAAGCCTTAAGGAAGCCTGGAAACTTCTGCTTTTGTGCTTTGGGAGAGTTCTAAGCCACAATTTAAGAAGTATGGCTGAAGAAATTTATTAAGGAAACAATTTGGAATGACCACATTGAGATGAAGTCCTGAGATTACATGGAGACAAGAGAGAGGAAGACAATTTTTCCAGCATCCCAGTTAATGCCATACATGTAAGCAAACCACCTTGGCTATTTTAGCCCAAGAGAGCCTCCAGATGACCACAGTCAGTCCCGGATGCCATCACACAGAATAGGAGAACTTCCCAGCTAAGCTTTATTAACCCACAGACTCATGAGAGAAAATAAAATAGTGGTTGTTTTAAGCCATTCTATTTGGGGAATTTTTTAATAGTCCAACCAACAACTCAACTGGCAGAGTAACATGTACAGTTATGGCAGTTATCAATTTATTGCCTGTCAACCTCAAATTCATCCTTTGTTGGCTAATCTGTGAAAATGCAACTGACCCTTTAAACGTTCTTCCTTTGGCAGTTGACACAATATTAAGTTTCATTGGTAGATGATGCTGGAGGAGACATTCCAAGAGGAACTCCAAGGAACACAGCTTTCCCCACAACTGGGCATCAGTTATTTTCTCTAGCTCTTGACTCAGGCTGAGGTGACATGGCTAGGAGGCCCTGACAATGCAGACCCACATCCCAGCCTGGGCTGCTTCCCAAAGGCTTTCCTCAGCCCCACAGCTTATCTTGTTGTTTAGTCGCCAAGTCACGTCTGACTCTTTTGTATGGACTGTAGCCCTCCAGGCTCTTCTGTCCATGGAATTCTCCAGGCAAGAATACTGGAGTGGGTTGCCATTTCCTGTATATATACACACACATGCACACATGTATGTGTATATACACACATACACACACATGCTGTGAATATTTGCTTACTTCAAGGAAGGAAAATTGGAGGGCAGACAGGTTAGTTACTGAATTATACTTTATATACTTCTATACTGTTTGAATTGCTGGCAGGCAACAGTGAACACTCTTGATTTGGGCTTCAAACTGATCCAAAATGTCACGGTCTCTCTTTGGCTTGTTACTGACACACATTTCTGTAGATTTTTGTTTTGATGATCACATAAAATAAGCTGTTCATTAGAGATCATACACAAATCCACAATCTATTACTAAATCACATATACATAATCGTCCACACATACTAATTTAACAAAGACAATGCAGAGTGACACTGTCTAATGTCAGACTTCCTAACATGTCTGATATTATGTTCCCTGGGAGGGAGGAACAGTTAGGATAGGCAGGACCATGGGTCTTTTGCCCAAGCTAAGCAAGTCATAGTTAAAAATTCTGATATTTCAATTGTCTAAGTTGGGCATGATTTATTATTGTCATTTGGGTCAAATCGTTTAGCTGATAATGAATGTGACTAATGTCCTCCTATGTAAGAAACTGACACAATCACAGTGATGTGAACAAGGTAGAATTGGAAAGTATGTTGTGTGCAAAAATGCAAATCGGAGTACATCCGATGCTTTATTCAACTGGGATATAACCCAGTGTTCAACTGAGAAAATGAATAAAGCATATTAAACTGATCTGCCTTTGTGAATTTTAAAGTGTATGACAAGCTTTGCATGTATCTCAAGTGTCATTAATGGTGCCACTCAGTCCAATTATAAGGGTTTCACAGGCACCTTGCTGTGAATAACTGAAAACAATGTCAACTATCTGCTTTCCTAAAATTACTCTATCTTAAGGTCAATAAAAATGTTTTCACATTTGCTAATTCACATTTTTTTCTGTCCATGAAGATAATAGGTTGATAATATAGTCAGGCCTTTGTATCGAGGATATGGAACCCCAGAGATAGAGGGGACCACCTGTACTGGCCATAAGGGACTTGAGCATCCACAGTTTGGTATCTATGGGGATCTTAGAACCAATACCTTTAGATACAAGAGACGACTGTATACTATTTACTTATTGTAATGAAAACTGCTCATTATTATTTAGAGACTTGATTATCTTAGAAAGGATTTGTCTTTCTAAGGGAAAGGGGAAAAAATGAAATGCACCTGATATGTGTTTTAAGGCTTTGAGGACAGATGTGGGTTTGCCTAGAGATGTAGACATTTACAACTTCTCGATCCAAAAGAGGCTATGTCATTGGTATTGATCAGGATTCCCTGTTATAAACAACAGAAACTGACCTGGGCTAATTTAAGGGTAGCTGTTTAAAACCTCATCATGAAGAACCAGGTTGAGAAATTGGGCATTATCCAATGTGAGTCTCACTGGCTGGAACCACAACCAAATAGGAACGGTCTGTTCAGGGCCCTGATGACACCACTTTCAGTGGACACGGCCAGTGCTGAACACCACGGGGTGCTGTTGCCATTGTGGAATGCCAGCAAGCTGAATGATTCTAACTGCCCTTCTGCTGGGTTCCTGGGCATCTGATGGGCCAGGTCATGTCATGTGCTCCTTCCTCTCTAAGGGGCATAAGTCAGAAGACTTCATCCTGAGTTTCCTCAGTGAAGCTGGGGTACACCATGCTGAATGGGGGATAAAACGGGGTTGACTGTGATGACAGTCTGGATAAAGTGAAAACTGCCTACAATAGTTCTCTCTACAGTGTAGGCAAGTACGGACTACAGATCCCATTATACTTCTTCTTATCTCCCAGAGTAATGTTTTTGTTCCTCACATCAAATGCACTGCCTCAGCTCCTTCTTCCTTCCCAAGCCCCAGAACTCCTGATCTGCCGGTAATTTTACTCTCCACCCTGCAACTACCATTTCCTTCCATTTTATGTTAGATCTTTCTTCCAAGGTCATGAGAGACAATACTTACTGGTGTTTAAAAAAGGATGAACAGAAGTGCAAAGAGGTGGAGGCAGAAGGTCATCTGCCCAGGACAGTCCTTGTTCTCACTGTCAGAGCTGCAGCAGGAATGATGTGTGTTCTGATATCCGTGGTCAGAAATCTGAATGCACGGTGATACAAATGGACCAAAGGTGAGTTCTGCATACTGTCCTGAGTTTACTTCTTCACAGCAGCCTAAGTCTATTAGCCCAAAGTCCACCATCACCAAATTCAAATATTTATGCATCCAATTGCTTTAAATATAGGCCAACTAAGGATGGAGACAAGATGCTGGAGCAGAAGGATGTGAGCTCACCTCTTCCTACAAAAACACCAAATCACAACTAACTGCTGAAAACCACTGATAAAAAGAAAGAAACACTAGAACCTACCAAAACAGATATTCAACATCTGAAGACAAAGAAGCCACAATGAGATGGCAGGACGGGTGCAATCACATTACAATCAAATTCCCAAACCTGCTGGGCAGACAACCTACAAACTGGAAAAGAATTGTACCACAGAAGTTCTCCCATGGGAGTAAAAATTCTGAGCCCTATGTCAGGTTCTCCAACCTGATGGTCTGGCAATGGGAGGAGGAGATGCAAGAGAATCTGGCTTTGAAAGCCAGGAGGGTTTGACTGCAGGACTTCCACAGGATTGGGGGAAACAGAAACTCCACTCCTGGATGGCACACAGAAGGTCTCATGTACACCAGGATCCAGGGGGGAAAAGCAGTGACCTCATAAAAGCCTGGGCCAGGTATACCTGCTAGTTTTGGAGGGTCTCCTGCAGAGGTGGGGAGTGGCTGTGGCTCACTCTGGGTACAAAGACACTGGTGGGGGCAGTTCTGAGAAGTATTTCATTGGATTAAGCCCTCCTGAAAGCCAGCATTTTCTCATCCAGACCTCCCCACCCAATAGCCTGTAGGCTCCAGTGCTGGGACACCTCAGGCCAAACAACCAACAGGATGAGAACACAGCTTACCCAACTGCAGCCAGGTTGCCTAAAGTCTTTCTGAGCACACAGCTGCCTGTTAAACACAACCTTTGTCACGGCGCTGCCCACCAGAGGGACAAGATTCAGCTCCACCCTCTAGAGGGAAAGAAACAGAACCTCCCACTAGGAAGCCCACACAAGCCTCTTAGACAGCTTCATCCACCAGGGGCAGATAGCAGAAGCAAGAACCTAAATGGGAAAAGAACTTGGATACATGTAGACTTCTTGGGCTCCAAAATCACTGCAGACAGTGACTGCAGCCATCAAATTAAAAGATGCTTACTCCTTGGAAGGAAAGCCTTGACCAACCTAGACAGCATATTAAAAAGCACAGCTATCACTTTGCCAACAAAGGTCCATATAGTCAAAGCTATGGTTTTTCCAGTAATCATGTATGGATATGAGAGTTGGACCATAAAGAAGGTTTCACGCCGAAGGACTGATGCCTTTGAATTAAGTGGTGGAAAAGTTTCTTGAGAGTCCCTTGGACTGCAAGGAGATCAAACCAGTCAATCTTAAAGGAAATCAACTCTGAATATTCATTGGAATATTCAACAAAATGAGTCTGAAATGCAGTACTTGAGTGCAATCTCAAAAATGACAGAATGATCTTGGTTCATTTCCAAGGCAAACTATTCAACATTATAGTAATCCAAGTCTATGCCCCAACCACTAATGACGAAGAAGCTGAAGTTGAATGTTTCTATGAAGACCTACAAGACCTCCTAGAACTAACAACAACAACAAAAAAGATGTCTTTTCCATCGTAGGGTGCTGTAATGCAAAAATAGGAAGTCAAGAGATACCTGGAGTTATAGGAAAGTTTGGTGTTGGAGTGCAAAATGAAGCAGAGCAAAGGCTGACAGAGTTTTGACAAGAAAAGGTACTGGTTATCATAAATACCCTCTTCCAACAACACAAGAGATGACTCTAAACATGGACATCACCAGATGGTCAATACTGAAATCTGATGAATATATTCTTTGCAATCAGAGATGGAGAAGCTCTGTACAGTCAACAAAAACAAGACCTGGAGCTGACTGTGGCTCAGCTCATGAGCTCCTTATTGCAAAATTCAGACTTAAGTTGAAGAAAGTAGGGAAAACAACTAGGCCATTCAGGTATGATCTAAATCAAATCCCTTATGATTATATGGTAGAAGTGACAAATAGATTCAAGAGATTAGATCTGAAAGACAGAGTACCTGAGAACTACGGACAGAAGTTCATAAAATTGTATAGGAGGTGGTGATCAAAACCATCCTAAAGAAAAAGAAATGTGAGAAGGCAAAATGGTTGTCTGAGGAAGCCTTACAAATAGCTGAGAAAAGAAGAGAAGCAAAAGGCAAAAGAGAAAGGGAAAGATATATCCAGTGGAATGCAGAGTTTCGGAGAATAGCAAGGAGATATAAAAAGCCTTCCTAAGTGATCAATGCAAAGAAATAGAAGAAAACAACAGACTGAGAAAGACTAGAGATCTCTTCAAGAAAATTAGAGATACCAAGGGAACATTTCACACAAAGATGGGCACAATAAAGGACAAAAAAGATCTTAGTGACCTGGATAACCATGATGGTGTGATCACTCACATAGAGCCAAGCATCCTGGAGTATGAAGTCAAGTGGGGCTTAGAGCATTACTACCAACAAAACTAGTGGAGATGATAGAATTCCAGCTGAGCTATTTAAAATCCTAAGAGATGATGCTGTTAAAGTGCTGCACTCAATATGTCAGCAAATTTGGAAAACTCAGCAGTGGCCACAGAACTGGAAAAGGTCAGTTTTCATTCCAATCTCAAAGAAGGGAAATGCCAAAGAATATTCAAACTACTACACAATTGCATTCATTTCACATGCTTGCAAGGTAATGCTCAAAATCCTTCAAGCTAGGTTTCAACAGTATGTGAACCAAGAACCTCCAGATGTACAAGCCGGATTTAGAAAAGACAGAGGAACCAGAGATCAAATTGCCAACATCTGTTGGGCCACAGAAAAAGCAAGAGAATTCCAGAAAAACATCTACTTCTGCTTCATTGACTACGCTAAAGCCTTTGACTGTGCGGATCATAAGAAACTGTGGAAAATTCTTAAAGTGATGGGAAAACCAGACCACCTTACTTGCCTCCTAAGAAACCTGTTTGCAGGTCAAGAAGCAATAGTTTAGAATCGGACATGGAACAACGGACTGATTCAAAATTGGGAAAGAAGTACATCAAGGCTATATATTGTCATTCTGCTTATTTATATGCAGAGTATATCATGCAAAATACCAGGCTGGATGAATCATAAGTTGGAATCAAGACTGCCTGTAGAAATGTCAACAACCTTAGCTACGCAGATGATACCACCCTATCTAATGGCAGAAAGCGAAGTTGAACCAAGGAGCTTCTTAATGAAAGTGAAAGATAATGAAAAGGCTAGCTTAAAACTCAACATTTAAAAAATTAAGATCATGGCATCTGGTCTCATCACTTCATGGCAAATAGATAGGGATAAAATGGAAACAATAACAGACTTCATCTTCTTGGGCTCCAAAATCACTGCAGATGGTGACTGCAGCCATCAAATTAAAAGATGCTCGCTCTTGGAAGAAAAGCTATGACAAACCTACACAGAGTATTAAAAAGCAGAGATATCACTTTGCCAAGAAAGGTCCGTATAGTCAAAGCTATGGTTTTTCCAGTAGGTATATATGGATGTAAGATTTGGACCATAAAGAAGGCTGAGCACTGAAGAATTGATGCTTTTGAACTGTGGTGCCAGAGAATACTCCTGAGAGCCCTTGGACAGCAAGGAGATCAAACGAGTCAATCCTAAAGGAAATAAACCCTTAATATTCATTGGAAGGACTGATGCTGAAGCTCCAATACTTTGGCCACCTGATGTGAAGAGCTGACTCAATGAAAAAGACCCTGACGCTGGGAAAGATTGAAGGCAGGAGAAGGGGATGACAGAGGATGAGATGGTTGGATGGCATTATCAACTCAACAGAGTTTGAACAGACTCCAGGAGATGGTGAAGGACAGGGAAGTCTGGCATGATGCAGTCTATGGGGTAGCAAAGAGATGAACATGACTTAGCCACTGAACAACAAAATTTGCTGAAGCTGAAGCTCCAATACTATGGTCACCTGATGCAAAGAGTTAACTCATTGGAAAAGACCTTGATGCTGGGAAAGACTGAAGGCAAAAGCAGAGAGGGTGGCAGAGGATGAGATAGCTAGATAGCATCACAGACTCAATGGACTTGAATTTGAGCAAACTTCTAGAGATAGTGAAGGACAGGGAAGCCTGGCATGCTACACTCCATGAAGTTGCAAAGAATTGGACATGACTTAGTGACCGAACAACAACAATATATATCCCAACTAAGCCTATGTTTCCGATCTAGAAGCTGCTTTTCATCTCTCATGAAACTACACCAAACAATTGCTGGCCATATAGAAGATCAAACCCACAGCTATAAAAGACTCCAAAAGGTCTTAGTCTCTGCTGTCTTTCAGAGCTGTCTGACTCAGATATGCCTGCATTACTTCTGAGTGACACTGTCTTGACACAAAGTCCCTTCTCCAACTCCCCTCTCCCCTGATAGTTCTCTGGCCCTCTTCCCCTCTGGGTGGTGGCCTGCACTAGCGTCTCTGGAAGACCTCCTGCTGTGAGGGACATCCTTTCTCACATAGCCCTGTCCTAGAGGTGCCCAAGAAGCATATTGTCCAACACTATCCTGGTACTGGCTTTTCCTTGATCAGCTCTGAAATTCTCAGACACACCATAGCACATTGCCTTATCTTATCCATTATTCAGAACTCCTCCAGGATCAGGACTAAATTTCAACTGAACCAAGGGTTAAACAGACTTCTGTGTGCTAATCTGGAAATATAACCATCAGAAATAAGTAGAATAACCAGCTGTCTTGGTTTTCCAGGGCTGAGGGTGTTCTCAGAATGTAGAACTAGCAGGGCTAAAACTTGAAAAGCCCCAGCTAACCTGATGCCGAGAAAGACTGAAGGCGGGAGGAGAAGGGGACGACAGAGGATGAGATGGTTGGATGGCATCACCGACTTGATGGACATGAGTTTAAGCAAGCTCCAGGAGTTGGTGATGGACAGGGAAGCCTGGCATGCTGCAGTCCATGGGGTTGCAAAGAGTGGGACACAACTGAGCAACTGAACATCAATGAGTACATCACCTTAGGAATAACTGCTGTTTTTATGAGAAAATACTTTCTGCACTCCAAACAACTGATTTCAAGTCAACTTAGTGAATACAATCTTTGGCAACAGCCTGTCAGAAACTATTCGGTTCATCTTTTCAATGTATTCAGGCTTATCAATAGGGCAGACATGGATATGTTAATATGATTTTCTGACAGCTGTCACTGGAAGTCTTAAAATTCAGTAATATTTTATAGAGGCCAAATTGTGTACAGATGTGAAAGTTGGTCCATAAAGAAGGCTGAGTGCCAAAGAATTGATGCTTTAGAATTGTGGTGCTGGAGAAGACTCTTGAGAGTCTCTTGGACAGCAAGGAGATCAAACCAGTCAATCCTAAAGGAAATCAACCCTGAGTATTCATAGGAAGGACTGCTGCTGAAGCTCTAATGCTTTGGCCACCTGATACAAGGAGCCAACTCATTAGAAAGATTCTCATGCTGGGAAAGATTGAGGGCAGGAGGAGAAGAGGGTGGCAGAGGATGAGATGGTTGGATAGCATCACTGACTCAAAGGACATGAATTCAAGCAAACTCTGGGAGACAGTGGAGGACAGAGTATTCTGGCATGCTGCAGTCCATGGGCTGCAAAAAGCATGGGACACGACTTAGTGACTGAACAACAATAATAACAAAAACCTACAATACCAAGGATACAAGAGAATATCCATGACTTGGCTAAATCAAAGGAATATTTTATAGTGGCTTAAGGAAAGAGCCAAGAAATAGCCAGTGTCTTTCTTTAGAAACTTTTCATTAAGAGTTTGATTATTTCTGATTTCTGGTCAAAATTCATTGCAAGCAGGCAGGTGAGACAATGCTGGCCAAGGGCACACTTCACAGGGCAGATGCCCTTAGAGTCTTGTGGTAAATTTTGTCACCAACAACATTTCAAGGTCAGCTCTGCAGGTGGGAAAGACTCATGGCTAAAAACTGCTAACATCCATGAAACCAAACTCAGAGTCTTCTGAGTCATGCACATCAATTTGGGGGAAGCATCATACTTTTAGGAATTCCTAAATCTATTTTTTTGTGACCAGAAAAAATAAAAACAAAAACTAAAAAAGCCCAGCTCTATGAGAAATGTTCCCTAAATTCCTACTCCTTGCATAATACACTTTTAATAGAACATCATCTGAATCTGTAAAAGCCAAGCTCATCATGATGTCTGTTTAGTTAGGGTTTTCCCTAGAAACAGCCTAAGAAAAGCACATGAGTGTAAGCAGTTTATTGAAAGGTGATCCCAGGAAGCAGGAGTGAAGGAAGTGGGAGTGCGAATGTAAGACAGGGAAGGAGGAAAAGCCTGTATAGGGATACATTATCAAGGTTACCATCATGAGCAGTATGGATTCAGTCCTATTGGGAACACTGAAAAGCACACAGTTTCTGTGAATGGGGAATCTGGGAGCAGCCCAGCTGGGCTGTTCTGGCTGGCAGTCTTTCATAAGGTTGCCATCAGATGTCAGCTGAGGCTCTCCACAGGGCTGCCTGAACATCCTCAGGGCATGGCAGCTGGCGTCCCCAAAGCAAGTGATCCAAGAGACCAAAATGACATGAGTGGTACATTTCATGATGTAGCTTTCAGAGTCATACATGGTCTCTTCCTCTCTATGTTATTGGTCACACAGGCCAGCTCTGATTCACTATGGAAGAGACTACATAAGGGCATGAATTCCAGGAAGAGAGGATTATCTTGGAGGCTACCTACCACTTAGCCTCAGTTTCCTTATTACTGGAAATTATAGGACTATCTCATAGGGTTGTTGAGAACACTGAATGAGATAATGCATATGAAATGCTTAAACCATTGCTTGATATAATAGATGCTTAATAAATATTAGTTGTTACTAACAGGAGATGCCAAGAATATACAGAAGAACTGTACAAATAACCATAATGGTGTGGTCACTCACCTAGAGTCAGACATCCTGGAGTAAAGTCAAGTGGGCCTTAGGAAACATTACTATCAACAAAGCTAGTGGGGATGATAAAATTCCAGTTGAGCTATGCTTTTGCTCATGATGCTGTTAAAATACCACAGTCAATATGCCAGCAAATTTGGAAAACTCAGCAGTGATCACAGGACTAGAAAAGATCAGTTTTCATTCCAATCCCAAAAGAAGGGCAGTGCCAAAAAATGTTCAAACTACCAGACAACTGTGCTCATTTCACATACTAGTAAGGTTATACTCAAAATCCATCAAGCTTGGATTAACAGTACATGACCCAAGAACTTCCAGAGGTACAAGTTGGATTCAGAAAAGTCAGAGGAACCAGAGATCAAATTGCCAACATTTGTTGGCTCATAGAGAAAATAAAGGAATTCCAGAAAAACATCTATTTCTGTTTCATTGACTTTGCTAAAGCCTTTGACTGTGTGGATCACAAGAAACTGTGGAAAACTCTTCAAGAGTTGGGAATACCAGATCACCTTACCTGCCTCCTGAGAAACCTGTATGCAGGTCAAGAAGCAACAGTTATAACTACACATGGAACAATGGAATGGTTCAAAATTGGGAAAGGAGTACGTCAAGGCTGTATATGGTCACCCTGCTTATTTAACTTATATAAAGAGTACATCACGTGAAATGCTGGACTTGATGAAGCATAAGCTAGAATCATGATTGCAGGGGAAAATATCAATAACCTCAGATATGAAGATAACACCACTCTAATGACAGAATGTAGAGGAACTAAACAGCCTCTTGATGAGGGTGAAAGAGGAGAGTGAAAAAGATGGCTTGAAACTCAACATTCAAAAAACTAAGATCATGGCATCTGGTACTATCACTTCATGGCAAAGGGGAAAAAGTGGAAGCAATGACAGATTTTCTCTTCTTGAGCTCCAAAATCACTGTGGATGGTGACTGCAACCATGGATTAGAAGACACCTGCTTCTTGGAAGGAAAGCTATGACAAACCTAGATAGCATATTAAAATACAAAGACATCACTTTGCCAACAAAGGTCCGTATAAAGCTATGATTTTTCCAGAAGTCATATATGGATGTGAGAGTTGGACCATAAAGAAGGTCGAAACTGTTAAAAGTCGCTCAGTCATGTCTGACTCTTTGCAATCCCATGGACTATACAGTCCATGGAGTTCTCCAGGCCAGAATACTGGAGTGGGTAGCCATTCCCTTCTCCAGGGGATCTTCCCAATCCAGGGATCAAACCCAGCTCTCCCGCATTGCAGGTGGATTCTTTACCAGCTGAGCCACCAGGGAAGCTTGGCTGAGCACTGAAGAATTGATGCTTTTGAATTGTGGTGCTGGAGAAGACTCTTGAGAGTTCCTTGGACAGAAAGGAAATCAAACAAGTCAATACTGAAGGAAATCAACCCTGAATATTCATTGGAAGGACTGATGTTGAAGCTCTAGTACTTTGGCCACCTGATATGAAGAGCTGGCTCACTGGAAAAAACCTTGATTCTAGGAAAGATTGAGGGCAAAAGGAGAAGAGGGCAGCAGAGGATGAAATGGTTGGAAAGCATCACCGACTCAATGGGCACAAACTTGGGAAAACTCTGGGAGATAGTCAGAGACAGGGAAGCCTGATATGCTGCAGTTCATTGGGTCACAAAGAGTTGGACATGACTTAGCAACTGAGCAATAACTATTGTTACAAGTCTCTTCCTTCTACTCAGTGGCAAACCATCTTCACAGAAGCCATACACGAATTTATAGTCATTAGTGACCACATTACCAAAAGAGCTTGAGACTGCTCTGAATTAAATAATCTAATGTAAAATTTAAGCTTTGAAGAGCAGCTGGTTACCTGGAAGCTTGAGAGCTCTCTCAGCTTGAAAGCTGTGGTATGATTATCATTGCATTCATAGATCTGTATCCAGTTCAAACTCTCCTGGCACCACCCTGGTCAGCTAAGTAACGATCACCTGAGAACTGCTGAAGCTTATTCATCACATGGTGAGAGGGATGGGAGCAAAGGAGAGGACTTCTGGCCCACAAGGAAGCCCTTGATCTCCACTCCCGTGGCTGTTACCTGGCTTCTTTGGAATCAGAATAGTTATCCTGATGACTTCTTTGGTTTGCTGCCTATTCTTTGGGGATGCTCTGTAGATAGATTTTATTACTTTATGTCTCCCAAAGCTGTTCAGAGCCTCACCTGGTCACATGTTAATGTATTCTCCTTTGTCCTATTCTTGGCAAGAAAAAAGCTCTTTGATTGCTAGAGATACAAAATACCTCCCTTGTCCTGTTGTACTTTTGGGGATAATGTGATAGAGCAACTTGTTCCTTTTCTCCCCCTACTCTCTATTAAAAATTGTATTTGCTTTCCTGTTATTTGGCCATGGCCGGGTGTTTGTTTTCACATCTAATAAAAAGCCTTTTGCCCACAGCAGTGGTTCTCAACCTTGGCTGTTCATTACAATGGTCTGAAAGCTTTTAGAAATCTCATGGCCTGGCTGCACACCAGACCAATTACATAAGGATCTCTGGGCATGGAACCCGGGCATCAGTATCTTCTCCAAGTTCCTAGGTTGACTTCAATATGCAGCCAAGGCTGAAAGCATTGATTCTTAAACTTTTAAACCTTAGAACCCTATCATTCTTCAAAATTATTGGGCCCCCTGAAGTGTTCTTGTTTATGTGGATTATATCTGTAGAAGTTTGTAGTGTTAGAAACCAGAATATAAAAATTTTGTGTGTTAAGTTAGTTAAAAATAACAGCAGCAATAAGCCCATTATGTGCACTGAGTCACTTCAGTCATATCTGACTCTTTGAGGCCCTATGGACTGCAGCCTGCCAAGCTCCCCTTGCATGGGATTCTCCAGGCAAGAATACTGGAGTTGGTTGCCATTTCCTCCTGATCCAGTGGATCTTCCTGACCCAAGGATCAAACCCGTGTCCCATGTCTCCTGCATTGGCAGGTGGGTTCTTTACCACTAGCAGCACCACCTGGGAAGCCCAAGCCTATTATACGTTAACATAAATAACATTTTTATGAAAAATAGCTGTACTTTTAAAAATAAAAAATTTAGAAGAGAAGCACTGTCTTACACGCTTGCAGGTCTTTTTAATGCCTATCTTAATAGAATACAGTAAGATTCTCAAATCTGCTTCTGTATTCATTCTGTTGAGATTTAATCATGTGGCCCCTGGAAAGAGTAAAAAAAGAAAATCTGTATAAAAATAGTTTTAATTTTGTGGACCCCTTTGGGGTCACCAGGCCGCACTTTGAGAACTGCTGATCTAAAAGGCTATAGAGTATATTGACACCCGCCCCTCTCGCTGTAGGTTAAACAAGCCCTCTCTATTTCAGGCTTTGCTCTCAAATACCAATCTGTTCTCTTTGCCCCTATTACCATTGGCCTCTAGAGGGCGCCCAAGGTCCCTTACTCCTACAGGATCAGGTATAGTAGTGTACTGGTACCACATCAGGTTTAAGAAAATGTGTGCAGCTCTTAAGATTAGGGCAGGGAGATCTTAGTGGCCTATAATAAGAAAAGGAGTTAAAATTTTGACTTCTGCCATCACAGTCTCTCTCTCATGTTTCATTCACGGTGATTATGACAGACCTTGGATGTAAGTTGAGCCAGAGCAGTACACATGGTTTGCTTTGCAGGCAGTGAGTGCCCCTCTGCCATGAGAGTTCACATGTTTGCTGGGCATGCTGCACTATCTGCCATCCCTATACTTGCAGAGTTTTTAAAGCCTTGTGCTCAGAGTGTGGTCCCAGGACCAGCAGCCTGACATACAAGCTCCCTGGAAATGCAGAATCTCAGACTCCAACCCAGATTTGCTGAATCAGACTCCACAATTCAACCTCTGCCTTTGACGTTAGAGGGCTTCCCTGGAGGCTCAGATGGTAAAGAATCTGCCTGCAATGCAGGAGACCCAGGTTTGATCCCTGGGTCAGGAAGATCTCCTGGAGAAGGGAATGGCAACCCACTCCAGTATTCTTGCCTGGAGAATTCCATAGACAGAAAAGCCTGATGGGCTACAGTCCATAGGATTGCAAAGAGTTGGACACAACCGAGAGACTAACACTGATGTTAGAAGCAAATGAATATGTTTCCAACATAAATAAGTCTATAAAAGGAAGTTTATATTAGGAGAAGGATAGTAGTTTGTTCATCTTTAAGGTCCTTGCACATAACAAACTCTCGATATATGTTAACTTGGTGTAATTTATAAAACTAGATAAAGAAAGAAGAAGCAGTGATGGAACAGGAAACAGTAAGCTGATAAGTCAAGATGGGGATCTTGGAGGAGTTATAAAGCAGTAGGAAAACTCTAAAAAGAGTTCTGGAAATAAACTTGATCTACTTCTCTATTTTGTCTTGAACTCACCAGGGTCTCCATTCAATATTACTGCATATGGCTGGCCCCACAGGTCCGACCAGGCAAGGTGAAATTACCAGTTTGTCAAGATGTGGACTAATGAATAGCCAGCATGTGGCAGGGTCAGGACTGGTCCCTCTGCTCTCAGGTATCTCTTTGGTATCCAGAACTGCCCTTCCTTAACTACTGGTGCATAACAAATTAGCTAAAAGTTTAATGGCCTAAAACAATAATGAACATTTATTATGTCACGTACTTTCTATGGATTAGGAATCCAAGAGCAGCTTAGCTGACTGATTTTAGTTCAAGTCTCTTCAAAATGCCTCCATGGGCTTTCATCATCTTGACTGGTTAGAGAATCTGCTAAAATCTCACACTAACTTGGCAGGCAGAGAAGGCAACGGCACCCCACTCCAGTACTCTTGCCTGGAAAATCCCATGGATGGAGGAACCTGGTAGGCTGCAGTCTATGGGGTCGATAAGAGTCGGACACGACTGAGCAACTTCACTTTCACTTTTCACTTTCATGCACTGGAGAAGGAAATGGCAACCCTCTCCAGTGTTCTTGCCTGGAGAATCCCAGGGACAGGGGAGCCTGGTGGGCTGCCATCTATGGGGTTGCACAGAGTCGGACATGACTGAAGCGATGCAGCAGCAGCAGCAGTTGTTAGCAGGAGGCTTCAATTCTTCACCACGTGGACAGCTCCAGAAGCTGCCTGAGTATCTTCATGATACAGCAGTGGACCTCCCTCAGAACCAGGGACCCAAGAGAGAGTAAGGCAGAAGAGGCAATGTCTTTTATGACCTAGTTTCAGAAGTCACATTCCATAATTTGCACAATATCCTATTAGTTATACAAGTCAGCCCTATTCAGTGTGTGGGAAGACTATACAAGGGCAAGAATACAGAGAGGTGGAAACACTGAGGGTCATCTTGGGGGCTGGTGACCATATGCCCTCACACTCTGATGTTTCACCTTCATCATTAAGACAGACTTCTTCTTCAATACATATCTATATATGTAAACAGTATGCTGACCAAGACTGGGTCATGGCACAATCAAAACACAACTTTTTCTAACTTGCTTGCATTCCTGCAAGATTATTCCATGGGGATGAGCTTCCCTAGTTCCTAGCAGTACCATGCCTTCACAAGCTCACTCTAAGCAGCACTCTTAAACCCACTATCATCCTGAGAGCCAAACTTACTCTTGATTCAGAAATTTGAACATCTAGTCCAATATATGAATTCAAACATTGAACTTGATTTAACTTCCAGACATCATGTAACTTGAGTTGATAAAATCTTCATCAACTTTCAGGGAATTCGTACGCCCATGAAAGTCGAAAACCATATGCAAAAGAATGAAGTTGAACTCCTTGACTTACTCCACATACAAAAATTAACTCAAATCGAATCCTAGACTGAAATCAAAGTGCTAAAACTATATATTGTCCTTTTGCAAGATTGTTTTGCCTATGCTGGGTCCCTTCAATTTCCATATGAATTTTAGGATCAATTCATCAATTTCCACAAAAAAAGAAAAAAGGCACCTAGGATTTTGATGGGGATTGCACTGATTCTGTAGATAAATTTAGAAAGTATTGCATCTTAACGGTCAGTCTTCTAGTCTAAGAACATGGATATATTTACATTTATTTCCATGTATTGAGATCTACTTTCATTCCTTTCAATAATGTTTTGAAGTTTTCAGTGTACGAGTCTTGTACTTTTTTGGTTAGATTTAGTCCTATGTATTTTATTGTTTTGGGTGCTATTGTAAATGAAATATTTTAACTTCTTTTTCATATTGTTCATTGCTAAATATATAAATATAACTGTCTTTTGCATAATCATCTTGTATCCTGCAACCATGCTGAACTTATTAGTTTTAATAGTTTGTGTGTCTATTCCTCAGGATATTTTAATATAAAAGATCATGTCTTTTGCAAATTGAGACAGTTTTACTTTTTCCTTTCCAAACTGCATGCCTTTCTTTTTCTTGCATAATTGCCCCGGCTAGAACTGCAAGTACAATATTTAAAAAGTGGTGAGAGAGGATAGCATTGTCATGTTCTTCATCTTAAGAGGAAAATATCCAGTCTTTTCCCATTGAGTGTGATGTTAGCTGTAAGCTTTTCATAGATACCTTTTAACAGGTTTGGGAAGTTCCCTTCTATTTCTAGTTTATAGTGTTCTTATGATGAAATGGTGTTGAATGTTGTCAAACATGTTTTCTGTATCTACTGAGATAATCATGTGATTTTCCCCCTTATTATATCAATATGGTATATCACAAGATTGATTTCCAGATGTCAAATCAATCTTACATTCCTGGGGGAAAAAATCACACTTTGTCATGACATATAATCCTTTTTATATGTTGCTGGTTTCAGTTTGTTTGCATCTTGTTGAGGATTCCACATAGTGTTTTTGATAAATATGTGTTGAATAAATGCATGCATGCATAAGTGAATGAACATTTAGAGAGAGAAGACATCCCTCACATAGGCAGGCCCTAAAACACATGCATACAAATTTTGCATATGATAAAATGTATATAAAATATGATTTTAGGAAATTCAAGGATACAAAATTAGTACCCACGAAGAGTTTGGCAGGATGTATTATTGCAGAATCACTGTGCAGAAAGGAGGTGGTTATACTGGAATCAAAAGACAGGGATGATAAAGGAGGCAAGAATATAAAATGGGAAAAATACAGTCTCTTCAAGTGGTGCTGGGAAAGTTAGATTGCTGCATGTAAATCAAGGAAGTTAGAACACATCCTCTCACCATACACAAAAATAAACTCAAAATGGTTTAAAGATTTAAACATAGACATGACACCATAAAACTCCTAGAAGAGAATATAGGCAAAACATTCTCTGACATAAATTGTGCTAATGTTTTCTTAGGTCAGTCTCCCAAGGCAATAAAAATATAATGAACAAATGGGACCTAAACAAACTTACAAGCTTTTGCACTGCAAAGGAAACTATTTTTAAAAATGAAAAAGACAACCTATGAATTGGGAGAAAATGTTAGTGAATGATGCATCAGACAAGAGCTTAATCTCCAAAATATATAAACATCTCATACAACTCAACAATAAAAAAGAACAAACAACTCAATAAAAAAACAGGCAGAAGATCTTAATAGATATTTCTGCAAAGAATACATACAGATAGCCATCAGGTACATGCAAAGATGCTCAACATCACTAATTCTTAAAGAAATGCAAATTAAAACTACAAAGAGGTACCACCTCACACCAGTCAGAATAGTCATCATGAGAAAGTCTATAAATAACAAATGCTGGAGAGGGTGTAGAGAAAAGGGAACCCTCCTACACTATTGGTGGGAATGTAAGTTGGTGCAGCCACTGTGGAAGACAATTTGGAAGCTGCTCAGAAAACTAAAATAGAACTATTATATGATCCAGTAATCCAACTCCTGGGCATAAACCTGGACAGAACTATAATTCAAAAAGATACATGTACCCCCTATGTTCATAGCAGCACTATTTACAATAGCAAAGACATGGGAACAACCTAAATGTCCATCAACAGGCGAAGGGATAAAGAAGATGTGATACATACACACCATGGAATATCACTCGGTCATAAATACAATGGAATATTACTTAGTCATAAAAAGAAAAATGCCATTTTCAGTCACATGAATACAACTAGAGATTCTCACATGAAGTCAAAAAGAATGACAAATACCATATGATATCATTCATATGTGGAATCTAAAATACAGCACAAATGAACCTATCTACAAAACAGAAACAGACTCAGAGACACAGACAACAGACCTGTGGTTGTCAAAGGGGAGGAGAGGAGGGGGAGGGATAGACTGAGAATTGGGGGCTAGTAGATGCAAAACGATTACATTTAGAATGGATAAACAACAAGGTCCTTCTGTATAACACCGGGAACTATAGTCTCCTGGGATAAACTATAATGGAAAAGAAAGTGTGTGTGTGTGTATGTATGTGTGTGCATGCTAAGTCACCTCAGTTGTGTCTGACTCTTTGTGACCCCATGGACTGTAGCCTGCCAGGCTTCTCTATCCAAGGGATTCTTCAGGCAAGAATACTGAAGTGGGTTGCAGTGCCCTCCTCTTATATGTGTGTGTGTGTATATATATATAAGTAAAACTGAGTATATATATGTGTGTGTGTGTGAGAGAGAGAGAGAGAGAGAGACTCATAAAATTGAGTCATTTAGGGCTTTCCTGGTGGCTCTGCTGTAAAGAATCTGCCTTCAATGCAAGAGACCACCTGCACTGCAGGAGACGTGGGCTTGATCCCTGGATCAGGAAGATCCTCTGGAGAAGAAAATGGCAACTCATTTCAGTATTCTTGCCTGGGAAATCCCATGGACAGAGGAGCCTGAAGGGCTGCTACAGTCCATGCGGTTGCAAGAGTTGAATATAACTTAGCAACTAAACCACCACCACCAACTGAGTCACTGAGCTGCACAGCAGAAACGAGCACAACATTGTAAATCAACTATGCTGCTGGTGCTGCTGCTCAGTCACTTCAGTCGTGTCCGACTCTGTATGACCCCATAGACAGCAGCCCTCTAGGCTCCCCCGTCCCTGGGATTCTCCAGGCAAGAACACCGGAGTGGGTTGCCATTTCCTTCTCCAATGCATGAAAGTGAAAAGTGAAAGTGAAGTCACTCAGTTGTGTCCAACTCTTAGCGACCCCATGGACTGCAGCCTACCAGGCTCCTCCGCCCATGGGATTCTCCAGGCAAGAGTACTGGAGTGGGGTGCCACTGCCTTCTCCAAATCAACTATACGTCAATTTAAAAAATTATTTTAGCAAAAATTAAAAAAAAAAGGGATGACAGTTTTGCTAATTCCTAGGAGAGAGAACTTGTATATAGGTACCTTATTTAGATAGGCTTTGTTTCATTGTCTATATATAATAATGGAGGTTGGGGGTGGGGACAAAGCTTGAGGAAGGGATGTATTTAAATTAATAATCTCTCAGATACCTTTTAGTTCTAATAATCTATGATTCTCTAAAATACATATGAAATTCACTTTTAAGAAGAACATTTTGAGAATTCCCTAGTAGTCCAGTGGTTAATACTTGGTGTTTCTGCTGCCAGGGCCTGAGTTCAATCCCCTGTCAGGGAAGTAAGATCCCACAAGCCAAGCAGAACGCCTCTCTCCCTCAAAAAAAAAAAAAAAAAATCAGAACATTTTACAAATCTTTAAAATTCTCATATGATGTCTCTGAAGCTTTGGAGGAGAAAAATATATCAATGATTTCAATACAGTATGATAAATGCAAAATTTATTTACAGTAGTACAGAAAAGAAAACGGCTAATCCTCCTTAAGAGAGTATGATTATGCTTAAAAGGAAAGAAGACATTTGAGCTGGATCCTGTAAGAGGAATAGGAGTTTGTCAGCTACAGAAGGCAAGTTAAGAAAAGATATTTTTCTCTATTTCTGCTACTATGTTTGTCTCTGAGTTTTTATTTTAAAATTTTCAAGAGGTAATTTAAAAAATTTGCTTCTAAAGTGTTCTCATAAATAATTTATGAAAGAAAATCCCTAGGGTCTAAGATAGAATTTTATATTAAGAGAGCTCAGTAGTGTGGTCTTATCTTATTCCTAAACACTGAACTTTCTGGACTGAGTACATGATTGAAGCTAATCTGAACAGGCAGCAAGACCTATCATTTTAAGGGTCTTGAAATGATAATAAAGCCTTATGGGTGTAAGATTGGGCCTTCAACAAAACTGCACAATTCCTATTTTATTTCTACATGTCATGTCACCACTACTCCAGCAGGGGGCAGGCTTTTAAAATTAAACACAAGATTTCACATTCTACTTTTGGTTCATGGATTTAAATTTTTATACATTTATCTCTACCATAATTTGCGTAGGTGCAGGAAATAGAAATTATTTAAAATAAGATTAAGCTTTAAGTCACAAAACAACAAGCAGTCCACTTTAGAACAGAATGAAACTAGGTGGTAATGAGCACTTAGCGTTAAGGATCAGCAACAAAGACTGTTCAAGCATGCAGGATTGAAATGAAGTCAAGGCGACTGCCCAGAAAGTTGAGACAAAAAGAATGCCTTTGGGGAACAATTTACGTTCAGCTGAAGGTGCTTTAATGTAGTCCAAGCAATTGTTTACATTTTTGGGCCTTGAACATCTTTGCATTGATAAACAATCAATGAGCAGTTTATTAATTATGACTACATGCATACATCATGCTGGGGTAAACAGGTCATTAGACAAGGACTCAAGGGACCCAACTTCTATTTTTATCACCCCGCCCCCCCCCCCGCTTGTCTAATCACTTCCCTTCTTTCGGTCTCATTTTGCACAAAATGGAGTCTGCCATTTGCCTGCCCCAGTGCCTTGCTGAGCTAGTCAAGGATAACACATATAAAAGAGCCTTTTAAAACAACTAAGCTGCACAAGCGTAAGTTAATTTTTAAAACAAGAAACACTTGGTCTTACAATTTTCCTCCTGCCGGTAGAAAACAATTTATTCAAAGGCAAAAAATGTGTGAGTTCCAATCTTACCTTCTACGGAGGGAGACTAGTTTCACTCAAAATTTTCATGTAAAAATCTTAATCAAGCCCCCGCCCTGCCCCCGCGCCCAGCTACAGGACACCTGGATGCTCAGAACCTAAGGCTGATTCCACCAGGACTGCGGGGGAGAGGGGTTCTGCTCTCATCTTTTTTATATTATTGTTTAAAAAATTTTATTATTGGCGTATAATCGCTTTACGATATTGTGTTAGTTTCTGCTGTACAACCAAGTGAATCAGCTGTATGTATACATATATCCCCTGCCCTCTTGAGCCTCCCTCCCAATCACTCCCTGCTCTCATCTTGCAATAAAGCTGTCCATCTAATTTTTAAAAACAAAGGAAAAACTTAATCATTGAGGCATAGTGTTTGATGCTAACAAAAGTCTTTTTCTCATTGGAATGGTAAACATGGGCTTTTAAGTAAATTCTCTGTGAAAACTAGCACCCACATTGCAGCACTGATCTAGATAAATGTAGTAATTCATTTTATTTAACAAATACATATTGAACAGTTGCTCTGTGCCAGACACTGGGTTAGGCCTAAGGGATTCTTCAGTGAAAAAAACAGACAAAAATCTCTGCTGTGTTTGAGCTTCCATTTCTGTGTGAGATAATAGTTACTAGGGTTTCTGTTTGCTCATATAATAGGATGAGAAATATTTTAAATAAATTTGGCATTTTCATTTATCCAGAAATGATGAGCAAATTTCTGGGTCCTTAAAAACACTGATTTTATTTTTTATTTCATCTTACTCTTGGGGGAAATTTCATTAAGAATTCAGCTTTATCTAGCAATCCTGCTCCTGGGCATATATCCAGAAAAGAAAAATTCTAATGTGAAAAAATATATGCACCCCAACGTTCACAGCAGCACTATTTGCAATAACTAAGACACAGAGGCACCCTAAATGTCCACTGAAAGACGAATGGATAAAGAACACGTCGTGTTCACACACTCAATGGAATACTACTCAGCCATAAAAAGAATGAAATAATGCCATTTGTAGCAACATGGATGGACCTAGAGATTATCATACGAAGTGAAATCAGACAAAGACAAAAACCATATGATATCACTTATATGTGGAATCTGTCCAAGTTCGAGGCATGAAACGGGGCGCTGGGAAAACGTAGAGGGATGGGGTGGGGAAGGAGCAGGAGGGGGGTTCAGGATAGGGGACACATGTATATCCGTGGCTGATTCATGTCAATGTATGGAAAAACCACCACAATATTGTAAACTAATTAGCCTACAAGTATAAGAAATAAATTTTTTTAAAGGAAGAAAATAAAAATATGATACAAATGAATTTATTTACAAAACAGAAAGACTCACAGACATAGGAAACAAACTTGTGATTACCAACGGAAAATGGAGATGGAGATGGGATATGTTAGGTGTTTAGGATTAGCACATACAAACTAACATATATAAAACAGATAAATAATAAGGTCCTATCATGTAGCACAGGGAACAATATTCAATGTCTTATAATAAACCATAATGGAAAAAAATATGAAAAAAGTATATATATGAATCACTGCTATACACTGGAAATTAATACAACATTGTAAATCAACCAAACTTCAATTAAAAAATTAAAAATAAGGAATTCAGTTTTGTTTATGGTCAATACTATTTATTCAGCACCCAATGCAGACAGAGTCTAACAGGTGGAAATTAAATATTTAAAGTGGTTTCTGGTTTAGTTTGCATCAGTTTTCCTATTTACTTTTCTGTCTTTTTCTGAAAGTTCTTCCTTATCCTGTTCTTACAGAAATTTGAAAGCAAATAGCCTTTTAATGGACATTTAATAATAACTAATATTTTTACAGTGATTTTTAGTTTCCAAAATATTTTATCACACATAATCTCTTTTGAGACAACCAGCAATCCTACTCCTAGGAGCTATTTCTACTTTGCTGTTGAGGAAACTAAGATTCAGAGATTGCAGGTAACCTACCCAAAGTTGTGCAGCTGTGAGAGGCACTGCTGGGATTCAAAGTCTTTCTTTTTTCTTTTTTAGCAAGTAGTTTATTTGGGCGATGCTGGGACACAGGTGGGGAAGAGGAGAGTTCATACAGGGAAGAGAAGACAGCCAATACAATGTGTGTGATAAAGCCAGCTACCTCAGTGGATAACTGGAAGTTAATCTCACTGGGAAACCCTGGAAGCAGTGCCCAATATATGCCCCGGAATTATCTCACTTGAGGGGCAAAGGACTGGAGTTCTCATACACCCACTCCTGAGAGTTGTGGACTATTCCCAGGGACTTGTTAATATCCTGGCACATTAAGGCAACAGCAGTTTGTCGAAAGGAGAGACAAGGCCCTCAGATATGGAGATGGCAGTTAGTGCACTGAGAATCCACCTTGAGAGATTGGAGAGAGGAGGATGCAAGCCTGTCCTGTGATGCGATGCCCAATAATTGGGTGTCCTATGAAAAGAGCCGCCTGAGCCCATTTCTCTGTCTCTAAGAAGGCCCCATGGAAACCATGCTCCATTCTTTTTGACAGTGATAACTTCTGGCCTTATTTTTTTTTCCCTAATATATATATTTTATTGAAGTATAATTGACTTACAACATTTCAGGTACACAGCAAGGTTATTCAGGCATACATATACATATATATTATTTTTCAGACTGTTTTCCATTATAGGTTATTATAAGATATTGACTATAGGTCCCTGTACTATACAGTAAAACTTCATTGCTTGTTTTTTTAATTAGAAATATAGCATCCTATTCATACTGAGTCAAACAAGTGGACTCAAAATGTCATAGATTTTTTTAAAGATTCATATTTCTAAAATATATTATATTACACAAACTATATATATGTATACAAAAAAAGCTTTTCTATTATGCTTGATAAAGGCTTGAGAAAGCACATAAAAAAAAAGAAGAGATGGAGAAATTGGAAAACAAACTAAATGATATGAAAGCACTGGATATAAAATTTAAAAAGTGAAACAAATTAGATAAAAGATCATCATATAGTCGAGTTGTTTTTCAAACATGGATGTTTGTTAGAAATGTATCTGGAGCTTTGGAGAAAAGAAAAGCAATACCTGGGCATTTGTGTTTAAAAAAAAAAATCCAGGATAATTCAAAGTTACATTTTCTGTATTCACATCTCAAGACCTTTCCTCACTGCCACCTTCTTCCTTTCTCTTTAGAAAATGACAATATCGCCTGACTCTACTGTTCTATCATCTTGTTAAACACGCCCAAAGTCAGCCTGTCAAGAAAGTGTTTATAGTTATTAGGCAGATGTAGGCAAACTAGAATATTCTCTCCTTTAAGCTTGTGTAAAATCTTGAGTCCTAGCGTCTAAAGGTTGATGAAATCAATAATTAACATCACTGGTACAAACTACACTCAAAGGCTACGTCCTGATTTACCTTTATTCCTAACCTAAACTACAAAAATGCATCAATGTAAGGATAGGAATGGGAATTTCTTTAAAACATCCTACAATGAAAGCTATGTTAAGGTAAAGAACTTTTAACACTGATTCTGGCTTAAGCACTGATCATCCGTTAAAATAAAATATTAAATACACTTTACTCCAAAAGGCTAAAAATGGCCAATTTTAGGAAAAGAGAACTATTTCAATGCATGGGTTGGTTTTGAGTGTGAGGCAGAGCTAGGCATTTATGCTGATGAGGGGATGTGCTATTACATAAGTATCCATAATTCACATTTTGTAATTCTGAGTGACTGTGTTTTATCATCACACACCTGCTGGTGATCACCTATGTGGTACCCAAGGTGGACCCTGGCTGATCTATTCTGTGCAAGGGAGAGAACAGAACATGAGCAAGAAAGTGGGGGGGAAAAAAGAAAGAGAACAGAAAGACGCAGGGTTGGTGGTACGCATAGTACCCACAGGCCAAATTCACACCACCGACTTCCCAGCCCTGGATTAAGAGGAGACAGGACTCAGAATGTCTATGTCCTCGTCCTTTATGTGATTCCTGTCAGACTCTCATGTGTCCTGGGTCCCCCACAAACATTTGTGAGCCCAGGGTAAAAACACAAAGGAGATCCACATACTTTATGTCTAAATATTTAAATGTTATAAATGGACAATTGTATAAATGGTATACCTTGACAAATGTGCCTCTATAATGACCTAGAGGGCCAGGCTGGAATTTGGAATCATTAGACCCCCCAAACCTCCTTGTTGGAACACAGTGGCATAGGGAGAGGTGGGCCCTGACACTTGTCCAACTCTCCCACCCATCCTGGCCCTATCTTCAACTCTGAGCAGCTTTATGCCAACAGTGTGGACACCCCAGACAGCCCACTGAGCTCTGTCCTCACTACACAGGCAGCTGGCCCCTGGTTGCCCTATGGCCTAGTGTTTTCCCGCCAGTGGGCCATCTACTTCTCCAAGGATAGACCTGGGATGAGGTCTGCAAAAGCCCTCAAACGTGGCAGGAAGCCATTTGGTCAAGTGGGGAGGGGACTGCTGGATTCCAGTTGGGCACAGCCCTTTGGCTCCAGGGATTCCTTATTCCATAAGCAGAGCTGTCTCATGTGAGGAGCCAGAGCAGAACCCTCTAAATTATGTATCCCAGGACAGGGCCCCTCCTGCCTGGGTCTAAGAGTGATACTTCTGTGTGCTGATGTCCACTCCAATTTACTAATCATGCAAAATGCACAGAATGTTTTCTTTCAACTAGCCTTGGAGGGAGCAACTGACAGGCCACCACCCAAAATGTGCAGCCATGCATGTGCTATCCTGCTGTTTCGGGTGGACTAGATAAGTAAAATACAGTTCCCAGCATTCTGTGTGGTCAGACACCACCTAATAAAACTGTGCTTTTTAACTGTCCTTTTTCCTATTTGATGTTTGCTGGTGGAGTGTTTAAACTCAGAAACCACTAGGTCTTAGTTTGTTTTCATTCTCCATGGCTTTCATCCTTCATCTCATATTGAAATTTTGAACTAGCTTCACCATTGGGTTCATGTAAAATTAATTGTACAGTTTCTCTGCTTGCTTGGATAACACAGAGCTTAGAGTTTTAGACACTTTCAGGTTGTAATTATATAAAAACACACTGAGAAATACTGGTAATTTCTATTCTGCCTATTTTTAAAAGCTGTGTAGAACAGGGCCTAGAACTAAGATACTGATTCCCTTCAGCCCTCAGGCAGCTGGTGAGGCCTGGCAGCTGGAGCTCGGTGACTACTGTTCCATTTTCTAGAAGCTTCCTTCATTTACTCCAATGTGTTATCAATATCTTACCATTTTCTAAATATGTGCTGAAGTTAAAGAGGTTTGGTAGCTTTGCAAAAGTATTTTCATTTGACTTTATCTAGGGATACATGTGGGCTTCCCTGGTAGTTCAGCTGGAAAAGAATCTGCCTGCAATTCAGGAGACCCCGGTTCAGTTCCTAAGTTGGGAAGATTCCCTAGAGAAGGAATAGGTTACCCACGCCAGTATTCTTGGGCTTCCCTGGTGGCTCAGATAGTAAAGCTGAGCCTGCAATGCGGGAGATCTGGATTTGATCCTTGAGTTGGGAGGATTCCCTAGAGAAGGGAATGCTACCCACTTCAGTATTCTTGCCTGGAGAATTCCATGGGCAAAGGAGCCTGGTGGGCTACAGTCCACAGGGTCGCAAAGAGTCGGATATGACTGAGCAACTTTCACTCACAGGGTCACATGTATTCAGGGTCACTCTAAGTTACTAACCTAAACAATATTGGTATTTCTTCCGATTTAGTAGTTTACTCACTTCCTCTTCTGAAATGCTTTTCCTCCCTCCCCCTATTTTCTCCCAGTCCCACTTATTTATCAGTGTCTGCCTATGTTGTTCAATCATTAATTACCAAGCTTGTATGTTCAAGCTTGGTCATGAAGCCTTCCTTGACCACACTGATTGGCCACAGTCTCTCTTTCTCCCTCTTTGAGACTCGTAATACATTTTATTCCCACTATTTATTTGCACATAGCACCTTGTTATTTCAGTTCTGTCTTTACATACATATGTCCAATCTTCCCAATGAAAGTATAGATCCTTGAAAGAAAACACTACTTATAAAGTTCTGTATTTTTCACTCCACCTCCTGAAGTACATTTAGCATCTAAATAAAATCTGTTGACTGATCATGACTACAGTAATAATATAAATCACTTACTGAGCACAGTGTTTAGAACAGTCTGTGCAGAATCAGACCAAACTGGACTGAATCCTTATTAACTATGCCATCTCAGGCTACTGACAACTATTACCCTATCTGTAAATCACTATCAAAAGGGCACCTCCCTCAAAGGATTGTTTGAGAATGAAATAACATAATACCTAAAAAATTCCTAGAAGAGTTAGTATGCAGAGACTATTAGATGACAATGATAAGGATCATAGGGTTTGAGGCATGGGGAGGAATTCTTTACATCTCTTACCCATTAATTCTTATTATAATCCTATGAAATAAGAATTGCTATTATACCTCTTTTACAGATAGAAAAATTGGGGCTTACGGAAGAAAAGTTTCCAGCCCAAGGTCACAGAAAAGGGTTTGAAGTCCAGGCAATCTGACTGCAGAGCCACGTTCTTAATCACTACAGGATGCCAAGTGGCAAAGACAGCAGAATCAGAAACTAATGGCATTGCCCTCCTTAAGTCACTGGTTGAAGAAACATGTTGGGAAAGTCCAAGAGTTGGCATGTAAAGGAATCCAGTGCCCTAAGCTGGAATTGGGATTCATATTTGTCTGAGCCTGCGAGCAACCTGGTAGGAAGGGTTGCCAGAAGTCAATGTCAATGAGGTTTTTGGCAACCCTTCCTACCAGGTTGCCCACAGGCTCAGCTGTGGAGGGTGGTGATGGGGGATGTTCTGCTGCCTGACCAGAAGGACCAGGGAAGGGAACAGAGCTTGGCATTTGGTTCCAGACTGTCTCAACCCTCTAGGGCAAGGGGATGCAGAAAGATGAGGAAGCAGCTGTTTTCACAAGGGAAGCAGAAACACAGAGGTATACGCTGTGTGGCTGCAGACTCAGCCACAGGCTGTGATGCAGAGCAGGGTGAATGTCATGCTTCCCACTGTTAGGACCTGGCTGTTCTGCAGCACAGTCTGCAAAGGGGGGTGTGCTGCCCAGGCATGCTCAGCACCAGCCAGGGCATCTTGGGCACGGACATCTTGTGCTCAGGTGGGAGAGGTGGTAGAGAGGTTCCCCAAGCAGTTTCCTGGGCAGGAAAAGAGTGGAAAAACTGGAAAACCACGAACAACTATATGGTACCTTCTGGGATTTATATTGAGCTACATCCCAGCATGATGCAGACCAATGTATGACAGTAAAGTTACTATCCCTTATGGGCTGAATCCTGGAATGTGAAGTCAAGCGGGTCTTAGAAAGCATCACTACGAACAAAGCTAGTGGAGGTGATGGGATTCCAGTTGAGCTATTCCAAATCCTGAAAGATGATGCTGTGAAAGTGCTGCAGTCAATATGCCAGCAAATTTGGAAAACTCAGCAGTGGCCACAGGACTGGAAAAGGTCAGTTTTCATTCCAATCCCAAAGAAAGGCAACGCCAAAGAATGCTCAAACTACCGCACAATTGCACTCATCTCACACGCTAGTAAAGTAATGCTCAAAATTCTCCAAGCCAGGCTTCAGCAATGTGTGAACCGTGAACTTCCAGATGTTCAAGCTGGTTTTAGAAAAGGCAGAGGAACCAGAGATCAAATTGCCAACATCCGCTGGATCATGGAAAAAGCAAGAGAGTTCGAGAAAAACATCTATTTCTGCTTTATTGACTATGCCAAAGCCTTTGACTGTGTGGATCACAATCAACTGTGGAAAATTCTGAAAGAGATGGGAATACCAGACCACCTGACCTGCCTCTTGAGAAACTTATATGCAGGTCAGGAAGCAACAGTTAGAACTGGACATGGAACAACAGACTGGTTCCAAATCGGGAAAGGAGTACATTAAAGCTGTATATTGTCACCCTGTTTATTTAACTTCTATGCAGAGTACATCATGAGAAACGCTGGACTGGAAGAAACACAAGCTGGAATCAAGATTGCCGGGAGAAATATCAATAACCTCGGATATGCAGATGACACCACCCTTATGGCAGAAAGTGAAGAGGAACTCAAAAGCTTCTTGATGAAAGTGAAAGTGGAGAGTGAAAAAGTTGGCTTAAAGCTCAACATTCAGAAAACGAAGATCATGGCATCCTGTCCCATCACTTCATGGCAAATAGATGGGGAAACAGTGGAAACAGTGGCAGACTTTATTTTGAGGGGCTCAAAAATCACTGCAGATGGTGACTGTAGCCATGAAATTAAAAGATGCTTATTCCTTGGAAGGAAAGTTATGACCAACCTAGATAGCATATTCAAAAGCAGAGACATTACTTGCCAACAAAGGTTCGTCTAGTCAAGGCTATGGTTTTTCCTGTGGTCATGTATGGATGTGAGAGTTGGAATGTGAAGAAGGCTGAGCGCCAAAGAATTGATGCTTTTGAACTGTGGTGTTGGAGAAGACTCTTGAGAGTCCCTTGGACTGCAAGGAGATCCAACCAGTCCATTCTGAAGGAGATCAGCCCTGGGATTTCTTTGGAAGGAATGATGCTAAAGCTGAAACTCTAGTACTTTGGCCACCTCATGCGAAGAGTTGACTCATTGGAAAAGACTCTGATGCTGGGAGGGATTGAGGGCAAGAGGAGAAGGGGACGACAGAGGATGAGATGGCTGGATGGCATCACTGACTTGATGGACGTGAGTCTGAGTGAACTCCGGGAGTTGGTGATGGACAGGGAGGCCTGGCGTGCTGTGATTCATGGGGTCGCAAAGAGTCGGACACGGCTGAGTGACTAATCTGATCTGATCTGATCTGATGGGTTGAATTGAATCCCTGTAAATTTGTATGTTGAAGCCCAACTCTTAAAACCTCAAAATGTGAAGTTAAGGCCTTTAAAAGAAGCAATTAAGTTAAAATGAAGCTGTCAGGGTGGACCCTAATCCAACATACTGGTAACCTTACACGAAGAGGAAGAAATACCAGGGGTACATATGCGTAAACAGGCAACCATGTGAAGAAGCAGCGAAAAGATAGCCTAAGAGAGAGGCCCTGAGGAACCAAACTGGCCAGCCCCTTGAACTTGGACTTCTAGCTTCCAGAACTTTGAGAAAATAAATTCTACAGTAAGTCCCCCACATATGAATGTGTTCCCTTCCAAGAGCATGTTTATAAGTCCAAGAAAGTTAGCCTAGGTACCCAACTAACACAATCAGCTATATAGTATTGTATTATAATAGCTCTGTAATACTTTTCACACAACACATAAAAAACAAACACAAAAAATAAATATTTTAAATCTCACAGTGCAGTATCTTGAAGACTATAGCAGTATAGAACAACAGCTGGCATACAGGGGCTGGCATCGAGTGAACAGGCAAGAAGAGTTACTGACTGCAGGAGGAGGAGGAGGTGGGAGATGGTGGAGCTGAAGGGGTCGTCAGTAATAGGAGACAGAGGGCAAGCTGCGATTTCACTCATACCTGATGCTGATGGAACACACATTCCCATCTTTGGAAGTTGGCAACTTGAAGGTCTGTACGTAGGAGACTTACTGTATTGTTTAAGCTACCCAGTCTGTGGTGGGATTTTGTTATGGCATCCCTAGCAGACTTATACACTATCCCTAAGATCAGGTTCATGCCCTCAGGCTGAGAAGACCTGAAGCAACTTGACTGCTGTGCTGTGCTTAGTCACTCAGTCATGTCTGACTTTGCAACCCCATGGACTGTAGCCTGCCAGGCTCCTCTGTCCATGGGGATTCTCTAGGCAAATATACTGGAGTGAGTTGCCACGCCCTTCTCCAGGGTATCTTCCCAACCCAGGAATAGAACCCAGGTCTCCCACATTGCAGGCGGATACTTTACCATCTGAGCCACCAGGGAAGCCTGGAGCAACTTGGGTAGACTCACATTTAACTCTCAAAATATGAGAATAGCAGGTAAAATCATTAATGTTTACAAAGCAGGAAACCAAGGTTCAGAAACAGTAAACAGCCTGCCCAGAATCACTTAGCTCCTAAGTGATAGAGCCTGGATTCAAGTCCATGTCTTTGTGACTCCACAGTGTATACATGACATTGCCTATTTTCTCCCATGCTCTCAACCATGATATATTTAATCACTAAGGGATTAACAAGACTGGCACATCTCCCACCTACTTGATGATACAAAGAAAACTGGGGCTTCATTTATAAATTCACTGCAATTGACTCTGTGGTAACATACAACCCAGAAAGATATACTAGGAAAGGAGTATTTGATTTTTCAAAAAAAACCTAAATAGTTGCTGCTCCCTGACATAAAATAATTCTGTTAAAATGATGTACAGTGGAGCCCAAAGAGGTAAGTAGATCCACAGGCGTATTTCAGAGTATGCGTGTACTAAACAAACAGGAGAAACAAAGGAAATGGGAGGAGAGAAGATAGGGCTTTCCATTTCTCAAAACTATGTCATTGTTGCACCCCAAGGGTCTTATAGGGTTTGGAACACAGGGACTTTCAATTTATAATTCTTGACTTACTGAACAAATGAACAAACAAATGAATGAACTTGATCCTCTAATGAGAAGAAAAAAAAATTCTTAGGCCTTTTCAATGACCTAAATTCATCAAAGTATTTTGGGCTTTTCCTAATTTACTTTCTGTTTCATTTAATCAAATGAGATGGAATTTAAGAGGAAAGTAAAGACTAGAAGAATTAAGCCATAGACCAAAGCAGGGCAAAAAAGTTCCTGCCTGCATATTTGAATAGTGTAAGTGAAAATGTGTCTCCTTGTCACGCTGTACAGTCATCTCAGAACTCAGTTTCACGCCACTGCCTTAGTGGGTGAGTTCAAATATATTTGTTTCAGGCAGATGTTCCTGGCCTGTGTAATGTGAGCTACAATCAGATGCTGATAGTTCAGAGAACAGAATACAACGATAAATGCAGGCCACAGTCATCTAAGTCTTGTGAGCCAGATAGGATTTCTTCATGCTGATGACTTTTTTTTTAATGTTTTTATTTATTTATTTTAATTAATTAATTATAATTGGAGGCTAATTACTTTACAATATTGTGGTGGTTTTTGCCATACATTCACATGAATCAGCCATGGGTGTACATATGTTCCCAATCCTGAACCCCCCTCCTACCTCCCTCCCCATCCCATCCCTCAGGGTCATCCCAGTGGAGCAGCCCTGAGCACCCTGTCTCATGCATCAACTCTGGACTGGAGATCTGTTTCACATATGAAAATGCTAATCTCTCAAATCATCCCACCCTCGCCTTCTCCCACCAAGTCCAAAAGTCTGTTCTTTACATCTGTGTCTCTTTTGCTGTCTCGCATATAGGGTCATCGTTACCATCTTTCAGGCTGATTTTTAAGAGCTGCCTTCAGAGTTTGCCTGTTATTTTAATTATGTTATTAAAAATAACTAATAGGCAGAGCACAGAGGATTTCTAGAGCAGTGAAACTATTCCATATGATACTATGGTGGTGGATACATGTTATACATTTGTTCAGATTCATAGAATGTACAACACCAAGGGTGAACCCTAATGTAAACTATGTACCTTAGGTGATGATGATACGCAGATGTGGATTCATCAGTTGTTACAAGTGTCCCATTCTGGTGGGTAACACTGACAATGAAGAGGGTTATGGTATGTGTTGGGGGTAGAGGACACATGGAGAATCTCTGCATCTTCCTTCCAATTTTATTATGAACCTGGAACTGCTCAAAAAATTGTCTATTAAAAATTATCTGCTAAAAAATAAATAATGCAAAAGATACCCCTCTTCCCCACCCTAATTGAAAACAAAAAGTGACTATGGAGGTTATGAACAGGGGAAAACAAAGTGAGATATCCTTAAAGTTTTAAGGTACTATTCTAAAACCAATACTTTAGTACCCTTTCAGTTCAGTTCAGTTCAGTTCAGTCGCTCAGTCGTGTCCGACTCTTTGCGACCCCATGAATTGCAGCACGCCAGGCCTCCCTATCCATCACCAACTCCCGGAGTTCACTCAGACTCACGTCCATCGAGTCAGTGATGCCATCCAACCATCTCATCCTCTGTTGTCCCCTTCTCCTCCTGCCCCCAATCCCTCCCAGCATCAGAGTCTTTTCCAATGAGTCAACTCTTCGCATGAGGTGGCCAAAGTACTGGAGTTTCAGCTTTAGCGTCATTCCTTCCAAAGAAATCCCAGGGCTGATCTCCTTCAGAATGCACTGGTTGGATCTCCTTGCAGTCCAAGGGACTCTCAAGAGTCTTCTCCAACACCACAGTTCAAAAGCATCAATTCTTCGGTGCTCAGCCTTCTTCACAGTCCAACTCTCACATCCATACATGACCACAGGAAAAACCATATCCTTGACTAAACGGACCTTTGTTGGCAAAGCGATGTCTCTGCTTTTGAATATGCTATCTAGGTTGGTCATAACTTTCCTTCCAAGGAGTAAGCATCTTTTAATTTCATGGCTGCAGTCACCATCTGCAGTGATTTTTGAGCCCCCCAAAATAAAGTCTGCCACTGTTTCCACTGTTTCTCCATCTATTTCCCATGAAGTGGTGGGACCGGATGCCATGATCTTCATTTTCTGAATGTTGAGCTTTAGCCAACTTTTTCACTCTCCACTTTCACTTTCATCAACAGGCTTTTGAGTTCCTCTTCACTTTCTGCCATAAGGGTGGTGTCATCTGCATATCTGAGGTTATTGATATTTCTCCCAGCAGTCTTGCTTCCAGCTTGTGTTTCTTCCAGTCCAGCGTTTCTCATGATGTACTCTGCATAGAAGTTAAATAAGCAGGGTGACAATATACAGCCTTGAAATACTCCTTTTCCTATTTGGAACCAGTCTGTTGTTCCATGTCCAGTTCTAACTGTTGCTTCCTGACCTGCGTGCAGATTTCTCAAGAGGCAGGTCACGTGGTCTGATATTCCCATCTCTTGAAGAATTTTCCACGGTTTATTGTGATCCACACAGTTAAAGGCTTTGGCATAGTCAATAAAGCAGAAATAGATGCTTTTCTAGAAGTCTCTTGCTTTTTCCATGATCCAGTGGATGTTGGCAATTTGATCTCTGGTTCCTCTGCCTTTTCTAAAACCAGCTTGAACATCTGGAAGTTCACGGTTCACACATTGCTGAAGCCTGGCTTGGAGAATTTTGAGCATTACTTTACTAGCATGTGAGATGAATGCAATTGTGCGGTAGTTTGAGCATTCTTTGGCATTGTCTTTCTTTGGGATTGGAATGAAAACTGACCTTTTCCAGTCCTGTGGCCACTGCTGAGTCTTCCAAATTTGCTGGCATATTGAGTGCAGCACTTTCACAGCATCATCTTTCAGGATTTGAAATAGCTCAACTGGAATCCCATCACCTCCACTAGCTTTGTTCGTAGTTATGCTTTCTAAGGCCCACTTGACTTCACATTCTAGGATGTCTGGCTCTAGGTCAGTGATCACACCATCATGATTATCTGGGTCATGAAGATCTTTTTAGTACAGTTCTTCTGTGTATTCTTGCCACCTGTTCTTGATATCTTTTGCTTCTGTTAGGTCCATACCATTTCTGTCCTTTATTGAGCCCATCTTTGCATGAGTACCCTTTACTATAATAAAATTCCTGTGCATTCTACTCAAATTTTGGTATATTGCAGGACAAGGGAAGTGATTTTTCCCCCTACACTGGGTATTACAATTATTAATATGGCAGCTAAAATATCTTGTTTTCTTTAGATATTACCTATTAGTATGAAAAATATAATAAATTAGGCTTTGTTACTTTGTGTTATCCCCCCAGTGTTCACTGGGGACAGATAGAGATGCTTCAAGCAACTGAAAAAACTTTAACAAATAGTTTTTCCTTTTTTTTCCAGTAAACTCAAGTTGTTATTAATTTTTAGCTCTATGTGGGAAAATTTAATGAGCTTTCAATTATAGTATTTCCATTTAACTTGCAAATGGAAGATACTACCTCCATCCTACTGTCTACTATTATTATTATAAACACAGTTTTGAGTTTGAACCATCCAATGCTGATTAGAGGTTTTCAGCATTAAGCATTGGTTTCATTTCTAAAGTTTAACAAATAACACAATACATAATCCTCTGGCACGTCCAGTCCTTTTATGTCAGGCGGCTGAAGCTCTCTCTACTCACGTGACAAGCAAACAGAAAGCGTACTATAATCAACTGAGCAGGCTATGATTAACTCTGCTCAGAGCTGTCTCCAAACTCCCTGTACACTTCATGGTGGTTCTTAGACAAAAATATGGCAAGGCATATTTCTCTAAGGAAGAGATCACCAATTAAGAGCACTTGATGTTTCTTATTAAGAGTAAGCTATGGGAGTTAGTGACGGACAGGAAAGCCTGGTGTGCTGCAGTCTACAGCGGTCACAAAAAGTTGGGACACTTTACAGACTGAGAGACTGAACTGAACTGATTTTCTTGTTTTTTAAGTTATTATGAATTGAATTAGCACAGGGTCTAGCCACAACCGTCTCTCATGTATTATTTTCAGTTGCTTCTGCCACACAAAGCCAATCATTTGTGAGGTGCTGGCCTTTATAATGTGGTTGGGACCATTATGATAATTAATTAATTGAGCAATAATGCAGACAGCCCATTCCCATTATCCTGAAGTGGGACACATTCCAGTCACATCTGCGAAATCTGTAGATGCAGCAATTATTTCCATGTTTCTTGAGTGTCTTCAGATAGTCAACCAACATTAATAATGTGGTTGAAAATATGAAGTCACAGCTGGTAGCTCTGAACTCAGGGCATCTTCACAAGCTTGGCTACTTGCTCTCTTCATTGACAGCACATGTTTAAGTTGCAAATAGTAGGAATTGAGTAGCATTTCAGCTGTGTTCCCATGACAGACATTATCAACCATTTGGTGCCCCCTTAAGCCCAAAATTCTGAGTGAGTTAACAGTATGCAAAGCCTTTAGACCACTCTAGTGACAAGATTAGAATTCTGTCTGACTTCAGAATCAACTCCAAACTGCTTTGCTCTAATATCAGTAACGTCTTTCTTATCCCAAGCAAGATTGTCTTGTGGCTAACATGTTCCCCCTCTGGGAAAACTATATCAGATGGATTAATAAAGTGGCTAAGAATGAAGAGGCTTATTTCTCAAGGAAATCTGTCCAGGAGAGTCACTCTAACTACCCACCCTGCACCTTGCAAAAGACCTAGGAAGTTAATATGTCTAGAGCATAACTAGATTAATTGAATTTCAAAACTTTAAATAATTTCTGGTGGTGCAGATGCTGTGTGCCTTGCCACAGATGTCCCTTCCAGGACTGAAGGGGCCATTTCTGGGAAGGATGTCAACTGACAGTCCACAGGGCTGTTTTACCCAATGTCACATCCCTCCCTTGGGCAGCCAGGGTCCAATGATTGGTTCATGCTTCCTCTTCCCAAATAAGAAAACTCTTAACCATTCCAGCTTCAGCGCTCCTTGTGGGATCCACTAGACTTCATTGTGGCACTAACACTTTCTCTTTCTAATCCTACTCCTTCCCATTTCTTTCCTTCCACAGGTTTTAATCCTTAGAGTACTCCCTAATTAACAATTTACATACTAATTTCTACCTCACAGTCCACTTCCTGAAGAATCAACATGCAAATATCTGACTTTCCCTTTTCCTTACCTTATACATACCATTGCTTTCTTGCAACTGGAATTAGCCAGTGGAGAATGTGTTAATCATGTCTATGTATGATTTGCACACAGAATTTCTGAGGATGTAGATCTTGCCTACTTTACAGTCTATATTCACTGAAAATCAAATATAGTTACAATTTAGTAAATGTTAACTGAACAGCTAACAGTAAGAATGAAGTGGCTGGGCCAAAGTGGGAAAAACACTCAGCTGTGGATGTGTTTGGTGGTGAAAGTAAAGTCCAATGCTGTAAAGAACAATGTGCACAGGAACCTGGAATCTTAGGTCCATGAATCAAGGTAAATTGGACATGATCAAGCAGAAGATGGCAAAAGTGAACATCAACACCTTAGGAATCAGTGCACTAAAAAGGACAGGAATGGGTGAACTTAGTTCAGATGATCATTATATCTACTACTGTGGGCAAGAATCCTTTAGAAGAAATGGAGTAGTCTTCATAGTCAACAAGACAGTCCAAAATTCAGTACTTGGGTTCAGTCTCAAAAATTGCAGAATGATCTCGATTCATTTCCAAGGTAAACCATTCAACATTCCCTAACCACTAATGCTGAAGAAGCAGAAATTGACGGGTTCTATGAAGACCTTGCAAGAAAAGTCATGACCAACCTAGATAGCATATTGAAAAGCAGAGACATTACTTTGCCAACAAAGGTCCATCCAGTCAAGACTATGGTTTTTCCAGTGGTCATGTATGGATGTGAGAGTTGGACTGTGAAGAAAGCAGAGTGCTGAAGAATTGATGCTTTTGAACTGTGGTGTTGGAGAAGACTCTTGAGAGTCCCTTGGACTGCAAGGAGATCCAACCAGTCCATTCTGAAGGAGATCAGCCCTGGGATTTCTTTGGAAGGAATGATGCTAAAGCTGAAACTCTAGTACTTTGGCCACCTCATGCGAAGAGTTGACTCATTGGAAAAGACTCTGATGCTGGGAGGGATTAGGGGCAGGAGTAGAAGGGGATGACAGAGGATGAGATCGCTGGATGGCATCACTGACTCGATGAACATGAGTCTCAGTGAACTCCGGGAGTTGGTGATGGACAGGGAGGCCTGGCGTGCTGCAATTCATGGGGTCACAAAGAGTCGGACACGACTGAGTGACTGAACTGAACTGATGAAGACCTCAAGACCTTCTAGAACTAACACCAAAAAAAGAAAGATGTCCTTTTCATCACAAGGAATTGGAATGCAAAAGTAGGAAGTCAAGAGATATCTAGAATAACAGGCAGATTTGGTCTTGAAGCACAAAATGAAGCAGGGCAAAGGCCAACACAGTTTTGTCAAGAGAAAACACTGGTCACCGCAAACACTCTTTTCCAGCAAACCAAGAGATGACTCTACACGTGGGCATCACCAGATGGTCAATATCGAAATCAGACTGATTATGTTCTTTGGGGCCAAAGATGAAGAAGCTCTATGCAGTCAGCAAAAACAAGACCTGGAGCTAACTGTGGTCCAGACCATGAACTCCTTATTGCAAAATTCAGGCTTAAGCTGAAGAAGGTAGGGAAAACCACTAGGGCATTCAGGTATAACCTAAACCAAATCCTGTATGGTTACAGTGGAGGTAATAAATAGATCCAAGGGATTAGATCTGGTAGACAGAGTGCCTGAAGAACTATGGACAGAGGATAATACCATTGTATAGGAGGCAATGACCAAAACCATACCAAAGAAAAAGAAATGCAAAAAGGCAAAGTGGTTGTCTGACAAGATTTTAAAAATAGCTGAGGAAAGAAGAGAAGTGAAAGGCAAGGAAGAAAGGGAAAGATATACCCAACTGAATGCAGTGTTCCATAGAATAGCAAGGAGAGATAAGGTCTTCTTAAATGAACAATGCAAAGGAATAGAGGAAAACAATAGAATGGGAAAGACTAGAGGTCTCTTCAAGAAAACTGTACATATCAAGGGACATTTCACGCAAGTATGGGCATGATAAAGAACGGAAATGGTAAGGACCTAACAGAAGCAGAAGAGTTTAAGAAGAGGTGGTAAGAATACATAGAACTATACCAAAAAGGTCTTGGTCTTTAAGACAATGCAGGGACAGGTTCAAGATAGTGGAATAGAAGGACGTGTGCTCATCTCCTGTGAGAGCACAAAAATTGCAACTAGCTGTTGAACAAGCATTGACAGGAAGATGCTGGAATCCAATCAAAACAGATACCCCATGTTCAAAGACAAAGAAGAAGCTGCAGTGAGATGGTAGGAGAGGCACAAACAAGATAAAATCAAGTCTCACACCCACCAGGTAGGTCACCCACGAACTGGAGAACAATACCACCAAAGAAGTTCTCCCACTGTTGTGAAGGTTCAGAGCTTCACATCAGGCTTCCCAGACTGGGTATCTGGCAAAGGGACTGGGAACCTCGAGGGAACCTGCCTTTGAAGGTAAGCAGGATTTGATTACAGGACTTTCACAGGACTGAGGGAACCAGAGACTCCATTCTTGGAGGGCACAAACAAAATCTTGTGTGCACCAAGATCCAAGGGAAGAGAGCAGTGACCCCATAGGGGAATGAACCAGACCTGCTATTATTGGAGAGTCTTCTGTGGAGGTGTGGGTTAGCAGTGGCTTGTCGTGGTGATGGGGCCCTGGAAACAGCAGTCCTGGAAGGTGCCCCTTGGCATAAGTCCTCTTGGAGGTTACCGTTAACCTGAAGGTGCCCCTTGGCATAAGTCCTCTTGGAGGTTACCATTAACCTGAAGGTGCCCCTTGGCATAAGTCCTCTTGGAGGTTACCGTTAACCTGAAGGTGCCCCTTGGCATAAGTCCTCTTGGAGGTTACCATTAACCTGAAGGTGCCCCTTGGCATAAGTCCTCTTGGAGGTTACCGTTAACCTGAAGGTGCCCCTTGGCATAAGTCCTCTTGGAGGTTACCATTAACCTGAAGGTGCCCCTTGGCATAAGTCCTCTTGGAGGTTACCATTAACCTGAAGGTGCCCCTTGGCATAAGTCCTCTTGGAGGTTACCGTTAACCTGAAGGTGCCCCTTGGCATAAGTCCTCTTGGAGGTTACCATTAACCTGAAGGTGCCCCTTGGCATAAGTCCTCTTGGAGGTTACCGTTAACCTGAAGGTGCCCCTTGGCATAAGTCCTCTTGGAGGTTACCATTAACCTGAAGGTGCCCCTTGGCATAAGTCCTCTTGGAGGTTACCGTTAACCTGAAGGTGCCCCTTGGCATAAGTCCTCTTGGAGGTTACCGTTAACCTGAAGGTGCCCCTTGGCATAAGTCCTCTTGGAGGTTACCATTAACCTGAAGGTGCCCCTTGGCATAAGTCCTCTTGGAGGTTACCATTAACCTGAAGGTGCCCCTTGGCATAAGTCCTCTTGGAGGTTACCATTAACCTGAAGGTGCCCCTTGGCATAAGTCCTCTTGGAGGTTACCATTAACCTGAAGGTGCCCCTTGGCATAAGTCCTCTTGGAGGTTACCGTTAACCTGAAGGTGCCCCTTGGCATAAGTCCTCTTGGAGGTTACCGTTAACCTGAAGGTGCCCCTTGGCATAAGTCCTCTTGGAGGTTACCGTTAACCTGAAGGTGCCCCTTGGCATAAGTCCTCTTGGAGGTTACCGTTAACCTGAAGGTGCCCCTTGGCATAAGTCCTCTTGGAGGTTACCGTTAACCTGAAGGTGCCCCTTGGCATAAGTCCTCTTGGAGGTTACCATTAACCTGAAGGTGCCCCTTGGCATAAGTCCTCTTGGAGGTTACCATTAACCTGAAGGTGCCCCTTGGCATAAGTCCTCTTGGAGGTTACCGTTAACCTGAAGGTGCCCCTTGGCATAAGTCCTCTTGGAGGTTACCGTTAACCTGAAGGTGCCCCTTGGCATAAGTCCTCTTGGAGGTTACCGTTAACCTGAAGGTGCCCCTTGGCATAAGTCCTCTTGGAGGTTACCGTTAACCTTACCATAGAGCTTGTAGACCCCAGGGCTGGGTCACCTCAGGCAAAACAACAGGGAGGGAGTGCAACCCCACCCATCAGCAGATAATTGTATTAAAGTTTTACAGAGTTTGGCCCTGCCCACTAGAGCAAGAACTAGTTTTTCCCACCACCAGCCCCTCCCATCAGGAAGCTCTAAGAGCTGACAGAAGAAGCAAGAAGAACCACAATCCCACTAGCTAGAACAAAAACCATATTACAGAAAGTTTATCAGAATGAAAAAGCAGAAAGTTTTGTCCTAGATGAAGGGACAAGCTAAAACTCCAGAAAAACAACTAAATGAAGTGGAGATAGGCAAACTTCCAGAAAAAGAATCCAGAATAATGACAGTGAAGATGATTCAGAATCTTGGAAACAGAATGAAGAAGATGCAAGAAATGTTTACCAAAGACCTAGAAGAACTAAAGAACAAACAGAGATGAACAATACACTAGAAGGAATCAATAACAGAAAAACTGAGGCAGAAGAATGAATAAATGACCTGGAGAACAGAATGGTGGAAATCACTGCCACAGACCAGAATGTAGAAAAAAGAATGAAAAAATGAAGACAGCCTAAGAGATCTCTGGAACAACATTAAATGCACTAAAATTTGCATTATAGGGATCCCAGAAGGAGAAAACAGAGAGTAGGACCTGAGAAAACATTTGAAGAGAAATATTTCCTAACATGGGAAAGGAACTAGCCAACCAAGTCCAGGAAGCACAGAGAGTCCTAGGCAGGATAAACCCAAGGAGAAACATACTGAGACATATGGTAATCAAAAAGATGAAAATTAAGACAAAGATAAAATACTAAAAGCAACATGGGAAAAAACCACAAATGACCTACAAGGGAACTCCCATAAGGTTATCAGCTGATTTCTTAATAGAAACTCTACAAGTCAGAAGGGAATGGCACAATATATTTAAAATGATGAAAAGGAAGAACCTACAACCAAGAATAATCTACCCAGAAAGACTCTCATTCAAATTTGATGCAGAAATCAAAAGCTTTCCAGCCAAGCAAAAGTAAGAGACTTCAACACCAACAAACCAGCTTTACAATAAATGCTAAAGGAATTTCTCTAGGCAGGAAACACAAGAGAAGGAAAAGAGAAAATAAATCCAGAACAATTAAGAAAATGGTAATAGAACCATGGAAGTGAAAGTCGCTCAGTCATGTCTGACCCTTTGCATTCCCATGGACTATAGAGTCCATGGAATTCTCCAGGCCAGAATACTGGAGTAGGTAGCCTTTCCCTTCTCCAGGGGATCTTCCCAACCCAAGGATAGAACCCAGGTCTCCCACATTATAGGCAGATTCTTTACCAGCTGACTCACAAGGGAAGCCCAAGAATACTACATATCAATAATCACTTTAAATGTAAATGGATTATATGCACCAACCAAAAGACAAACTGGTGAGGCAGATGAAAACATATGCATGTATGCCCTTCCACTTAGCACATCACTTTACTTAATGCCTCAAACTGTATATATTTTATATTGTTAGGTAATCTCTTTTCATTATTCTATTACAAATATTTTCTAATTTTCCTTGTTATGGCTTCTTAGATACACCCATCATTTCATAGTGGACATTGAATTATGAAATACACGTGATTTTTAAAAGTATCAATTCTCATTGAGATATTAATTTCTCACTTAAATGTTTTCTTCTCTCAAATAACTCTTTTTTTTTTTTCATTCTTCTAACTTTATTGAGGCTTTCAATGGCCAAGTCAAAGATCTCTCTTGGTAAATGTCATATTGCACTTGAAAATATATGGGTTATTTTCAAGTATCTTCTGATACTGATTCCTAACATAATTCCACAGTGACAAGAAAACAGATTATATACAATTTCAATACCTTAATTTTTGTACCTTATTTTATGTCCCTGGATATGTTCCAGTGTCTCCTAGTTTACAGTCTATGGAAATTGAATAGAATTTGTTGTGTGAAAATTGTATAAATCTTAATTATGTTAATTATGTTGAATTGGTTCATAGTGCTCTTTAGGTCTACTATATCTTAAATCCTTCTACTTCTCTGTATATTCATTCTATTAATTTTTAAGAGTGTGACATTGAAACTCCAACTAAAAATCTTAATTTATCTACTTAAAAAGTATCATAATATATACTGGAACTATATGTAATCTTGTTCTGTATTTTCCAAGTCTCCTGTAAATGTGTTACCATACTTTCATAATTTTAAAAAAAAGTCTTAACAGCCCAGATACCCATGATGGACTGGTCACTTACCTAGAGCTGGACATGCTGGAGTGTGAAGTCAAGTGGGCCTTAGGAAGCATTACTATGAACAAAGCTAGTGGAGGTGGTGGAATTCCAGCTCGGGTATTTAAAATTCTAAAAATGATGTCAAAGTGCTGCACTCAATATGCCAGCAAATTTGGAAAATACAGCAGTGGCCACAGGACTGGAAAATATTAGCTTTCATTCCAAACCAAAAGAAGGGCAATGCCAAAGAATGTTCAAACTACCATTCAATTGGGTTCATTTCACAAGCTAGCAAGTTTATGTTTAAAATACTTCAAGCTAGGGTTCAGCACTACATGAACTGAGAACTTCCAGATGTACAAGCTGGGTTTAGAAAAGGCAGAGAAACTAGAGATCAAATTACCAACATTTGTTGGATCATGGAAAAAGCAACGGAGTTCTAAAAAAACTTCTGCTTCATTGACTACACAAAAGCCTTTGACTATGCAGATCACAACAAACTGGAAAATTCTTAGAGATAGGAATACCAGACCACCTTACCTGCCTCCTGAGAAACCTGTATGTAGGTCAAAAAGCAACAGTTAGAATTGGACATGGAACTGACTGGTTCAAAACTGGGAATGGAGTATGTCAAGGCTGTATATTGTCACCCTGCTTTATTTAACTGATACACAGAGTACATCATGCAAAATGCTGGGCTGGATGATTCACAAGCTGGAATCAAGATTGACAGGAGAAATACCAACATCATCAGATATGCAGATGATACCACCCTAATGACAGAAAGTGAAGAGGAACTAAAGAGGCTCTTGATGAAGGTGGAAGAAGAGAGTGAAAAAGCCAGCTTGAAATTCAACATTAAAAACTAAGATCAGGGCATCTGGACACATCACTTTACAACAAATAGAAGGAGAAAATATGGAAGCAGTGACATTATTTTCTTGGGCTCCAAATTCACAGATAGTGACTGCAGCCATGAAATTAAAAGGCACTTGCTTCTTGGAAAAAAAGGATAACAAACCTAAGCAGTGTAATAAAAAGCAGAGACGTCACTTTGCTGACAAAAGTTCGTATAGTCAAATCTATGGTTTTTCCAGTAGTCATGTACGGATGTGAGAGTTGGACCATAAAGAAGGCTGAGCACCAAAGAATTGATGCTTTTGGATTGTGGTGCTGGAGAAGATTCTTCAGAATCCTTTGGACAGAAAGGAGATCAAGTCAATCAATCCAAAAGGAAATCAACCCCAAATATTCTTTGAAGGACTGATGCTGAAGCTGAAGCTCCAATACTTTGGCCACCTGAAGCAAGGAGCCAATGGGAATCTTTCCAGTGAGAAAGACTGAGGGCAGAAGAAGAAGGGGGTGATAGAGGATAAGATAGTTGGATAGCATCACTGACTCAATGGACATGTATTTGAGCAAACTCCTGGAGATAGTGGAGGACAGAGGAGCCTGGCGTGCTACAATCCATAAGTTGCAAAGAGTAGGACACGACTTAGCAGCAACAACTGAACAGAAGAAGCTTCAGGGTAGGCTGGGGTAGCAAATATTATTACTCACATTAAGTGGTAAATATCTGACTGGGGCTAACTAGTATTTTCAGGGGATTCTGAGTTAAATTCATTTGGAATAGCATTATGCACAGGCAGCTACATTATAAACACTGGGAAGTGCTGCATATTGATTCCCTTTGGGAATTGGGGTTTGGGGTTGGGGAGGGGCTTTCCTGGTGGCTCAGCTGGGCTTGGGAAAACTGACGTTTTGCAAAGTGAAAAGTTTAATTTAAAGTTCTTTATTTCAAGAAATATCTGGAAAATGTCTTCCCATTTTATTTTAATTCTACACACAGAATTGTATTTGTTGGCCTTCTGGGTTCCTGTTTGATGGATCCAAAGTTAGAATTAGTTGAGAAAATTCTTACTAGCAAGTAATGTTATTGTCAGTCTTAGGAATAATATGTCATAGTTAGCTGGGATCCTCTTGCCCCTTCAGATCTAGGGGAGATAGTCTCAACCCTCTACACTATGTGGAAAGTCCAAGGCATTCCTCAACAATTCTATGAATTTCTGGAGGGCTTATATTCTCACTGTCAGTTCTGACTCCAAGTTACTTTCTGTTGAATTTGTTGAGTTTAAAGTTGATCTTTTCATCACCTCTTGTTTTCCTTATTTGTACCATCTCAGTATAACACAGAATCCAGTCCTCCTGTCTCCCTCCTTCCCTCTTGAACGTGCATGCTCAGTCTCTAAGTTGTGTCCAGTCATGTCTGACTCTTTGTGATCCCATGGACTGCACCCCACCAGGCTCCTCTGTTCATGGAATTTTCCAGGCAAGAATTCTGGAGTTGCCATTTCCTTCTTCAGGGGATCTTCCCAACCCAGGGATCAAACCTGCGTCTCCTGCATTGGCAAGTCGATTCTTCACCATTGAATCACCTGGGAAGTCTCCCACCTCCCCACCACACACACATACATAATATTACAATCCACACAAGGCATTCTTGTATGTAGTCAACTTTACTAGAGTTTTGAAAAGACGAAAGTCACACTGCAAAAACATGCGTATGATCTCATCCTTATGTTTTAAAAATAAGTCCTTCATCCTTTTCAGCAACAATTCTCACTCCAGCCACCCTGTCTTCATTGCCCCCTTCCTGTGTGCCCATGCTCTTTAAAAGAAGGAAAAGAAAAATCCCCTCATTCACTTATAGAGAATAATTTTCCCTAATAGACACATTTTAGGTCATTTCGACTGCAAGTGGCAAAAAACCCAGTTCAAATCAGTTTACTCAAGAGAATCTGTTGAGTCTTTTTAATGAAAGTCCAGAACTAGATCTTATTTCAGGCACCTCTGGATGCAGAAGCTCTGCCCTGCCTGCAGACCAGCTTTCCTTCTTTCAGTCTGTTGATTCCATTCTCCCTGATACTGATTCCCTCTCAAATACCTTTTGCTCACAGTAGCAAGATCGTTGTACTAACTTTTCACATCTTGCAGCATTCAACACCAACTGAAACGTTGAGCCTGCCTCAATTCCAAAAGTCTCAGCAGTCTCACTGCATTGAGTTGGCAGGAGTGAGTCACATGTACATCCCTCTGCTTATCAGTGTATATGGGAATGCAGCATTCAGTTCAGTCCAGTCACTCAGTCATGTCCAACTCTTTGCAACCCCATGGACTGCAGCATGCCAGGCTTCCCTGTCCATCACCAACTCTTGGAGCTTACTCAAACTCATGTCCATTGAGTTGGTGATGCCATCCAACCATCTCATCCTCTGTAGCCCCCTTCTCCTCCTACCTTCTATCTTTCCCAGCATCAGGGTCTTTTCCAATGAGTCAGTTCTTCTCATCAGGTGGCCAAAGTGTTGGAGTTTCAGCTTCAGCATCAGTCCTTCCAGTGAATATTCAGGACTCATTTCCTTCAGGATGTACTGGTTGGATTTCTTTGCAGTCCAAGGGATTTTCAAGAGTCTTCTCTAATACCATAGTCTAAAAGCACCAATTCTTCAGTTCTCAGCTTTCTTTATAGTCCAACTCTCACATCCATACATGACTACTGGAAAAACTGTAGCTTTGATTAGACGAACCTTTGTTGGCAAAGTAATGTCTCTGCTTTTTAATATGCTATCTAGGTTGGTCATAACTTTTCTTCCAAGGAGCAAGCATCTTTTAATTTCATGGCTGCAGTCACCATCTGCAGTGATTTTGGAGCCCCCCCAAATAAAGTCTCTCACTGTTTCCACTGTTTTCCCATCTATTTGCCATGAAGTGATGGGACCTGATGCCATGATCTTCATTTTCTGAATGTTGAATTTTAAGCCAACTTTTTCACTCTCCTTGTACAAATTAAAAATTCATCAAGATGTACACTTAAGATCTGTGTATTTTACCATATACTTGTTATTACACTTCAGTTAATACTATTTTTTAATTTTTTCAATATGACCAACAAATGTCCAGTGTGATTTGCAGTGCAATAATCAAGCTACTTATCTTTGGTCTGCCTTTACACTAAGCCTTATTCATCCAGAGGTGAAGACATAGCTTAGCTGAGGTTATCAGAATAGAAAACCTAAATATGGATTTGGGCTCAGGTCTTAGTTGGAATACAGTTGCGTCTGTCTGAAGTCTCTTTTGGGACTTCTATATCCCTCAGAAATTCAGTGTATTTACATAAACATGTAGAGGCTGAAGATAACCCAAAAGATAATGTCTACAATTAAGACTTCTAAATATTTTCCTAAATTAGTCAGGTGAACATATTCAAGGCAGAAAAACAGTTTGCCTTCTATAAAAAATAGCGTTAACCAAAATCATTAGGTTTCAGTGAAACGGCCACATCAGATTTTCCCTAAGAGCAGGTTATAATGGACTTTGAATCCTGTACTAGCTATATGACCTCAAGCAAGTCCCTTGATTGTGCCTGAGCTTCAGTTTCACATCTATGAAACAATAAGGTTCTTCTCTTCCAAGCCTGCGCTGAGAAACAGAGATGGCATGATAAAAGGTTGTCATTAAATGATTAAGTCTCATTATTATTCTGATCCCCTCTGCCTATTGCTTTTGATAGGATTAGTTCAGTTTAGTTGTGTCCGATTCTTTGCGACCCCATGGACTGCCAGGCTTCCCAGTCCATCACCAACTCTTGGAGCTTGCTCAAACTCATGTCCATTGAGTCAGTGATGCCATCCAACCATCTCATCCTCTGTTGTCCCCTTCTTCTCCTGCCTTCAATCTTTCCCAGCATCAGGCTCTTTTCCAATGCGTCAGTTCTTCACATCAGGTGGCCGAAGTATTGGGGTTTCAGCTTCAGCATCAGTCCTTCCAATGAATATTTGATAGGATTAATTGCATTTTTTTCAGTGGCTCTTTTGAACTTACCTTCTTAGAATGGATTTTTCCTTCATAATTACTTCTAAGGTTAAGTGATTCCAGGGTTTAACAACCCCTTCCATTTTGCCAATATATTGGAACACGTTGCTTGAATTTCATCTTAACATTTTTCTGATGCCGTATCTATGTGGCTTCTTATCTTTCTAGATTTTCTGAAGTTCAATTCTAATTCATTCTGCCTATAATATTATTCCTTTAGGGATAATAATTCCTTTTGGTGGCCCAGTGGCTAAGAATCTGTGCTCCCAATACCAGGGACGTGGGTTTGATCCCTGGTCAGGGGAACTAGATACCACATGCCACATCTAAGAGTTTGCATGCCACTGCTAAAGATCCTGCGTGCCACAACTAAGACCCAGAACAGCCAAATACATAAATTACATAATAAATATTTTAAAAATAAAAAGTATTATTCCTTTTGGAACATCATTATCAACTGTGGCAACCTGAATAAGGGCACAGTGTCTTGACTCCTCTTCATCTGTTTCAATTATTGTATATGTCTTTAACTGCACAAAAAAAAATGAATAAGAAATAATTGTCGGTAAGGAGAAAGTGGCAATTTTCTTTTTGAAAGGTGAGATTATTTTTACATAAAGAAAAGCTAACTATTTTTCATAAGCTTCTAGAGAGAATTATGAGAAGATTTAATGAGAGTTGTAAGAATATTTTGCAGATTAGTTCATTACCTTAGGTCTAGCAAGAAGAAAGTGTAATTTTAGGTACTTATATTTTTATCTAGTCCTTTTACAAGTTTGCTATCATATTCTTCCTTTTACATGTGTTGAAACTCAGGATAAACTTGTCCAAGGTCACATGGTAAGTTACACGGAAGAGACATATTTAGTTAGCTGCTGTTGAGTCACCAAGTCATGTCTGATTCTTTGCAACCCCATGGACTGTAGCCCACCAGGCTCCTCTGTGCATGGGATTCTCCAGGCAAAAGTACTGGAGTGGATTGCCATTTCCTTTTCCAGGGGATGTTCCCAACCCAGGTCTCCTGCATTGGCAGGCAGATTCTTTACCACTGCGCCACCTGGAAATCCCATATTTGGATAGAGATGCATCTAAAGTTAATGCTTGTGCTTTTGCCAAAAGATATTCTTCAGAGGCCCTTATCTGGTAGAGTTTGGTGGATCTCTTATCTCAGCTAAAGATGAGATAAACTTTGGAAATAGAATACTGATTTGCTTCTGTACATTTACATGGCTTCGGTACAGATTTCATATATTTGCTTTAACTATACTGTAAATCAGGAAGGAAGAAACAAAGGAAGAAAAATGATCACTGTTCTCTGCTTCTACTGAGGACTGCTTAAGAGGAATAATAATTTATAAAAGGTCAGTTTTAAATTGCTTCAAAAGGAACTTCTATTACTTATAAAGACGGTATCCTAGAAAGAGGGTTACTCAGTGTAAGCACGGACCACCAAGCAATTAATAGAATTGCCTTAATGAAAATTATGGTGTCTAAGATCTACAATCAGTAATCGCCACCTTCTAGGACAGTTGCTGCTGCTAAGTCGCTTCAGTCATATCCGACTCTGTACGACCTCATAGACAGCAGCCCACCAGGCTCCACCGTCCCTGGGATTCTCCAGGCAAGAGCACTGGAGTGGGTTGCCATTTCCTTCTTCATTTAGGACAGTAAGAACCTGGATTCAAAAGCCTTTTGGAAAAGTATGATTTTTATAATGTAATTACTTCTGTTAACATTAAATGTAAAATTGAAAATTTAAGATCATCTCAGGATGTCCTCATGGGGACACAGCTGTGTTATAGTTAGTACAAACACAAATGGCCAGAATGACACAGTTACCAACATTTAAACATGCTAACATGAACATGACTAATATCGTTGACATGTTGTGATAATATTCAGATATTTGTTTATTAAATTAGCATATTGCTAGGGAAAATGTATAACTAAAAGTAGATAACAGTGCCTTCCCCTTCCATCCTTCTCCATTCTTTGGGAAAAGCAGACATTGTTATTCACTATAAAGTCAAAGATGATCGTTTTTCTAGATTCAGAGGCACTGGAAAGTGTTACTGGGTCAGGGAGTGACTCAGATTTACAGTCCAAACAAGTTCCTACTGTGAGTGGCTGTGTACGTCGCAGCTTTACCATCCGTGCTGCTGAATCACAGCCGCTACTATTGCATTTCGGGGATTTTTTTTTCCTGCTTCTCATCTATGGTTCCCCAGATTCATTGCTCAAGATTAACAAAATATAACACACAGAGATCAAAGTTCAGCTTTGAAATATAAACGCATTACGTCCAAATATTACAAACAAGTTCAGCAATAAATCATGTTGGAAAGAGGCAGAAAGTCATGAACATAAGACAAAAGATTATAAACCATATTTCACAGCATGGAGCCCCACCATCCTAACAAAAGTAATTAAAAAGCAACAATAAGAGTAAAGGCAATGACAACAAGTAACACAGGTCAGGGATCTGAAGTTTATAAGTAAAATGGCAAAATGTCCAGAGGAAAAGGCAAAGGCGGAAAGGTCACAAGCCCAGGCAGACTAACTAGGTATCATTGTAATGTTGGCTTGCTCATTTATTGTTTTTCATCTTGGTAAATGCAATGCTTATAATTCTAGACTTTGGTTGGTTGATTGGTTCTCAAAGGTCACTCTAGGAAGTGTGATATCAGTTACTTAGAGGACCCTAAGAATAAAATCTCATGTGTTCAGTTAAAGATGCTCCTAACATCTTAAAGGAAAAACAGTGAAAATCTTAAAGCAGGAAGAGTAAACTTACATTGAGTTCTTATGGTATCATGTGGCAATGTAGCATCATCCAGTCTTCTCTCAATACATGGTAGCAAATCACTGACACAAAAAAGAATGATTTACTGAAGGTTAGAGAGAAGCCACCGGAGAAGGCAATGGCACCCCACTCCAGTACTCTTGCCTGGAAAATCCCATGGACGGAGGAGCCTTGTAGGCTGCAGTCCATGGGGTCGCAAAGTGTCGGACACGACTAAGCGACTTCCCTTTCACTTTTCACTTTCATGCATTGGAGAAGGAAATGGCAACCTACTCCAGTGTTCTTGCCTGGAGAATCCCAGGGGCAGGGGAGCTTGGTGGGCTGCCGTCTATGGGGTCATACAGAGTCAGACACGACTGAAGCGACTTAGCAGCAGCAGCAGAGAGAAACCACAACTACAAATCTAAATGAGAGATTTCTAGGTCAAGTACAAAGCTAATAATGGTTTCAAACTACCAGTGACAGTATATCATATTTTTCTTGTGATGAAACATAATTACAATGTATTAATATTTACAAATCACACTGAGGCTCTCAGATGAAGTGAAGTGATAAGTAAATAAATACTACATGAATAATTACACAATTAATGCCTCTGAAATTATGGATTGTAAATTGGAAAACCCTAATTGCTTTATAGGACCCAGGCCTGTAGACAATATTGGAAGTGATGCTGAAATCAACTGCTCTCTTACCAAAGAAGAAAATAAAGTTCCAATCTATCTAACTTGTTATGTACCACAGGAGACATTCTGAACACAGTATCAGTTCAGGATAGTTGATATAAGGACATGGATAATTAAATAGCCTGATCTTTTTCTATTATGTGTTCATACGCAGTCAGTGCATAAAAATAACTTTTAAATATTTTAAAATATTTGATGGCCACTATAGTGAGAAATACATGTGGGATAACTCATTCTTTGAGTCATATTCAGGTGAGATGTAAATATTAAGTATTGCAAATATTCAAATGTGATTATGGAAAACTTGATTTTTGTAAATTTTCTTTTTAACAGTACTTTAATTTTCTATAGATAGGAAGGAAAATGGGGAGCAGGAAATCACACTTTTAGTTAAATCTTTTTAACTCACAGTTTTGGAAACTCAAGATTCTAGATCACTTTGGAAGTTTAAAGAAAGCAAGAATCTAGTTTGCCAAATAATACAAAGCATTTGGGGATATGAAAAGCTAACCTCTCCCCCCCCCCACCCCATTCAAAAACTCTCTAGAGACTCATCTGTAACAATGAGGAACAGGAAAATTTTATTTTTTCTCATTTGATTGCTTTAAAATGACTTATGGTAAAATACCCTAAAATTGCACTAGAATCAAAGGGTTTTTCTTTGTAGTTCATCACAAAAATTACTGAACAGGTATTTTCTAAACCCAAAAGAGCTTTGATTCCAGGCCCAGATCACATACTAAGAAATTTAGCTCTATTTTATTGGCTTCTCTATATTCTTCCGTATTTTCTGAATTTCCTTCCATGGACATATATCACTTTTTATTTATTTATTTATTTATGTTTTGGTTTCCCCTACTTTTTATTGAGGTTACATCACTTTTATAATCAGGAAAAAAATCACATAAAGAAGTTTAGTTCATATCCAAAACTTGCTCATGATCAATAAAAATGAGAGGATAAGCTGGAGAGCATGGCGTACTTTCTGGGGTTGGCCAAAAAGTTCATTTAGGTTTTTCTGTAAGCTCGTATGCAAAAATCTGAACAAACTTTTGGCCAACCCAACATAAGCTCCACCATGTGAGTCTGTGTTTGGGTTTCACGATTTCTTATGTTTAGTAGCAAACATTCTGTATGATGTAAACAGACACTATTACTTCTTCCTCCCTCACTGATGAGCACTGAAGCATGTGAGCACTTACATAATTTTCTTCAGCATGGAGGTTAAAAAATAAATTATCCAGCAGCTTTACAAACAATGTGAAGGCTGCATTAAATAAATCTGAAGCTCTGGACAGTGTTAAGCCATCTGAGATTCTTGCTAGGAGGGGACTCTCAGGCCGATCAAAGCTAGCAAGAATGAACTTCTCAACTGAAAATTATTATTTTAGCGAGTGTAAAGAGAAGCAACACATTCTCATAAAAATTTGGAGAGATCAAAGCAGAAGGAGGCTGAAGATTTACCAGCAGCTCTGATACGTACAAGCTCTGTGACCCTGGACCACTTACTTAACCTCTCTGAGTCTCTGTTTCCATTTATAAAATGATAATAATAGGACCTTTTTGGACTGTTACTGAAAGGATTAAACTAGGTAAAATGCTTAAGACATTTACCAGGACATGGAAAGTGTGCAAATGAATGTTAATTATTGTAGAAACCAGTTTGGTCTTCACCATATATAATGGTGTGTGTGTGTGTGTGTGTATATATATAGTGGTATAATAATTAAAAACAGAATTTGAATGTTTTAAAATATGCTTATTACACAATAGACTAGATTGGACCACCAAGTTCCCTTACCTTCATGCTAAGAGTACTATTGGGTTCAGGGTCTCCTGCATTGCAGGCAGATTCTTTGCCAACTGACCTATCAGGGAAGCCCTTAGAATTTTCAACAGTCCCTAAAATTGACACCACCTGAGTAGCTGCTCACCCTAGAGGTGGCAAATAGAAATTCCCTATGCCAAGTTGGAGAAAGCTTTTTGCTTCTATTTAAGGTTCTAGAGATGTTTCTAGAGAGAAAATCATGTTCCGTTGGAGAATAAGAATGTGCTTATAATAAAATGGTAAACCATTCCCCAATATACACTTATAGAATGAGAGAACTGCTAACAACTTGCCCAGTGTTGATTTTTCCTGACCACCCCATACTGCAGATACTGTTTTAATCTCAGGAGAAAACTAGGGCTCAGAGAGGTTGAGAGACTTGGTCATTGTTACACAAGTAAACAGCAGCCTAGGCACTCCCGTGTTTAATTTTAAGTGGGAACATCCATCTGTTTGAGAAAAAAACACGTTAGGCTCACCCTTTAAATAAACGATGATGGTAGGGAGGACACCACAGAGAAGAAGAACAAGGAGGAAAAATGCAGTCATCAGTTTCTTTCCCTGGAGGGCAGAGCCAGCCACAATTGCCCCAGAAGCAAAGCCGGAGCTGGCAGACACTGGGGTGGAAGGACAGTCTTCCAGGGAATCTAAGGAGAAAGTGTGCTTTCCAAAGGTGTTTACCTTGGTGTTGTTCCCCTCCTCCACTACCCACTAACCTCTTTGTCTGGGGGAAATGAAACAGCTTTGGTTTGCAAGCCGTCGCCAGGGAGTGGAGCAAGACTTTGTGCTATAAACAAGAGCAAGTGCCAGAGCCCCCGGCCAGCCTCCAGGGCCAGCCTGCCAAAGGAACCTGGCGTCGTGACAGCAAGGGCCAGGCAGCACGGCCAGTGGTCACTCAGGAGCCACTCTATGGAGAACAACCATCCCCACCCTCCTCTAGCTCACCTCTGGGAAGGGTGAGGTCTCTCTGAAAAGTGAGTTGTGTAGGCTCTTGAAAATTTTCTGGCTGGTGAATTTCAGGAACGCCTGCGAGTAAGTCAAATCAGATGTATGCGCACGCGCAAGCAGGTGTGGGCGTGCCCTTGTGTACCTGCCCGTGCGTGCTTGTGCACAGATGCCCCCAGTTTTCTAGAGAAAAGGTTTAGAGCTTTCAGCAGATTCCCAGGAACTCATGAGTCTCATGGGAAAAACCATGTTCAGGAGAAGAACATACCCTCCTGATGGTCCAGAAAAGAACACTGAGCTCACCACTTTTATCTCTGGAGCAACTGAGTCCAGGCTGTCAGCCCACTTTCCTCTTACAAAACCCTAAGGCACTTAAGAGAAACCACAGGGAAAAAAAATAACTCAACCCCTTTTCTAATCTAAACCTAATCCTCCTTAAACCTCTCCTGACCCGGACTACCAGGAATCTTGCCAGTGCCAAATGATACTATGTTTATTCAGCTTAGGTCTTAGCTTGCCGCTCCTGAACCACAAAATCAAAGGGGAATGTTCCAGCCACCACCTGCTGATGAATGGGTAAACAGGGCCAGTCAAGAAAGAGGAGACCCAGTGTTTGAGGACAATGCCTTTGTGTAGTTCTGGCTCAAATAAGGGCACAGCTCCTAAGGAACAGGCTTGAGACATGCACAAATGCCCTGCCAAGTAGTTCAAGAGCCTGGAGACAGCTGTTGCTCATGATCCCTCTGCCCCTTGCTGCCCTGCAAACCACAATAGAGAGCCAATGACACTATGCCCCCTCTCCCAGAAGAGGCTGGCCAAGTTACAGTTTGTGAACCAGTTACATTTATGTTCGAAGAGCATTTTCCACATTATTCTCTGAGAAGCCTCAGCTCTGTAAGAGTAATGTGGAGCTCAGATGAGTGACCTGACCTCTGTTTTACCAGAGCAGCGGTTTTGATCTGTTTTAAATCTAGAGGAATCTGCATGAGATTTGGGGAGGGGGGTAGGGAGTTCTGTTGCTAAAAACAGAATACTTGAAAAACATTCTTGTAGAATCAGATTTGGCACATCTTTACACGCGAGGGGTTTAAACAAGCCTTATAGATCCTGAGATTCATCAAGCTGGTGTTATTCTCTATTTTCTCTTCTTTCCTTCATCTGAACAAATGTCTCCTTAAAACTTGAAGTGTCTGATCAGATCAGCATCATTCTCTCAGGAATAAGAACCCCGAGAAGGGAGCTGACATTTATTCTGGGCCTGTTGTGTGTCATATGACATGCTAGGAGTTTACATGCATTATCCCACTGGAACCACTATAGCCCTCTGGGTGGAGGGTCGTTCACCTTGACTCTCAGGTGAGGACATTGAAGCAGAAACACAATTACAATGATAACAACATTGGCAACAGCAGCTTGCTTCCCTGCACTCAGGGCTCCTAAATGATGAACCAGAACTGTCACTAACCTAGGTAATATTAATAACTCAAAACCTGAGTTCTGGCTCTATATAACATCACCTCTAATGTTTAACAAGCAAGAGGTATGTGTGTGTGTGTGTGTGTGTGTGTGTGTGTGTAAATCAGATATAAATTATTTGTACACCTTAAATCTCAATAGAGAAAGTCTGAAAGTAAAAATAGGAATAAAAAAATTACCCATCATTCCATCATTCCTAGACCACCAACTGTTAACATGTAGGCATACTTCCAGTCTATTTTTATGCATAATTTTTAGTTCTGCACATTTAAAACAGCTGTGATTGTCTATGCATATTTTATTTTGTTTTTGTCACTTAATAGGACAATAAAATCGGAGAAGGCAATGGCACCCCACTCCAGTACTCTTGCCTGGAAAATCCCATGGACAGAGGAGCCTGGTAGGCTGCAGTCCATGGGGTCCTGAAGAGTCGGACCAACCGAGCGACTTCACTTTCACTTTTCACTTTCATGCATTGGAGAAGGAAATGGCAACCCGCTCCAGTATTCTTGCCTGGAGAATCCCAGGGACAGGGGAGCCTGGTGGGCTGCTGTCTATGGGGTTGCACAGAGTCAGACACGACTGAAGTGACTTCGCAGCAGCAGCAAGACAACAAGATATGATATTTTTCATAACAATTCAAATTTTCTATTATTTTATTGGCTACGTAATAGTCTTTTAGGTGGAGCAATTCAGTTTAAGAAACATTTATTGAGCACATAATATGCAACACTGTTCTTTCCTTCAAGGAACTAGCAGTCTAGTAACTCGGCAAATAAGACACATAGATAACTATATGCTTATGATAGCTAACGGTACTGAGCATATACTTCGTTCCAGGCACTATTCACATGAATTAACTCACTGAATTCTCTTAGCAACCTCATGAGTAGGGACAATCTCTCTACTATTTCAATAGTTGTCAGAGACTGAGGCACATCTTGCTAACAAGGTGGTATTTCTAGGTATTGATAGAATAATAGCTCGTTAAAGATGTCTACCTGTTAATCCCCAGAGTGAGTTTGTAATAACTTGTTATAGCAACCATACAAAATGAAAACAATAGGTTCAAACCCAGGCAGTTTGACTCTAGAGCCATTATTCTTTTTTTTTTTTCCCCATTATTCTTAACTATGGTTTAGAGCCTAGAGAAAGGACACTTACCACTAGGGAAGAAGACGAAGATGACAACCAGAATCTTTAAAGCTGGGCAGGAGTTATGAAAGCAGTGATGGAAGGAACAATGAGGAATTCAATAACTGTAGGGAGATCTCCCTGCTATCATAAGGGAAAAAATTTTAATATTATGTACAAGTCTCCCCATTTCTGTTTAAAAATATGTATGAGTATATTGTTTATAATCATATGTGAAGTTTATAGTTATCTCTGGAGAGTGCAAGAGGAAATTTTTACTTACAAATTTTCATATTTTTGAAAACTTCACCAGACATGCACTTGGGGTTAATTTTTGTTTGTAAAATAAATAAAGTAGTATAGATATATAGACCATTTTTCTAAGTTGAAAATAAAATGCAGCACTGGGGTGCAAATCTTTGTGCATAAAGCGTTGCACTACTGTAGAATGATTTCCTTAAAATGGAAGATTCCTGGAGGTAGAACTGTTGAACCAATGGATAGAAACCTTTGGAGAAATATATATTTAAAAGATAATATATACTGGAGATGGTATCCAGTCAGTAAACTAAACTATGTGAGAGAAGAGATATTTAACAGATGAACAGAAGAGATGATAGCTGTCTACTCATATATGAAGGCCGATACATGGCATATTCATGTGCTAGTACCACAGATCAGGTGGCTTAAATGATATAAATTTAATTTCTCACAGTTTCCAAGGATAAAAGTTCAAGATCAGGGAGTTAGCAGGGCTAACTGAAGGCTCTCTCCTGGACTTATGGATGGTATTGTGTGTTCCTATAGCCTTTCCTCTGTGTGTGTCTGTGTTCCAGTTTCCTCTTCTAAGGACATCAGACAGATTGGATTAGGGTCACTCTAATAACCTCATTTTAATTTAATTACCTCTTTAAAGACCCTGTTTTCAAGGAAGATACCATGTTCTGAGGTCCTGAAGATTAGGACTTCAACATGTGAATTTGGGGAGGTGGGGTGATAGTTCAGCCCACAACACAAAGAAAGTTCTAGAAGAATGGATCAATACCAGTGAAGAGAATTTCTGTTCACTGTGAGAAGGAAGCTTTGTAATATTTTAACATTTCCCATAATGGAACAGAGCTAAAGAATGACAGGATGGTTTCGCTGAGTTTAGGCTCACTATTCCCAGCCCTGCTCCAATGCCTGTCTGGGTCAGCTTCATACACCCTGCTTTGACTTTTCTCTCTGGAAATGTAAACCTAAATCTGCTCTCAACAACTGCAGGATGCTTTCCCAGTACCCACCGTGGTTCCACTTTGTTTCTGCAATCTATCTCCAAAGACACTATGAGACAGGATAGCATAAATCATGAATAGGAAAAGAATTTGGCTCCTTTCACCTCCCAACAAAGCCCCACTATAATCTGAGTGCCCTTCACCTGTCTTTGATTCAGTTCACAATCCTCTCCTCTTGGAGTGAGAAAAGAGGGTAAGGGGTAGGCTTTTGAGCTTTTTTGTTAAGGTTAGTGTACATTGCCAATAAAGAGACTTGTAGAGTCCAAATCAGGAGTCAGCAAATATTTCTGTAAAAAGCTAGATAGTAAACATTTTAGCGCTGCCGGCCACAGGATTGCTGTTGTTAAGTACTCAGCTCTGCCATCGTAGCACCAAAGCAGCTATGACAAAGCAGTAAGGAGAAGAGCATTGTTGTGTTCCAATGAAATGTTATTTGCAAAACAAGCAGTGGGCCAGCTTTAACCTGTGGGCTGTGGTTTGCTGTAATTCAAGAAAACTGAGAATATTTACTAGGTTGAATAAAAGTATATTAGTGAGCCCAAACTGATAAACTATGAATTTTATTCATTTCTTTGTTGATTTACTTAATGCACTATGTATATCTGGGTTTAAATTATAGTCTGGTTCCTTCTGAACACTCTCAGTTCATTTTTTACTATAAAGAGGAAACCTCTGAAAATTAGTTTAATAATAGCATATTTCTGAACCTGAACTTTAACTTTTTAAAAAAGGCTTTTCCACATAATTCTTAGGTTAAATCTACCACAGAAACAACACAACCACATGCTATAATTACAAAATAAGAGACAAAGGTCAAGATAAGCCCTGAAGAGTTGGTGTTTCATTCTGTTATTCATTCAACCAATATTTGTATATGTGCTATGTGCAAGGCACTAGAGCAAGTACTTCAGAAAATTCAAGAACGAAATAGACATGAATCCTATCTTCAAAGTCTGTTTACAAACAGAATAGAACACCCCTGGCCATGGTTGGTTAGCCTAGGGAGAACTCGTGATTAAGTTAAACAGACTTCCCCCGTGCAATTTGAATCTAAAGTAGAATACTATGACTGGGAGAGCAAGCACCTCTTTAACTGAGGAGAGAGTTCACTGCTTTCTTCTGTGACTGGCTTATTTCACTTAGCAGAATGTTCTCAAGGTTTATCTCTGCTCTCACAGATGGCAGAATTTCCCCTTTTTAAGGCTGAATAACATTCCATCATATATATAAAACCGCCTTCAAAAACCAGCCCTTCTTTGGGTCAAGTTATTTTTTACTTAGATTAGGAACCAATTTATATTTAAACAAATAAACTAGCTAAGCAAGGTGAGAGAGTAGGAAAGTTTTTCAAAATGATGCCCATTCCTATTTTATTCTTGCTATATATAAGAACATACATGTAAGCATAACAAATTAGGGAATTGTAGGAAAGTGAAGAACAAAATATAAAAATTCCTTTGTGGGATGCAGTTTGGCCCCTTCTTTTTTTCCTTTAAATCTTTACTACAGAGTCCTGAGTTCCACTGAAGACCCACAGATTATCTGGGAGAGAGATTAGAGAATCTGAATATTAACAGATTTCCCTTGAAAGTCTTCCCTGTGATAAAGTTTGAGAATATTTCTTCCAGCATTTCTAATCTCGGGAGGCTGTTTTCTCCTTCATGGAAAATTTTCCATCTTAATGATTGTTACCCAGGGCACAGAGACTCAACACTCAATGATTGGCAATTATTGCATGGTAATTCTTGCCATTTTTCCCTCCCCCAAGGTGCAATTTAGCAGCATGTGTCTCGCTATTACCTTAACCAATTGGAAATAAAACTAACAACCAAATAAATTTGGCTTCAATTGGTAGAAGAATTGGCTGCCTATATGGTGCATCAAGAGGGTTGAAGAAAGGCTCATCTCTGCAAGTATCTCTGTCCCACCAGTCTGCCAAGGGGGCAATTCTGTGACTTGGGTTCTCCTAAATTCAAAGTATGTTACCTACCAGGTACAATATAATAAATTATACATTAAACTGTTATTTGTTTCGACCACAGTTTCACTGCAGAAGGTGACTGCAGCCATGAAATTAAAAGACGCTTACTCCTTGGAAGGAAAGTTATGACCAACCTAGATGGCATATCCAAAAGCAGAGACGTTACTTCGCCAACAAAGGTCCATCTAGTCAAGGCTATGGTTTTTCCTGTGGTCATGTATGGATGTGAGAGTTGGACTGTGAAGAAGGCTGAGTGCCGAAGAATTGATGCTTTTGAACTGTGGTGTTGGAGAAGACTCTTGAGAGTCCCTTGGACTGCAAGGAGATCCAACCAGTCCATTCTGAAGGAGATCAGCCCTGGGTGTTCTTTGGAAGGAATGATGCTAAAGCTGAAACTCCAGTACTTTGGCCACCTCATGCGAAGAGTTGACTCATTGGAAAAGACTCTGATGCTGAGAGGGATTGGGGGCAGGAGGAAAAAGGGACGACAGAAGATGAGATGGCTGGATGGCATCACCGACTCGATAGACGTGAGTTTGAGTGAACTCCAGGAGTTGGTGATGGACAGGGAAGCCTGGCGTGCTGTGATTCATGGGGTCGCAAAGAGTCGGACATGACTGAGCGACTGAACTGAACTGAACAGTTTAAAGAGGATTGCAAACTTACCTCTCAGGCAATTTTGCAAATAACTACACAAAGCCTTGAAAGAATAAGATTTAGAACAGTATATTTAAATGGGTAGAAAAAGACTATGCAAAGTGAAAAACATGGGCTATTACAAAGGACTGAACAGGCATAAGCAAACCACCAGGTCGTCTTCTTTCACTATTTGCCTTTAGGCCCTTTACACTTCTGCTAAAGCACACGTCTACAAGCTTTTTCTGTAAAGAGTCAGATAGTAAATATTTCAGTTCTTTAGCTGTTAAGGTCTCTGTCACAACTACTCAGCTCTGTCATTGTAGTACAAAAGAAGCCATAGACAATAAATAAATGAATGAGTGTAGCTGTATTTCAATAAAACTTTAGTTATGGACCCTGAAATTGGAAATTTATGTGATTTTTACATGCTGCAAGTTCTTCTTCAACCTTTGCAGTTTTTTCCCCAATGATTTAAAAATATAACCTGTACGCCTCCCCACCCCCTGCCGCCGATTGGAGGCCATACAAAAACAGATGGTAGGATGGTTGGGTTTGTAGACTTTTATTCTAAGCAAAAGCCATTTGCTATTGTAAATATGTATACTATTCTATTCCACTGTTCCTGCTGCTTCTTCTACTTGGAATGTTGTTTTCTCATCCATACACTTCCATATTGCACTCATAACCTGGTTTGATTACTCTCTCCCTTACAAAGCAACTGCTTATACTCTTAAATGCCTTCATCTATACCCCTCTGATAGCAATGAGGAGGTCCCCTGGGGGTACAGTGGTTAGGACTCCGCACTTCCACTGCAGGGAGAACAGGTTTGATCCTTGTTTGGGGCACTAAGATGTCACAAGTGGCATGGCATGGCTGGGTGGGGGTGGGGGGTAGAGTGGGGTTGGGGAAAGGTGGTGTGAGGTGTGGGGATGGGAAATGCGGAGGCCAGGATTATTAGCATTTAGGAAATAGTTAAGAGTAGAATACAAATACAGTTGAAAAGAGAAGTTAAAAAACATGCTTAACACCTATGGAGGGTTGAATGGTGGCCCTTAAAAAATTGTGCTCACCTTCTAATACCTGGATACTGTGAATGTGACTTTATATAGAAAAAAATATTTGCACATGCAATTAAATTAAGGATCTTGAGATGAGATTATCCTGAATTACCCAAATGGATCTGAAATCCAATGACAAGTATCTTTACAAGAGACAAAGAGAAGACACGCAGAAGAGAGGGTCACTGAGAATGAGGCAGAGACGGGAGTGATGGAGACACAAAGATTGCCCATAACCACTGGAAGCCTGAAGAGGCAAGAAAGCCATCTCCCTTTGAGCCCCCACAAGGGAGTGCAGCCCTGCCTGACACCTTGATTTTGGTCTTCTGTCTCCGGAAATGTGAGAAACTACATTTCTGTTGTTTTAAGCCACCCAGTTTGTTTAATTCGGAGAAGGCAATGGCAGCCCACTCCAGTACTCTTGCCTGGAGACTCCCATGGATGGAGGAGCTTGGTAGGCTGCAGTCCATGGGGTCACGAAGAGTCAGACACGACTGAGCGACTTCACTTGCACTTTTCACTCTTGTGCATTGGAGAAGGAAAGGGCAACCCACTCCAGTGTTCTTGCCTGGAGAATCCCAGGGACGGGGGAGCCTGGTGGGCTGCCATCTATGGGGTCGCACAGAGTCAGACACGACTGAAGCGACTTAGAAGCAGCAGCAGCAGCAGCAGCAGTTTGTTTAACTGCTATGAGAAAGCTCAGAAGCTAATACAAGCTCCAAGTTAAGTGTTAAACTAGTAATAGCTAATATTTATTTAGAATTTCTTATGTGTGGCTTTACACAGGTTATTATATTAAATATTCACAGCTATCTTATGAATTTGGATTATTCTTGTCCCTTGTACAGGTTTCCCTGGTGGCTCAGACAGTAAAGTGTCTGCCTGCAATGCGGGAGACCTGGGTTCGATCCCTGGGTCAGGAAGATCCCCTGGAGAAGGAAGTGGCAACCCACTCCAGTACTCTTGCCTGGAAAATTCCATGGATGGAGGAGCCTGGTAGGCTATAGTCCATGGGATCGCAAAGAGTCAGACATGACCGCAAAGAGTCAGACATGACTGAGCAACTTCACTTATCCCTTTTAGAGATGAGAAAACTGACATCCAGAGAAGTCGAGTAACATATGTAAACATAACATACATACATAAAGATCCACTCACCTGATAAATGATGGAACCAAATTAAACTCAGCTGATCTGACTTTAGAGTCTCTCTTAATCACTGTCATCTGGAGAGTCTTCTGAATTCTTCTTCTGATTTTTCACATATCCTAGAAAAGATGGGGGAAATGTTGGTTAATGGTCTCCTTTGTGGGATGAAATCCCTGAAACTGGATTTGTACTATTCCAGGAACACATTTTTTTCTTTTTTGCATTACATAATTCTCTATTATCTCGCCAGTGAAAAGAAACATGAGATAATTCCAATAACATAAAATGTATTTTTTTTTTACATAGAATTTTTTTCTTGGCAAAGATTATATAAAATAACTGCCTAATTATCCACCAAATTTCAAGAAAAACTTTTAGAATTTACATAAAGCCCAGAAGCTCATTCTTGATAAGCAATGTTAGGATAGTCTGCTGCTTGGTCAAGACAATAGAGCTCTCTGTGTCTCTGTCTTTCCTTCCCTCCTCTCTCTGATTTTCAGGGTGAAAAACTGGTTCCTAGGATCTGATTGCTTTTTTTAATGTATGGCCTTCACAGAGTCTGTTTCCCTAAGCAGCTCTATTTGAATGCATTTCAGAATCTTAGCTTCTAGTTTCCTTAAAATAAGTACGAGGAAACACAACTCCAGGTAGCACTGGGAAGATGCCAACAATGGAAACATCAGGTTGTTGCTAGGTGAGTCAAGGGGAGCAAAATGCCCAGTTGAGGTTGAGACCTGCTTTAGGACAAGTCTGTGCTCCGACTCCAGTGATAACAGTGATCCAGTTAGGATTCACTAGAAAGCCAGACAGCACAATGTTTAAAAGGACTAGTATAGCTGAGTCTACATTTGAGTACTATGCTGGTACACACCACACACCAGCTGTGTGATCCGGGCCAACTGACCTCAAGTTTAATTTTTTTCATCTGAGAAGTGGGGGACAATGATAGTACCTATTTCATAGGTAAGAGTCATGTAAAATGCTGGCATGTGAAAGCACTCAGTATTATCAGAGTGTTGATGATTAAATTGTTTATGTTGGAGCCCTGGAAAGAGTAAAGTGAAAAGTGTAAAGTGAAAGTATCAGTCTCTCAGTTGTGTCTGACTCTTTGTGACCCCATGGCCTGCAGCCCTCCAGGCTCCTTGGTCCATGGAATTCTCCAGGCAAAAACATTGGAGTGAGTAGCCATTCCCTTCTCCAGGGGATCTTCCCAACCAGGGATTGAATCTGGGTCTTCTGCATTGCAGGCAGATTCTTTACCGTCTGAACCACCAGGGAAGGAGAAGGGTATCTTAAATCACTGCCTTTCCTTTCACCATCCCGTACCACTGGTTCTCAATTTCTCTTTTACTAGGTATAACTCTGCTACTTCATTAGCTTTTGAGTAGCTACCTGAAGGTTAAAAATAAGCTGGAAAGAATAAAAATGAGAATGCTCAGAGCTGACACAAAACTCTTTTAAAAAATAATTACAAAATTATTTTTTATTATACAGAGTGAAGTAAGCCAGAAGGAAAAACACCAATACAGTATACTAACGCATATATATGGAATTTAGAAAGATGGTAACAATAACCCTGTGTACGAGACAGCAAAAGAGACACTGATGTATAGATCAGTCTTATGGACTCTGTGGAGAGGGAGAGGGTGGGCAGATTTGGGAGAATAGCATTGAAACATGTATAATATCATGTATGAAACGAGTCGCCAGTCCAGGTTCGATACACGATACTGGATGCTTGGGGCTGGTGCACTGGGACGACCCAGAGGGAGGGTATGGGGAGGGAGGAGGGAGGAGGGTTCAGGATGGGGAACACAGGTATACCTGTGGCGGATTCATTTCAATATTTGGCAAAACTAATACAATATTGTAAAGTTTAAAAATAAAATAAAATTAAAAAAAAATAGAATACAAAAAAGCAGCAGCATACAATATGAGAAGAAATAAATGGATTCAATGTGGAGCCTATTATACAGAGTGAAGTAAGCCAGAAGGAAAAACATAAATACAGTATACTAACGCATATATATGGAATTTAGAAAGATGGTAACAATAACCCGGTGTACGAGACAGCAAAAGAGACACTGATGTATAGAACAGTCTTATGGACTCTGTGGGAGAGGGAGAGGGAGAGGGTGGGAAGATTTGGGAGAATGGCAATGAAACATGTAAAATATCATGTAGGAAACGAGTTGCCAGTCCAGGTTCGATGCGTGATGCTGGATGCTTGGGGCTGGTGCACTGGGACGGCCCAGAGGGATGGTATGGGGAGGGAGGAGGGAGGAGGGTTCGGGATGGGGAACACATGTATACCTGTGGTGGATTCATTTTGATATTTGGCAAAACTAATACAATTATGTAAAGTTTAAAAATAAAATAAAATTGGGAAAAAAAATAAATAAAAATAAAATTAGAAAAAAAAATGTGTAAAAAAATAAAATAAACATCATTACTTACTTAAAAAAAATAAATAAAATAAAATTTATGGATCCAAAAATAATAATAATAATTACAAAATAAAAGATGCTTTCAGAGAGATTTTACATGAACCAAATTAGGATCTTTAACTTGTATCCTAACCCAACTAATACAGATTATATCATAACTCCATTATAGGAAAATTTAGTTAGGGCATTTTCATCAGTTCCTCTCATCCCTCACTCCTGCTGCCTCCTAGAAGCATTCATTATCTCAAGGTAATTTCACTAATTATTGAGGCATTACAGGTATTATTTTGATACTTCTGTGAATGTTTTATTCCTAAAATTACTCCTTTGCTTCAAAGATGACACGTTGGTAAGAATAATAATTTCCTAGACCTGCATAAACTAGGTCCCATAGCCCTAGCATTTGAAATTTGAATATATAATATCATCATTAGAGAGGAGCACATAGTAGCAGTCATTGCAACACTCACTTTGCTAATAACACTTAGCACTTCTTTACCACTGTCTTCTACTACTCTCACTTTCAAAGCATTTTCTGTCTTCTTCTTATAAAATATGTATATATACTATACACATATTTTAATCATTATGGACTATAATATTATACACTTTGTAATATTTGTTGATGGACTGAGACCCAGGGAAAGTGAATTAATTATCTAGGCTGTCAAGGGAATTAATTGCAGAACCATAAGTGTAGACTATAGATTTTGATTCCTTGGAAGTCCTGAGTTTATGTATTCTTGAAATTATAGTAGAACTATATGCATTAGCCCATTCAATCAACATCAACATTTAATACCATTATGTCTTTATATAGTTAGCACAATAACTCTATTTCCTTAGTCTGCTTAATTCTGTGCCATCCTAAATAAATTTACCTTGATCTGCCCTGATTTGCCTTCTTATAAAAATTCCCTTCATGCCTTCATCCTTTTCCTTAGTGCACTGGAATCTGATTCCAAACTCAACAACTCCTTGTTATCTTCAAGGTCACCAAGCAACTCCTTGCCAGTTACAGAGGTCCTTTCTCAATCTTCATCTTAATTGATTCTGTATCATCTGAGATGACTGAGCATTGTCACCTCCTCAGAACAACTCTCCTGATACTCCCTGGGATGGCACAAAGTAAGACTCCTTTTTGTTAATCCAGATTGATTGGGCATTCACTAAGGGACAGACATCATGGTAAATACTATACATGAGTAACTAAAGGGTCAACCTTTTTGCCTTTCAAGAATCATCTTCCTCTAATTTATTTTTGGAGAAATGTGTATGTGTCACATTCTGTCTGTGCTGCTATCTGCTTCATTTTTGTCACTGGCACCTAAAATACTGTTAAATATGTTGTGGGCCCCAAAATTTGTAAATCAGTTATTTCTAGATTTTAAAGAAAAAATTTTGTGGAGGGAAGCATGGAGAATGATAACTAGGTTCTTCTGATAGCACTCAAAAGATAATTTCACCCATGGTAAAACTGATCCATGATAGTATAGATGTCAATCACTATTTATAACAATTTCTCTAAGAAAACTGATTTACAAAGATTTGAAGGATGTGTGGATGAGTATGTAGCGTTTATTTTTACATAGTAAGAAGCTGTCCTTCATTTCATTTCTGTCTAGAAGCAAAAAAAAAAAAAAAAAAGATAAAGAGTTCTTACGCTCCAAAGACAAGCTTCCCTCATGGCTCAGACAGTAAAGAATCTGCCTGTGATGCGGGAGACCTGGGTTCAATCCATGGGTTGGGAAGATCCCCTGGAGGAGGGCATGGCAACCCACTCCAGTATTCTTACCTGGAGAATCCCATGGACAGGGGAGCCTGGCAGACTGCAGCCCATGGGGTTGCAGAGTTGGACACAACTGAGCGATTAAGCACAGCACAAAGACAAGCTCCTTTCTTAAAGGGAACTATGCAATGAAACTTAGATGGGAGGTTGAGTGTCCCCAGTCTTGGGACACTACTTAGCGGAAGAAAGCATGCAAGAAAGCCTTTGGGGATACGATAGTCTGTTAGAGAAATCCCCATACTGCAGGTTTTAAAGCCCCTATCTCCTCTGCCTCCAAATCCTTTCTTGTTATTCTTTGCTACCTTGATTGCCTGTCCTTTTCAACAATAATTCCAATTTTCCTCCTGATATTGGGAGAGATTGAGGGCAGGAGGAGAAGGGGGCAACATAGGATGGGATGGTTGGGATGGCATCAATCAACCAGTCAATTGACTCAGTGGACATGAGTTTGAGTTTGAGCAAACTCTGGGAGATAGAGAAGGACAGGGAAGCCTTGAGTGCTGCAGTCCATGGGGTCACAGGGAGTCATACATGACTTAGCAACTGAACAACAACAACAAATATTCCCCAAGCCTGGGATAAGTGTCTGTTCTTTAGAGCAGGAGAAGCAATTACTTGGTCATAGAACGGGCTTGGGATGTGACAGAACCAGGGTTCAACATTGACCTTCTCTCAATCCAGTTTCTCCACTCCCTCATTCTTTACAAAGTGATGTGGACAAAAAATGGCATTCACTAAACAAGGGATGTTATGGCCATAAGGCAATCAGCCATCTCAGCCACAACTGACGATGTACCCTGAGGGGAATTCAGGATGGAGAAAAACAAGATACTGACCCCAGATAGTTAAGATGCATTTCAAAAGAGTAATTTCAATAGCCCAGATTCTTGCATCTTTCCATACATAGAAAAATACTGAAATCACTAACCTGAGATGTCTGTTTCTATAATTACCAATTATTGTTGTTGTTAAGTCAATAATCATGATGGTGTGATCACTCACCTAGAGCCAGACATCCTGGAATGGGAAGTCAAGTGGGCCTTAGGAAGCATCACTATGAACAAAGCTAGTGGAGGTAATGGAATTCACCTCCACTTGAATAGTTGATCTATTTCAAATCCTGAAAGATGATGCTATGAAAGTGCTGCACTCAATATGCCAGCAAATTTGGAAAACTCAGCAGTGGCCACGGGACTGGAAAAGATCAGTTTTCATTCCAATCCCAAAGAAAGGCAATGCCAAAGAATGTTCAAACTACCGCACAATTGCACTCATCTCACATGCTAGTAAAGTAATGCTTAAAATTCTCCAAGCCAGGCTTCAGTAATACATGAACCGTGAACTTCCAGATGTTCAAGCTGGTTTCAGAAAAGGCAGAGAAACCAGAGATCAAATTACCAACATCCGCTGGATCATTGAAAAAGCAAGAGAGTTCCAGAAAAACATCTACTTCAGGTATATTGACTATGCCAAAGCCTTTGACTATGTGGATCACAATAAACCGTGGAAAATTCTGAAAGAGATGGGAATACCAGACCACCTGACCTGCCTCTTGAGAAATCTGTATGCAGGTCAGGAAGCAACAGTTAGAACTGGACATGGAACAAAAGACTGTTTCCAAATAGGAAAAGGAGTACGTCAAGGCTGTATATTGTCACCCTGCTTATTTAACTTATATGCAGAGTACATCATGAGAAACACTGGGCTGGAGGAAGCACAAGCTGGAATCAAGATTGCTGGGAGAAATATCAGTAACCTCAGATATGCAGATGACACCACTCTTATGGCAGAAAGTGAAGAACTAAAGAGCCTCTTGATGAAAGTGAAAGGTGAGAGTGAAAAAGTTGGCTTAAAACTCAATATTCAGAAAACTAAGATCATGGCATCTGGTCCCATCACTTCATGGCAAATAGATGGGGAAACAGTTGCTGACTTTATTTTTTGGGGCCTGCAAAATCACTGCAGATGGTGACTGCAGCCATGAAATTAAAAGACGCTTACTCCTTAGAAGGAAAATTATGACCAACTTAGACAGTATGTTAAAAAGCAGAGACATTCTTTTGCCAACAAAGGTCCATTTAGTCAAGGCTATGGTTTTTCCAGTGCTCACGTATGGATGTGGACTTCCCTGGTGGCTCAGATGGTAAAGCGCCTGTCTACAATGCCGGAGACCCGGGTTCGATCCCAGGTCTCCAGGGAAGATCCCCTGGAGAAGGAAATGGCAATCCACTCCAGTACTATTGCCTGGAAAATCCCATGGACAGAGGAGCCTGATAGGCTACAGTCCATGGGGTGGCAAAGAGTCGGACACGACTGAGCGACTTCACTTCATGTATGGATGTGAGAGTTGGACTATAAAGAAAGCTGAGCACCGAAGAATTGATGCTTTGAACTGTGGTGTTGGAGAAGACTGTTAAGAGTCCCTTGGACTTTAAGGAGATCCAACCAGTCCATCCTAAAGGAAATCAGTCCTGGGTGTTCACTGGAAGGACTGATGCTGAAGCTGAAACTCCAATACTTTGGCCACCTGATGTGAAGAGCTGTCTCATTGGAAAAGACCCTGATGCTGGGAAAGATTGAGCGCAGGAGGAGAAGGGGACGACAGAGGATGAGATGGTTGGATGGCATCACTGACTCAATGGACATGGGTTTGGGTAGACTCCAGGAGTTGGTGATGGACAGGGAGCCCTGGTGTGCAACGGTTCATGGGGTCGCAAAGAGTCGGACATGGCTGAGCAACTGAACTGAACTGAGTCACTAAGAAATATACTGCTCTTAGAGACCCCATAGACTGTAGCCCCCCAGGCCCCTCTCTCTATGGGATTTTTCAGATAAGGATACTGGAGTGGGTAGCCATTTCCTTCTCTAGGGGATCTTCCTGACCCAGGATCAAACCTGCATCTCCAGCATTGGCAGGCAGATTCTTTACCACTGAGCCATCTGGGAAGCCCATAATTATTGATAGCAGGGATATTTTTTTATTTGACTACAGCTTTTTTCCCATCTAAAACTCCCATATATCCTGGCTCTTCCCTTACCTCTTTAGAACAGTGGCTTAGAGGTATGGAAGGCTGATTCTCTGGGCTATAGTCCTCAGTAAGGATCCGAAATAAAACATAATTCTCAACTTTTAGCTTATGTATTTTTTTTTTTTTTTCAGTTGACAGAGGTTATTCTTGCTCATCAGCTTCTCTGGAGTTAGACTTTCAATGTAGGAGGGCAGTTTAGGAGAGATTGTTAACGTATGCAATAATAGTTTGTCCCTGATCTGGAGTCTAATGAAATCCAGGTTTCCCTTCATATATCATACATGTATTCTCCAATCATTACCATCATGTGAAGCTACCTGAAGGAGAATATGCATCACTATTATTCAAAGCCACATAGAGGCCCATTCTTCTTCATATGATCTTGTGCCCTTTTACTTTTCCCTGAAGCCCAAATGTGAAGAGTTTTACCTGAACATGTTGTGACTTGGATGTCCAGGCATCAGCCCAGGTTAAGATTTTTATTCTTCAACATTCCCTTCAATCTGAACTAACCATCTGCCTCCTTTCATATTTGGAACCATCTTAACTCTCATTTTTATTAGGTAATCATAAAATACCCAGGATCTTGTCCAGTATATAATGTGTTTTGGGGCTTCTTTGTCTTCTAGTGATTAAAGTCAGAAGCTACTGGTCTCAGTGACATTCTCTTAGCCTTGTTCTAACACCTAGTATGCATATTCTTTGTTCATTAAATCACAACCGTCTTTGGCTAAACTTGCTCAAAGAATAAAACAAATGCTTCATCTGATTATAGCCCATTGATTTCTTAGCCAGTATAAGATTTAAAAGACATCTTAAAAATCACATGTTTTGTCTTTGTTTATCAACCTTGAAAATTAATTTCAGCACTGCATTTTATTTGATCTTCTGTCCCCTGTAAAAATATCAACAAATAACAGTGGAAGATAGCTTTTCTTGGGTTTGTTTATTGGATTATCTTTAATAGCCCCATTTTCTTATTTATTTTTAGGGCTCTAGTGCAGTCAAATCATCATTAATTAAAATGTGCAAGGCACTCACAGAAAGCATAAATAAAACAGGGTGGAGAAGGCAGCCTCAACTTAGAATTTTGCAGGGTGGGTTAGCTTAAAAGGAAAGGCATGTTCTCTATCTTGAAAATCAGAAAAGAGATGCATTTTCTACTTCATCAAAAGCAAGGAAATATGAAGCCACCACTTTTCCAAGAGAAAGGTCTTTTTTTTCAAGCCCCTCTCCGGGTAACTTTATGACGAAATGAAAGATTATCCTCTGCCATCTGTCACTGAAACCCAGTCTACATTCTAAATCTAAGCCTCAGAGCAGAGAGAAAGTAAAAGCAATTGAGAGACATAAATGTTCCAGGAGCCATTTCACAACAACTTTATTTCTCATTTGTCTTCATCAGAAGGATTTCAAGATTGGAACATTTAATAGGCCTCTCACTGACAGCTGATGGGAAGATTAGTGATCAAAGGTTGGAGATATTTGGAAAAGGAATATGTTCTGCTGTGGGACTGATGGGGAAATGAGGAAGAGAGAGAACTCAGGTCTCGAAATGGAGACTGATTAAGTTAAAAGCCCAAGAAGAGCTGCTGTGGGGGAAGGACAACAATGGATTTCCCCTCCTCTTGGAGGCAGAATCCTGCATCCATTCAGGGAAAGGCAGGTGGCCCTTCAGAGAAATGTGTAGTAGCCAAGTGGCTCTCCTGAGAAAGCCAATTGCAAGTGGCTTCTCACACATGAGGGGTTCAGCTCTGTCTGAGGAGAGCAACTATTTGTCAGTGAAACAAACCATGTGAGGAAGTCATGGCCTTTGTGAAGAACAAGGCATTTGAAACATGATTCCTCTGGTTCTGTCAGAATCAGTTACCAGAAATTCATTTCATGGGTATATTTTTCTAGCCTCAGTGAATCCAGGCCCTTCCACAGAATTTCAATCGAGAAATGGAACTGTGGAGAATTTTGTCTTTTCAATTCATAGACTCGTTATGAGGTCAGTGAAACTATTGATCCCACTTACATGCATTTACCACCCGCTGTGCTTCTCACCCTCCTCTCCCGAAAATTACTGACTGATTCATTCCAGAAAGAAAGATGTAGGCATTGCCAGATTACATACTTAAATTTGAACTGGCCTACAGTTAAGCTTTAGCAAAATGAAACTCTTCTTGCTGGTGGATAGTGCAGGAAAGTCTAGACAGAGATGTCTGTGACCAGGAAGAATGCCCCAGATGACCCTTAGGAGTAGCAAATATTCCAAGTGGGAAAGCATCACTGAAGAGGATTAATGGCTGAACCTCTAACTTTCTGCAAGTTCTAACTCTGTCCTTCTATTTATGAGGAAATGAGGCCCAAATAAGAGTCCTTCTCCTCTTTTGGATTAAAAGACGCTTGCTCCTTGGAAGAAAACCAATCATAAACCTAGGCAGCATATTAAAAAGCAAAGACATCACTTTGCCAACAAAGGTCAGTCAAAGCTATGGTTTTTCCAGTAGTCATGTACGGATGAGAGTTGGACCATAAAGAAAGATAAGCACTGAAGAATTGATGCTTTCCAGGTGTGCTAGAGAAGACTTTTGAGAGTCTCTTGGACGGCAAGGAGATCAAACCAGTCGATCCTAAAGGGACTGATTTAGTCCTGAATATTCATTGGGAAGACTGATGCTGAAGCTGAAGCTCCAATACTTTGGCCACCTGACGCAAAGAGCTGACTCATTGGTAAAGATCCTGATGCTGGGAAAGATTGAAGGCAGGAGAGAAGGAGGTGACAGAGAATAAGATGGTTGGAGGCCATGACTGACTCAGTTGACATGAGCTTGAGCAAACTCCGGGAGATAGTGAAGGACAGGGAAGCCTGGAGTGCTGCTGTCCATGGGGTTGCAAAGAATGAGACATGACTGAGAGACTGAACAACAACCTCTTCCGAAGTCTCCAGATGTTAAAGCTGGAAAGAAGGTGAATACCATCTAAAGTGGACCTTCCATTTTACAGGTGTCCAGAGGTAAAATAATCTGTCTGTGGTCACAGAGCCGCTTCACAGACCCAGAAGCACCCTGTGATTTTCTCGAGACCCAGTTCACTTCTGTCCACTGATAAAGATTCTGTCCTTGACCAAACTCTAGTCAGGCTTCTGTGCACTCTCTTCTCAAATAGGCCTTGACTTTTGGGCTTCTGTTATTGTCTCTGCATTGTCCAGTTTTAATAAGAAATCCTAAATCATTTTAACCATAATTGCACACTCTGATTGTCCTAGCCTGCCTTTCAGCAAAAATCCTGTTGGGCTGGTTTAACCAGAATCCTCCCTTACTCCTTCCTCTTACTCATTTCTATTCACTGACCTCCCCCATCCCAATGTACTGTTGCTAGATTACAAATTCCCGTTTTTCCTTTTTGTACTTTGAGTTGGATCCATTGCAGTGGTCCCTATACCTATCATAACAGTCCTGAGTTAAGTCGGCCTTACCATTCTTTGACAAGTGTCATGAATAATTTTTTTCTCCAACACTGTTCTGGGGAACCATTTATTTCCCAATCATCATAAAGGGAAGTGGGGGATATAGATTCTCTCCATTCTCTATTCTTACAATTGCAAAGGATGGGGAAAGAGGACTAAAACATTTAACTAAAAATTAAGAATTTTAGATTTCTATCAAAAATATGTCTTGTTTATTGACTAAAAGTTTTCTTTCTTTTTAATAAAATTCTTTCTTGGGACTTCCCTGGTGGTGCAGTGGCTAAGACTCCTCCTTGCTCCTAATACAAGGGGCCAGGGTTCAATCTGTGATTGGGGAATTAGATCCCACATGCTGAAACTAAGAGTTCAAATGACACAACTAAAGATCCTGCATGCTGCAACTAAACAAAACAAAAAATTTTTTAATTAAAAAAAAAATCCTTTCTTATTTCTAGAGGATGGCTAGATGACACAGAAACTTTCAGAGGGTCTGCTCCTGATCCCACTCCAATGATTCACATTATTCTTACTCCCATCTTTCATTGCCCTCTGAAATTTCTCAATTCTAGCAATGTTACTTTGAATGCTAAGGACATGCTAGTTAATTGTTTAATTCTTGTACACAATAGAAAAGTATTATTAAATCTATAATTTAAAAACCTCACCAATCTGTCTAAAGAGAAAAAAGGCAAGACTGAATCATATACTATTTTGAAAGAAATTAACAAAGCAGCAACAAATGCATTTATGGATTAAAAAAAATTAGTTGGGGAGTCCTGGATAAGAAAGAGCTGTAATCAGCATAGGAGTTATTTTTTTATTTTTCCAAAGGAATTTGCAAAATTTGTTTGCAAATGGAGCACAGTCTTTGAAACCTTTGCCAGACTATTGTCATACCTAATAGACACAAAACATTCTCACCTCCACCAACTTCGGACTCACGCTTCAAATCATTTACCGAGCTCTAAAGAAGTGTCTTCCATTTCGAGAATATGAAAATGAGTTTATATTTTTATCAGCAAGCAACTTATTGAAGCATTGAAAATGAAAATGTACATAAAACAATCATTTGCTAAACGCATCAACCCCTTGGGGGCTCTAATTAACAGTTATGTTGATCTAGATGCAAAAAGCTTTCCATTTGTTGTCAATTCCAAAAGTCTTGTCAAAGTTGTCATCAGACTGAAGGTCTGACTCATTTTTAGATTATCTGAGCCGGCTGTTCAGATCTGTCAGTTATAATTGTTCTTTTTACTTCTCTAGTCATTTTGGTTAAAATTCCCCTGTCTGCACAGCCCACTAAACCTCCTCCCCCAATTGTCCCAATATTCACACATGGATTTGGTATTTACCAACATGTCCAGTTGTAAACTCTCCTACTGCATTCTGGGTCTGGTTAGTCATAAAACAGCTGCTGCTCTGGATCAGTCTAGAATGGGGTGATTTTCCATCCTTTTAAGACTATTTTACAAATTTGTGAGTTTTCTTCTAGATAATTTGTTTTCTGTGTATAGATAGACTAGAGAGCTCTTCAAGAAAATTAGAGATATCAAGGGAATATTTCATGCAAAAGTGGGCACAATAAAGGGCAGAAATGGTATGGACCTAACAGAAGCAGAAGATATTAAGAAGAGCTGGCAAGAATACACAGAAGAATTATACAAAAAAGATCTTCATGACCCAGATAACCACGATGGTGTGATCACTCACCTAAAGCCAGATATCCTGGAATACAAAGTCAAGTGGGCCTTAGGAAGCATCACTACGAACAAAGCTGGTAGAGGTGATGGAATTCCAGTTGAGTTATTTCAAATCCTAAAAGATGATGCTGTGAAAGTGCTGCACTCAATATGCCAGCAAATTTGGAAAACTGAGCAATGGCCATAGGACTGGAAATGGTCAGTTTTCATTCCAATCCTAAAGAAAGGCAATACCAAACAATATAAAAATTACCACACAATTGCACTCATCTCACACACTAGCAAAGTAATGTTCAAAATTCTCCAAGCCAGGCTTCAACAGTATGTGAACTGTGAACTTCCAGATATTCAAGCTGGATTTAGAAAAGGCAGAGGAACCAGAGATCAAATTGCCAACATCTGCAGGATCATTGAAAAAGCAAGAGAATTCCAGAAAAACATCTACTTCAGGTGTATTGACTATGCCAAAGCCTTTGACTGTGTGGATCACAACCAACTGTGGAAAATTCTGAAAGAGATGGGAATACCAGACCACCTGATCTGCCTTCTGAGAAATCTGTATTTGGATCAAGAAGCCACACTTAGAACTGGACATGGAACAACAGACTGGTTCCAAATCGGCGATGGAGTACGTCAAGGCTGCATATTGTCACCCTGCTTATTTAACTTCTATGCAGAGTACATCATGCAAAATGCCGGGTTGGATGAAGCACAAGCTGGAATCGAGATTGCCAAGAGAAGCATCAATAACCTCAAATACAAAGATGACACCACCCTTATGGCAGAAAGTGAAGAGGAACTAAAGAGCCTCTTGATGAAAGTGAAAAAGGAGAGTGAAAAAGTTGGCTTAAAACTCAGCATACAGAAAAATAAGATCATGGCATCCAGTCCCATCACTTCATGGCAAATAGATTGGGAAACAATGGAAACAGTGAGAGACTTTATTTTGGGGGGCTCCAAAATCACTGCAGATGGTAACTGCAGCCATGAAATTAAAAGACGCTTGCTCCTTGAAAGGAAGGCTATGACCAACCTAGACAGCTTATTAAAAAGCAGAGACATTACTTTGCCAACAAAGGTCCGCCTAGTCAAAGCTATGGTTTTTCCAGTAGTCATGTATGGATTTGAGAGTTGGACTATAAAGAAAGCTGAGTGCCAAAGAATTAATCTTCTTCAACACTGTGGTGTTGGAGAAGATACTTGAGAATCCCTGGGACTGCAGGGAGATCCAACATCTATCCTAAAGGAAATAAGTCCTGAATATTCATTGGAAGGACTAATGCTGAAGCTGAAACTCCAATACTTTGGCCACCTGATGAGAAGAACTGACTCACTAGAAAAGACCTTCATGCTGGGAAAAATTCAACTTGGAAAGAGAGGATGATATGGTTAGGTGGCATCACCGATGCGATGGACATGAGTCTGAGTAAGCTCCGGGAGTTGATGATGGACAGGGAAAGCCTGGTGTGCTGTAGTCTATGGGGTTGCAAAAAGTCGGACATGACTGAGCGATTGAATTGAATTGAACTGAACCTTTTCATAAATAAAATAACCAATTACTCCCTGGTGGATATTGCAGGGTGCTTTGGGAACTTTATAAGCTAGTTTCCAAAACCTAGAGAGCACTACTATCACGATCTTGTCCTCTAAAGTAATTATGTTCCATGACTTCCCTGGTGCTAATGCAGGGGCCATGGGTTTGATCTCTGGTCTGGGAATATTCCATATGCCTCAGAGAAACTAAATCCTGTGTGCTGCAACGACTGAGCCTGCGTGCTGCAACTATTTAAGTCACTGCGCCTAGGGCCTGTGTTCCACAACAGGAGAAGCTACTATAATGAGAAGCCTGTGCATTGCAAGAAGAATAGCCCTCCCTCACTGCAACTAGAGAAAGTCAGCACACAGGAACAAAGACCCAGCCCATCCAAAAATAAAATAAGTATGTTCTATTACCTATTTAATGAGAAAGAGCGTGACACGGGAGGCACTCACTGTTTTTTGCATTTGTTGTTGCTGCTTATTTTTCTGTTCCTTTTAAGTAGTTAAAAACTATAAGATGCCAAACAATGAATTTTCGTTACAAATAGCATGAAAGCTGGAAAAAGTTATACATACTAGATCTTGAAGATTGATTCCTGCTATAAAGAAAAACAGACATCACAATGAACAATGCTAGAAATATAAGGATAAATTCATCTCAGTCAGTCCTTGTATTCAAAGAGCTTTAAATGCATCAACTCTGTTTTCTTTGAGTTAGATGATGTTATGTATTTGGATGAGCCAGAGTTGCCTTAGCGAGCTGGGCCAGGAGGCACTAGTACAACTTCATTCATTACTCTTGTCCCACTGGGATAAGTCCAGGTAGACCTCCTCCATCTGGTAACTGTGCTACTGGAAAGTGTGGCCCAAAGTCATCCTAACAGGGAAAGGGGCGGAAGGAGCCTTAAGCAGAATGTTTCAGGGCCTAAATTTAGAAGTAGCTTACTTCAGTTCTACCTAGCTTGTTGGTCAGATTGTGACAAATGTCTAACTGCAAAGAACCTTGAGAAGAACTGTCTTCCCGTGTGCTGGGGAAGAGGAACTGGGATGGTGAGCAGGCAGCACTTTTGCTGCCATGTAGCCAGAGATTAGTTTCTTCTGAATCCTTCAAAATATGTGTCAACATTGAAAATAAATGCCAATATTTTTCACAACCAGAAGGAAATGAAAATTTTTAGAATCATCATGATAATCTCAAAGAGAGTTATTGGTTTCTTTATGAATCTGTCAAGTCAAGGAAACTATATTAATATAATTTTTATCTGTGGGAAGATTAATAAAGTCTTGATAACTAATATTCATGTAAAAATCATATCTGGATCATCAGATCAGATCAGTTGCTCAGTTGTGTCCGACTCTTTATGACCCCATGAATCACAGCATGCCAGGCCTCTCTATCCATCACCAACTCCCGGAGTTCACTCAGACTCACGTCCATCGAGTCAGTGATGCCATCCAGCCATCTCATCCTCTGTTGTCCCCTTCTCCTCCTGCCCCCAATCCCTCCCAGCATCAGAGTCTTTTCCAATGAGTCAACATTTCTCATGACGAGGCCAAAGTACTGGAGTTTCAGCTTTAACATCATTCCTTCCAAAGAAATCCCAGGGCTGATCTCCTTCAGAATGGACTGGTTGGATCTCCTTGCAGTCCAAGGGACTCTCAAGAGTCTTCTCCAACACCACAGTTCAAAAGCATCAATTCTTCGGCACTCAGCCTTCTTCACAGTCCAACTCTCACATCCATACATGACCACAGGAATAACCATAGCCTTGACTAGACGAACCTTTGTTGGCAAAGTAATGTCTCTGCTTTTCAATATGCTATCTAGGTTGGTGATAACTTTCCTTCCAAGGAGTAAGCGTCTTTTAATTTCATGGCTGCAGTCACCATCTGTAGTGATTTTAGAGCCAAAATAAATAAATAAATAAATAAATAAAGTCTGACACTGTTTCCACTGTTTCCCCATCTATTTCCCATGAAGTGGTGGGACCGGATGCCATGATCTTCGTTTTCTGAACGTTGAGCTTTAAGCCAACTTTTTCACTCTCCACTTTCACTTTCATCAAGAGGCTTTTGAGTTCCTCTTCACTTTCTGCCATAAGGGTGGTGTCATCTGCATATCCGAGGTTATTGATATTTCTCCCGGCAATCTTGATTCCAGCTTGTGTTTCTTCCAGTCCAGAGTTTCTCATGATGTACTCTGCATAGAAGTTAAATAAACAGGGCGACAATATACAGCCTTGACGTACTCCTTTTCCTATTTGGAACCAGTCTGTTGTTCCATGTCCAGGTCTAACTGTTGCTTCCTGACCTGCATACAAATTTCTCAAGAGGCAGATCAGGTGGTCTGGTATTCCCATTTCTTTCAGAATTTTCCACAGTTGATTGTGATCCACAGAGTCAAAGGCTTTGGCATAGTCAATATACCTGAAGTAGATGTTTTTCTGGAACCCTCTTGCTTTTTCCATGAACCAGCAGATGTTGGCAATTTGATCTCTGGTTCCTCTGCCTTTTCTAAAACCAGCTTGAACATCAGGAAGTTCACGGTTCACATATTGCTGTAGCCTGGCTTGGAGAATTTTGAGCATTACTTTCCTAGTGTGTGAGATGAGTGCAATTGTGTGGTAGTTTGAGCAGTCTTTGGCATTGCCTTTCTTTGTGATTAGAATGAAAACTGACCTTTTCCAGTCCTATGGCCACTGCTGAGTCTTCCAAATTTGCTGGCATATTGAGTGCAGCACTTTCACAGCATCATCTTTCAGGATTTGGAATGGCTCAACTGGAATTCCATCACCTCCACTAGCTTTGTTTGTAGTGATGCTTTCTAAGGCCCACTTGACTTCACATTCCAGGATGTCTGGCTCTAGGTGAGTGATCACACCATCGTGATTATCTGGGTTGTGAAGATCTTTATTGTACAGTTCTTCTGTGTATTCTTGCCATCTCTTCTTAATATCTTCTGCTTCTGTTAGGTCCATACCATTTCTGTCCTTTATCGAGCTCATCTTTGCATGAAATGTTCCCTTGGTATCTCTGATTTTCTTGAAGAGATCCCTAGTCTTTCCCATTCTGTTGTATTCCTCTATTTCTTTGCATTGATCGGTGAAGAAGGCTTTCTTATCTCTTCTTGCTATTCTTTGGAACTCTGTATTCAGATGTTTATATCTTTCCTTTTCTCCTTTGCTTTTCACTTCTCTTCTTTTCACAGCTATTTGTAAGGCCTCCCCAGACAGCCATTTTGCTTTTTTGCATTTCTTTTCTATGGGAATGGTCTTGATCCCTGTCTCCTGTACAATGTCATGAACCTCATTCCATAGTTCATCATAGTCAACATAATTGTTTTTTCTGCATCATAATAGTTAAAGCAAGACTCCTTGGAAAGTTATTCTAATCCTTGAAACCTTATTCTAATCCTTAGTCATGTCTTTTATGGAGTGGGTTGAATTGTGTCTCCCAAAAAGACACATTTATGTCCTAATCTCTGGAACCTGTTAATGTGATCTTATTCAGAAGATCAAGTTAAAAAAAGGTTATACTGGGTTAGGACGGTCTCTACATCCAATGACTGTCATCTTTATAAGAGAAAGGAGAGAGAAATTTGGACACATAGCAAGAAAGAAGGCCATGTGAAGTCAAAGTCAGAGACTGGAGTGATTTAAGCCAGGGCATGTCAAGGATTGTCGACAACTATCAGAAGCCAGGACAGAGGCACAGGTTGGATTCTCCCTCAGAGCCTCCATAAGGAAGCAATCTTGCTGACAACTCAGTTTCACACTTGTAGCCTCAAGAACTGTGACAGAATAAATTTCTATTGTTTGAAGGCACCAAATTTGTAGTAATTTGTTATGGAAGCTCTAGGAAACTTTGTACCTTGATTTGCAAAGAAATTGATCTTTAGGAGAGACGTACCATCTTTGGGCTCCTACTGTGTACAGACACTTAGACATTGGTGATACATAGGTGGGTATAAGGAACTTGCAAATTAGTGGAGGTGAAAAACATGTAAATAGACATTTGAATTCAACTGTGGGAAAACATTTTTATATTTCCAAATCTTCAGCTAAAAAAAGAAAAATATCAAAAATTATGTTTTACATTGTCACCTCTTATTCTTCCTTCATATAGATACTGGTGCTGATAATTATTTGACTGCTTTTGGAATTATCCTTCATATTATATCTGCTAAAATGTGAGACCAAATAATTGTCAGTTCATTACTGAAGAACTACTGTGATACTATAATGGGGTCCTGACTCCATGAATGTGTTACTCTTGGCATTTTATGGTTTTATTTTTGACCTAACTTTGCTACACAAGTGATTAACTACTGTTTTCAAATCCTAGGATTCTCTAATGGACCAAATAAAATGAACTCAATGAATCTCATTGGCTCAATTTTGACAGTACAGGTAGAAAATGTCACATTAAATTTGTCATGTTCAAATATTTATGCAGTCATACAGTTCCCAAAGCAAGAAAAGATAAAGAGGAATTTTCAAACAAGTCAGCTCTGGTTTGGCATATAAAGTCAAATCTAGTTCAACTCAATTCATGGGAGTATAGTATATACTGGTATATATACCAGTCAGCTACAGATAATTTACAACAGGTTACAGTGAAGTTCATTTGCAGTCCATGTATCACAGGTCACCAAGGAAGTGCTGTAAACCTAAATTACAAGATGGCCTAGCACATAGCAGATACTTAGGTCAAAAAATACCAAGAAAACAAAACTGCCTAATAGCTCATCTCTACCTTCTCTCAGGAGGTCCCCAAAGTCATTATACTTCTCAAGAACTCTATTGGCTCCTATACGGTCATTCCACCTACTCTGTCTGCACTTGCCACTATGTAAACCACTTCTTAAATCTGCTGCTCTTTGCAGGAGGGGCCTCAGAATCCTTCTAAATACCTTGCAGAAGATACCTTATATCTTCCCCAGACCCCCATAAATCCAATCCATCTTGGGCTACAGCTGATGACCTATTCTTGCAACATAGGTAACCTGACTTAAGTATCAATCTAAGGGGTTTCACTACCAGAATTCATCTCAACTGTTATATTAATAGCACTTTCTCTTCCACAGGAGGCAGATAAACCATTCTGCTTTTATAATAATGATTGAGAGCTTAACATTGATATCTCCTCCACTCCTTTCCAGCTCTGATCTTGCTTAACTTGGTTGAGATAATTCGGGTTGATGAGGGGAGGCAGAGTGAAGGTGTGATGGCAAAGAAAGGGTGCAAATATTTTTAAGCATCAGCATCAGTCCTGTGCTAAATGTTGTGCTCACCTCTTTAGATTTTGTTTCACTTAATTGGGGCAACAAGCCCATAAAGTTGTCTTGTTAGTCCCACCTTCCCATTGAAAGAAACATAGGGGTTAAGTAACATGCTCCAAACCACACTGCTGTTAAGAACTGAAGCAATGACTTGAGTATAATTTCAAGGTCCTTGATATTTTTCCACAATGTTCCTCTTTGAGACACATTATCTAAGGATGCCCAGCTTCTTCAGTTAAAGTCACCTCTACCTCACTCCAGCCCCAGGGCCCTTCCTCTGTTCCTAAGAAGATCACGAGGCACACTTTTTTGAATGACTCTGTTCCATTTCTCTTGGGACCAAAACCTCAATCTAGTAACCCTTCTGTATTCCCTTAGAATATGCTCATGTGACCCTGGATTGCATTTAGAGAGATGAAGTCAAGACCTTGGTAATGACTACGTATTCATATCTACCTTTTGATTATATAGTTATACTTACATAAATGGGTATCTACTGTTGTGAAAATGCTTTTGAATGATTCTGAAGTTGTGCCAGGGAGCACTGACAGTAGGTATGCTGGGAGCTGTCTGATTTCCTTGTCTTGGATTCTTGCTAAACCTTTATCAAGAATTCACACAACGAAGAGGAAAAATATTAATGAAACCTTTATTCCCACTGTCATTCCTTAACTATTCTCCAGACCTAGGGAAGTGCAACTACATCTTTTTTTGTTGTTGTTAACTACATCTTTAAATAGCCTTCCTTCAAGGCTGGTTGGCAAATAAAGTGTTATCAGTGCACAAGTAAGGTAAAGTTAAAGTAAGTAAGGTAAAATGTCAAGTAAAAAGGATGGTGTACTCGGGCAGAGAAGTTGTAGAAAAGCCAACTTCTCTGGTGGGTACAGACAGCGCAATGGTAAAGAACCTGCCTGCCAGTGGAGGAGACACTGGTTTGATCCCTGGATCGAGAAGATCCCCTGGAGTAGGAAATGGCAACCTACTCCATTTTTCTTGCTTGGAAAAATCCCATGGACAGAGAAGCCTGGCAGGCTACAGTCCATGGAGTCATGAAGGGTCAGATATATACCCAAGCAGAGAAGTTGTAGAAAAGTCAGCAAGTGCCACCAATGAATTTTAAAGTGAGTTTGGTAGACAGGCATCAAAACCTTTAAAGCATAGGCATTTATTGAATTTTATTGTTGAGTTTCACAGAACTCCAAAGACAATGTGATTAAGTTGTTACTCTTGGGAAGGATTTTCCAGGTGAAATGTCTGAGCCACATATTAAGGAACCATGGGATTACAACTAAAATGGATCTGCTTTTACCTTAGTACTTCGCAAATACTCTAACATGGTATTAGAAATCATGGATAGAAAATACAAGAGTTCTAAAAGAAGCCACATGTACCAGTGCTTTAAAGTGGGGATGATAATAGAAACAGAAAGCTCCATTTGCAATAGTTCAGTGAAGGAGACACTGAACTGTTCAAGCTCACCCCTACTTATACATCATGGGTTATTTTGTGTGAGAGGAGACATATATTCTAAACAGTGTTTTCCAAATCTGATTTAATAAAATCATGTAGGGGAGAGCTGTCAAAAATACAGATTCTCCCAGATATTCTGATTTACCAAAAAGTAAATCAGAAGTATTTGTTTTTGCTGTTGCTGTTTTGACTTTGGTGATCCACAGGTTTGGGAATAACTGTGGTAAAAGATTTAGGCTATTTTGCTACTCTTAAGCATGAGTTAGGCAAATCTCATCCATCTTCTGTGTCTAAATCAATGGACCGGGAAAGAAGCATTAGAAGAGTTTCAAAGATTGATTCTAAGACATTCTTCCAGTAATAACAGGCTGGGGTACGGGTTCAGGGAGATAATACACACAAGAAGAGGAATCACTCAGTAATAAAGTGCTATTATCTTGAGTAACTTTCAACTTCTCTACTATTTTAGCCTGGAAAATAATAGCATAAAGATGCTTTAGTTTCTCTCTAGCACATATTACAATTTCAGCCAATGCTGTGAGAGGACAGTAGGACTTATAAGGTTAAGACAATCACTATGTTAATATAATGTGCTTGAAACTCTCATTTCTTGGCTTGCAAGAATGTGTATCATGCAAAGCATGATGTCATAAGGCCCTGGACTGGTTTTGGGAAGAGCAGGACAGGGGTATCAGGGAAAAGCCAATTTAAAATGGCAAAGAAAGATTATTTTTTAGAAGACTGGAGAACTGTTTGTGACCCTCCAATTCAGTATGGATTTGAGAGTTGGACTATAAAGAAAGCTGAGTGCAAAAGAATTGATGCTTTTAAACTGTGGTGTTGGAGAAGACTCTTGAGAGTCCCTTGGACTGCAAGGAGATCCAACCAGTCCATCCTAAAGGAAACCAGTCCTAAACACTCATTGGAAGGACTGATGCTGAAGCTGAAGCTCCAATACTTTGGCCACCTGATGCGAAGAACTGACTCATTGGAAAAGACCCTGATGCTGGGAAAGATAGAAGGTAGGAGGAGAAGGAGGCAACAGAGGATGAGATTGTTTGATGGCATCATTGACTCAATGCACATGAGTTTGAATAAACTCCGGAAGTCAGCAATGGACAGGGAGGTCTGGTGTGCTGCAGTTCATGGGGTCACAGAGTCGGATATTGACTGAGTGACTGAACTGAACTGAATTCATTTCCTCCTTTAGCTCATGGAGCCATTGCTACTGCCTCTAACAAGAGAAAAGGTTCTGCTTTTCTTTTAATATTGTCTGAACATGGTGGATTTGTTATTTCTGGCTTGTATAACAGCTAGCTCCCTCTTAAAATACTCAAGGTTCTTCCTAGGAAAGCTGTTTAGATCCTGAGTCATCTTTGAGTCATGGATCAATTTGAAAATTCTGCCAAGAAACACAGACTCCAGACTTTGCATGCAGTTCCAGGGACGTGTGTATCCCAGCTTAAGAACTAGCAGTGGGGTTTTCTTTCCATTCCACCAAATGAATTTTAGTTGATTGCAAAACGACTGTTACACTGCAAAGATCAGAATCTGGCCTCAAATATAGCTATGTAAGTATAGCTATGAAACACTGAATCTGTATTAAGCACTTAAAATGTGCTTAACATTACTTGACGTTACTGTTATAGTCAATCTCACTTTAATCTTTAAAGATTGCACAGGTGAAGGTACTCAGTTACTCAAGATTAAGTAACTTTTCCAGAGTCACACTTTTTCAGTCACAAACCTGAACTGACTTTAAAGCTATTATCTAACCACCACCTACTCCAGTTTTCCCACCTTGGAATGAAAAATTTGCTTTCTACTTACAACAAATTTTCAAGTAATGATATATATTGGATGATATCCAACATTAATTCTAACCACTCATCCTTCTAAAACTCAAACATACATTCTCAGTTATAGAATCAACATGGCCAATGTAGTAATTGAGGTCACTCTTACCTAATATAGTACATCATAAGCTTCTTGAAAGCAGAAACGATGTATGCTTCACTATTCCTGCTCACACAGCATGTCTCAGACATAGGGAGAAGCTCAGTGTCAAACATAATTTATTGGCTCCTCTCAGTTCTCAGTAAAGGATGACATAGCTTTCCAGATAAAACCTATGAGAACCCTTTTGTAACAATTTTAATAGGTCTGTTTTATTTGGTTTCTTCTACATGTCATACATCCAGCTCATTAAAAAAGCAGCCATTGGTCCTTAAGCTTTACATGACACTGAACAAGGTAACTTTACTGCAAAGTTTGAAATGCTTGACTCAATACTAAATATTATGTTTAATACAGTATGGGGTCTTTCCAAGGGTTGTACATCACTGGGCAGATTTGATCATTGGTTAGCTGTAACACTAGGATCCTTAAAAATACCTTTCTTAAGAGTCTAGAAAATTCTTGGTTCCAATTAACCAACTAAAAAGTGCTTCTCTTCATCAACTTTAAAAGCCTCACCTTCTTTTAATCAAAAACCCCAATTAACATGCCCATTTCTTGACTGCTAAAGGGCCATGCATGAATATGAATGCATATCTTGATGCCTGTTGACTGCATTTTAACAGGTGTTATCACTTTGATAAATTTCCTAAGTCTCATGTTTCTGTCACCTGATATATAATCTAGTCACCGAAAAAACTGGTTATCTCGAATATTCAATCTCATTTTCATGCCAACCAAATAAGCCACAGAATAGCTAGTAATTAAAAGTATTCAAACATGGATAATTTTAGCAGCCACTTAAATAACATAGATGCTAGAGGCTAATGGGTAGGGGAGCATACTAACTATTCATATTTTAAAATTTTTAAGTATAATTTTTACAGAATTACATCAACAGCATTGTTTAGTACAAGACATTAGAAGCCAATTATTTTTAGTACATGTGTGATACTTCTAAGCACATGAAGTATGTTTAGGGGAGGAATACCTTAAGAAACATCACTCTAGTAAGGAAGTACTTTTCTCATAGGTTTGGACATGGAACCAGCACATCAGGGTAAGTTTTTTTTTTTTAAGAAATGCTTAAAGAAACGAAATCATATTTGGTATTTTAATTTGCATGTTTGAATGCATTTTTTTTTAGTAATGAGGAGGGGACAAAAGAACAGAAGCTTTTAACATAGTAAGAATTAGCTATTATTTTTTAATTTGCTGTGGGTTATACACACAAATTAGGGCTTTCCTCATAGCTCAGTCAGTAAAGAAACTGCCTGCAGTTCAGGAGACCTGGGTTCAATTCCTGGGTCAGAAAGATCCCCCGGAGAAGGAAACAGCAACCCACTCCAGTAGTCTTGCCTGGAGAATACCACGGAGAGGAGCCTGGCAGGCTACAGTCCATGGAGTCACAAGAGTCGGACACGACTTAGTGACTAAACCACCATACACACAAATTACTCAAGATGCTGGTGTTCAAGTTGAGTTCATCTAGGCTAGTTTGTTTATATTTTTTCTGGCTGATTCCTAACTTTAAAAGAGTAAGTGCTCAAGTAATTGCTGTTTTGTAAACAGTTTTTGCATTCAACTAAAATTTAAGAAATATGTTAGAAAGATTTCTTATTCATTTCTGAGTAGACTTTTACCCTAATTCCCAAATACCCTCTTCCAATAACACAACAGAAGACTGTACACATGGACATTACCAGATGGTCAATACCGAAATCAGATTGATTATATTCTTTGCAGCCAAAGATGGAACTCTATATAGTCAGAAAAATCAAGACTGTGAGCTGACTGTGGCTCAGATCATGAACTCTTTATTGCCAAATTCAGACTTAAATTGAAGAAAGTAGGGAAAACCACTAGACCATTCAGGTATGACCTACATCAAATGGCCGATGATTATACAGTGGAAGTGATAAATAGATTTAAGGGACTAGATCTGATAGAGTGCCTGATGAACTATGGATGGAGGTTTGTGACATTGTACAGGAGACAGAGATCAAGACTATCCCCAAGAAAAAGAAATGTAAAAAAGCAAAATGGCTGTCTGAGGAGGCCTTACAAATAGCTGTGAAAAGAAGAGAAGCCAAAAGCAAAGAAGAAAAGGAAAGATATAAGCATCTGAATGCAGAGTTCCAAAGAATAGAAAGGAGAGATAAGAAAGCCTTCCTCAGCGATCAATGCAAAGAAATAAAGGAAAACAATAGAATGGGAAAGACTAGACATCTCTTCAAGAAAATTAGAGATACCAAAGAAACATTTCATGCAAAGATGGGCTCAATAAAGGACAGAAATGGTATGGACCTAACAGAAGCAGAAGATATTAAGAGGTGGCAAGAATACACAGAACTGTACAAAAAAGATCTTCACAACCCATATAATCACGATGGTGTGATCACTCACCTAGAGCCAGACATCCTAGAATGTGAAGTCAAGTGGGCCTTAGTAAGCATCACTATGAACAAAGCTAGTAGAGGTGATGGAATTCCAGTTGAGCTATTCCAAATCCTAAAAGGTGATGCTGTGAAAGTGCTGCACTCAATATGCCAGCAAATTTGGAAAACTCAGGAGTGGCCACAGGACTGGAAAAGATCAGTTTTCATTCCAATCACAAAGAAAGGCAATGCCAAAGAATGCTCAAACTACCGCACAATTGCACTCATCTCACACGCTGGTAAAGTAATGCTCAAAATTCTCCAAGCCAGGCTTCAGCAATACGTGAACCGTGAACTTTCTGATGTTCAAGCTGGTTTTAGAAAAGGCAGAGGAACCAGACATCAAATTGCCAACATCTGCTGGATCATCGAAAAAGCAAGAGTTCCAGGAAAACATCTACTTCTGCTTTATTGACTATGCCAAAGCCTTTGACTGTGTGGATCACAATAAACTGTGGAAAATTCTGAGAGATGGGAATACCAGACCACCTGACCTGCCTCTTGAGAAACCTATATGCAGGTCAGGAAGCAACAGTTAGAACTGGACATGGAATAACAGACTGTTTTCAAATAGGAAAAGGAGTACGTCAAGGTTGTGTATCGTCACCCTGCTTATTTAACTTATATGCAGCTTATTTAACTTATATACGGAGTACATCATGAGAAACGCTGGGCTGGAGGAAGCACAATCTGGAATCAAGATTGCTGAGAAATATCAATAACCTCAGATAGGCAGATGACCCTACCCTCATGGCAGAAAGTGAACAACTAAAGAGCCTCTTGATGAAAGTGAAAGAGTGAAAAAGTTGGCTTAAAGCTCAACATTCAGAAAACTAAAATCATGGTATCTGGTCCCATCACTTCATGGCTAATAGATGGGGGAAACAGTGGAAACAGTAGCTGACTTTATTTTTCTGGGCTCCAAAATCACTGCAGATGGTGATTGCAGTCATGAACTAAAAGACTCCTTGGAAGGAAAGTTTTGAACCTAGACAGCATATTAAAAAGCAGAGATGTTATTTTGCCAACAAAGGTCTGTCAAGACTATGGTTTTTCCAGTTGTCATGCATGGATGTGAGTTGGACTATAAAGCTGAGTGCCTAAGAATTGATGCTTTTGAACTGTGGTGCTGGAGAAGACTCTTGGACTGCAAGGTGATCCAACCAGTCCATCCTAAAGATCAGTCCTGGTGTTCATTGCTAAGACTGCTGTTGAAGCTGAAAGTCCAATACTTTGGCCACCTGATGCGAAGAGCTGACTCATTGGAAAAGACCCTGATGTTGGGAAAGTTTGAAGGCAGAAGGAGAAGGGGATGACAGAGGATGAGATGGTTGGATGGCATCACCCACTCAATGGAGATAAGAATTTGAGTAATCTCCGGGAGTTGGGATGGACAGGGAGGCCTGGTGTGCTGTGGTCTACAGTGTTGCGAAGAGTTGGACATGACTGAGCGACTCAACTGAATTCCTGAACAGCCTTGGTGTGTTATTGATGGTTTCAGATGTATATAATTTGAGGGTATGTGGTGACTGTTTCAATCAAAACTGTCAGCAAAAAATATACTCACAACAGACTATTAACCAACTAGAAAGTAACATATACCTTCTGTCATCTTGCTGTTTACTTAAGTATCACGTGTGAGGTACAATCACAAGTCAGTACTTATCCCAGAAAGGAGAGAGTACTTAATTGTAAACAAAATGGAGTCTTACATTTATGTAAACCATTTTGTGGTTTAACTTTTACTTCTAGAACAGAAATGCACCCTAGGGAAAAACACAAAATAATGCTCTTTGCTTTTATATGAATTAAAATCCAGAGTTTGTGTTTGAAAACAGTAATAAGCATTAAACAGCACTTCTGTGTTGTTGTATATGCACATTTGCTTTAAAGCAGACTGTACAAACATAAGAAACTGTTTTATCAAATTTAAAATTACTTTTTGTTAACAACACGCTGCTTTGCCCATGGAAACCTTTCTACGTAGTTTAAGGCTATATAATCTTACTGCTAATCAATCATAAACCACACCCATCATTCCCTCCAAAATTATAAGCTAAATTTATAAACAAAATTCACTGTAACTTTGCATTCAAATATTTAAGCAAATGAGTCAAATTAAGTCTCTGTACACAAAAATTTACATGACACAGAGGAGATAAACTTTCTAAGTTATGACAGTTACCTAAAACTTATCTTTGGAATGGGTCATATGCAACAAAATGAAAGATGCTTTGTTTCTCAATGTGTATCAATGAATTCATTTTCAAACCCTGAGAATATATTACCAATTCAAAAAATACGATCATAACTAATATGCTTAATATGCAGTTATATTACTTAGAGTTTTGCCCACTCTTAGCAAAGAACTTGATTTAATGCAACTGAAAAGAATGATTCTAATCACTTAAAACTGAAAGTTACAGATCTTTACCTTTTCATTATACAACTTAATGTAACCAATCCTATTATCAAAAAATTTTCTTTCCAAGTTCTAGAAGTCATTACTCTAGGATATTAAAATTAGTAATAACCCGAGGACAAACTACAGATTGCTAGACACATCTGATAAAGAATTGTTATCTAAGATACGAAAAGAACTCTTAAAATAGGAAAACAAACTACTGGGCCAAAGAGCTTATTAGACACCATGTTAAAGATAAACAGATTGCAAATTAATACTAAAGATTCAAGTTACCATAATGAGATTTAACTGCACGCCTATCAGAACAGCCAAAACCCAGACACTGATAAATGCTGGTGAAGATATGGAATAGAAACTCTTTCAATGCTGTAGGAATACAAAATCGTACAACCATTTTGGAAGAGTTTGATGATTTCTTACAAAACCAAATATATATTCTTATATATTACCTACCCAAGTTGAAAACTTAATTCCAAACAAATCTCCTAATGTTTGTAACAGCTTTATTCATAACTGCCCAAACTTGCAAGCAACCAAGATATCCTTCAGTAGGTGTATGGAATAAACTATGGCACATCCAGAAAATGGATTATTCAAGACTAAAAAAAATGAGCTGTCAAGCCATGAAAAGGCATGAAGAAAACTTAAGTTGATTACTAAGCGTAAGAAGCCAATTTGAAAAGGTTGGATATGTAATGTACAATTCCACATATAACATTTTGGAAAAGGAAAAATTATAGCAGCAGTAAAAAGGTCAGTAGTTGGCAGTTGTATATTATGATGGATTTGTCACTATAGATTTGTGCAAATTCAGAAAACACCAAAGGTTGACTATAATTTATGGACTTTGTTAATATAGGTTCATACTGTAACAAAATGTTATCACTCTAGTGGTCGATGTTGGTAATACAGCAATGTATGTGGTGTGGGTAAAGAGGGTGCATGGGAAATCTCTGCACTTCTCTCTCAACTTTGCTGTGAACCTAAAATTAAGTCCTTAAAAAATTTAATATGGAACATTAAGTGCCAGGTATTTTTATCCTTACTTACAGACAAAGAAGCCTGGTTTTAGGGTCCATGATCTTAACTATTAAGTCATTTCACCTATATTGCAATTTTATGCTGTGGAAAAACCACTTCTGCTCAAACCATAGGCCCTAGTTTTGCAGATAAAGCCCACTGAAAAGAGCTATGATACAGAGACTATCCCTAGGCTAAATAGGTAATTCATATCATCACTGTCAAAACATGTCTGGGGTGGGGATGTACAAAGTGCAAGGAGAAATGTGGTATTAGTCTTAAATGCTTTATGTCAGTGTGCATTTCAAAGTTAAAGCCCATTTATATATAATCTTGCCTGAGAAACTTTCAGGTTTGAATACCCGAGTCCTGGTACAATTGAATCTTCCTAGTTACCTTACACACTTTGATCCCTTCTCCCCAACTGATGCTCCTGACAAATCAAATCCTTAAGTCAGATATGTTCTAAATATTTCACGTAAGAAATGATTATGGAAACATTACCATAATCTCAAGCTACTTATTTCAAAGGCCATTACACACAAGTGAAGCCTAAGGGTCCGTCATCTTTCCATCTAAGTCTTCTTTGTCCCCAATATACCCCTCTTGGATTTCAAAACCTGAAGATTTAAAAACTTACCAAGCAAATGTTTACAGAGGTAGCACTGAAGGAAAACAAAGTCTTAAACTTTGAATAAAAATTGTTTGCCTTCGAACACCACAATTTTTAGCTCAACTATGATTCAGTATCCTTCATAATTCGAGACACTATCCTTGTCTCATACTTCAATAGTATACATATCCCCTCACCTGAAGCAAAAGTAGCAGCAGAGAACTGTGACAGGTGGCAGCGAATCATCATAGTAAGTACTGAATATTTCCATTTCCAACTCCATCACTGAGATGTAATGGTTCTGCTTTTTGGCTTCAGCTATTATTGCATTGGCCAAGTCAACATGCCACTGTTAGCTCTTGTTCTTTGTTATCTCACATGACACCTGCAAAGACCAAGCCCATGGGACCATCTCAACATTAGAATCAAACCCCAAATAAAACTATGCCAGTTGCTATAAACCAATTGTAATGCCTAAAGTGCCATTTATAAAGCAAAAAAAAAAAAAAAAGAAAGAAAAGGGAGATAGATGGAATAACTGACCTAAATTCTAACACTGTTTTGATCCTAAAAGTGCCTATTCATGTCTTCAAGATTAAACTGCCTATTATGTACCATAAGAGATGTTTGACACTCATCTCATGGTTCTCATGTGAATGTTTAGGGATGGAAATGAAAAAAAATTTATAATATAGCCATGCAAAGTCTATAAATACGACTAAAGTTCAATATCAAACATTTCCTAATTATCCCCCTTTAGGATATCTAACTATGGCTTAAAAACCCAATAAACAAGTGGAAAGTCTCCCTCTGTACATGGCTTTTATTATTTACATAATACAATATAGCATCAATGCTGAATAGCATGATTATGTGCAATACATAAATATGTACTATCTGTACACATCTGCAGATCTAACTTTAGAACTAAGGTACATAAAATTGAAAGCAAAACTGAATGCTTTAAGAATAAAAGTAAAAACTAAGACTGAACACTGCAATAAATCAGAAGTAGTGCCTCGTGTACATACTTAAAACTATTTACAGATGAAACAGGCATTACCACGACACTAATCTAACTATACTCATTTATATATAAAAAACACAAGTTTCATACATCACAAAAAACCTTCCATTATAACACAGAAGTGATATTACCAGACAAGCATCAGTGAAGTATACTGCCTCTTCTAGTTGTTATTGTACAATGCTGTAGATAATGCAGCCCATGCAATACACCCAAGAACACTAGAGTCCTACACCCAAGTACAATTAATATAAAGCAGCCCTCTGCAAGTGGTGCTGGATACCACTAAGAAGTCTACTGCAGCCATGTTGGTTATGATTTTCCATGCAGAAGGGTACAGTTACATTAAGAACTGAAGTCTTTAAAAAAGCTTTAAACATTCTTTCTTGAACCAAAACATTCAACAAAATATGCACATGAAAAATTAACTATTCAGATACCTTTGCAACTTAAAATTCAGATGCATGTTACTCCAAAGAGCTGCTGTATGTGAAAACCAAACGTAGAGTTTTAATTTCTTCTTGTAAATAAATTAATCCTAGTGCAGTTTTGTTCTACACAACATTTTTAGCAATGAGTAATGCAGACATCGTCTGGTGCAGGCCAGCATAATAAGCTTCAAAGACAGCTCAAGACCCTGTTGGCTTGATGCATTTTACTCTTTAACCAGTTAAACAATGTGTACCTTTCACAGAGTGTCTTATTTGACAGTTTTTAGAACACCAATTAACCAGGCTTACATATGGCACCGAACACTGGTTTCATAGAAAGGTCTGATTCTTTTTATAGCTTTCTTCCTGCTTCCAAGGAACATGTGGAAATTAACAGGGTGAAGTTTAACTATGGTAGAAGTAGACTGCCAGTCCTTTTCTGGTGTACCATTTCTTTAAAAAAATACAGGCACATAACACTAGCCAAAGATTATACCTTGATTACATTCCCAAAGGCAGATATGCTGCAAACATGCAGATAGGTATTTCAGTTATTTTGTTTGGCACGAAGGAACTAAATTTTGTCCTTATTATCTGTGTATTTCAATTTGCTGTGCAGATTTTCATCCAATTTTATTCAGGGGAGGGCATATACATTTTGTAGGGCTGTATCTATCCAATTCTGCCTGTAACAAACACCCAAACATCCTAAAATATCAATTATAAGACAGACAAGTGTAAAGTAAAACTCTGGAGAACATCAAAGGAAAATGGCCATGCATCTGCTCTTTAATGTTTTCCTACGGTATATTAAAATAAAAACAAATTATCAGTCTCTTCACAAGTAGTAATTTATATTCTCTGAATTTTTTCAGCCACAACAACTGGATTCTCTTTTCTGATTTTTGCTGCAGCTTCTGCTTTGTAATCATATGGACAGTTGTGCTTGTCAGAGTAACGGTGAAGTCCACAAAACAAATTTCCACATCGGCAGTCAAACCCTGTACATATAAAAGGAAGCAGAGTCATTTAGGAACTTATAGCAATTAGAAGAAACAAAGTCAATATAGAAAAGGAACCAGATTTTCATGATTCTCTGTAACATTAAACCAATTGTCATTTTAAATTGTCAAAGTGTTTTCAACCTCTTTTGACATGGCGAGAAATACAAGTAACTATCTTCCATAAACTCTGGTAGATATCAAACACAGTAGAAAAATCACAAAGCTCTGGAGTCAGACTGAACTGGATTTAAATTCTAGTCCTGCTGCTGCTGCTAAGTCGCTTCAGTCGTGTCCGACTCTGTGCGACCCCATAGACAGCCGCCCATCAGGCTCCACCATCCCTGGGATTCTCCAGGCAAGGGTACTGGAAAGGGTTAGCCATTTCCTTCTCCAATGTATGAAAGTGAAGTCGCTCAGTCGTGCCCGACTCTTAGCGACCCCATGGACTGCAGCCTACCAGGCTCCTCCGTCCATGGGACTTTCCAGGCCAGAGTACTGGAGTGGGGTGCCATTGCCTTCCTACTATACACTGACTAATAATGTTTCCACACATTGTAGAAGGAAATGTGTTGTAGAAGACAACCACATACAGTTCTGAGATTTAAAAGGAAATAATTAAAAAGTATCTAGAAGATTTTGTGTCTGGCTCAAAGTAGGTGATTACTGTTTAGTTCAACTATCTTTCCCCCAGAAAGACAAAGCAAAGAATCAAGAGATTAAGTTTTACTAATCCTATAAAGGAAAATAATTCAGAAGGCCTGAAGTCAGGAAAGGGTTTCATAGGATTAGAGAGACCAATGGAAAGCAAATCAACTTCTTCTTACTGTCCCCTTTCCAGTCTACTGTGGAAACTTCCTATTCTTGAAAGCTGGGTGTTTTATGTTTAAGACTGACTAGTTCCACAGGCAGTAACCAGGAAGCTCTTGAATACCTGTAAGGCCAACTTTCTTTCTGCACATGAAACACCTGTTCTTCTTTGGTTTGGGCAACTCAGGAGCTTTTTCTTCACTTTGAGAAGTACTGGGCTGAGAAACTGAAGGACTGGGCTGAGTGACAACTGAAAAAACAAGGATAAAAATTAGAAGTTTGTCAACTGTTTGGCTGACAATTATCTAATAAGTCAAAAACAAAACAACAGTTAAGACTCCTCATGAAAATGTTTAAGCCCTTCTTGAAAGAAAACATATAACATGTATTTTAAATACAGTCTTTCACTTTATTATCACTCCACTCAAATTCCATTAAACTCACTTTAGGACTAACAAAATCCTAATTCTAGGTTTTAAAAACCTGAGAAATGTGGTCATCTGCTCAGTTTCCACACTGCAAACACCAAAATGCAATCTTCTTAATTAGGGCAGATTCAAGTTCATTAATACTCAGCAAATAAGGCTGCCAACTTCTGAGGTACTTAGCTATAAAGTCATTTTGTTTTTATACTGAAAAGTTAAAAGAAAAACTGTAGATAAACAGTAAATTTTGACAAGTAAAACCCAAATCATTAACCTCTCAGACTCTAAAATTTCACAATTATTGTATCATTTTAAAAAGTGCTTTATATTGTCTTATGCAGAAAATATGGAAGCCTTTTTAAAAAAAAGAAAAAGAAAAAAACCTTCTTTTGAAGATTAGCAAACACTGTCTTTAGGACAATATAAATACTTGTGAAGCTTAAGGATTCCATAGGCAAAACAAAATTTTTATAGCACAGCTTTACTTTGTGATACTTGAGAGATAGGACCTACTTTAAAAAGTCCATTTCTCCAGGTAAAAGGGGTCTAAGTTTTAAGTTCACTCATGACATCAACAGAATTTGTCAATATAAAGATAAAACTGCAGATAAAACTGTAAGTTCATATTACCTCCAGGTTATTTAAAACAAAATTTAATCCTACCTTTTTAAAATTAGTATTAGTCCAAATCCCAAGAACAGCAAATTGAAGCATATAATACTAGAATTACTGCCTAAACAATAGGCCAGCATTAATGCTATCAGTATAAATCCAAACTCTACAGCAAACCAACTGGTTTAATAACAACTTACTGAAATCCTTTCCAAATTTAGAATTCATTTACATTAGTGATATATCCAGTGAAATTAACAGTATAATATGAGACCACTGGTAATATTCTAGCTATTTTACTTATTCCTAACAATCTACCATGGCAACCCTAATGTATTTTCGTGATGGTATAATGAAGTGTCGACAGTCTGTGGAATAGTCTAGGGGATGTGACAGCCATTTCCCTGGCTACATGTGAAAACTGGACAGTGGTTCTTAAAATATACACAAGACTTTGGTGGGGGTGGGGGTAGTTAAAAAAAGAAAACTAATACAGAAAAGGCAGAGCAGCAAAGTGCATTCAGGTGAAGAAAATAATAAATGCACAGAAATAGTTACAGATCTAATCCAAAAGAGTACTGTTCCAAGATTTTGTTTTTTAAATAACAAACAAATGAAACGGAACAACACTAATTTAGTCAGTTTTTCATCATAAGGATGGAACTTTAAATACCAAATATGGATTCAACCACCCAACATAAAAATTTTCACCTTAGCTTTATCAGTCAAGATTTATACGGTTCACATAAGCTTGGCTATGTAATATTAGCAAAAGCAAGCTTCCAAAGCAGATTATATATTCAACGCTATTTTCTCACTAAAGGTTTTAACATTGTGTCCCAGTCAACACTATACTAGGAAACAATGAATTGATCAAACCAACTATGTGCACCACCAGAGTATGCAAATCACGGTTCCAGGGTCTAGCAATGAAAAGTAAAAAAGTTGACCTGACAACAGAGCACAACCAGAAGTGCTTTCTTTAATGTTAAGTTCAGCACAGACTCAAGTCACTATTTAATGAAAACCAAAATGCCATTCCACACTGAGTTTTAAACTCCCATAGGGATCTCAAACTTCATCTTCAAAGTTTCAGTGTTCAATATGTTCTTTTGTTTGAGTATTTCCTGCACTACTGACAATATCCAAGACTAAACACTTTTGATTATTTTTTTCTCCATGGCTTTGCAATTCAACTTTCATAATTTCTTCTTTAATGTTTCACAATACCTTCTTTAATGTTTAGATACTTCTAAAATGTAATGGTAACCTACCTTCTAAATTCATTAAATTCTTGACATTTCCAGCCTTTGCATGATAAAGTGCTGATGTGTAGGTGCAAAGCTAACAGGGGATGGACAGAGATTAAAGAATCAGATAAAAACCATACCTGGCTCTGACACCTCTGTTTTCGGGGTAGTTACTTTGTCCTCTCTTGAAATGCTCATTTCTGTCATTTGCTGAGTTACAGGCAAGGCAGCCACAGGCATATTTCTATTTGAGTTCAAGCAAACATTTTTAAAGATGTTAAGGGTACTTGGTGAGATAGTAAGTTGTTAGTTCAATATATATAATTTCTAGCGTGATCAAATGGAGCTAAATACTCTAAAAAGGATGCCCAGCACAAATGTCTGAGAATAAGGAGACCAATCTGATAAATGGCTCATCAATTCAAGCCTGCATATTTGTAAAGGTTACAGTGTTCCATCAGAGGCAACTAAAAATATTTAGCTGTGCCTGTAATTTAAAGGCAAAAGGGACAACTTTGCCAGAATGCCTCATGTAGCAGTGCAATAATCTGTAGAGCCTCATTCTCTGTAATCTTCACAGCTCAATTACAAGAAAAAGCACAGCATTTTCAACACAGTATCCTTGAGGCTACTCAGCAGCAGTGCATTATTATACACATCTTTACTCAATGACCTAGAAGATCATATATTAAAGGACACTGGAATCCCCAATTGTGCAACACATGCAGGCATCTAAGGTATTAACATCCTTATTATAATGTAATATGTATGTTGTAACACAACATCATTATTTATTAACATTCATAATTATGTCAGTCATCTTTATTTCCTCCCTGCATTATTATAAATACTCAGAAATGTTTAATCTTACCTTGATTTTTCAGATGTGCTGCCAGCAGCACCTTCACAGTTGTTTAAACTAGCGTCTGCTCTTTGTACAGATGCAGAATCTGAGGTAGGACTGTTGGAACCACTAGCTGTTCCTGTTTAAAAAAAGGATTGGTAAGAAATGAAGCAACACTAGAAACACTCATTATCAAAACTATTAATAAGTAACAAATACTTGCATTTAATTAGGTTAGTGACTTACGCACTTTTTCACTGTGCTGCAGAATCTTACACTTAAGTGATATCCAAACAACAAAAAATATAAATAAAAAAGTCATAGCCAATAAAACCTCAAAAACTGAAAAGAAAAAGCTAGAAGATGCTTGTAGATGTCACTCATTCCTCATGCAGTCATTCCAAGTACTTGGTTGTTGCTTTAAGTTTCAAGGTTTTCTCAGGTCTTCTCTCCTTGGACTTTCAGCACTGATTCTCAGTTTGAGGCCCCAATTCTTGGTTGTATATTTTGCGGTCACCAGTTCTTCAAATGCGTTATTTCTTGGAAACAACTTACCCATTGGGCTCATTCTGCCACTATTCTGCTGCCTCTGAAGATGTTCTTTGTAGCAAACAGAACACATTCCATTTGTCCTAGGATTTCCATAAAAGCCACATCCTGTACTACACAGCATAGGCCCTGGGGTCTGGTTAGTCTCCTGAGCCATTTTTCTGCTATAAACAGAACAAAATCAAAATTTTAGAAACCAGAATTTAGTTTAAAAAAAAAAAAAAAGAAGAGGAAAAAACCATACAATCACTAAATTAGTACAATAGTCATCATTTATCTTTGTCATTTCTAAACACTGTTTCTAACAAAGGCCTAAATTGTGTTATTAATCCTTAAAATTGGCTAAATTATGAATGTTTTGTTGCTTTTATAAAACAAAGTACATGAAAGGAACTGTTTTAGCTTGATAAACAATGATCTATCATGACTTGACATTTTTAGGACAAAAAAATTCTATCATTAAACATTAAAATTTCACCTGTCACTGTTTAATTCCTGAAAAGGTCACCCTTCCATTGTTTAATTTATGTTTAAATTAATTTTTCTAACTGGTATCTTTAAATCACTTTTTGTTCTCCTACACTACAGGCAGATCATTTCAAATCATCAAAAATTAACTGACTCTTCATATCTACTAGTGGTTCTTTAAGCTATTAGTATGTGGATGCAGCTCTAAAGGTTTCTTAAAACACCTGAACATATTGGGCCCTTGTAATTAAGTCAATTCTGCTGCAGGGCAGAGCATGGGTACTTTAAAAATGCTGCAGCACCTGAAGCACATAGGACACTGAAAGAGAGCTGGTAGATCATCTAGCTCTTCCTGTTACCCGGCACCAAAAGTGAAGCTCTTTAAGAATTCAGGGGTCAGTTGCCTAGGAAATTTCTTTTGTTCTACATTTGACATGTGAAATCTGGGTCTAAGTATACTTTAAAGCCAGTGCCTAGAAACCTGCAAAGCACAAATTATTAGCCACAGATTTCTCAACCAACAACTCTATTAAAACTTGTAACAAGCGTTTGTCTTCCTCGTGCCAGAAAATAACGAAACTTTTCCAAGCTCAATTTCAAGACAGCAAAGTAAAGCAATATACACAATCTTTAATAATGGTTAATATTCAATGCTAGGTTACCAGAAATAACTTAATATAACCTTGCTATTCCAGAAGCCTTCTTAAAATTAACACAAATACAGTAATGTTTTGCTAAATTTAGTAAAATTTGCTGAGTTAAGAGAACATAAATATTTAAGAAAAAAATTTTAAAAACCTGAAAAGGTTTCCATGTCACCTTAAATTGTGTATGAATGTAAAGAAAGCTTATTTGGGCATTTTATCAAAGGGAGATTGTAATAATTCCGGTCATTGTCATTTAACTGTACCTAAATGTTGACAATAGAGGTGACTTACAAGTTATGAACATTTCAGGTATATATAGGAAAGTACTTCCAGCTAGAGCTTGTTACTTCCTATAATTTCATGTTGCTTGTTCCAACCAGCAGGAACCAGAATACACTCTTTAGGGAGTTATCATAAAGTATTAACAAGTATTAACACTTTTAACTAAAATTACACAAAGAAAGAGGACTATATTTGATGTGGCCTGAATCCTGACAATTATTCCCCCAACCATTTAAATGATAGTAATCTTTCCTTTTGTTAGCAAAAAGACATATTACAAGCTTGAAAATATTTTAAGCCAATGAAGCTTGCATGGAAATTGACCAATATTTGCAACTTACTTCAGACAACAGTACTAATTTAGTTAACACCATCTCTTTAAATAGTAAGTGGAATTTAGCTGACTCATTTTGGAGCAGGGTAGTGTAAACATTTCAACATTACTTACGAAGTTTATTGATAAACACTTTCAGTTGAGTTTTTAATATTTTGAGTATAACGTGCAAAAAAAAAATGCATTGTGCATTTATTTGCATGCTCACCATGCAAAATATGTGAATCTTTGCCCTATGCAAAAAGGACGGCCACTCCTGGAAGTCCTCTTAAGAATTATGCTTTAGCTTACCTGCTATATTTTTAACTTTTGCTATCATTTGACAAGTGGCTTAAAGAGTAAACTGGCCTAAAAGTCAACTTACATTAATATTAACCTGATTCTTAAAATCTTTTGTTTATATAAATGTGGGTGGGGATCTTAACCAATGATTTCACATGCAAAGTATTCCAACTTTTTTCAGGAAACACATCTACCTTCAACTTACCATAAATAGCCTCCAAACTGAGACACAGAAGATAACAGGACATTAGTCTTATACATGGCTTCTCATCTTGTAGACTTTTCTCCCCCTAGAAAGGCAGCTTTTAAATGCCATCACAAGTGCACAGCTTGCCTTAATATTTCTCAGAAGCTTAGATCACATGGGCGGGCGCTTCAGCCTGTCACAAGGCTGCAATGTGACAGGCTGAGCTGGATGGAGGCTCTCACATAAAGCCTAGTCAACAGGGGCCTCTGAAATCAGCTTCTATTTATATCTCAGAGCCTGCCAACTCCTACACAACCCCAAGAACTAAAGATGCAGCACTTGTATACCTAATATAATAAGCAAACACAACAAAAAGATGCCATTAAGGTTGTTAGTTTTTTCTGAGGTAGGGAAGGAGAACAATCTCAAATCAGAAAGGCAAGTATCACCAATCACTCAAAGACGAAACGGTCAGAGTTGTTTGTAAAATCCAAGCACAACGAAGAGAGCACAAAGGTAGAAACAACCCTCCTGTTTAGTGGCAATTTTGAGGTGGGTGTGGGGAATAAGTTGCCATTTCCCTATTTGTATTTTAGAAAAAAATACAATACCGTTATTACTTAGCATCTTTAATAAAGTTGTTAGAAACTTGAGCATTCATTGTGTCAGCTCTATCAAATATAGGATGAAATGTACGTGTGTGTATATATATACTTTACAGTTTGCGGCCTCCTCTAATTCATAGCTGAAAAACAAAACCCAAAAAGACAGGAGCAGGTAACTGAAAAATTCTCCAGCCTCAAACATGAATAAAAAAGGCTTTTACAACTGTGTGAATTTACTTCTCTCAGGTGCACAAGACGTTAAGAATCGTCACCCTACCCGGAGTTGAGACGAGTTCTAGTCTCTAATCTACCTCTAACTAAGCCAGTGACCTTGGGCAAGCCCTTACTCTCCAGATCTTCGTTCCCTCTTGCCAAATGGAGAAGATTACTGTGATTTTAAAGGCTCCTTTTCAGGCTTAATACAGAGCCTGAGAGAGAGAGAGAAAATAGGGAAGGTTTAAACATCTCTCGAGGGGGACATTTTTAGAAGAAAACTTGAAAAAATAAAATTTCAGTATTTTCACCAATTCAGTTCTGAATCCCTACTTTAAAAATAAGGAGTAAAATAATGATTCGTTTAATTTTTTAAGAAAGTCTGTAAATCAGCCAAAGGCCAAGTTAAAGAACAGCGGCTCTATGACCTACATACTACTGTGTTCTTAGACCAGATTAATAGCAAACATTCAGTCAATAAAGATAACCCAGGCCTTTTCCCAAAACACATATCCACGGAGTGCGTGGAAAGAAAGCAAAATATTTCACGTTCATCAGCCTAAATGCACGAAACAAAGGGGAAGGTGCTCCATTTCCTTCATGAAAAGGATCTCCGGCGAGAAACTCAGCAATCTCGGTAAAACTGAGATAAGTCCCTATCGCCCAACGTTCCAGGGGATTTTAATACAAGTTCGAATCCCACTGGTCCTCCACCCCTACCCCCATGCCCTTCCAAGCAGAGGCCTCGTTCAGGAAAGCCCAGCAAGGCCTTCTCCAAAAACCACTGAGTCATGCAGAACAGCAGTTCCGTAGGCCAAGCAGGCCCCTCACCCTGCCGGTGCCTCGCCGACCCCCGACCCCCGACCCTGAAACGCTCCTCGGAGGAGGCGGAGAAGGGGGGTGCGGCGGGCAAGGGGTTGGGGGCGCGGCCATCGCCACCGCCTCTTTGTCTTTCCCGGTTCCGCGGCCCAGGCGGGACGCCACCGCAGAAGGCGGCCGGGACGGATTTGAGCGAGGCCCGGAGCTCGAATCTCCCCGAGGCCGCACGCCGGGCATTTTTTTCTCCGACCGTGCGTGTGAGAGCGAGTCCGGGGCACAGGGAACCGGCCTCCGGTCACGACGACAGGATGCCGCCTCCGTCTTTGTGCTTCCTGAGCTGGCAGGCGGGCTCCCCTCCCCCTGACGCCGCCATCCGTGGGCCGCTCGGGCTTCGCCGGCTCGCGGCGCTTAGTCCCCCACTCCCACCCGCGGCCCGGCACGAGCAGCCGGACGCCTTCCCCTAGCCCAGTGCTACTTACTCTTCGACCGCGGGAGCCGGGCTCGCGCACGACGCCGGCGAGGTGGGGACCGGGCCGAGCCCTCCGGGAGGGGCGAGCCGGAAGCCCTAGAGCCGCCGCCGCGGGCTGGAGCCGCAGGCGGAGGTGGCGCCGCCGCCGCCGCCGCGGAGTCCTCCTTTGTTCCCGCTGCAGCCCCGAGCGTGGCCGGGACACGCCGGAGCTCGGGAAGTGGGGGGAGGGAAGCGGTGGGGGGAGCAGCGGAGGAGGAGGGGGCGGAGGGAGCAGTACAGAAGGCCGCAGCGGCTAAGGCTGCTCGCTACGCTCGCCCGTCGTCGCCTCACACCTCCACCAGCCTCGAGTTTGGCTGACTCCGAGGACGAGCGGGGCACGCGCAGCTAAGCCCGGGGACCGCAAGGGCCCGCGAACGGCGCTGTCCGTCGCTTCGCTACCGCCGGGGAAGCTCTGCAGCTCCCGGGAACTAGGAGCCCCAAACGGTGATGCAGGCAGGTCCGCGCTCCGGCCGACTGACGCGTTCTCTCCGCCCCGCGATGGAAAGAGGGAGGGGGCGGGGTCTGTGCGTCAGCGAAAACCCCGACGGCGGCGGCGGCGGCGGGGAGCGCCTTGACGTCACGTGCCCGACGCCGCGCCTCTGTCTTCAGTCACCCGGCCGGGGAGGCGGGGCCGAGCCTGACCGCGCTGCTGTTGCGCGGGGCCTAGTTACTGGCCCGGCTGCCGGCTCCAGGGTGGAGCTGGAAAGAAATAGTCCTGTGGAGGATGCGTTTCTATTTTTAGCTCGATTGTCCGCCCTCAGCCTTTCTCCTTCCGATTTTCTCAGTCAAGCCCGCTTTTCGCCCTCTAAGTTCTCACGCTTTGTCTAGAGTCTTTGGCAGACATTTCCCTTCCCTCCTCATTCTCCCTCCTCACCCACCCATCCAGAACGAGTTAGAAGGATTTGCTTCGAGAAGAGAAAATGAACCGCTCTTTGCTTCTGGGTCTTCTCCCCGGTTTATGAAGCTCCCAAGTCCAGTTCCCTCACACCCTTTTCGATTCTAAAGTCCAACCTGAGCATTGCCCTGATGCTACCGGGAAGGAGCGGGGCAAGGCGGCGCTCACTCGCTTCCTCGCTCGCCCAAGGTCACGGGTGGTTGTGCAGAGTCAGGAAAGGCTCGCCGGACTGGCTGCCAGCCCTCGGCCTTGGCGTCACGGTTCTGAACAAACTGTTTTGGCCAGCATGTAAAATCCCTGGAAATCATCTATTCCAGCAAAGCCTCGTGAACTGGGAAAGCACCAAATGTTCTACTCTAGAAATGAAGCTAAGGGACAAACAAGCCAGACCTGAGGGAGAGATCAATAAGGAGACGCTGTAAGAGGAAGTTCAAGAGGGTGCAATTCAGAAATGAGGCACCTGCTCCGACTAGTTTGAAAGGGTGAGTTAACTAAAAACACTGAGAACCTTTTCAAAGCACCAACAAAAAAATACCCCGTTTGCAGCTGGCCTCTCCAGGTGACTTGTTCAACTCAAAAAACAAACTTAGTAAGACAGAAAGGACTTATGAAATTTCCTGGTAAACAATAGCCTGATGGTGATTGCAGCCATAAGATTAAAAGACAATTACTCCTTGAAAGAGAAGTTATGACCAACCTAGACAGCGTATTAAAAAGCAGAGACGTTACTTTGTCAACAAAGGTCCGTCTAGTCAATGCTATGGTTTTTCCAGTAGTCATGAATGGATGTGAGAGTTGGGCTATAGAGAAGGCTGAGCGCTGAAGAATTGATGCTTTTGAACTGTGGTGTTGGAGAAGACTCTTGAGAGTCCCTTGGACTGCAGGGAGATCCAACCAGTCCATCCTAAAGGAGATCAGTTCTGGGTGTTCATTGGAAGGACTGATGTTGAAGCTGAAATTCCAGTACTTTGGCCACTTGATGCAAAGAGCTGACTCATTTGAAAAGACCCCGATGCTGGGAAGGATTGAGGCAGGAGGAGAAGGGGACGACAGAGGATGAGATGGTTGGATGGCATCACCAACTCGATGGACATGGGGTTGGGTGGACTCCGGGTGTTGGTGATAGACAAGGAGGCCTGGCGTGCTGCGGTTCATGGAGTGGCTAAGAGTCGGACATGACTGACAGACTGAACTGAATGAAGAAATAGAAACGATGTTTAGGGCGTGTAATAGTCATCATTAGAGGGGAGTGAGAGGTTCCTTCCTTGTTTCCCGAGCTTGCTGATCAGAAAAATCACCTGGACTAATTGGTTCAGTTAAGTCTTTCAGTCATTTCCGACTCTTTGCAACCCCATGGACTGCAGCACTCCAGGCTTCCCTGTCCATCACCAACTCGGGGAACTTACTCAAACTCATATTCATTGAGTCGGTGATGCCATTCAACCATCTCATCCAATGTCGTTCCTTTCTCCTCCCGTCTTCAATCATTTTCAGCATCAGGGTCTTTTCAAATGAGTCAATTCTCATCAGGTGGCCAAGGAATTGGAGTTTCAGCTTCAGCATCATTCCTTCCAAAGAAATCCCAGGGCTCATCTCCTAAAGAATGGACTGGTTGGATCTCCTTGCAGTCCAAGGGACTCTCAAGAGTCTTCTCCAACACCACAGTTCAAAAGCATCAATTCTTTGGCTCTCAGCTTTCTTCATAGTCCAACTCTCACATCTATAGGTGACTACCGGAAAAACCAAAGCTTTGACTAAATGGACCTTTGTTGGCAAAGTAATGTCTCTGCTTTTTAATGTGCTATCTAGGTTGGTCATAACTTTTCTTCCAAGGAGTAAGAGTCTTTTAATTTCATGGCTGCAGTCACCATCTGCAGTGATTTTGGAGCCGAAAAAGATAAAAGTCTGTCACTATTTCCATTCAGCTGAGTTTTTAAGATTTTGAGTATTCCCCCATCTATTTGTCATGAAGTGATGGGAAACTGTTTACTTTTAAATAATCAGCTAGACCCCTCCCTTGTAGATAGTTTTGGTTGTTTGGGGTGGAGCTCAGAAACTTGCATATTTAAGTAGTGCTCCAGGTGATTCTTCTTTAAATTTTGTGTATTTAGGAGGATGCTGTCTTGTTGCCCTGTGCCGAAATTTCCAAATCAAACAGATCTCTGCCAAAGTAAGCAGAATACCTAGAACATAACTGAACGTTTTCTTTACAGTTTAAAGTTTTTCAGTTCAGTTCAGTCGCTCATTCGTGACTCTTTGTGACCCCATGGACTGCAGCATGCCAGGCTTCTCTGTCCATCACCAACTCCTGAAATCTACTAAAACTCATATCCATCACATTGGTGATGCCATCCAACCATCTCAACCTCTGTCGTCCCCTTCTCCTCCCGCCTTCCATCTTTTAAGGTTATTGCTGTAAGCAATTAATGTATTAGAGATAGAAGTAGTTTCAGACACTGGTCCCAGGACCATTGGAATTGACTTTCTTGAATAGACAGATTAGTAAAAACTTAGCAGCTACCATTTACAGATACCTAAGTATTTTCCGTTTAGGGTTTCATTTAATCCTTACAGGAATTCACTGGGATAGGTACTGATATATCCATTTTTACAGATAAGTGAATAATGCCTAAAGAGGATAAGTGACTCCCTTGAGGCACTGAAGGACAGGGAATCAATAGAGGTGGTTTTTACTGAGGACAAAAATAACTTGGAGATTTTCCCCTTCCCCCATTTTAGTTATTAAAAAGTGAAACAAGATAATCTCTGAAGATGTGTTATTGAAAAAAAAAAAAAAAAACAACTGAGGCAAGCTGGTTATTTAATAATGGATTGTGTAGTATATGTTAAGTAGCACCCTCTGATAATTTGTTTTTTCTAACAACCATTTATGATTTTCTGTATGAGACTGTTTCAAACAGGAATATACCTGGAATTGAGCCTAGTTTTTAACTACGCTACTACTACTACTACTACTAAGTCGCTTCAGTCGTGTGCGACCCCATAGACAGGCAGCCCACCAGGCTCCCCTGTCCCTGGGATTCTCCAGGCAAGAACACTGGAGTGGGTTGCCATTTCCTTCTCCAGTGCATGAAAGTGAGAAATGGAAGTGAAGTCGTTCAGTCGTGTCCGACTCTTAGCGACCCCATGGACTGCAGCCCACAAGGCTCCTCCGCCCGTGGGATTTTCCAGGCAAGAGTACTGGAGTTGGGTGCCACTGCCTTCTCCGTTTAACTACGCTAGTCCTTCTCAAAGTATAGTCCTCAGGTCAGCCACATCAGCACCACCTGGGCACTTGTTAGAAACAAAATTTCTCAGACCCCACACTGGACCTGTGGAATCACAAACTCTGAGTGAGATCACTTTGTCCAACCTGTTAAAACAGGTTCTCCATATGATTCTGATGCATGCTGAAGTTTGAGAACCATGCAATTACCCCACCATGCCATCGGAGATCTCTCAGATATTCACACCATGTGAAGGGAAAAAGTGAAAAAAATTTTTTCTTATATTACTATTACTGGTGTAACAGATTAGGGGACATACTTCTAAGGAGTGTTTTGTTTTTGGAGTTCTGAATTTTCTATTGGACTGTAAAGACAAACTGTAGAACACCAAATATATGATAGAATGCTCTTAATATAGTGTTCAAAAAGGCTGTCACCATGTTTGTTAGAGAAGGTTGAAACCAGCCTCTGCAAAAAATAACAGGGAAAGTGGGGCATACTCTAATTGTGGTGTTATTAATTGATTGTTGAAAAATACCTCTTGCAGAGTTTCATTACATGGGACATACCAAGTGATTCGTACTGTGTGTTCGTTAGTCGCTCAGTCATGTCTGACTCTGCGACCCTGTGGACTGTAGCCCTGCAGGCTCCTCTGTGCCTAGAATTCTCCATTCTTAAATATTCCTTGAAAATACACTGAATTATATTGTATTCATTTTTTCTCATAAAATGTTATGCATACTTACTACATTCTAGGTACCCACTGAACTGGGTGCTGGAATATACGTTGGTGGGAAAAATTGATCTTACCCTTTTTGTCACGGATCTTTCTGTCATATTAGGGAGAAAGACATCAGCAATATTATCACATAAATATATAAATATGAGGAGAAGGCAATGGCAACCCACTCCAGTACTCTTGCCTGGAAAATCCCATGGACAGAGGAGCCTGGTAGGCTGCAGTCCATGGGTTGCTAAGAGTGGACATGACTGAGCGACTTCACTTTCACTTTTCACTTTCATGCTGGTGGGCTGCCGTCTATGGGTTGCACAGAGTTGGACATGACTGAAGTGATTTAGCAGCAGCAGCATATAAATATAAACTGGTAAACTCTTTGAAAGAAAGATACAGAAAGCTATTGGAGCATACTGGAGAAGGGCATGGGAACCCACTCCGGTATTCTTGCCTGGAGAATTCTATGGACAGAGGAGCCTGGTGGGCTACAGTTCATGGGGTCACAGAGTCAGATACAACTGAGTGACTAACACAGGGAGAATATAACCCATGACAATGGATGCTGAAACTCACCCAGATCTGAGTTCCATTGCCAGTTATCCCCATCACCAGTCATCCCCAATCACCAACGGAACGAGGAGTACTTCCTTAACGTAGTTGGCTATAGCAAACTGGCATGTCCTATGAGAAAGTTGAAACAGTTTGTATTCTACTTAAAAATTTAGGTAAAGTCATTACGAGTTCACTAATATTTTTCATTGCAATCTGGGGATGAGCCAAAAGAGGATTAATAATTGGAGAAGAGCAAATTAAATTTAGTTTCTTAGAAAGTAGAAATTGACATCCTTTAAAAATTGCAATAAAAATTACTAGTCCAGTGTAAAATGTAAAAGACCTGGAGTTATTTTAGTTTGATACGTAGCTTTCCGTTTTGGAATAAGAATTACTTCTATGGCATAATTGTAATACCCTGTCATGGGTATTACATTTTTTTTTCCTTCTGTGCCTGAGTAGAGCTTGGTGAAGCACAAAGTCTTTGCTGGGGTTTTAAAAACCATTAGATGTCATTTGATATTCTCATGGTATCCTTCTGTCTCCTTTCTTCGCCCTTTCCCAAATCTCAAAGATCAAGGTAATAAGACTCAATTGTATTTTTATTATTTTTAAAATTGTATTTTTATTATTCTCAAATAGGATAAAAGGATTTAGTTTTGTAGTTAGAGCGATTTGCTGTGAATTAAATATTAAGAGAACATGCCGTTATTTAACTAAAATTTTCCTTTTTTATAATATTAATTAAAATATCAGTTAATCCAATGGATTGGTTTTAGACTTAGCCCAACAAGTGACTGAATATTTTTCCCCAGGAAAATGATCCAGCAGGTAGAAATTTAATTATTGTATAGACCTTTTGGTAATTTTAAAGCTGTAATTATTTACAATGAAAAAAATTCGATCTAAGAATCTTCAAAAAAGTAACATGAACGGCTTACCTAATTAGAGAAGACTTTTAGACACAATCCAAAAACTGTTGACATCAGTTCAGTTCAGTCACTCAGTCATGTCCAGGTATTTGCGACCCCATGGACTGCAGCACGCCAGGCTTCCCTGTCCATCACCAACTCCTGGAGCCTGCTCAGACTCATATCTATCCAGTCGGTGATGCCATCCAACCATCTCATCCTCTATCATCCCCTTCTCCTCCTGCCTTCAATCTTTCCCAGCATCAGGGTCTTTTCCAGTGAGTCAGTTCTTTGCATCAGGTAGCCAAAGAATTGGAGCTTCAGCTTCAGCATCAGTCCTTCCAGTGAATATTCAGGACTGGTTTCCTTTAGGATGGACTGGTTGGATCTCCTTGCAGTCCAATGGACTTTCAAGAGTCTTCTCCAACACCACAGTTCAAAAGCATCAATTCTTCAGCACTCAGTTTTATTTATAGTCCAACTCTGACTAGATGGACCTTTGTTTGCAAAGTAATGTCTTTGCTTTTTAATATGCTAAGTTGCTTCAGTCGTGTCCGACTCTGTGCGACCCCATGGACTTCAGCCTACCAGGTTCCTCTGTCCATGGGATTTTCCAGGCAAGAGTACTGGAGTGGGTTGCCATTGCCTTATCCTAATATGCTGTCTAGGTTGGTCATAACTTTTCTTCCAAGGAGTAAGTATCTTTTAATTTCATGGCTGCAGTCACCATCTGCAGTGATTTTGGAGCTCAAGCAAATAAAGTCTGTCACTGTTTCCATTGTTTCCCAATCTATTTGTCATGAAGTGATGGGACTGGATGCCATGATCTTAGTTTTCTGAATGTTGAGTTTTAAGCCAGCTTTTTCACTCTCCTCTTTCACTTTCATTAAGAGGTTCCTCAGTTCCTCTTCACTTTCTGCCATAAGGGTGGTGTCATCTGCCTATCTGAGCTTATTGATATTTTTGCTGGTAATCTTGATTCTAGCTTGTGCTTCATCCAGCCCGGCATTTCACATGATGTACTCTGCATAGAAGTTAAATAAGCAGGGTGACAATATTCAACCTTGACATACTCCTTTCCCGATTTGGAACTAGTCTGTTGTTCCATGTCCAATTCTAACTGTTGCTTCTTGACCTGCATACAGATTTCTCAGGAAGCACAGAAGGTATTCTGGTATTCTCATCTCTTGAAGAATTTTGCACAGTTGGCTGTGAACTACACAGTCAAAGGCTTTGGCATAGTCAATAAAGCAAAAGTAGATGTTTTTCTGGAACTCTCTTGCTTTTTCGATGATCCAGCAGATGTTGGCAATTTGATCTCTTGTTCCTCTGCCTTTTCTAAATCCAGTTTGAACATCTGAAAGTTCTCGGTTCACGTACCATTGAAGCCTGGCTTGGAGAATTTTGAAGATTACTTTGATAGTGTGTGAGATGAGTGCAACATGAGTGAACATTGTTTGGCATTGCCTTTCTTTGGGATTGGAATGAAAACTGACCATTTCCAGTCCTGTGGCCACTGCTAAGTTTTCTAAATTTGCTGGCATATTGAGTGCAGCACTTTCACAGCATTATCTTTTAGGATTTGAAATAGCTCAACTGGAATCCTATCACCTCCACCACCTTTGTTCATAGCGATGTTTCCTAAGGCCCACTTGACTTTGGACTCCAGGATGTCTGGCTGTAGGTGAGTGACCACACCATTGTGGTTATCTGGGTCATGAAAATCTTTTCTGTATAGTTCTTCCATGTATTTTTGCCACCTCTTCTTAATATCTCCTGCTTCTGTTAGGTCCATACCATTTCTGTCCTTTATTATGCCCATCTTTGACATGTTCCCTTAGTATCTCTAATTTTGTTGAAGAGATCTCTAGTCTTTCCATTTTATTGTTTTCCTCTATTTCTTTGCATTGATCACTTAGGAAGACTTTCTTATCTCTCTTTGCTATTCTTTGGAACTCTGCATTCAGACCGGTCGATATAGTTTTCCTTTTCTTTTTTGCCTTTAGCTTTGCCTTTTCTCAGCTATTTGTAAGGCTTCCTCAGACAACCATAAGCAATTTTTATGACTATTTGAATGAACAGAAGCCTTTATTTTTTATGGAGATAAAAACGTAAGGTGAAATAAATTGGTGAATATACATTCATTTATATTTATATGTATTGCTGTGGATATCACCTTTTTAAGATACAAGGTACTTTGGTCTCAAGAACTTTAAGAAATCTTTGTGACTGAACAAACAAACTAGGTATGAATGTTGTATGTTTTGAATCTCAGTAAGTTTTATGTGGGACTAGTTCTGAAATGACACCTTGGAGCATATTGTAACTTGGACTTATGGGTGTTGGGTGGGCCAGAAAGATAGTTAAGAATGGGGTCAGTGGTTTGGCAAGTACACCACATCAACTGGAATGGCATAAATCTCTGGGAGTGGCAATTGGTACTAAGGCCCTAGCTATCAGGCCACAGAAAAAGATAACAGAATGTGCGTAGATGCCATCAGATAGGCAGAATTCAATCAGAAGACTGGTAAGAGAGAAATGGGTAGGGTGGGCACTTGTCCTGGAAGAATATAAATTCTAGGCAGAAAGCCAAGGCAAGTGCCTTATGCTTGTATAATATTTTTCATTTACAGTGTATATTTGAAAACATTAATTCAATAAATTCTCACAACAGCCCATTGAGGTAGGTCAATATTAATATCTCTGCTTTTGCAAGGGAATTGACTGAGGCTCAGAGCAAATTATGTGTTCTATCCCATGTCATTCATTTAGTAAGAGTCAGAGCTGGGAATTTAATTCTAGCCTTCTGTCCCTTGGTCTTTTAGTTCTGCTGTCTCTCCAAAAGCATTTCCTTTTAAAATTTGCATCATAATTATGTTTCCCATTATAATGTGAACCCCCCGTATATATCTTGTATATCACTCATCTCACCCAAAATTGTGACCTTAATAGAAATTTTTATTAGATCATTTCTTCCAACCTAAAAAGACGACTCCTAAGTTTCACTAGCTGGTTCTGACTTCTCTATGCAGCTTCTAAGTGTAGCATTCCTTACATCTAGGGCCTGAGCACTTTTTAAGAAAGTAGATAAATCTTACTGACTTTACTGACCATAATGTTTCCTTCCTTCCTACCCTCTCTCCCTCCTTCCTTCTTTTTTCCCCTTCCTTCTTTCTTTCTTTCCCTTTCTTTCTTACTTTTGAAAAGATAATATGCATAAGATGCTTAAGATTCATTAGGACAGTGTCAACTACAATGTGAAGTCCTGCATCATTTCTCTCCCATCCAGAAACTAATGACCATAATGACAGTAGGTAATGTTTGTTAAGCGCTGATCAAGTGCCAAGCTTTGCTGTAAGCACTTTATCCATGTTAATATTAGCTTAATTAATCCTCAAGAATTAGGAAGTAGGCACAATTATTACCCCCATTTTGCTAGTGTGGAAATCCTCAAAGGTTACCCTGGTACTGGACAATCGAGAGGACTTCTACATGGTGTACCTCAAAGGCCTGGACAGTGAGGTGTTACCCCCAGTATGGTGAAAGGGAGAAGCAAAACTCCCACCAGGGCCCAGTGTCCACAGCTCCCAGTCAAGAGCTGTTTCACATTTCCGGCGGGGAGGGTGGGAGGTCCAGCTTAGAGTGAGCATTTCCTCAGCTTTGCCTGGGACTTTCCCAATTTTAGCACTGGAAGTCCCAGATCTCAGGCAGTTCCTCAGTCATGGGCAGTCCTAGCTGGTTGGTCATTCTAGTCTAAGTAGTATTTATTGTGAGGAAAGTTGAGGGAGTTCATACCTGAAGCAGGTGGGTGGATGATCTACCTCGTGGTCATCAACGAGTTTGGCAGGACTTTCATCGTGAACTCTAGCAGTGAATGTCTTTTTGTAAACCCAACTGTATAAATGGTAAGGTGAGATCAGGGCTGCTGACTTACCCTCTCCACAAGGTCAGTAGGGTACCCCCTGTGTGGCAGAGAAAGATAAAAAGAGTAAGAGGCCTACCACTTGAGTTGCATTCTGATATATCAGGGCACAAAGGATGCTGATGAGGAACCAAACCAAACTCTCTGACTACAAACGTTCCTATCCTTTTTGACTTTTAATGTCATGCAATTTGAATATAATGTCCTGCTTCTACTCATAATAGGCGTACAAAATATTCTACTCTTCCTTGTTTCACCTGCAGTCAACAATCTAAGTTACTTCATTATCTATGTTGCACAGATTTAGGGCTTTTTTTGGGTGTGTTACCTGGAATTAATCTCATTACAACAAAGATAAAATGTCCCTTTAAGTAAAAATCAAAGATTGCATTTTTTTATTGAATAGTCTGGCAGTCTTGATATATTTAGAGTTACAAACAGAATGACTTTTCTTGTTGTTGTTCACTCAGTTACAAATTGCAAAAGCGATCAGAAAAACAGAGTCATTCCTGTTTCTTGCTGGATAGTGGGTGCCAAGAGAGGGAACAATGAAACTATGGTTTTCCTTTCAAAAAGAAACACAAGACATATGCCTGTTTGGTGAGATTTTATAAAGCTTGCCATAAAACTTCATTTGAAAATTACCCCACCTAAGAAATCATGATAAAAGTGGCCTGCTCCCAGAAATTCAAGTAAAAGAGTCAACCTGTTTTTGCCTCATATCAGTTTAGCCCTGGAATTGTGCTTAATGCATCACTAAGTGACTGAGGGAGTGAAATCGTTGACCAAAACTTGACAGAAGTGCAGTAAAGCTCAGGGCTATAGTGCAAAGCCATTGATTTTGCAATAATTGGTTTCTTTTCTGATCTAAAACAAAAGTGATTTTCACATGCCAGGGGATCTAATCTACTAATGGCGTTTATCCTTCAAGAACCATCATTTTCCTTGGAACACGCCATCCTATGTAATCCGAGCAATAAGAACATCAGAAACTGACTGGTGGGAGATGTGGCCCTGAAAACACTGAGGGCACTTTGTCCCCAAGACAGGGATCACTAGGGAGGGAGGAGATGTTCTGAACTCTAATCAGACAAATATATTACAAAATTTCCACCTCAGACTTTCTCATGGAAGAACTAAGAAATTATGTATTACCTTTAACTTGTTCTTTTTATTGAAACGGTGGACTTTCTGATTCTCCTCAACATATGTTTATTGACCATCAACTCCATAACTTGCAGCTGGCCCCTTTCAGAGCAACATCAAGGATGACCTTGCCTCTTCTCCATAAGAGCTGATGTCTTCCTGGCCTCATCTTCTACTTCTCTCACTCTTCATTGTTTGGCTCTTGCCACTCTGACTTCCTCACTTTTCCTCAAACATGCCAAGCTCTCTTGCTTCAGTGCTTTTCTACTTACTGTTTCTTCCACCTGAATAGCTCTTTTTCCAGATGTTTCACTTTATTGATTCCCCATTTAAATGTCACCCTCATGGGAGGGTGTCCTTTCCTGCCTACCACATAAGAGAGCACACACACTCACATTCATATGTGTATACCCTCTTAACTATTATTCTCTTACCCTATTTTACTTTTCTTCATATCCATTTCCTATCACATAAAATATATATACATTTATTTATGTCTTTATTAAATGTCTCCCCCCACTATCTTGTAAGCTCTGTGAGAGGAGAAAAATAGTCTCTTTTGTTTCCTGCTCTACCCCTTGTGCCAAGAACAGTGTCTGGCACTTTGTAAATATCCAGCAAATAACTGTGGAAAGAATGAATGAGTGAAGAGGTCAGGTAGACTGCTCTATTATTCACACCCAGGAGGTCAGTCTAACTCAGTGTTTTCATGCTCCCAAATCTTGAAGATCATGCATCAAATTCTAAGCTACTTCAGAAATCTTCAAGGCCAACAGTTTTACTCTGTCCAGCAAAAGACTTTGGGCACAGGGAGGATGAATGATCAGTTCTCTATTTCTCCCTCACCTCTTTTCCTATTTCCATCAACTACAACTCTGCTTTTAGCAGTTTTGTATAGTGGACTTCAGCAGGCTTCCCCTGTGGCTCAGTAGTAAAGAATCCACCAGCAATGCAGGAGATACAGGTTTGATCCCTGGGTCGGGAAGATCCCCTGGAGAAGGAAATGACAACCCACTCCGGTATTCTTGTCCAGAGAATCCCATGGACAGAGGAACCTGGTGAGATGCAGTTCATGGGGTCGAAAAGAGTTGGACATGACTGAAGCAACTAAGCACAGCACACAGCACATAGTGGACTTCAACAAAAGATACCTTATAAATATAGGATTTCTTGAGCTGAAATACACCAAGCAAAAAAAAGCAGAAAAAAAGAAAACTATTAATACTATTTTAGGGAATTTGGGTGAGGGATGTTAATCCTTTGCTTTAACACTTCTATCAGCATTTCTCAGGGAACCCGAAGAAGGATCTGAACTAGGTGAGTGAGTCTGTACTTAGTCTTGTGAAAGCTCAGCTTACTCCAACATAGAATCTGGTGGGAGGGAGGTCTTGAAACAAATCTAGACTTTAATCTTTTAACTGTTTTAGAAAATAGCCTTTAAAGGTAATATGATGTTAGGAAATTTTCATCTTAATCACTTTAAATTTCAGTGTTAGAAAAGTTGAGTCAAACACTAGTCATTGTTAACATACACCAGACATTTTTCCTGAAAAATCCTTATTTTGAGAGATCAAATTTGCATCATTAGCAGGGAAGCTATTAGAAAAACAACAGCACCTAAGACTTAAACAATAAAAAATTGTTTAGATTGTTACCAGTTGTCCACTGTTGACTGTTGAAATGAACAGCTGTGAGCTCTGTACTCCCAGTTTTCACATGGCCCACATGTCCTTGGGGGAATCCTACAGTTGTCATTTAAACAAACATCTTTGTCACGTTGGAAGAGGCATCTAATTTCATTCTGTGGGGGTGATGTGATCTGGGTCTTCACTAAACAATTGGAAGCATGTAGTACAGTTCAGAATCCTGTAGCGATCAAGGTTCTCCCTGTCCTTGGCATGCAATGTTAGTGCCCATTGAGAGGAATGAATGCCCCAGGCACCTATTTGGCAATGCTCTATACCTAGCACAGTGGTCAGTGGGGGAATTTTAAAGAAATTTGAGATCATCTCCGTAATCCTGTTCCTGCTGCCTTCAGAACAGAGTCAAACTTACTAGAAGAGAAGAGGCCTGCTCATTTGTTTTGAATTGCTTGGCTAGACACTGGCTCCTAATCGCCAGCTCTGTCTCAGCAGTTACTTTGTTCTTCAGGAGCTGCCCTGTTGCCTTCAGTGTCTTCTCATTTCAGTGTATTTTGTACACAACTTCAACACTTCAATCTTCCTACAATGGAAGTAGATTTGAAGCAGATTGAATTTGAAATCATAAGACGTGGGAGTATGTCTTACGATTTGTCTTAAAGATTATTAAAGATATGTCTTAAAGATTATTCCACTGACAAGTAGTAACAAAACCTCTACCACAGAGTTGTGGCAGGGATCAAATGAGATCACGTGGCTACAAAAGCAGTTTGTAAGGAGTAAAGATCAAAGGATCAAGGGACTTCCCTGGTGGTTCACTAAGACTGTACTCCCACTACAGGGGACACGGGGCTCATCCCTGATTGAGGAACTATGATCCCACATGCCAGGCAGCACAGCTTAAAAAAGGAAAAATAAAAAGAGTAAAGGTCAATACAAAACCAAAATAGTATTGGTATTAAGTTCTATTTTATTACGTGCCTCTTTGATAAGGAAAACCTTCCAGGGTTTCTTATTGCCTATGGAATAATGTCCACATGCATTAGCCTTTATTAAGAAGCCCTCTCCTTTATGGCCTATGCTTTATATCCTCTATACATAACCCATTCTTCAGGTAATCCAGGCTTTTCACTTCCCTGAACAAAGCCTTACTTTCCCATATCTGTTACCATTGTGAACTTAGTTCCTTTTTCCTGGAATGGTCTTCTACTTATTTTAGCCAATTGAAAACCTACTGTTCCTTTTTTAAAAAATTTTATTTCTTTCTTAATTTTTTTTTCTTTTCCTGAAGCTTTTCTCCTGTTTTCTTCTAAGACATGCGTAGTTTTAGGTCTTATATTTAGGTCTTTGAACCATTTTAATTTTTCTATATTGTGTAATAAAGGTTAACTCCATTCTTTTGGATGTTAAGTATACAGTTTTCCCAGTGGTATTTATGAAAAGACTATTCTTTCTCCAGGCTTCCCTGGTGGCTCTGACTGTAAAGAATCCACCTGTAGTGCAAGAGACCTGGGTTTGGTCCCTGAGTTGGGAAGATTCCCCTGGAGAAGGGAATGCAATCCACTGCAGTATTCTTACCTGGGGAATTCCTTGGACACAGAGCATGGTGGGCTACAGTCCATGGAGTCACAAAGAGTTGGACACGACTGATCAACTAACACTTTACTTTCATTTTTTTCTCCTGCTCCATTTAAAAATAAGCAAATATGTGTGTTAATTTATATACCCCTTTCCTAAATGGTAACATACTAATGCGTATCTTCAGGTAGCTTTTGTCATTTAACAATGTATTCTGGAGATCATGTGCTAGAGACCTTCCCCCTCACCCCCTTTCTTTTAATTGATCATGTGATATTCTATTTTTTTGAGTGGACCCTGTTTTATTCAACACGTTTCCTATTGATGGACTTTGGGTTTTTTCCAGTTTTGATATTATGCATAAGGCTGCAGTGAATAGGGGAGAAGGCAATGGCACCCCACTCCAGTACTCTTGCCTGGAAAATCCCATGGACTGAGGAGCCTGGTGGGCTACAGTCCACGGGGTCGGGAGTCGGACAGACTGAGCCACTTCACTTTCACTTTTCACTTTCATGCATTGGAGAAGGAAATGGCAACCCACTCCAGTGGTCTTGCCTGGAGAATCCCAGGGACGGCGGAGCCTGCTGGGCTGGCGTCTATGGGGTCGCTCAGAGTCGGATACGACTGAAGCGACTTAGCAGCAGCAGCTGCAGTGAATAGACTTGAGCATATGTCTTTTCATTTTTTGATGGTGTATCTTACATACATTCCAGGAGGTGGGACTGCTGAGTCTCAGCAATACAAGGGAAAGATATGTCTAATTTTGTTAAATATTGCCAAGTTCTTTGCCATAAAGTTTGTACCATCTTACATTCTCAACAGCAATGTTTATGAGAGCCTGATTCTCTACATTGTTTACAGTAGTGTTTATTGTCACGTTTTGGAATTTTGTGATTCTCATTAGTGGGAAATGATATATCACCTACTAATTTTTTAAGGCTCAACTCAAGTACTATGTCTTATTAGTTTGAATCAGGCATGTGTAACTTGTTAAACCCAATATTATACTGTGGCTATAAGGATACATGCATGAGCACCCCACCCCTGTAAGCAAGAAGCTTTCTGAATGACTGAAAGTACTGTCTAATTGATGTTTTAAAAAAAGTTTCAAGGGCTTGGAAAATTGTTGGTATTCATTGCATGTTTGCTGAAGGAGAGATAAATGAATAGGCTTAGAATTAGGAACTTGTTTTTATATACCATTTTAGAGTCTATGATTATGTTTATGATTGTTTCCAGTGGGTGTGTTTATCTATTTGGTGGGACCCACGGGAAATTCAGGTGACTGTTGTGTGTTTTTTTTTCTTTGTCTGAGAAAAGATGTTCAGAGAGATGTAGACTTTTTTCCTCTGAACCCTCCCAGAGAATGTAGTTCTTTGGCAAATGTATTTTATTTTTCTATTTATGTTTCAACTTATAAAGTTCTTTCTTGTCTGTTGTTTGTTTTCAGCCTCATAACAGTGGTGAGACACATGTGTTATCATTCTGCTTCTGGATGAAAGCCCTGTGACTCAGAAAAGTTTAGTAACTTGATCAAAGTTACAGAGACAACAGAAGCAGAGCCAGGCCTCAAACTCAGGTCTTCTGATGCCAAAGCCAGCGTTCTTTCTTGTACACCACAACTGGCATCTGGAACCTAGTAAGAGTTTTATACTTTTTTCTGTTGTTTTTCTTTAGATAGGACCAGCTTTGAAAATCTTATTTTAAAAATAAAGTCCCAGGTTCGATGCACGATGCTGGATGCTTGGGGCTGGTGCACTGGGACGGCCCAGAGGGATGGTATGGGGAGGGAGGAGGGAGGAGGGTTCAGGATGGGGAACACATGTATACCTGTGGTGGATTCATTTTGATATTTGGCAAAACTAATACAATTATGTAAAGTTTAAAAATAAAATAAAATTAGAAAAAAAAAAAGAATACAGAAAAAAAAATAAAGTCACTTAGGTCATATTTTCCTTTTAATATGTTATGTAACATGATATCTTATATGTATAATATGATAAAGAAAGAAGTATTATATAAGGTATACACATATGTATACCTCTCTTACAATTTCATCCATTTCACATGCTAGCAAGGTAATGCTTAAAATCCTTCAAGCTAGGCTTTAACAGTATGTGAACTGAGAATTTTCAGATGTACAAGCTGGGATTTAGAAAAGGCAGAGGACCCAGAGACCAAATTGCCAACATCCTTTGGATCAGAGAGAAAGTAAGAGAATTCTAGAAAAACATCTACTTTTGCTTCATTAACTGAACCTTTTACTGTGTGGATTACAACAAACTGGAAAATTCTTAAAGAGATGAGAATACTAGACCACTTGCCTGTCTCCTGAGAAGTCTATATGCAGGTCAAGAAGCAATAGTTAGAATCGGACAAGGAACAATGGACTGGCTCAAAATTGGGAAAGGAATACAAGGCTGTATATTGTCACCCTGTTTATTAAACTTAAATGCAGAGGACATCATGTGAAATGCTGGGCTGGATGAAGCACAAAGAGAAATCAAGATTGCCTGGAGACATATCAACAACCTTAGATATGCAGATGATACCACTCCAAGTGGCAGGAAGCAAAGAGGAACTAAAGAGCCTCTTGACGTAGGTGAAAGAGGAAACGCTGGCTTAAAACTCACCAAAAACTAAGATCATGGTGGCATCCAGCCCCGTCACTTCATGGCAAATAGATGAAAAAGTGGAAACAGTGACAGACTTTATTTGCTTGAACTCCAAAATCACTGTAGATGGTGATTACATCCAGGAAATTAAAGGACTCTTGCTCTTTGGAAGAAAAGCTATGACAAACCTAGTTCAGTTCAGTTCAGTTGCTCAGTTATGTTCAACTCTTTGTGACCCCATGGTATGCAGCACTCCTGGCTTCCCTGTCCATCACCAACTCCTGGAGCTTACTCAAACTCATGTCCATCGAATAGGTGATGCCATCCAACCATCTCATCCTCTGTCATCCCCTTCTCCTCCTGCCTTCAATCTTTCCCAGCATCAGGGTGTTTTCCAATGAGTCAGTTCTTCCCATCAGGTGGCCAAAGTATTGGAACTCCAGCTTCAGCATCAGTACTTTCAATGAATATTCAGGACTGATTTCCTTTAGGATTGACTGCTTGTATCTCTTTGCAGTCCAAGGGACTCTCAAGAGTCTTCTCCAAGACCACAGTTCAAAAGCATAAATTCTTTGGCGCTCAGCTTTCTTTATGGTCCAACTCCCACATCCATACATGACTACTGGAAAAACCATAGCTTTAACTAGACGGACCTTTGTTGGCAAAGTAATGTCTCTGCTTTTTAAAAATGCTCTCTAGGATGGTCATAGCTTTTCTTCCAAGGAGCAAGCATCTTTTAATTTCATGGCTGCAGTCACCATCTGCAGTGATTTTGGGGCTCAAGAAAATAAAGTCTGTCACTGTTTCCATTATTTCCCCATCTATTTGCCATGAAGTTATGGAACCGGATGCCATGATCTTTGTCTTTTGAATGCTGAGTTTTAAGCCAGCTTTTTCACTCTCCTCTTTCACTTTCATTAAGAGGTTCCTCAGTTCCTCTTCACTTTCTGTCATAAGGGTCTGTATATCTGAGGTTATTGATATTTCTCCCAGCAATCTTGATTCCAGCTTGTGCTTCATCCAGCCCGGCATTTCACATGATGTACTCTGCATAGAAGTTAAATAAGCAGGGTGACAATATTCAGCCTTGACGTACTTCTTTCCTGATTTGGAACCAGTCTATTGTTCCATGTCCGGTTCTAACTTGCTGTTTGACATGTATACAGATTTCTCAGGAGGCAGGTAAAGTGGTCCGATATTCCCCTCTCTTTAAGAATTTTCCAGTTTGTTGAGATCCACACAGTCAAAGACTTTGGCAAAATTAAGAATGTTAAAATTAACTAAGGGACTTCTTAGGTGGCTCAGTGGTGAAGAATCTGCCTGCCAATGCTGGAGATACAGGAGATGCAGGTTTGATCCCATGGAGAAGAAGATAGCAACCCACTCCAGTATTCTTGCCTGGAAAATACCATGAACAGAGGGTGTGATGGGCTATAGTCCACAGGGTCACAAAGAGTCTCACATGTAAAAACAAGCTACAGATTAAAGGGTATCTGGAACACATAAATTCAACAAAGGCCCTGTATCCGGAATATGTGAACTGATACAACTCAGTAAGAAAATGCAATTTAATAGAAAAATGGGCAAATAGACTCAATAACCACTTTAAAACGGGAATATCCAATTGGTCAACAAACATATGATAAGGTGGACAATCTCATTAGTCAAAATAGAAATGCAAATTAAAAATGCAAAGAGATGTCCCTGCCCCTACATTTGCATATTTTTTTGCATACATTTGTGTGTGTGAAGGTTGCTCAGTCCTTCACTCTTTTCAACCCCAAGGACTATAGCTTTCCAGGCTCCTCTGTCCATGGAATTCTCCAGGCCAGAATATTGGAGTGGGTAGCTGTTCCCTTCTCTAGGGGATTTTCCTAACCCAGGGATTGAACTCAGGTCTCCCGCACTGCAGGTGGTTTCTTTACCATCTGAGCCACCAGGGAAGCCCACATATGCCTCAGAATGGCTGAAATTAAGGCAAAATAATGAGGATTGCTAAGGAAGTAGAGCACCTGGAACTCTCATACAGTTGCCAGTGGGAATGGAAACTAGTTTAACCAATTTGGAAAGAGTTTGCTGATGGCTCAGGGGTAAAGAATCAGCCTGCAATACAGGAGCTTCAGGAGATGTGGGTTGGATCCATGGGTCAGGAAGATCCCCTGAAAGAGCAAATGGCAACCCACTCCCGTATTCTTGCCTGGAAAATTCCATGGATAGAGAAGCCTGGTGGGCTATAGTCCAGGGAATCACAATGAGCTGGACATAACTGAGGACACACAGCAGCTTGTGAGCTAGCAATTCCTCTCTTAGGTGTATATGTCCAACAGAAGTCTACCCCCATTTGTGCCAGGAGACAGGTATAGGAAAGTTTATAACAACTTTATTCATAAGCTTCAACATAGGAACAAGCTAAATGTCGTTAACAGGAGAATGTATTTTCCATTGAAAAATAATATATAAATGTATGCTTATTAATTTTATAACCAAGAAAATCTATCACATATTTACATTCCTGTATTTTAAAAACACCTGTATGACTGGACACCAGACTATAACCAAATACATTTATTGACTGAGTTAACTTAATTTGAAGAATTTTAATTTTTGAGTGAGTTATTTTCTGTTCAGTTCAGTCGCTCAGTCGTGTCCAACTGTCTATGACCGCATGGACTTCAGCACGCCAGGCTTCCCTGTCCATCACCAACTTCTGGAGCTTACTCAAACTCATGTCCATCACGTCGGTGGTGCCATCCAATCATCTCATCCTCTGTTGTCCCCTTCTCCCACCTTCAATCTTTCCCAGCGTCAGAGTCTTTTCCAGTGAGTCAGTTCTTCGCATCAGGTGGCCTAAATATTGGAGTTTCAGCTTTAGCATCAGTCCTTCCAATGAATATTCAGGACTGATCTCCTTTAGGATGGACTAGTTGGATCTCCTTACAGTCCAAGGGACTCTCAAGAGTCTGCTCCAACACCACAGTTCAAAAGCATCAATTCTTCACTTCTCAGCTTTCTTTATAGTCCAACTCTCATATCCGTGCATGACTACTGGAAAAACTATAGCTTTGACTAGATGGACCTTTGTTGGCAAAATAGTGTCTCTGCTTTTTAATATGCTGTCTAGGTTGGTCATAGCTTTTCTTCCAAGGACCAAGTGTCTTTTAATTTCATGGCTGCAGTCACCATCGGCAGTGATTTTGGAACCCAAGAAAATAAAGTCTGTCACAGTTTCTATTGTTTCCCCATCTATTTGCTATGAAGTAATTGGACAGGATGCCATGATCTTAGTTTTCTGAATGTTGAGTTTTAAGCCAACTTTTTCACTCTCCTCTTTCACTTTCAGCAAGGAGCTCTTTAGTTCCTCTTTGCTTTCTGCCATAAGGGTTGTGTCATCTGTATATCTGAGGTTATTGATATTTCTTTCAGCAATATTGATTCCAGCTTGTGCTTCATCCAGCCTGGCATTTTACCTGATGTACTCTGCATAGAAGTTAAATAAGCAGGGTGAAAATATACAGCCTTGACATATTCTTTTCCCAATTTGGAACCAGTCTGTTGTTCCATGTCCAGTTCTAACTGTTGCTTCCTGACCTGCATACAGACTTCTCAGGAGGCAGGTCAGGTGTTCTGGTATTCCCATCTCTTTCAGAATCTTCCACAGTTTATTGTGATCCACACAGTCAAAGGCTTTGGTGTAGTCAATAAAGCAAAAGTAGATGTTTTTCTGAAACTCTCTTGCTTTTTTGATGATCCAGCAGATGTTGGCGATTTGATCTCTGGTTATTCTGCCTTTTCTAAATCCAGCTTGAACATCTGGAAGTTCATGGTTCAGATACTGTTGAAGCCTGGCTTGAAGAATTTTGAGCATTACTTTGCTAGCATGTGAGATGAGTGCAATTGTGTGGTAGGTTGAACATTCTTCCAGGTTATCAAAAATCCTTTAATTTCTCTGTGTAACTTTTCATATAACTTGTGAGAACTTTGAGAGGATAGAAATAATGAGAAAAGGATTTTTGTTTTCAAAGTCAAATCTCACTTTTTGTACAGTTATTTAGGACTGCGATAGAAGAGTTTATATTATAGTTTTAAGTTGACTTTTTATCTTTCCTTGCTTCATTACACTTTAAAGGCTTTTGTGTTAATAAATAACCATATATGATGGCTTTCATAAGCAACTACCACCACTATCACTAACCAAAAACGCAGAAGAAAATTGTTGTATCTCTTCAAAAATCCAGCATTATGGATGCCTCTAAGAAGCCTCCTACAGGAACAATGTTCTCATTATCTGTCCCTTCACGGGTGTTGCAGTGTATTTAGCTGGAAGTACATACATCTTTTAGTGTCCGACGTTCTCATTGTTTTATTCTAGGACTTTGGATTATTGAAGATAAAACAATTATAGATCATTTTATTTATCAGTTTAAGTGTATTTTGAGCTTACTGATACACCATGCAAGAAAAAAGTTTGCTTTTAATTTAGGGAACATATTTATTTTTTGATTCTTTTGCACTTACATTTGTGGATTCGTTTTTATTAAAAAGAAGTAGAGTTAGCTTGAAAAAAGTGTGTAAAATATTCTTTCCAAAAATGCCTTATTAAAAAAAAGTTTTTAAAAAGTAGTATAAGATGGACAAATATTCTTCTAATACTAAAAGAAAAGAAATTTGAAAGCTGAGATTCTGCTCTATTAATTTTTCTAAAAATATGTATTAAATTCTGAGACCTTTGGATAGTGATACCATAACATTTATGATGAAATTAGAAATTTTGATAGAAGGGAAAAAAACTTTTGGGCCAAATTAGTAACTCTTTTTGTCAGCTAATGTAGAACTTATTGTTGTTAGAAATATGTTGTCTCAAGGCAGTTAAAAAGCACAATTATTCCTGTAAGTTTTCTTTCTATATTTGATTGTGTGCTTTACACTTGCTTTTTAGGGACGCATGTTGAGACATCTGGCTTCCTTAGTCTTAGATTTTGGAACTATTTTGGTCTCATTTCAATTGTAAACTCTCCAGCTAATTGTAATGTGTCAGTAATTTTGAGTATTTACAGTAAAAAGAATAAGGACACACACTGTATTCATTTATGACACGGATGGGAGCCATCCAAATGCCCACTCTCGTTTCTGGCAGGTCACTTTGCCTCTGGTTTTGTGTTGTGTCTCAGCTTGGGGAACTCACCTCTGTCGTTGTTCAAAATTTCAATCTACGTTTCTGAAGAAGAATGCTAATCTTAGTTCACCTATACTAAGAGCACTGATTAGGTATTCTTTCTCTAAGAATGTTGCACTTAAAGTATGAGATTTAGAAGGTAACTAGTTCTAGGCACAAAGGTCAGCCAATCTGTTTATAAAACAGGATTGAGAAATAACCAGCTGTAGGCACTAAGTTCAGCCTACCAGCATGTACTCTAAAATCAGTTCTGAGTCATCTGCCCTGTGTGTTTGGCACCCTTGTTTACAGCACATCTTGAGCCTTCTCATGTAGCAACGCTACTGATAAATAGTCTACCCTTTCTGACAGCATGGATGAGGAAAGGACAACCTGGTCTTGGTTGATAAAATGTTGATATATGTGGTGAAGGAAAGTCTTGCACAATTATCTAAAATGCCTCTGTGTGTATGCATTTGTGTGTGCACACTTGCTTTATGTGCTGTGTAATGATTCATGTTCTAGGAGGGTGTTTTATTCTCTTAGAGAACTGGCAGCCAGCCCGCCCTCCCTCTCAGAAATGGGAAATTTCTTGAGCTAATTTAGACATACAGCCTATGTTTTTACACCACAAAGCTGCAACTCTCTGTCCAGACAGCACTGCCAATTATCTGTGATATTTCTATTCAGCATAGACTTTAAAAAAAGCCAGATATTTTTATTAGCCTGTTTTGCATATAGGCTTTTAGGATAATTGTATATTAATATCACTTTTAAAGAAGAAAGGAGTTATTTAAAGAAATGACCTGATTGTCTTGATAAAGAAAATAACATAGTTACAGTCCATTTTCTGAAAATTTGCCCTTGGGTTTGATTGCAGGCTGGAAGGTGAAAACTTTTGGATTAAATTCCAAACTCTAGAACAGTAGGATTTAGGCCAAATAATTTACTCTTTCTATATCTTTGTTTTCCAATCTGTTAAACAAGAATCAAAGCATTTACTATCTCTTACAGGGAAATAAAGCATTGGTAAATAAAAATGCATTTGCTGTGTTTAAAGGGCGAAGCCACACACCATTTTTCAGTGTGCTCCTTCCTTCTGGCACCAGAGACTCCTTTGTGGTCATCATATTTCTCATTGTTAAGAAAAAAACATATCACTGTGATGAGAATCTAGAGAGAAATTCTGTGCCATGCACAGCTTAGTTATCCAATAAACAGGCAAAATTAAGACAGATTTTGTGAAAATTGTTTTGTGTTTTCTGAATTAGGAGAAGGCACAATTTTCTTAGAGGACAGAAACATGCAGAAATGGGCTAGAATGATCTGTTAGATCAGATCAGATCAGTCACTCAGTCGTGTCCGACTCTTTGCGACTCCATGAATCGCAGCACGCCAGGCCTCCCTGTCCATCACCAACTTCCGGAGTTCACTCAGACTTCATGTCCATCAAGTCAGCGATGCCATCCAGCCATCTCATCCTCTGTCGTCCCCTTCTCCTCTTGCCCCCAATCCCTCCCAGCATCAGAGTCTTTTCCAATGAGTCAACTCTTCTCATGAGGTGGCCAAAGTACTGGAGTTTCAGCTTTAGCATCATTGCTTCCAAAGAAATCCCAGGGCTGATCTCCTTCAGAATGGACTGGTTGGATCTCCTTGCAGTCCAAGGGAGTCTCAAGAGTCTTCTCCAAGACCACGGTTCAAAAGCTTCAATTCTTCGGCGCTCAGCCTTCTTCACAGTCCAACTCTCACATCCCTACATGACCACTGGAAAAACCATAGCCTTGACTAGATGAACCTTTGTTGGCAAAGTGATGTCTCTGCTTTTGAATATGGTATCTAGGTTGGTCATAACTTTCCTTTCAAGGAGTAAGCGTCTTTTAATTTCATGGCTGCAGTCACCATCTGTAATGATTTTGGAGCCCAGAAAAATAAAGTCTGACACTGTTTCCACTGTTTCCCCATCTATTTCCCATGAAGTGATGGGACCAGAGCCATGATCTTCATTTTCTGAATGTTGAGTTTTAAGCCAACTTTTTCACTCTCCACTTTCACTTTTAGGAGAATCACAAATAGAGATTGGGAGGAGGTAGCATTTACTCTTTTGAGGATCTTTTAAACAAGCAAATAAAAACATGCAAACAAAATAGTTTATAGAGGCAGGAGGATTGTTTTTTTGTCACTTTTTAAGAGGAGATTTTAATTGACAGTGTGCTTGAGTGAGTTATTGGGCCTGCCACCGATTAATTTAGGGTGTCAGTCTATGTGCCAAGCTGATTACTATGTGTTAGGCACTAAAAAATGAATAATAAACAATTGTTTGCCCTCAAGGTCTTCTTAACCTCCCTGAGAGAGAAATACAAATAATTACAATAAGATGTGATAAGTGCTAGACTAGTAGCAAAATCCTGTGCTGTGATTACACATTTTGCCTGGGGTGGTTGGGACTGCATTTGACCTTGGAGAGTGAGAGGGAGTTAGGCAGAAGAGGCCATTTCACTCAGAGGGCAGAGCGTGAAAGGAGGCCTGAAGAAGTGAACGTCAGTGGAGCGTGGGGATATGTTAGAGAGAAGAGAGTAAGTGCTTAAAGGTCAGAAGCCCCAGGTTTGATAACCTTGCTGGTGGTCATTCGCTGACTGTATGATTTAGGGCACATTGCTGAGCCTCTCTCAGCCTCAGTTGCTACATCTATAATATGGGGACATTATTATGTATCCTGAAGGATTCTTGTGAATGAAATGAACCAATAAATCTAAAGGACCTGGAACTATACAAGGAGAGAGTTAACGTTCAGTAAGTGGTCACTATTGTTTCATCTTTTTAAATGAGCTGCAGCTGCTGCCCTGGAACTGCAAATTGTTCAAAATATCATGGGCTTATTTGGGAGGGGATTCTCAACATAAATCATCCATAAAATGTAAATAATACCTACTTTCAGGGTTGTTTTGAAGATCCAGAGTTAATATTAAACACAGGTCCAATAATAGTACTCAATAAACAGTAGTTAAAAATTATGATGACACTTCTCTCTCTCAAAGGCCAAAATATATGTATATTTCCACACTCATATTGAAGAAATTGTGAATTTTCATTTGCACACAGAATTGTAAATTTTTGTGGTTTAGCACCTTCTGCTAAACCAGAGGCAGAAAATCATTTTTTTGTTTTTTATAGAAAATTACTTTTGACAGTATGTTATTTATCCACCATAGGTAATGTGTTATATTAATTAATATTTTTATGTGAACTGGTATAGTCATCAAACCATGTTTGTTTTTCCATTTCTGTGTTCCAATGCTTGTCACAGTACCAGGCACTCAGTAAATGCTTAGAGAAATACTTGCTACATGAATTAGTGGGTAACTCTCTAGCTAGTCTCTCAAACGTATATATTTTTTTTAATGGAGTAAAACAGTTTTAGGTCTTGAAATTGCCTTTTGAAAACAAGGTTCCCAAACCATTTAAACAATTGAACACACACAAATACGTATTCTATCAGCTTGTGGAGAGGATCATGCTGCTCCAAAATCTTTGTTTGCCTGAAAGTTGCATTCGTCCAACTTGTAATTATAATTGTAAACAATTATTATGTCCATGATTATTATTATGACATTCCTAATGAGCATTTTTGTAGAGGTCAACCTGTTATATCAATAAACCAGGACTAGAATATCTTATGTGTTCATATTTCTTCTTCCTAGTACTATATTTACACACCAGAAATGGTAGAAAAATCTAGGACTTTTTTTTTTAGCTGCTCCTTGTGGCATGTGGGATCTTAGTTCCCTAACCATGGCTCCTGCAGTGGAAGCACCGTGTCTTAACCACTGGACCACCAGAGAAGTCCAGTCCAGCACTTCTTAAGTTTCCCAAGGAACCCTTCTTACCTTTTACTCTACCCAGTTGCATAATGCTTTTGAGATGTTACATTTCCAGTGTTTTTCCATTTTTAAAATTAGTTTTATTAGTTAAATTAGTTTTATTATTTTTAATTTATTTAAAAAGATTTTTACTGAAATTTTCTTTCCAGTTTAATTATGAGTATTGATAATAATGGAATTGGTTGCATGTAGCCTGGCTCAAATTGACCCTTACTCTCTGACTTAAAAATGCTGGTTTGTAAGGGAAAAACCAGCATGGATGCATAAGAATTTCCTTACTGCACATTAAGCAGCTATAGCCTCAGAGTACCAATTATCTCTCCCACTAACTTCTAAACAGAACTGGACCCAAGTCATGCTGTTGCAGGAAGGCGGACCCCTTCCAGGGCCTGAAACTGGGCTCTTGTCTAACACTAGGAAATGAATTGTCTGAGGAGACACATGTGCTGACAAAGCAAGAGATTTTATTGGGAAAAAGCACCTGGATGGAGAGCAGTAGGGTAAGGGAACCCAGGAGAACTGCTCTGCTACATGGCTCGCAGTCTCGGGTTTTATGGTGATGGGATTAGTTTCAGGGTGGTCTTTGGCCAATCATTCTAATTCAGAGTCTTTCCTGGTGGTGCACATATGGCTCAGCCAAGATGGATGCTAGCGAGAGGGATTCTGGGAAGTGGACAGATGTGGTGTCTCCTTTTGACCTTTCCTGAACTCTTCCGGTTGGTGGTGGCTTATTAGTTCCATATTCCTTATCAGGATCTCCTGTCATAAAACAACTCATGCAAATGGTTACTGTGGTGCCTAGCCAGGGTGGGTGGTTTCAATCAGTGTGCTTCCCCTAACAACTCCCCTGAGAGACTTTGTACTCAAGATTCTTCTTGGGAATTGGGGCGGAGGTCTCTTTCTTCTGTAACTTCTTCCTGCTGTGCCTGGGTGTAGGCCTGCCTAGCAGAGCAGAAGTCTCTCTATACCAGATCTAAGTCAAGGTATTTTTTGCCTGAAACCAGCATTCACCCTTGTAATAACAGCAATTTAGTTTGAAACTGTTGGCCCTTCTCAGAGATGAAATAGACAGGGGCCAAACAGGAGATCTAACAGGATGGTCATCTCTGGTTCCCGGAAACAGAAGGCAACATTTCGGGTGAGGATTGCAGGGTTTGTGACCCTTTTTGATTGGTTGGTGGTGAGGCAACAGAGCTGTGCTCCAGGAATCTTGTGTTCAGTCTGAAGTTACCATCCTCCACCTGGGTGGGGGCTCAGAAACATTGTTGTGCATATTTCTTTGAGTAGGAACCAGGACTCTGTCTGGAGGCTGTACCAACCTTTGATTGTTTCTCCTGTTTCTGTATCCCCTCCTTCCCTGATTAGCAATTGTTTGAATCCACCCTTTGGAACTCAGAGAAGGTCAAGGAGGCTGAATGAAGCCTGTATCCTACAGACAAGAAATGGAGAACACGGAACAGATCTCTACTCCAGAGCCCCACAGAGTTCTACTCAGTTTTAATTTAGGGAACTAGGCAACTATGAGGAGAAGGCAATGGCACCCCACTCCAGTACTCTTGCCTGGAAAATCCCATAGACAGAGGAGCCTGGTAGGCTGCAGTCCATGGGGTCGCCAAGAGTTGGACACAACCGAGCAACTTCACTTTCATTTTCCACTTTCCTGCATTGGAGAAGGAAATGGCAACCCACTCCAGTGTTCTTGCCTGGAGAATCCCAGGGACGGGGGAGACTTGTGGGCTGCCGTCTATGGGGTCGCACAGAGTCGGACACGACTGAAGTGACTTAGCAGCAGCAGCAGGCAAATATGACTGTGATAACTTCCTGTCAAAATGGAGCATAGAACTGCCTCAGCTTGGAGTATAGACACTGAATTGGAAGTATTTCTGAGTTCCAAGTTCTAGATCTGAGTCTTGTATGATTAAAATCTCAATCCCTTGGTCTGCCATTTTGGTGTAACAGGCCCAATTAGAAGTAGTTGGAGGAGTGATAACTGGAATTTAGTAGACAAAATAAATCTCATTTCTTTTTAGAAGAATAGGCCTGAAACCCAGTCTGGACCTGGCACTTCAGAGATACTTGTAGCCAGGTAGCCAGTTGCCTAGTTTTATAAAAAGTAAGGTTCTAGTTACTAGCTTCCAGCAGACATTGTTTTGAGAATGGTGGCATCCAAGCCTGACATGACTCAGAAAACTGAAGTGTTTAGCAATACAAGGTCTAATCTGAAAGTACACCCATAGCGTCACCTAGTTATTTCCCAGGATATCTGAATCATAGCTACTCTATTTTGACTTTTAATTGTAAACTTTTCCTTAATAGCCAAAGCAGATTTCACCATTAATGACATCAGTGTTTCTCTAGGTATGAGAAGATGCAAGAATTGGGACTCAAAAAATCTTCTTCTGAAAAGATCTAACTATCTGAAGGCCTGTTCTGCCAGTTTTTCCCAGAGCACAGTGCCTCATTCCTGATTTTCACCCTGAACTCCTTTCAGGGGTGTTGAAAGTCAGCAGTTGCAGCGGCCATGATTTAATCTTTGTAGATGTAGATGGCAAGTGTCAGTCTTCAGTTGGTAGAGCCCCTTTTTGCTCATAAACTTGACCATGATTTTGAGGGGGGCATTTCATGACCATTTTATCCCATGGTGCTGAGAATATCCATTCTCAGGTTTGGCAAAGATTTTGTTGACAGGCCACTCAATGTGCTGTTACTGGACTAGGCCATAAAACAGTATCCAAAATTCTCTGGACCACCTGTCTTACTAGCCTTTTGGTCCAGGAAAATATTCCCTCTTGTTGCTTCTTCCCACATCTAGAGTTACACTGTTACCATCATCAATCTCATATGGGACTATATATTATTCTATTAGACACACATTTGACAGTGTAAGAAACAGCAATTTTGTAAAACAGGTAAAATACAAATAACATAGCCAGCAGTATTAGTAAAGTCACAAGTAAGACTTAAGAGCTTCCATTAGATGTAGCCCAGTATATCTCAGGTCATGTGACTTAGTCGGCTCTGTAGGATTTTTATCTTCCAGGGAAATTATATATTGGCACCATCTATAAGGCACATAGCCCAGCTTTCTAGTGTTAGTACATTGATTGTCCTTAGTATGATTTAATTGTTTCCAACACAGAGGAGACTTTAAGCCTAAATTACCGTAGCCTGGTGTTATCTATATAAATCCATCCCATAATTGTGGGAGATTTTTTCCTCCTTTGCTGAAACTTTTCTTGTTGCTCTGATTGAGCTTGAGTAATAAAAAAAAAAGCTCAAATTTATGGCCAGAGTCAGAGCAGGCATTATTAATTGGCCTGGTGTGGGGATCCCATCTAGTAACATCACAGTGACCTGAATATGACTATAATTTTTTTTTTAAGTAAATTTTCTCAGGGCCAACAAGTTAGAGTCTTGTAGTAGAGAAATTTACCAAGGTAACCCAGAACTAGACACAGGTAATTGGCTACAAACCCAACAATTGAACTGATTTCTAAAACTAGCATAGAATCAGGCCTATGATAGAAAAGCATTTGATTTATATGCAAGGGTCTAAGAAGTCAAGAAAACATAAATGATCATATGAATCAGGTCCAGCATCTTGGGCAAGCTGTCTACCTCTGATGTCATTGTCTTCTCATCCGGGTGTAGTGTAGTTTCTCCTGCTTGAGTATCATTTTAAGGTGAGATCAGGTCAGCTGTCTTCTCTATAGACCAATCCAGTGTAGGGGCCTTTGGAAGTGGGAATTAATCTAAGAGTTAATTTCCCTTCAGTTTCATTATGCATGAACTAGTTAAGAGTACCTGATAAAAAAGTCCTTCCATCCAGGTTGGAGACAGTCCCTTAAATTATGTCTTTTTCCAGTCCCGGTTGCAGGTCATGAGGCATCTGATCTTCATCCAAAGATAGATTACTGAGATAAGCTTCAGAAACAAACTTAGGGTGTTCTTTAAGAATTCAATTAGATTGTACATTAATATCACATAACAGCAAAGAACTATATAAGAGGTGAGTCTTACTAGATGCAGACCTCCATTAACAAACTGGGATTTAACATTTTTTTGAAATATCTTTTTCTCCCTAAATTTACCCTCATTTTTATCAAATACAACCAAATTAAGGCTAGTTTGTTTGCAAAATAGGTCTGTTCTCACTAATTTTGGTCTGATGATTTATATAACCATAATTGATTATAGACTTTTTATTTTGCTGAAACATTTATAGAGTCTCAGACTGAACTTTTAAAGTAAAACAGGGCTGGGAAACTCACATCAAAGGCTTATCACAGATTTTGCCTAGCAAATCTAGGTGAATTCTTCACTTTTTAAGGTCTCAAAAATTTCTTGAGATTTTTGTACCTGTGAGATAAACTTCCTAACTCATTTGATAAACTTATTGGAAACTTAAGAATTTCCAATTTTTGGAGGAGTCAGATAGAGAGAAAATATAATTGTTTTGTTTATAATGTTTAATTTTACCAAAGTATTGTCATAATTAGTTTGAGAGGAAGATTTTCCCTACTCCCTGAAAACCTAAGATTCAAACCTATAATTTTTCAGATAGAAACCATAAAAGTTATAAGCATATTCGCTGGTTCATTTAGTCATTTTGTTAACTTTTGTGAAGTCATCAGGTTTTCCATTAGAATACCAGGACATATCAGAATGTTAAGAACTCCTTATAATTTCTAGGATATCTGTATTAGTAATTTTACCATACATTATAACATGAGCGGATTTATTACTCATTTGATAATCTTTTTCATGTAATTTAACCAACCAAATAAACAGTTTAATATCTCTCTTTGGGATGTTTCAGGAGCCCTCTGAAGCACCCCAAAGTTAGCTAGAGGTCCAAGGAGCTTCAAAAGAATTCTATTTAGGAAGTTTTATCGAAAAGATCAATTAAAAGGGTTTAGAACATTTGGTCAGATTTAGTCAATGTTGATGGGTGTATCATTTAGCTTGTTGATATGTCACAATGGGCCTAAATACCAATGCTCAAGGTCTAGTGAAAGTCAGCTCAGCCATCTTGGACCTAGTTGACTCTAACCAGTTTTCTTATGACTGGGTCATTTCTAACAAAATCCATTTATCTAACTAATTGTAATCCAATTTTAGAAAATCCTGATCATGCATAATTCTTTTTAGTATTTTTTCATACCATTTTCTTTTTTTTTTTTTTAACTGAAAACACACTTCCTACTTTCCTTTAACAACCAAGAACTTTTATATTAGCATTTTATAGATTGGTGAACATAAATACCAGTGATAATTTCTAAAACCCTTGCTTTCTTAGAACATTTTAGGATGGCACCAAACATTATTCATTTATAGTCCCAAATCTCTTTAGTTTCTCTGTAAAAGGAAATTAGTGTTTAGTAGTAAATGTTTCAAAATCTTATTTTATTTGGAAATGACCTAACTATTCAATAGACTTCCAACACTTAGCACACTTGGCACAACCCTTAGATATTTAAGTTACGCCAATCTGGAGAGACTATTTTAGACAGATATTTCTAAAGAAAAATTATTCTTAATAGAGTTTATATAAAAGCTCATATCTCATTTACATTTTTTAGAAGTTTCTTCACTCAAGGTAATTTCCTTGTTGATAAACTTGTAACAGATATAACATTTAACTTATATTAAACCTAGGTACAATGAAAATATTCTACTTAATGTTAATTACTCTAAGACATGTCTATATTAGCTAGGTCAACAAACAAACATTAGTATCAGGTATTTAATACTGAATATTTACCAGTTCACATGAACCTGGAATTTATTGTTTAATTTAGAATTATTTGATTTGTAAGCAGAGAAGGCGATGGCACCCCACTCCAGTACTCTTGCCTGGAAAATCCCATGGATGGAGGAGCCTGGTAGGCTGCAGTCCATGGGGTCGCGAAGAGTCGGACATGACTGAGTGACTTCACTTTCACTTTTCACTTTCCTGCATTGGAGAAGGAAATGGCAACCCACTCCAGTGTCCTTGCCTAGAGAATCCCAGGGACGGGGGAGCCTGATGGGCTGCCGTCTATGGGGTCACACAGAGCAGGACACGACTGAAGTGACTTGGCAGCAGCAGCAGCAAGCATTTACCTTTTTTTAAGCCAAATAAATAGAGCTCATTTACAAATTAACCTCAAAAATATTACCCAGAGACAAAGACATACCAAGACATATTTAGACAGACAGAGTGCAAGATCTAGCTTCATTTTTTAAGTTTAGTCATGAATTAGATATTACAATATAAAATTTACTAGTTTATAAAAAAAAAAGTTGAAATAAAAATTTTAAAGTCTTTTTCCCCTTTTCCCTCAGTCTCAGGAGTTAGAGATGGTCTAGATAAGTGTTCCTGAGAGCCCTGGTCTCAAGGCACAGGGAAAGAAAATCAAGTTCTAACAAAATGGCGGCAGGTCTAAACCAAATGGTGGCCAGACAAAGCAAAATGGCCATCAAAAATCACAACACAGAACACAGAGTTAACACACACATATAAACGTGGGAGTCCTCATCAGACACTCCCTTAAAACAAGAATACAGTCTCTCAGAAAACCTCCTATAGACACACAGAACTTCACATCCAAGTACTAACAGCTTCAAAGATTTCAAAGGGAGGAAAGGAAGCCAGGTTGAAAGAAGAAGGGGGAGGCGGCGGGAGAGGGGGGGCAAAAGGGGTGGCCTTACAGACATCTCCTGCCACCTGCAGATACCCAGGTGTTGTGGGACTTTACCCTGGGCCTCCAGAGAAGGGAGGACTGGAACTCAGCCCTACCAGGAATCAGACCAGACTAGAACCAGAATTGGAGTTTTCTGCCAAGAGGAGGTGATCAGTCTCCAATCCTCAGCTCAGGCTGAGGCCCTTCGACCAGATTCCTGCATCCAGGACCAGGGGACTAGAAAAACGGGGAAGGATAGGAAGGGTTAAGGAGAGGAAAGAGAGAGGGAAGAGGAGAGAGGTCAATAAAGTCTCTTGTTCCTTACCCGGTCGGGGCACTCTGGCCAGTTGTCCATATCAGGAGACCAGAGACAAAAGGGTCCCAGTTGCAGCCGCTGGGTCTGGTCCATTGGCAGGCAAGCTGGCCCCTGAATACCCTGAGTGGTCAGGATGTCAGTCTCGGCAAAGAAGAGTCCCCGCCAGACTCGCCATTTGTTGCAGGAATGCTGACCCCTTCCAGGGCCTGAAACTGGGCTCTTGTCTAACACTAGGAAATGAATTGTCTGAGGAGACACATGTGCTGACAAAGCAAGAGATTTTATTGGGAAAGGGCACCTGGGTGGAGAACAGTAGGGTAAGGGAACCCAGGAGAACTGCTCTGCCACATGGCTCGCAGTCTTGGGTTTTATGGTGATGGGATTAGTTTCAGGGTGGTCTTTGGCCAATCATTCTAATTCAGAGTCTTTCCTGGTGGTGCACATATGGCTCAGCCAAGATGGATGCTAGCGAGAGGGATTCTGGGAAGTGGACAGATGCGGTGTCTCCTTTTGACCTTTCCCGAACTCTTCCGGTTGGTGGTGGCTTATTAGTTCCATATTCTTTATCAGGATCTCCTGTCATAAAACAACTCATGCAAATGGTTACTGTGGTGCCTAGCCAGGGTGGGTGGTTTCAATCAGTGTGCTTCCCCTAACAATGTAGCCATACAAAGTCACTTTTGTCTTACTTTCTGAAGGGCTAAAAGGAAGAGAATTCACAACTTGCCTTGAAAATATATCTGTTCTTTAAGAACATTATTGGATTCACATTCTGAAAAAAATATAATATTACAAATTTATCTAGGTTTTCTTATTTGTTCAGTAAAAAAGGAAAGAAAATGTATTTAACTGGGACTCCTTTTGTTGTAATCAGTTCTTTGGCCTAGATTTAGAATCCTTTGGCTGATACTTTGAAAATCTCTTCATTTATAAATTTGGAAGCTAGGGAGATCAACTGGAAATTTACACTCTGGAGTTTTAAGAGGCTCTCTAGCTTGTTCACAAATTTGTCCTTACTTTATGCGATTGGGGGCAAGAGGAGAAGGGGACGACAGAGGATGAGATGGCTAGATGGCATCACTGACTTGATGGACGTGAGTCTCAGTGAACTCCGGGAGTTGGTGATGGACAGGGAGGCCTGGCGTGCTGCGATTCATGGGGTCGCAAAGAGTCAGACACAACTGAGCGACTGATCTGATCTGATCTGAGTTACGACATTCGATATTTTATGTGATGCTTTTAGGATCCAGAGCCATCACTAATCTGAGTCCTACATTTTAAATTGTTCTTTTCAACATTGCCATTTATTCACTGAGCAGCTACAATTAGGTTGAACACCTAAAACTGCTATTTTTATAGGCAAAAAAACCCCCAAAACAACAACCCAGTGTTCAATCTCAAAAGTACTTACTGAGGATCTACCCTGTGAAAAGCAAAGGTTTGATTATGAAAGAACAGTAATCCAAGAGTAGAATACCAAACAACAGCTTTTCAAATATTCACTCTACTGATTTGGTGTAATTTTTTATTTGTAACTAATGTTTTATATGACACTTTATATGGCACACAAAATGCTTAAATAATATGGAAGTCTAGAAAATAAAAACTGAACGTTCTTTCCTTATCACCTGGAGTAAATTGTGTTAACTTTTATTTTGTTCCAGAGTGCTCTCTTTTTTTAAAAAAAAATTTTACATGTGAAATGAAATCTGCAGCAGCTTTTTCTATTCAGGATTATATCATAGACAATTCTCATACATACAGAATATTTTTGAAATCAAGAGGAGTCAGTATGTCCACTCAATCTTTTTAATAGTCACTTCCCACATATAAATGTCTTTTAATTGAGGAGTTTTCAAATTTAGTCTTATTGTGGTAATTTCCCCCAAAGTTTAAAAGACTCCTTATAGTCGCAAAACATTTTTATGTAAAGTCTTTTAAAGAACAAAAGGAACATACAGTAACCACATGCTTTTAACACAGTGGGTTGAAAACAAAACAAAAGTAATCATTCAAATGTTTTATCTCTTCTATACCAAATAAGAACCAGCTTAGAATTTCAAAAAACTGAAATAAGCTCCAAGGGAGTACAGATGCACCATGGCTGACATGAAAGGATGTTGGGCTCATCTTTTTTTTTCTTTTTTTGACTTGAATTTAATTGACATGTTATATTAGTTTCAGGTACATAATGTAGTGATTAGATACTTGTATGGTCTCAGCTTTAGAAAAAAGGATAATAAACTTGGAATTCTGCATTTAAGTTAATATTCTTCAAATTTTTCTTCAATATTTGCCATCTAATGCTGCTTATTAGCTGCATTGAGTGCAGGAAATCAAATGAGTAGGCAATAGTTTAGTTTAACATTTTTCCCCTTGGACATAGTTGAGGTTGAATATAACATGTTAATATAATAGAATTACATTTCTAACAAAGTTTTGCTTCCCAGGGCAGACATAACTGTATCATCATTTTAATAGGTTTCCACAAAAAACATTGACTTCTAGGGGTTCCACCTTTTAGCAAAGTGGAGAATACTGTATGGTATAGCAAGAACTCTGCTCTGAAATCAAAAGGCTTACTGTCTCCTCTAGAATGAAGGGGGCTTCCCAGATGGCATTAGTGGTAAAGAACCCAGAAGGAGGTTGGACTGGGTGATCTCAAGGTTTATTTTAAAAAACACTTACTTCTTAAGTTTATTTGCAAATCCTCAGTTTCACTGCTCCCCCAGCCCCCTCCCCTGCCCCCAAGAAAGATCAAAATCTGTATCTGTAAACACCAGTTTACTGAGAACTGGGATTGATTACATTGTTGTTCTGTCACTAAGCCTTGTCCCACTTTTGGCAACCCCATGAACTGCAGCATGCCAGGCTTCTCTGTCCTTCACTATCTCCTGGAATTTGCTCAAACTCACGTCCATTGAGTCGGTGATACCAACCAACCATCTCATCCTCTGTCACCCCATTTTCCTCCTGCCCTCAATCTTTCCCAGTATCAGGGTCTTTTCCAATGAGTCAGCTCTTTGCATCAGGTGGCCAACGTATTGGACCTTCAGCTTCAGCATCAGTCCTTCCATTGAACATTCAGGGGTGATTTCCTTTAGGATTGACTGGTTTGATTTCCTTGCTATCCAAGGGACTCTCAAAAGTCTTCTCCAGCACAACAATCAGAAAACATCAATTCCTTGGTGCTCAGCCTTCTTTATAGTCCAACTTTCACATCCATACATGACCACTGGAAAAACCATAGCTTTAACTATATAGACCTTTGTTGGCAAAGTGAGGTCTCTGCTTTTTAATATGCTGTCTAGGTTGGTCATAGCCTTCCTTCCAAGGAGTAAGCATCTTTTAATTTCATGGCTGCAGTCACCATCTGCAGTGATTTTGGAAACCCCCCAAATAAAGTCTGTCACTGTTTCTACTTTTTCCCCATCTATTTGCCATGAAATGATGGGACTGGATGCCATGATCTTAGTTTTTTGAACGTTGAGCTTTAAACTAGCTTTTTCACTTTGTTCTTTCACCCTCATCAAGAGGCTCTTCAGCTTCTCTTTGCTTTCTGCCATTAGAGTGGTTAGATTCCATTGTTAGTAAGGATGTTTTTTGATATATTTTTTGCATCTTCTAAACTACAGGTCTATCCCTATCGTAGGAGAAATAAAATGCACATCTAAATATACAAAACTAAAAACCTGGTCTTTTAACTTGACTTGCAAAGACATTTACTCCTTTATTCCTTTTAATTGTAAATTCCACCAGTGAACCTAAATATTATGAAATTTAGTTTAATTGAAACAGTAACATAGCTATTTTAATGTAGCTTGCATTTTGTACCACATTTATACCAAACAGTGCATCTGAACCCCAAGTAATACAAATTATGTATACTATCTACAGACATGCAGACTTTGTTTTCTTGTAGCATGGTATGTGAATATGAAAATTTTAGGAAAATATAAGGTTTTCTCTTTTCCCCACCTTCACACTGTATGTTGAAAGCGAAAGTATAAATCATTCAATATAGATTGATATGTGTGGGTACCTTACGTTTTTGTCTATTGAAAATGATTAGTAAAAGGTTTTAAAATTACCTAAGACAAAATAATATATTTTTAAAAAGTGCATAAAATGTGCTATTTTTCAATTTTTTGGCCGTATAATATTAGGAGTTGACTGTAACCTGTCTTGTTTTGCTTTTTCTTTGTTTTTGGTGGCTGAGAGGAGAGGCCAACAAAATGGTTACCCTGAGCATTGCTGAAGGGATCAAGTGTTGTCATGTTCTGCACTGATAGACATCTAAGTGGATATTAAGTCATTTTATACTGATGAGTGATCTTTATACAGAAGGGCCTCAAACTGCATTCTTTCTCCATTTATATCCTTGGAAAGTATTTAGATGATTATCTGAAATCTGAAATGATTTTTTTTTTAAAGCTTCTGTTTGTAGATCTGGGAAAATTAAACCAGGACTGCATGATCAGACCGTTTCTTTATAAAAGGTACTAGGGACATTCATCTGTTATTAACATATATCATTTGCTTGCACAAAATAATGCATGTATTCATTGAAGAAAAATCTCAAACCGCAAATAAACAACATTAACAATTTTCTAGTGGCACCGGAAGAAGTTACCATAATAGCATTTTGGAATCTAATCTAGTGAAAATGAATGTATGTAGTAGAATGCTTAGTCAGAAAGTCAGCTAGTGAATAACAATTCCTCCCTTCCTTGGTGGAAACTTTATTGAGTTTGTGTTTAAGGAACCTGAAACAGAAATTGCCAGTTCTCAGGTACCAGTGGGAAATTTCTAAATCCATCTGTTGTTCTCGAAAGATCAGTTTAGTTTGGGTCTCTAAATTTAATGTTTGAAAAGAAGGGTAAGTAAGATCAACTCTTCTCTTGGTGAGTCTAAAAAGAAGAGTGACTGAGTTCTAAAGTAGAAATAAGGGGAAGGGAAATGGTTGGATGGTTAAGGAAGTCAGAAGAGCTCTAGTCTTGTCATCAATAATGCTGAATTTGATCCTATCCACTCTTTGACCTTTGACCAATTGACAGCCTCCTTGGGCACCATTTCCCATGTATGAAATGAAGGATTTGGAGATAATGGAGAGTGGAAGGTGGGAGAGAGATTGCAGAAATGTTTAAGACATAGCTCCTAATCAGTTGGGAAGATCGGCCTGAGAAAGAACTGTATTTCTAAATTGGGTGGTGTTGGTGGTTAGGAGATAAGGAGGGAGAGGACCTTAATAGAAGACTCAGCTAAATGTCTCATCTCATTTAGTAGCTTCATTCAGGATCTAGAGCTGTGCTCCCCAGTATGGTGGCTTCTAGCCACATGTGGCTATAGACCTCACAAAATGTGTTCTAAGTATAAAATACACACTGGATTTTGAAAACTTAGTACATGAAATATGAAATATTCCCCTTAGCATTAAAAAAAAGATTGATTCAATGTTAAAGTGACAGTATTTTAGATATATTGGGTAAATAAAATATACTATGAAAATTTATTTTACTTTTTTCTTTTTCTTAAATATAAATTTATTTTAATTGGAGGTTAATTACTTTACAGTATTGTATTGGTTTTGCCATACATCAGCATAAATCTGCCACAGGCATACACGTATTCCCCATCCTGAACCTGCCCCCCCGCCTCCCAAATTGCACATGTGGTTTGCATTTTATTTCTGTTGGCCAGTGCTGATCTAGAACACAATGTCAGTGAATTACACTTTGAGAAAAAGTGTGGTAATTAACTTATACACAGATGTGGAAGATGTTACAGTTTTAAGAATCATCTAATAGAATGAATGTCATCAGAAATTCAGATATATTATAGACAAGAGAAAAGAAGGAAAATGGGAACGCTTTCCAGGTAGCTCAGTGGTAAAGAATTCGCCTGCCAAGAAGGAGACATGGGTTTAGTCCCTGGGTTGGGAAAATCCCCTGGAGAAGGAAATGGCAACCCGCTCCAGTATTCTTGTCTGAGAAATCCCATGGATAGAGGAGCCTGGTGAGCTACAGTCCCTGGGATCACAAAAAGAGTTGAACATAACTTAGCGACTAAACAACAAAAACAAAACCCTTGAAGGTAATTAATAATACCAGGTTTACAAGTACACGAATACAAACTTCCTTAAGACATAAAGCAGTTCAGAGCTAGTCTTACTTCAGTGAAACATGCCAGAATCACATCCCGTTTGCAGTGGTTGATTATTTTACCTGTACCTTTCTGAAGACTACCTGTAGTAGCTTTCTGTAATAGCTTCAGGCAAGAAGGTAGGGATGGGAGAGAGGAAAAGAATGAGGGATGGCTTATGAAGCTTATTTATAGACTTTATAGATTGGGCTCATTGCAGTATGAATTAATATATGTCAATAAATGATTACCACTGCTCTGATAAGTTGAAGGCATTTGTTAAGTAGCAACTCATCTTCCTGGAAAATTTCCTATACCTCATACAGGTGAATCATTTACTTCCAGAAAATAGTACACTTACTATAGACTCAATTTAGTCCTAGTAATTAAATTCAGTTAACCAAGTAGGGTAGAGATTTTACAGTATCATGACAGGAGGGAGCATACAACTCTGAAAGGATTTTGAAAATGTTTTAAACACCATATATGTGTGTTTGGTTGCTCAGTTCTGACTCTTATTGATCCCATGAATTGGGATGATTTCCCAGTAAGAATACTGAAGTGGGTTGCTTCAGTATACTGAAGATTCCCTCTTCCAGGGAATCTTCCCTACCAGGGACTGAAACTGCATCTCCTGTGTCTCCTGCACTGCAGGCAAATATTTTGCCACTAAGTCATGAAGGAAGCCCTTAAATACCATATCCAGTGGTTTTTCATAGTCTTCATCCCCCTAAACTCCAGAGCACCACTTGACAGGAATAAGTTTCCCTTTATTATTTTCTTCTCCATCACCTTCTGTGATGTGATTCCCAAAGCCCTCCTCTTACTGCTCCGAACTGGCTTGTCAGGGAGTCAGCGTAGCATCAACTGAAGTGCTGAGGTTGTGGGTTGTAATGAAAGTTTGGGGTGATAGTTTATGTAAAGTACATGGTAGCTTCTCAATAGATTATAAGTATTAGTGTTTTTTTTAATTACTTTTTACTGAGTGTTTTCCTTTACCCATTCTGTAAGTTTATGTTCTCTCCTCATCATACAGTATGGAATTCAATTCAGACCTTTATTTTCCAACATAACCTCTACAGTGATCAGATCAGTTCAGTTCAGTCAATCAGTTGTGTCGGACTCTTTGCAACCCCATGGACAGCAGCATGCCAGGTCTCCCTGTCCATCACCAACTCCCAGAGTTTACTCAAACTCATGTCCATTGAGTCAGTGATGCCATCCAACCATCTCATCCTCTGTCATCCCCTTCTCTTCCCGCTTTCAATCTTTCCCAGCATCAGGGTCTTTCCCAATGAGTCAGCTCTTTGCATCAGGTGACCAAAGTACTGGAGTTTCAGCTTCAACATCAGTCCTTCCAATGAACATTCAGGACTGATTTCCTTCAGGACGGACTGGTTGGATCTCCTTGCAGTCCAAGGGACTCTCAAGAATCTTCTCCAACACCACAGTTCAAAAGCATCAATTCTTTGGCGCTCAGCTTTCTTTACAATCCAACTCTCACATCCATACATGACTACTGGAAAAACCATAGCCTTGACTAGATGGACCTTTGTTGGCAAAGTAATGTCTCTGCTTTTAATTATGCTCTCTAGGTTGGTCATAACTTCTCTTCCAAGGAGTAAGCGTCTTTTAATTTCATGGCTGCATCACCATCTGCAGTGATTTTGGAGCCCCCCAAAATAAAGTCTGTCACTGTTTCCACTGTTTCCCCATCTATTTGCCATGAAGTGATGGGACCGGATGCCATGATCTTTATTTTCTGAATGCTGAGTTTTAAGCCAACTTTTTCACTCTACTCTTTCACTTTCATCAAAAGGCTCTAGTTCTTCACTTTCTGCCATAAGAGTGGTGTCATCTGCATATCTGATGTTATTGATATTTCTCCTGGCAATCTTGATTCCAGCTTGTGCTTCCTCTAGCCCAGCGTTTCTCATGATATACTCTGCATATAAGTTAAATAAGCAGGGTGACAATATACAGCCTTGATGTGCTCCTTTTCCTATTTGGAACCAGTCTGTTGTTCCATGTCCAGTTCTAACTGTTCTAACTGCTTCCTGACCTGCATACACAGGTTTCTCCGAAGGCAAGTCAGGTGGTCTGATATTCCCATATCTTTCAGAATTTTCCACAGTTTTTTGTGATCCAGTCAAAGGCAGAAATAGTCAATAAAGCAGAAATAGATGTTTTTCCGGAACTCTCTTGCTTTTTCGATGATCCAGCGGATGTTGGCAATTTGATCTCTGGTTTCTCTGCCTTTTCTAAAACCAGCTTGAACATCTGGAAGTTCACAGTTTATGTATTGTTGAAGTCTGTCTTGGAGAATTTTGAGCATTACTTTATTAGTGTGTGATATGAATGCAATTGTGCAGTAGTTTGAACATTCTTTGGCATTGCCTTTCTTAGGGATTGGAATGAAAACTGGCCTTTTCCAGTCCTTTGGCCATTGCTAAGTTTTCCAAATTTGCTAGCATATTGAGTGCAGCACTTTAACAGCATCATCTTTTAGGATTTGAAATAACCTAGAATTCCATCACTTCCACTAGCTTTGTTTGTAGTGATGCTTCATAAGGCCCAGTTGACTTCACATTCCAGGATGTCTGGCTCTAGGTGAGTGATCACACTATCCTGGTTATCTGGGTTATGAGGATCTTTTCTGTACAGTTCTTCTGTATATTCTTGCCACCTCTTCTTAATATTTTCTGCTTCTGTTAGGTCCATACCATTTCTGTCCTTTATCGAGCCCATCTTTGCATGAAATGTTCCCTTGATATCTCTAATTTTCTTGAAGAGATCTCTGGTCTTTCCCATTCTATTGTTTTCCTCTATTTCTTTGCATTGATCACTGAGGAAGGCTTTCTTATCTCTCCTTGCTATTCTTTGGAACTCTGCCATCAAATGGGTATATTTTTCCTTTTCTCCTTTGCTCTTTGTGTCTCTTCTTTTCACAGCTATTTGTAAAGCCTCTTCAGACAGCCATTTTGCTTTTTGTATTTCTTTTCTTGGGGATGGTCCTGCTCCCTGTCTCCTGTACAATGTCACGAACCTCTGTCCATAGTTCATCAGGCACTCTGTCTATCAGATCTAGTCCCTTAAATCTATTTCTCACTTCCACTGTATAATCATAAGGGATTTGATGTGGGTCATACCTGAATGGTCTAGTGGTTTTCCCTACTTTCTTCAATTTAAGTCTGAATTTGGCAATAAGGAGTTCATGATCTGAGCCACAGTCAGCTCCCGGTCTTGTTTTTGCTGACTGTATAGAGCTTCTCCATCTTTGGCTGCAAAGAATATAATCAATCTGATTTTGGTGTTGACCATCTGGTGATGTCCGTGTGTAGAGTCTTATCTTGTCTTGTTGGAAGAGGGTGTTTGCTATAACCAGTGCATTCTCTTGGCAGAACTCTTTTAGCCTTTGCCCTGCTTCATTCTGTACTCAAAGGCCAAATTTGCCTATTACTCCAGGTGTTTCTTGACTTCCTACTTTTGCATTCCAGTCCCCTATAATGAAAAGGACATCTACAGTGATAGGAGGCTACAAATGTCATACCTGAATCTCTCTTGGACTGCACAGTGTAAGCATTGTCAAGGTTTTCTAGGCCTGGGTATCTGTAACACATAAATGCTTCTTTCTCCTAAAACCTTCTGCCTCTAAGAGTCCTCATGTTAACACAACTCCTTTTGCCAGATCAGCATCATAGTTGCTTGCTTGGGTATTCCCCTTGCCTGACCTTATAGCCTTGAACACTCCAGAGCTCTAGGAATACATGCAGGACACTAACACATCCCAGATCATGCTTAGTTTGGGTTCATGTGGGAATTCCAGGAGACCAAGGAAGTTTAATGATGGCGTCAAGATGACTTTGTTTATTTTTTAACCACTTTCTTGATGTATAATTGCATATTTTTAAAACCTGTACATATTTAATGTACACAACTTTCTGTGACTGACAAGATACTGTTGGCAAGATTTAGTTGTCGGGCATTGGGCAGGACATGTCACCTCCCTGTCTCAGTTCCTTCATTTATTTGTAGGATGAGTGAGCTGGACTTCATCCCTAAACTTCCTAGTACTGGGATGCCAAGCTTCTAGAAAGCAATAGGCATGGAAAGGAAGGCAGGGCTCATAATATTCTTCAAAGGTTTCCAGTGAAAGAGTGTTGCTGAAAGCAGGATAATGGGAATGGGTTGGCATTCTCAGAAAGTTCATGTTACCAGTAAATTTCAATAGCTGTAATTAATCCACACTGTGTGAGTAAAAGCTTCCTATCCGTAGAACATAGACAAGTTATATGTACTTGTTATTAATTTTTCTACAGAAATATCACTTATGTATCATAAATCATTCCTTAATCATAAAATTTTTGCTCATTTTTATTGTTTATTTATTTCAGGTGGTGCTAGTGGTAAAGAACCCATTTGCCAATGCAGGAGATATAAAAGACACAGGTTCGATCCCTGGGTTGGGAAGATCCCCTGGGGAAGAAAATGGCACCCCACTCCAGTATTCTTGCCTGGAGAATCCTATGGACAGAAGAGCCTGGTGGAGTTGCAAAGAGTTGGACATGACAGAACAACTTAGCACGCACACTAACACAGAAATACCCAATACTTTCCCACTGGGGAAAAAAAAAAAAAATTCAAGCAATAGATTAAATGAAAAGACAGCAAAAATCAAATGACCCAAACTGTGGTCATCCAGAAATAGTCATTCTAAAAATTTTGGTTGATATCCTAATTTGTATGACCCTGAATAAATGAGATCAAACTATAAATGCTGTTTTATAAACTGCCTTAAAAATAAAAACCTCTTTAATAGAGTGCAGACATCTTTTACAACAAAAACTGTTAATTTAGAATAATCTTTTGTATGTCATATTCCATTGTATATATATTCCACTGTATATATGTATATATTCCATTGTTTCATAAATATATTCCTTTCCTGATGGACATTTAAGCTATTTCTAATTCATTACAATTAAAGATGAAGGATGTCAAGTCATATCTAAGCTTACAAATGTATTCAAAATCACTCTGAGTGTTTTCTTAGTTGATTAAGAGGCAGTCAGTAAATACACTTTGATAATTAGACTGTCACTGCAATGCTCTAGTTTCTGATTGCAAAAGATTACTTCATTGTGACCATTATTTTCCTGAAAGGTGCCAACTTACACTTAATCACCATATCAAAAAATTAATTTCATACTATTAGAGATGAGAAGGTAAAATAAAGTATCCTTTCCTCAGCTGAAACTATTATAGTTATTTATAATTAAACCATCTCTGATGCACATGATAAAACATGAACTGGCTTCTCATCTCATTTGAATATGAAGTTTCATTGTCACTCATGTTAGCAGCTCTTTGTTTTACTTAAGTCAATAATACCTTTGACTTTGACACCATCTCTTCTTGTTAACCATTGACTGCAGTTCTGCATAGCTTGAGTTGGATGAATAAAAACAAAAGACAAATATTTCTGTAAATTAAAAAAGTTTAATTAAAAAATTTAAAATCCCAAGCAGGTTAAAGCAATATTATGAAGTAATTTTAAAAAAATGTTCTGGGAATTAATTTATAGAATGTTTTCTCTTTTATCCAACTTACATTGTATAGTGTCTGGGACCAAGTGGACATGAAATAAATATCTGTTGAAGAAATGAATGAATGGGTGAATGAATGAAGTACTTTCAATTTGTGACTAAAATATTGGCATATATCTGACTCGGTAGAGCCAGTTTTTTCTATAATTCAAATAATCCGTATGCATTATCATAGAATTGCTTTTTCTGTACTTATAAGGTGAATATCTTTTGCTGAACATAGCTCACCAATTTTTTTTTTTATCATTCTCAAGATCTGTTGAATTTGGAAGACATCTGCGAACTGTCCTTTGGGACAAATCTAGCCTGCTGCCTGTGAGCTAAAAATGATTTTTAAAAACATTTTTAAATGGTTGAAAAAATCAAAAGAAGAATATTGTTTGATAGATGAAATTATATACAATTTAAATCTTATAAATAAAATTTCATTGGAATGCCATGATTACTTTTATGCTACAATGTACTGGTGAGCAGTGGCCCACAGAGCCTAAAATATTTACTGTCTGGCCCTTCACAAAAAAGTTTGCCAACTCCTAGTTTAGGTCTGTTTTAGTCAGTTTTGGCTACTATAGTAGAATGATATGTTCCAAAAAAAATATGTTCTTAGCATAAAGTAAGCATGGCTATTACAATTTACCAAATATTAAATTTTATACAATCATTTTTTTTTTCTGATTTTAGGAGCTATGGCTAAGACTTTTAAAAAGTTAATTATATCAATATCCCAGCAGTCAATTTACTGCTTTGAAATCTGTAGAAATTAGTTGCAAATAAAATCTTGATTTCAACCTTACAAATTATTTAATAATACTAAAATACAAGCACCAATAAAATTCTCTTAATAATATTTGAAATATATGCCCTGAAGTGATACAAACAACAGACCAAAATCACTAGAGTCTTTTATGCTTTGTATAAGACATGTGCTAGCAAATTTTTTGAAGCATCTTTGTCTCTAGTTTTAATAACTGTAGTCTGAACTATGACATATTTATTTTTTAAAATTAATTAATTAATTAATTAATTTTAATTGGAGGCTAATTACTTTACAATATTGTAGTGGTTTTTGCCATACATTGACATGAATCAAGTGTACTATGACATTTAAATTTGTTGAGATGTTACATGCTCAGTCTTGCCCATCTGATTCTTAGTATCTGTATTAGTTTTCTCTTGCTGCTGTATCAAATTACTACAGTCTAGGGCCATTCTGAATATACCTGATCTTGTCAAATTACTACAAACTTTGTGGCTGAAAACAACACTAATGTAGTAGCCTACACATCTATAGATCAGAGGTCTGATCTAGATCACAGGCCTAAAGTCAAGGTGTTATGAAGGCTGAGTTCCTTTCTGTAGGATATGTGGAGAATTTGTTTCCTTGCCTTTTGCAGTTTCTAGAGGCCACCGGCTTTCCTTGGCTCACAGTCCCCTTCCTTTGTCTTCAAAGCCAGCAATGTTGGACCAAGTCCCTCTCACATCCCATCTTAGTCAGCTCAGGTTGCCACAGTAAAATACTATAGGATGGGTTGCTTAAACAGCACATGTTTATTTTTCCACAGTTCTGGAGGATGGAAATTCCAAGATTAGGGTGCAAGCACAGATAGGTGAAAGCTCTTTTCTTGATTTGCAGATGGCCACCTTCTTGCTGTGCTGTTACACGATAGGAGAGCAAGCTCTCTGGTGTTTCTAATAAGAGATAAGGACACTAATTCCATTATGGGGAAGCCTACCCTCATGACTTCATCTAAACCTAATTACCTCCCAAAGACCCTATCACCAAATGCCATCATGTTAGGGATTAGGACGTCAGCATGAATTTTTGGAGTATGTGATTCAGTCCACAGTACATCATCACTCTGTCCTCCTCTTCTGTCTTCTCTTCCACATTTAAGGGCCATGTGATTACAGTGGACACACTTGGATTTCCGATAATCTCCTTATTTTAAGGTCACTTGATAGACAACCTTAATTCCATCTGCAACCTTAATTCCCCCTTTGCATGTAAGGTAACATATTCACAGGGTTTCAGGATTAGGATGTGGACATCTTTGGGGGCCACTATTGTACTTACCACATTATCATGTCAATCATAAATTCATAGAGTCTAGACAAGCCAAGTTAACTCAGATTGGAAGCAAGTATAAGGAGTCAAATTCAGTATCCTAATTCAGTCAAATTCAGTTTCTTAAATTCCTGGTATCTTAAAGTCATACTGCCTTTAAATTTAAAAATGAAATTGGAAGAATTAAACAGAAAGGCATTATATACACATATCCACTTATTTATATACATATCTATATCTATCTATGAACAATTGTATTTATATATATTTATAAAGGTGCAATGGCCAATTTTATTTATTACTTGGCTAAGCTATGGTTGTTTGATCAAACACCAGTCTAGATGTTGCTTGTATTTTTTATATGTGATTAATATTTGCATTTGGTAGACTTTGAGTAAAGCAGATTTCTCTCCATAATGTAGGTGCACTTCAGCCAATTCGTTGAAGACCTTAAGAACAAAAACTGAGTTCACTCAAAGAAGAATGAATTCAACCACTGCACTGCCGTCAGGTTCAAGACGACAACACTGACTCCTGCTAGAATTTCCAGTCTACTGGTAAGTACTGCAAATTTCACTCTTGCCAGCTGCCACAATCTCATAAGCCAGTTCCTATAGATAGATTGATATTTAGATGAATGGATAGATAGATAAAGTTTGCTGTTTCTGTTTCTTTAGAAAAGTATCCATGTTAAAATTGAGGGAAGTCTGAAATTATCATAATTAAAAGTGAATTGGGTAAATTCAGTGATAGAGGATATAAGCTGTACCTTACCTTATTTCAGTGAATGAGGAGAACCTGAAGTCAGTGCTTGTTTGGCAGCATGAAAGAGAATTGTTCCTTGTATTGTTGTTGTTGTTTGGTTGTTAAGTTGTGTCCAACTTTTTTACGACTCCATGGACTGTAGCCTGCCAGGTTCCTCTATCCATGCAATTCTCCAGGCAAGAATACTGGAGTGGGTTGCATCTTCCTTCTTCAGAGAATCTTCCTGACCTAGGAATCAAACCCATGGCTCTTGCATTGGCAGGCAGATTCTTTACCACTGAGCCACCAGGGAAGCCCATTCCTTATATTGTCACTTTTAAATCTGAAGGTTATGAACATGTTGGAGGAGGTGGTGTTTGTGAAGTAGGAGGAGGTGATGGAAGTTCTGAGCTAGGCAGGGGCCCTGTGTCAACATTTATCTACTGATATAACATTTGCATGGGTGAATATTAAAAAAACATAGTTGTGTAATATACATCAAAATGAAATAATTTAAGGAAAAATGTAAAGTGAATGGTATGTAGATATGGCAAAATCTTGGTGATATGCAAATTACTACAGTTTAAGAAATGATAATGTAGAGAAATGATCATCAAATAAATCTGGCTAGGACTTAAGAGTCATGAGACCTGGATCAGATCATGAATGTGATACTTACCAGTTTTAAGACTTCTAATTCTTTGGTAGTAAGAAGGGTAAGATGAGAAAATTATCACCAACCCAACTTATCTCCTAATCTTGTGAGTTTCATTGAATTTCATTCGTTTTTTTTTTTGTCCAAACATTTATCAAATTTATATTACATGTTGGACTTCCCAGGTGGCACTAGTGATAAGGAACCGAACTGCCAATGCAGGAGACACAGGAGACTCAGGTTCGGTCCTTGAGTTGGAAAGATCCCCTGGAGGAAGGCGTGGCAACCCACTCCAGTATTCTTGCCTGGAGAATCCTATGGACAGAGAAGCCTGGTGGGCTACAGTCCCTAGGGTCACAAAGAGTGGGACACAACTGAAGTAACTTAGCAGGCATGCATATTATATGTTGGTAAAGAAAATACTGTGTAAAGTACTTTGTTACTGGAGGGAGAAATAGGCTTTTGAAATTTTTCATGATGAACTTGTGTTTAAATTTAAACTCAAGGGTAGCCCTCACTCATTTCAAAAGATCATTAGCGTAAATTTAAATGAAAATAAGACATTTCTTTTCTTCTCCAAATATGAAAATAAAATGAGTGTTAGTGGGTGAGGGCATTAAGATCAGAAATAGAAGGTGCCATTTTTCATTTAGTAACTTGAACACATAGAGAATCACCTTTAACTTGATCTTATTATTTATACAGTGCTGGGAATACACGTGGTACCTTGCAAAGTGAAAGTAGAAATGACAAGGTCTTTTCCCTGAGGAGCTCAGACCCAAACGTTGAACGAGTCAATGCAGCGTAGCAGTGGAGTGCGTAATTGACTGATATGATGGGAAAGGTCAGGCTGGGGCTGTGGGCTGACGATGTAGGAAATGAACCTTTCAAAGCCGAGGTGGGTTGGGATTGGGAAGACAGGAGGAAGAGTGTGCTTCAGATGTCTCAGTGGGATGAAATAGAAAATGTAGGGCCAAAGGGCTCACAGAGAGGCAATTAAAGTGTGCCTACATACCAAGAAGCAGCTCAGAAAGAATCTGCATGCGTGCTAAGTCACTTGAGTTGTGCCTGACTCTTTGCGACACTATGGACCATAGCCTGCTAGGCTTCTCTGTGGGATTCTCCAGACAAGAATACTGGAGTGGGTTGCTGTACCCTCCTCCAGGGGATTTTCCCGACCCAGGAATCCAACCTGCGACTCTTACGTCTCCTGTATTGGCAGGCTGGTTTTTTACCACTAGCACCACCTGGGAAGCCCAGAAAGAATCTACTGGATATTATTTTCTTTTTCTTTTTCTCATTAACTTTTTTTAATGGGTCTCAAATTCTGTGACAGATTTTTGGTCAAGTTGTTTTCATTAAAAAGTACTGATTTTAAAAACTAATAACTTAAACTGCCACACACAAAACATATGGTCCACAAAAACATTCTCCTTTCCTTCTGAAGGTTTTACGATGCATTGTTATCATTAACCAGTCTTTTACTATTAAACTTAAATGGCCAATTGAGACAAACAGTTCTGAGACCGTTCTTCCACCACTGATTAAGACTGGGGTGGCAGGTATTGGGGATAATATTCATTTAGCCTTCTGAGCTTTCTGGGCAGACTTGGTGACCTTGCCAGCTCCAGCTGCCTTCTTGTCCACTGCTTTGATGACACCCACAGCGACTGTCTGTCTCATGTCACACACAGCAAAACGGCCCGGGGGAGGATAATCAGAGAAGCTCTCGACACCACATGGGCTTGGCAGAAACTATATCAACGATGGCAGCATCACCAGATTTCAAGAATTTAGGGCCATCTTCCAGCTTTTTCCCAGAACGATGATCAATCTTCTTCTTCAGCTCAGCAAACTTGCAAGCAATATGAGCTGTGTGACAATCCAGCACAGGTGCATATCCAGCACTGATTTGGCCTGGATGGTTCAAAATAATCACCTGAGCTGTGAAGCCAGCAGCTTCCATGGGTGGATCATTGTTGCTGTCACCAGCCACATTGCCACGATGGACATCTTTGACAGACACGTTCTTGACATTGAAGCCCACATTGTCCCCAGGAAGGGCTTCACTCAATGCTTCATGGTGCATTTCTACAGACTTCACTTCAGTTGTTACATTGACTGGAGCAAAGGTGACCACCATGCCAGGTTTGAGAACACCAGTCTCCACATGACCCACAGGGACAGTACCAATACCACCAATTTTATAGACATCCTGGAGAGGCAAACACAAGGGTTTGTCAGTTGGGCAAGTTGGTGGCAGGATGCAATCCAGAGCTTCAAGCAGGGTGGTTCCACTGGCATTGCCGTCCTTACAGGTGACTTTCCATCCCTTGAACCATGGCATATTAGCACTTGGCTCTAGCATGTTGTCACCATTCCAGCCAGAAATTGGCACAAATGCTACTGTGTCGGGGTTGTAGCCAATTTTCTTAATGTAGGTGCTGACTTCTTAACAATTTCTTTGTATCTCTTCTGGCTATAGGGTGGCTCAGTGGAATCCATTTTGTTAACGCCAACAATTAGTTGTTTCACACCCAGGGTGTAAGCCAGAAGGGCATGCTCACAGGTCTGCCCGTTCTTGGAGATACCGGCTTCAAATTCACCAACACCAGCAGCAACATTCAGGACAGCAGTCAGCCTGGGATGTGCCTGTAATCATGTTTTTGAGGAAGTCTCTGTGTCCTGGGGCATCAATGATGGTAACATAGTACTTGCTGGTCTCAAATTTCCACAGGGAGATATCAGTGGTGATACCACGCTCACGTTCAGCTTTAAGTTTGTCCAAGACCCAGGCATATTTGAAGGAGCCCTTTCCCATCCCGGCAGCCTCCTTCTCGAACTTTTCAATTGTTCTCTTGTCAATCCCGCCACATTTGTAGATCAGATGGCCAGTCGTGGTAGACTTCCCTGAATCTACATGCCCAATGACAATGATGTTGATGTGGGTCTTCTCCTTTCCCATTTTGGCTTAGGTTTAATGGTGGTTTTCACAACACCTGTGTCCTGGTGGCAAACCTGTTGCGAAAAAGTGGATATTATTTTCTTTATTCCTTGTTATTTGTAAGGTTCTGTTCTCAACATGTGCCAGTGAATACACTATTTTATCCATTTCTGGTTTAAAAATTAAGGGTGAAAGTGGGCAGCTAGATAAATATTTCCAGGGAAATTTGGTCAATTTGACAGTAGAAACCATAGCAAAGTGGGGAGAGTCACAGTATACCCTGGTGTTGGCAATGAGTTAATGAGTGCTCTGAAAAACACAAAGGTTTCCAAATCCCATGATTGCTTATGACACTTGACCATTCAACCTTGCATGCTAATGGAGCTACCAGGATGGGTCCTTAGCCCTTTGTCTGTCTATACCAACCTTCCCACTATGTGTTCCTGAATAGCCAGAGTTAATAGTTAAATTATGATGGCATCCTTTACAATATCGCTCTAGCTCCTCTAATTTTCTCCTACTTTGAGTCATAATAATCATTGTAACAACTAGTATCTGTTGAGGACTTAGTGTTTGCCAGGCACTATTTGAAGCACCTCACATATAATATCTCATTTATTCTTCATAACAGGTAGTAGTAGAAAACCGTTTTACAGACAAGGAAATGGAGACTCAAAAATATTAAGTGATTCATTCAAGGTAATTCAACTAAAAAGTGATAGTGGTGGTATTTGAACCTAGGTTTTATTGTCCTAGCTCTCCTTCTTTACTGCCTCACTATTATTGCCTACCAGAAGGCCTTACAGAAGCTAGGAGGGGGTGAAAGGGTGTGAAACAGAACTACAGAGTCAAAATCACCTCACAGCATCATCTTCTCTTACCCCTGCCTCTCCAGAAAGAATCCCCTAAATGCCATCCCTGATAAGTTGTCACTTTGCTTCTCCTCAGATGCTACTGGTGACCTGGAACTTGGTGCCACATGAGGCAGCCTGGTCCATTTTTAGATAGCTCTAATTGTTACCCAGTTATTCCATATTTTGAACATAAATAATTTCTCTCCCTAACTTCACCTACTTGTCCTAGTTCTGTTTTCTGGAGCTCTACCAAATACAACTTTTCTTTCCTCTGATGGACATACTGTTAAATATTTGAAGAACTGAGGGATTTTGGACTGTCTCTTACTATACCCCAGCCTTCTTTGTTCTACTTGCAGAAGAAATGCAAGATTTTATTTTCTAAATGTGACAGGTCTTTGAGTTCATTTTTGTGAGAGCTTATTTATACCTATTAACCCAGAAGGACATTATTATGCATAGGAAAGATTAGCTTTGTTCTAGAGTACTCTTGCCTGGAAAATCCCATGGATGAAGGAGCCTGGTAGGCTGTAGTCCATGGGGTCGCTAAGAGTCGGACACGACTGAGCGACTTCCCTTTCACTTTTCACTTTCATGCATTGGAGAAGGAAATGGCAACCCACTCCAGTGTTCTTGCCTGGAGAATCCCAGGGACGGGGGAGCCTGGTGGACTGCCGTCTAATGGGGCTGCACAGAGTCGGACATGACTGAAGCGACTTAGCAGCAGCAGCAGGGTTTATTTGGTTGGGACAGTCAGTATACCTCTGTGCAGTCTTAATAGTTTAACATTCAGTTTCATTCATTTATTTCTCTGGCTTTGTGCTTGACCCAGGCTAGGCCCTGGTGTTCAACTCTAAGGATAAATCATTTATCTCTTCAAAACTTTTAAAAAAAAGAGAGAGAGAGGAACACATGATAGTGAAAAAGTATTTTTGTGAAGATCAAAAATAAGATGTAGAGAAAAAAAAGAACATGAGGTAGTTTTGGGTGTCATGAGGATGAGCCTCTTGGTGTGAATCTAGTGAGTGAAGACTGAAGCATTAGAGACTTGTAAGGACAAATTGGGTGGTATCATCAGGAAGAATAAGAGACTAGAGCAACTTTGGCAACGATTTATGGTATTTCTGGTTCTATCTGAGGAAGGATAAAAATTATAGACTATACAGATGACATTATTTTTGTTAAATTGGGCATTGTGGCTGGTTATGAAAGTTGTGAGTTTTACAGTTGTCAATATAATATAGTATTCTACATAAAAATTTCCAGGAGGCTTAAGACTTTTGTGTTTCAGTGAAAAACTTCAATTTTATTAAAAAATTTAATCTTTAGGAAAGCTTTTATATTGGAACTGACTCCCTTGTGCATGGGGAGATTGCTTCTCCCTTTCCTCTGGTGTGTCCTCCCTTTTGTTTATTGGAAGGTGAATTGGCTCGAACTGGGAAGGTCACTAAACAGTCACATGACTGGGGAAGAGGCTTCTTCAGAGTTCAGTTTCCTCATCTGTGAATTGAGGCTGTCAGGCTAAGTTTCTTTCTAGTTCTGAGGATTATTAAGTCCTTTCTTATTTTGGTGTAGGGTTTTCCTGATATATAAGGGCCTAGTATGGACATAAATAGTTCATTACCCTTTTGACATCTGTGGTGTTGCAGATTGAATTGTTGGTTGCAATGCTTCATTTTCCTGATATGCTGGTATTAGATTTATTCATATCCTCACCAGGGCATTAGGGTGAACAAAGTATGTTTCTCTGTCCCTTGGCTTTAGGTTTGTCCTAAAGCGTGTTCTTTGCGCCTTGCTTTGACCAAAAGCAGCTGTGACATAAGCAAGGGCTTGAAACATACTTGTGCTTGTCTTGAGCCCTGGTCCAGGGAGGGTGAGAGAACCTGAACCTAGACACAGACCAGACCCAGATACAACCCAAAGTTTAGAGCCCAGCCTACATCAGTTGAATCCCAGCAAGTACATGAGTGAAAAATAAATGTTTTATATTTTTGCTGCTGTTTTGTAGTTCTTTATTTGGCAGGGTTAATTAATCATGAAAGTAAGGCATACTTAATGTGAATGTGCTGCGTTGCTTTGCTGCTGCTGCTGCTAAGTCGCTTCAGTCGTGTCCGACTCTCTGCAACCCCATAGATGGCAGCCTACCAGGCTCCCCCATCCGTGGGATTCTCCAGGCAAGAACACTGGAGTGGGTTGCCATTTCCTTCTTCAATGCATGAAAGTGAAAAGTGAAAGTGAAGTCGCTCAGTCGTGTCCAGCTCAACTGCTTTCAGTTCAGTTCAGTTCAGTTCAGTCGCTCAGTCGTGTCCGACTCTTTGCGACCCCATGAATCCCAGTACGCCAGGCCTCCCTGTCGCTCAGTCGTGTCCTGCTCAGTTGCTTTACTGAAAGAGGACTTCCCTGGTGGCTCAGATGGTAAAGTGACTGCCTACAATGCGGGAGACACGGGTTCGATCCCTGGGTCGGGAAGATCCCCTGGAGAAGGAAATGGCAACCCACTCCAGTATTCTTGCCTGGAGAATCCCATGGATGGACTAGCCTGGTGGGCTACAGTTCACGGGGTCGTAAAGAGTTGGACACGACTGAGCGACTCTTTGCGACCCCATCAATCGCAGCACGCCAGGCCTCCCTGTCACTCAGTCGTGTCTGGCTCAGTTGCTTTAGTTCTGTCCAATTCTTTGTGATCCCATGGACTGTAGTCCGCCAGGCTCCTCTGTCCATGGGATTTCCTAGGCAAGAATACTGGAGTGGGTTGCCATTTCCTCCTCCAGGGATCTTCCTGACCCCAGGGATCGAACCCACTTCTCCTATGTCTCCTGTATTGGCAGGCAGATTTTTCACCACTGAGCTACCTGGGAAACCCTAATGCCATTTAGTGGTCAATTTTTTAGTTTAGTTTGGGTTTTTTTTTTTCATAGAGCTGCCAGTCATTAAAGATGGTTTTGTTTTTTAACCCATTGATAATACTTCTGAGTGGAACCCCAAACCCTCAAGCTGGAATGACCCTTATTATTCAGGTTAGCTACCAGCATGCAGAATTTGGATTTAAATGCACACTAGGAGTCAGAGCCATTGAAGACCTCTAGGTCCCTTTGCTCCCAATACTAACTTCCTACTTCTCAGCCACAAACTTCATCCACAACATGTAAATAGCTGGCATTTATATACTGCTGCCCAAGCTGGGGGGAGGGGAGGATTGCAGTACAGGAAAATTGGCATCAGCAGTCTTTCGGGGCCTAAGAGTCTTGAGAATTAATGGATTCTTTTCTACCATGCTGTGTTCCAAAATTAATCTGGTTTCTGTCTGCCATGAACTGACACAGATTGTTGTTTTATGGTTATTTAAGGCACAAGCATTTACCCTCCACAATTAGGCTATCCCCTGCTTTTCCGTTTAATAAGATCAAACAAAGTGGTCCCCTATTTATATTCTTGAAAGCTGTGAGCTGAGATCACAGATCCATCATACTCACTTTTCTGCCCATCTGCAACTAGATCTTTTGGAATTTGATAGATTCACACTGTGTATCCAACACATCCTTAGGCTTGCTTAGGGAAAGTGAAGAAAATGTAAAACAATCCCATATAACTGGAAGAAAGAAATCCCATGCTGTGGTCATGCACAGTTCTTTTTAGAAGAACTTGGGTTTCATTGCATCTAGTATGTTATCTGCTAACTTTCCCTTGTTAATATTCTACAAGCTTTCCAGGCTCATAACATTCATTCTCTAAGCTCTTTATGGTAGAGGTGACACAAAATAATTCGGGATGAAAGGGACTTTATGATGAAATGAACCAAGAAAAATTTATTTCAGTCAAGCATAGATTCTGAGTTTGTGTTTTCTTTGATAAGACAGAGATTCCTACTCTGTTGTTATTTGTGGTGAAAGTCACCCAAGTATGATGCTGCATTCTTGGATATTACAGGTAGAAGGCAGGAGTGGAGACAGTCACTTACTCCTTCTCAGGGGGCACAGGAATAATTACCTGAATTATATTGGGATTTATACATCTTGAGTGTGACTGTTCCAATGCTACCTGTTATTGGAATGACATAGCAACTGTTTTAGTCAAATGATGCAGCAACAATAAAAATAAAACCTGGCCTAGTAAAAGTGAGTTTATAGTATGGAATCTTCAAAACTTGTTTTAGTGTCTATTAAACATTCTCATGCATTGGAGGCAGAAATGGAAACCCACTCCAGTGTTCTTGCCTGGAGAATCCCAGGGACAGGGGAGCCTGGTGGGCTGCCGTCTATGGGGTTGCACAGAGTCGGACACGACTGAAGTGACGCAGCAGCAGCAGCAAACCTTCTCACATACATTATTGCATTTATTTCTCAAAATAATCCTATGAGTATAGTTATTATACCCATATATCAAACATCATGCCTTTATTTAGATGTATGTTGCAATTCATCTTCAGATCTGTAAGTCTCTTCTGTCCTTAGATCAGATGCTACTTACGGGACAAATTTTTATATATCCTCATTATATATCCCCCAACATGATGATGAAGACATTCTATCATCATAGAGGTTAAGGAATTTGCCAAGGATCCCACAACTGATAAATTGCAGACTGAGATTCAAGCATTGCGTAGGCTAATAGCCTTTCCACTCTATGATAATGGCTTCCCTATAATACTTATAAATGCTTATAAACAATGCATTTGTTTAGTATTTTATATAATTTTTATGTTATGTTATGCTACATGATTTATATTATTCATGTATGTAACTACTTTAATAATTTGACCTGAAGATGTTAATAGTGTTCCTTTTACTCCCTGAGTAGAGACTGAGGATATAAAGAAAACAAAACAAGGTTTTTAACCCTTAGGATCTTCCTATCAGGATTGGGAAATTGGGCAGATAGACCAGAAGTAGATTTCCTGCTAATTCCTATGTGTGTGATGTTTTGGCCTTATTGTTAAGAGAAGTCTTGACATAATGCAACTATGACCAAAACAAGATTCCTTTGTCTTCTCTTTTCAATTTCTCCAAACCCAGGATTTTCCAAACTCCCAGCCACTGTGTTGTAGGAGGTTGAGTGAAGGAACCCCTCATATGCAAACAGTTTTACCAATGAAGTTCTTTCCCTAAATTTTGCAAAGAAAAACAATGGGAAAGATTTTCTAATCTTTTGGCTCTAATTCCTCTACTGAATGGAGAATGCAATCATTCTAAGTAGTGTGTAAAATTAATTATAGTTGGAAGAGAGTTGCCAGGCTTGTGGATTCCCAGGGATTGCAGGGGTGGGGGTGGGGTGGGAATTGCCCTCCAGATACAGTCAATTTTTCCATAAATGTGTTCAGAAAATACCCATGTTTTTGTTTTCACTCCAGCATGACCTTGGTGTGGGATCCAAGGAAATTAACTTTACTGGGTCTGAATTTCCTTTTAAATTATGCAACTAAAAATGCTGATAGATCTTAGCCTGTGCTAATGTTGCGTATGAGAACCCAATACCAGATAATATCTAATTTAAAGTCTATTCACCTTCATTTTAAAAACATTCTTTTTGTAGTTCTTTTAAATAGCAATTAATAGGTTTAAGCTTTTGCTGGGGGGAGGGTGCTATGGAGGAATTATTCATAATTATATATCACTTATTTATCTGTCGATTATCTGTCAACAAGTAAATTTAAGACTACTGTATTTCATCTGAAATGGAATATAGATATAAAGTTTGAAGAGATGAGGTTTTTTTTTAAAAAACATCAGATAATTAAGTGAAATTATTAGATAATTAAGTAAAGAAAACTATCTGGATGACACATAATATAGAGTACCATACTAGTCACACTTCATCTCTAAGGATAAGAATTATATCAAAATCACTTGATGGTAAACTTAAGTGTCTTCTAGGAGAGGCTTTTTGGGAAAAGTACATATAAGGTGGTCTATTGTAGAGACTCACTTTACTGTTTTCATTTGAAAGATAGTTAAATATCTACCCTCTCTGTTTTCTAATCTTACTTTCCAGTGGCATCTTCATCTTATTTTTCTTCAGCAAAACTTCTACTGCGACCCTAAGCATGACCTACTTAGAAATTTATAACCAGTGATACATTTATTTACTTTAAGAGCAATTTAGGCACCTATGAACAACTCCCTTTAGGGTACCATGTTGATCAGTAAAAGAATTCCGTTACATAACTGGACTTTTTTTTTTTTAAATCTTAAAGTTATAACCAGATCATTTTTTAAGTTTGGAAATTTGTTTTTATTTTTTAAATAATTATGCTTATTATAAAAAAACAGAAATTTCAGAAAAATATTAGAAAGTAGAGGGAGAAAATCACCCATATTTAACTATTCATGGTGAATTTTCTTCTCATTTTTTTTTAAACATCTTCTAGTTCTCCTTTATCTCAAACAAGCTTTTCGGAGGTTACTATTGACTCCCTTGGTCTTTCTGTTGTACGAACACCCAGATGTAATACATGTTTGTAACACCTGGCTTTGTTTCAGGTGTATTGTTGTTTCTGTGCCCCATCTCCTCCTCGGTGTCATCTGCTCACTTCCACCAAAATTTCTGATGAAGGCTGAGAATATTAGTTTCTGGAGTAAATAACAGTTTTTAGGGATGCCAGGCATTGGTTCTAAGTGAGAAGCACTTCCTTTGATTACACATTTCCTTTACCAGATCTCTGAAGAAGCCCAGCGGTAAAGCTTTTGCTTAGAAGATCACAGGCTGTAATCACTAGTCTTTTCTAATTACAAGTAATGAATTTCAGATTTTTTTCTTCCCTATTACATTCTGCTTTTGACCACTGTGCTTAGATCACTTAATGTGGCAATAGATTATAAGATTTTAATTTCTCAGTGTAATGATGGAATTGTCAGGTGGTTATGTTCTGATGCTTGGTGCCAGCTGGGACTGAGATTAAGTCCTAGTTTTTCTCATTTGCCAGTGAGGGACCTTGAAGAAGGCACTTTCCCTCTCTAAAATATAGTTGTTTGTTTTTTTAATGTGAATAATAATGAAATTATAACAATCATGGGGTGTGTTGTAGGGATTATGTGAGACAGTTGTAGAGAGGTTATGAGCACAGATTCCATAACTACCTGGATTCAAGCCAGCTACCTACTGGCAGTGTAGCCTTGGGAAAGTTTCTTAACCAATCTGTGCTTCTGATTTCTGAGTAATTAAATGAGGATAATCACAGTTAATATTTTGTAAAATTGTTGTGAGAGTTAAATAAGTTAATATATGGAAGCATACATAATAGTGACTAGCACAAGTGTTTAGTCAATGCTGGTTGTTTTTATTATTATTATTGGCATTTATAAAGCCTGGCCCATAGTAAATCCTCAGTAGATATTTATTCTTATGATTCTTCTCTGGATTTGTCACTGTTCTTTCTCCCCTTTTGTTCTTTGCTTAACTTATTGAGATCAATAAATAGGACCTCGCCCTAAGTGAGCATCAGTAATCTTTGAAATTAGCAGCAGAGAAGAGCAACTCATGGGTTCTACTCTTTACCAGATCAGATAGATTTTTTTCTTTTGCCACCTACTCTCCATTGACTAGAACAAGAAGGGTATACTCATCCCACTGTCCATATAAGTCATTATTGTATGCAGGTAATTATCCAGAGTTCTATTATCCTAGAGAATTATTTTAGAAATGGTTGTTTTTATTTATGCCCAGCTGACAAAAGAGGGATACCACCCTGGGCATCCTGCAGAAGCTTAGTGTGCCTTTCAAAATAATAGAAATTACTATTTAGGGGCAGAATTCTTTTTTTTTTTTCTTGTATCGATTTGATAAGATATCAGCATTAATAAAAGGAATGACCAACATGGTAGATCATCATTGCTAATGTCATTGATTTCCACCTATACTGTGTATCATATACTAACACAAAAGAGATATAGTTACGGGTAGCCAAATGTATCTGAATATTCTTAGTCCATTTAATATGCAGTAGTTTTTTCCCTCTGAAGTAATGTCAAAAAGGATTTTATTGTATTTAATTTCAGAAATAAAATTTGTGATAGATTGGACAAGTACAGAACTGAAGGTTTTGAATGCCATTTAAAATGATTTTTACTCAATTTCTCCCATGTGCCAGTTGCTTTCACTAATGACATTTTTTTTTTTTTGCTGCAAAATTTATGAAAAAAGAATTAGCTATGCAAATTAATGATATAAAAAGAAATGGAGGGACAATATTTATCTCTCTAGCAGGGGGCATATTACTCTCATGTAACAACAACAACAACCACAAAAAAATCTATGTTCCTTTCAGTTCGTTCAGTCCAGTCACTCAGTCATATCCGACTCTGTGTGACCCCATGGACTGCAGTGCTCTAGGCTTCCTTGTCCATCACCAACTCCAGCAGCTTGCTCAAACTCATGTCTATCAAGTCAGTGATGCCATCCACCATCTCATCCTCTGTCATCCCCTTCTCCTCCTGCCTTCTATCTTTCCCAGCGTCAGGATCTTTTCCAATGAGCCAGTTCTTCGCATCAGGTGGCCAAAGTATTGGAGTTTTAGCTGCAGCATCAGTCCTTCCAATGAATATTCAGGACTGATTTCCTTCAGGACGAACTGGTTGGACCTCCTTGCAGTCCAAGGGACTCTCAAGAGTCTTCTCCAACCCCACAGTTCAAAAGCATCAATTCTTCGGCGCTCAGCTTTCTTTATAGTCCAGCTCTCACATCCATACATGACTCCTGGAAAACCCATAGCTTTGATTCGACGGACCTTTGTTGGCAAAGTAATGTCTCTACTTTTTAAAATGCTATCTAGGTTGGTCATAGCATTTCTTCCCAGGAGCAAGCGTCTTTTAATTTCATGGCTGCAGTCACCATCTGCAGTGATTTTGGGGCTCAAGAAAATAAAGTCTATCACTATTTCCATTATTTCCCCATCTATTTGCCATGAACTGATTGGACCGGATGCCATTTTAGTTTTCTGAATGTTGAGCTTCAAGCCAACTTTTTCACTCTCCTCTTTCACTTTCATCAAGAGGCTCTTTAGTTCTTCACTTTCTGCCATAATGGTGGTGTCATCTGCATATCTGAGGTTATTGATATTTCTCCCAGCAGTCTTGATTCCAGCTTGTGCTTCATCCAGCGCAGCATTTTGCATGATGCACTCTGCATATAAGTTAAATAAGCAGGGTGACAATATACAGCCTTGACATACTCCTTTCCCTATTTGGAACCAGTCTGTTGTTCCATGTCCGGTTCTAACTGTTGCTTCTTGACCTGCATACAGATTTCTCAGGCGGTAGGTCAGGTGGTCTGGTACTCCCATCTCTTTAAAAATTTTCCACAGTTTGTTATGATCCACACAGTCAAAGGCTTTGGCATAGTCAATAAAGCAGAAGTAGATATTTTTCTGGAATTCTCTTGCTTTTTCAGTGATCCAGCAGATGTTGTCAATTTGATATCTAGTTTCTCTGCCCTTTCTAAATCCAGCTTGAACACCTGGAAGTTCATGGTTCAGGTACTGTTGAAACCTGGCTTGGAGAATTTTGAGCATTACTTTGCTAGCGTGAAATGAGTGCAATTGTGTGATAGTTTGAACATTGTTTGGCATTGCCTTTCTTTGGAATTGGAATGAAAACTGACCTTTTCCAGTCCTGTAGCCACTGCTGAGTTTTCTAAATTTGCTAGCATATTGAGTGCAGCACTTTCACAGCATCATCTTTTAGGATTTGAAATAGCTCAACTGGAATTCCATCACCTCCACTAGCTTTGTTTGTAGTGATGCTTCCTAAGGCCCACTTGACTTTGCCTTCCAGGATATCTGGCTGTAGGTGAGTGATCACACAATCATGGTTATCTGGGTCATGAAGATCTTTTTTGTATAGTTCTTCCATGTATTCTTGCCACCTCTTCTTCAGATCTTCTGCTTCTGTTAGGTCCATACTATTTCTGTCCTTTATTGTGCCCATCTTTGCATGAAACTTTCCCTTGGTATCCCTAATTTTCTTGAAGAGATCTCTAGTCTTTCTCATTCTATTGTTTTCTTCTATTCCTTTGCATTGATCACTGAGGAAGGCTTTTTTTTTTTTTTTATCTCTCTTTGCTATTCTTTGGAACTCTGCATTCAAATGGATATATCTTTCCTTTTCTCCATTTTTTTAGCTTCTCTTCTTTTCTCAGTTATTTGTAAGTCCTCCTCAGACAATCATTTTGCCTTTTTGCATTTCTTTTTCTTGCGGATGGTCTTGATCACTGCCTCCTGTAGAATGTCACGAACCTCCCCCCCATAGTTCATCAGGCATTCTGTCTGTCAGATCTAATCCCTTGAATCTGTTTGTCACTTCTACTGCATAATCATAAAGGATTTGATTTAGGTCATACCTGAATGGTCTAGTGGTTTTCCCTACTTTCTTCAATTAAGTCTGAATTTGGCATGTTTCTTTAAATATAATTAAAATCTAGAATTCCGCATTTTGGGCTGGTCTTCCCCAGTTGGTCATAAATATTGGGATTGGAATCTAACAGATAACCATGGGGAATGCTGTTTTATAATAACATGCAATGTTTTATCATAATGTATATGATAAATTTAATGTATTCTGAACATAGGTTCAAGCCTCCGTTCTGTGACTTACTATCCTATGCTAAGTCACCTCAGTTGTGTCCGACTCTGTGCAACCCCAGAGATGGCAGCCCACCAGGCTCCCCTGTCCCTGGGACTCTCCAGGCAAGAACACTGGAGTGGGTTGCCATTTCCTTCTCCAATGCAGGAAAGTGAAAAGTGAAAGGGAAGTCACTCAGTCGTGTCCAACTCTTAGCGACCCCATGGACTGCAGCCTACCAGGCTCCTCCATCCATGGGATTTTCCAGGCAAGAGTACTGGAGTGGGATGCCATTGCCTTCTCCCTATGACTTACTAGCAAAGCCTTATTATCTTTTCTATATGTCTGGAATAATATACCTACTTCCAGAGTTATTGTTAGGATTATGGTACATAATATATATAAAAAACAATATGTAAGGTGATACAAAACTGTTAGTTATTAGCAATCAAAGATTCAAAACGACTACCTTAAACTTGCCATTTAAATAAAATATTTCTTGAACACCTTTGGTTTTACTTAGAGATTGAATATACCAAATATACATCACTGATCATGTGAGTTCCTGTCAAGATGTGTCTCCCAGTGGGCAAGACCATTTAAGAAGAGGAGAAGAACAGTGCATATAGATATTTAGATCAGTACTAACATAGGAAATCACATTTGGTAATAATAAAAGGTAAGAGAAAAATAGTATAAAATATTACAAAGACTTGTTCTAAATCTATTTTGCCTCAGTACCCAAAGGGCTTTACAATATTATTTTCTCCCATTTTCTTCTTTGCAGCTGGGAAATGAGGCCCAGACCAGTCTTAAACCTGGGAGGGCAGTGCTGTATCAGACAGGAAGAGCTGTGGAATTATAGTTGACTTCAACAGTTTTGGTCAGACACCTGCTAGGAGGGACAGTAAACCAAAGTGGTTAAGCCTGTGGGCTCTGGACATAGACCATTTGGAAGCAGTTTGGTTTTACTAACCTTGAGCAAATTACCCTGAGATTTAGTTTCTTTACCTGTAAAATGAGAATGTTTAACATCTTCTTTCTGGTTTAAAGGTAAGGATTCAATAACAGATGGAGCTGTACTTTCAAACTTTCATATGCTCACAAATCACTGTTGTTCAGTCACTCAGTCATGTCCGACTCTTTGCGACCCCATGGACTGCAGCACACCAGGCCTCCCTGTCCCCCACCACCTCCTGGAGCTTGCCCAAACTCACGACCATTGAGTCGGTGATGCTTCCAACCATCTCGTTCTCTGTCGTCCCCTTCTCCTCCTGAATTCTGATTCAGTAGGTCTGGGCAGGGCCTGAGAATCCACTTGTCTAACATGTCCCCTGGTGATCCCTGTGCTGTACCATATTGTCAGTAGCAAAGATATAAAGCACCCAGAAGTTGTGCTCTACGATTTCTGGAAATTGTAAATACTCAATAAATGTTGGCCATTATTTTCCTTCTAGCACTGCACTATATGTTTTCACAAATGTTATTGTGATTATTCTTTACAACAACTTTATATTAGGTATTATTATGTCTCCATTTCTCAAATGAGGAGAGAAGTCTAGAAAAACTCATAAGTGATTCTCAACATTGTACTTGATCCCAGCTTTATTGATTCTAAGTACTATCTATTTCCTGCACTTGAAATTTTTCATAATTTGGGGTTAGGGAAAAAAAAGTGGACATAAATTCTCACTTTCCTGGTCTCTGATGCTGAAGTGGGAGCACATCTCTTCTCTGTAGGCTTCAAAAGAAATCCATGGACATTCAAATGACTTCCAGGTATATTACATGGTTTCTATTTTGTCCACATATGAAAATATTTATTTCTGATTATATTTGTGAAAAAAAGTAAAGTAAAACAGATTAGTATAAAAAATAAACTAAACATTAGCCCTCAAAAATCTCATTGCCCAGAGGCAAAATAACATATACATTATGTTGCAAGAGCCTATTGTTCAGGTACTCATCCTGTTGTGAGACATAGTGTGATAGTTACTTTGTTAACTAAACATAAGTGAAAGTGAAAGTTGCTCAGTCTGTCGGACTCCTCATGACCCCATGGATTTTAGTCCATGCAATTCTCAAGGCCAGAACACTAGAGTGGGTAGCCTTTCCCTTCTCCAGGGCATCTTCCCAACCCAGGGATCAAACCCAGGTCTCCCGCGTTGCAGGCAGATTCTTTACCAGCTGAGCCACGAGGGAAGCCCAAGAATACTGGAGTGGATAGCCTATCCCTTCTCCAGCGGATCTTTCCAACTCAGGAATTGAACCAGGGTCTCCTGCATTGCAGGCGGATTCTTTACCAACTGAGCTATCAGAGAAGCCCTAACTAAACATGGATGTGAGGGCACGGTCCTAAGATGGCAGAGGAATAGGACGGGGAGACAACTTTCTCCCCCACAAATTCATCAAAAGAACTTTTGAACGCTGAGTAAATTCCAGAAAACAACTTCTGGATGCTGGCAGAGGACATCAGGCACCCAAGAAAGCAGCCCTTTGTCTTTGAAAGGAGATGGAGAAGTCTTGAGGCTACTGTAAGAATAAGACTGAAAACCAGAGGCAGGAGGCTTAAGTCCAAATCCTGAGAACACCAGAGAACTCCTGACTCCAGGGAACATTAATCGACAAGAGTTCATCCAAAAGCCTCCATACCTACACTGAAACCAAGCTCCACCCAAGGGCCAACAAGCTCCAGAGCAAGACATACCATGCAAATTCTCCAGCAATGCAGGAACATAGCCCTGAGCTTCAACAGGCTGCCCAAAGACACTCCAAACCCACTGACATCTCATAATTCATTACTGGACACTGCATTGCACTCCAGAAAGAAGAAATCCAGCTCCACCCACCAGAACACCAACACAAACTTCCCTAACCAGGAAACCTTGACAAGCCACCTGTCCAATCCCACCCACAGCAAGGAAACTCTACAATGAAGAGAACTCCACAAACTGCCAGAATACAGAAAGGCCACCCCAAACACAGCAATATAAATAAGATGAAGAGGCAGAGAAATACCCAGCAGGTAAAGGAACAGGATAAATGCCCACCAAACCAAACAAAAGAGGAAGAGATAGGGAATCTACCTGATAAAGAATTCCCAATAAAGATAGTGAAAATGATCCAAAATCTTGAAAACAAAATGGAGTTACAGATAAATAGCCTGGAGTCAAGGATTGAGAAGATGCAAGAAAGGTTTAACAAGGACCTAGAAGAAATAAAGAGTCAATATATAATGAATAATGCAATAAACGAGATAAAAAACATTCTGGAGGGAACCAACAGTAGAATAACAGAGGCAGAAGATGGGATAAGTGAAGTAAAAGATAGAATGGTAGAAATAAATGAAACAGAGAGGAAAAAAGAAAAACAAATTAAAAGAAATTAGGACACTCTCAGAGACCTCTGGGACAATGTTAAATGCCCCAATATTCGAATCATAGGAGTTCCAGAAGAAGAAGACAAAAAGAAAGACCAGGAGAAAATACTTGAGGAGATAATAGTTGAAAACTTCCCTAAAATGGGGAAGGAAATAATCAGCCAAGTCCAAGAAACCCAGAGAGTCTCAAACAGGATAAACTCAAGGCAAAACACCCCAAGACACATATTAATCAAATTAACAAAGATCAAACACAAAGAAAAAATATTAAAAGTAGCAAGGGAAAAACAACAAATAACACACAAGGGGATTCCCATAAGGGTACCAGCTGATCTTTCAATAGAAACTCTTCAGGCCAGAAGGGAATGGCAGGACATACTCATGGTGATGAAAGAGAAAAACCTACAACCCAGATTACTGTACCCAGCAAGGATCTCATTCAAATATGAAGGAGAAATCAAAAGCTTTACAGACAAGCAAAAGCTGAGAGAATTCAGCACCACCAAACCAGCTCTTCAACAAATGCTAAAGGATCTTCTCTACACAGGAAACACAGAAAAGGTTTATAAACTTGAACCCAAAACAACAAAGTAAATGGCAATGGGATCATACTTATCAATAATTACCTTAAATGTAAATGGGTTGAATGCCCCAACCAAAAGACAAAGACTGGCTGAATGGATACAAAAATAAGACCCCTATATATGTTGTCTACAAGAGACCCACCTCAAACCAAGGGACACATACAGACTGAAAGTGAAGGGCTGGAAAAAGATATTCCATGTAAATAGAGTCCAAAAGAAAGCGGGAGTAGCAATACTCATATCAGATAAAATAGACTTTAAAACAAAGGCTGTGAAAAGAGACAAAGAAGGATACTACATAATGATCAAAGGATCAACCCTAGAAGAAGATATAACAATTATAAATATATATGCACCCAACCTAGGAGCACCACACTATGTAAGACAAATGCTAACAAGTATGAAAGGAGAAATTAACAATAACACAATAATAGTGGGAGACTTTAATATCCCACTCACGTCTATGGATAGGTCAACTAAATGGAAAATTAACAAGGAAATACAAACTTTAAATGATATAATAGACCAGTTAGACCTAATTGATATCTATATGACATTTCACCCCAAAACAATGAATTTCACCTTTTTCTCAAGCACACATGGAACCTTCTCCAGGATACATCACATCCTGGGCCATAAATCTAGCCTTGGTAAATTCAAAAAAATTGAAATCATTCCAAGCACCTTTTCTTATCACAATGCAGTAAGATTAGATCTCAATTACAGGAGAAAAACTATTAAAAATTCCAACATATGGAGGCTGAATGACATGCTGCTGAATAACGAACAAATCACAGAAGAAATAAAAAAAGAAATCAAAATATGCATAGAAACAAATGAAAACGAAAACACAACAACCCAAAACCTGTGGGACACTGTAAAAGCAGTGCTAAGAGGAAGGTTCATAGCAATACAGGCATACCTCAAGAAACAAGAAAAAAGTCAAATAAATAACCTAACTCTACACCTAAAGCAACTAGAAAAGGAAGAAATGAAGAACTCCAGGGTTAGTAGAAGGAAAGAAATCTTAAAAATTAGGGCAGAAATAAATGCAAAAGAAACAAAAGAGACCATAGCAAAAATCAACAAAGCCAAAAGCTGGTTCTTTGAAAGGATAAATAAATTTGACAAACCATTAGCCAGACTCATCAAGAAACAAAGGGAGAAAAATCAAATCAATAAAATTAGAAATGAAAATGGAGAGATCACAACAGACAGCACAGAAATACAAAGGATCGTAAGAGACTACTATCAGCAATTATATGCCAATATAATGGACAACTTGGAAGAAATGGACAAATTCTTAGAAAAGTACAACTTTCCAAAACTGAACCAGGAAGAAATAGAAAATCTTAACAGACCCATCACAAGCATGGAAATTGAAATTGTAATCAGAAATCTACCAGCAAACAAAAGCCCAAGTCCAGACGGCTTCATAGCTGAATTCTACCAAAAATTTAGAGAAGAGCTAACACCTATCCTACTCAAACTCTTCCAGAAAATTGCAGAGGAAGGTAAACTTCCAAACTCATTCTATGAGGCCACCAGCACCCTAATACCAAAACCTGACAAAGATGCCACAAAGAAAAAAAAAAAAACTACAGGCCAATATCACTGATGAACATAAGTGCAAGAATCCTTAAGAAAATTCTAGCAATCAGAATCCAACAATGCATTAAAAAGATCATACACCATGACCAAGTGGGCTTTATCCCAGGGATGCAAGGATTCTTCACATCTGCAAATCAATCAATGTAATACACCACATTAACAAATTGAAAAATAAAAGCCATATGATTATCTCAATAGATGCAGAGAAAGCCTTTGACAAAATTCAACATCCATTTATGAAAAAAAAAAAAAAAAAAACAACCCACCAGAAAGCAGGAATAGAAGGAACATACCTCAACGTAATAAAAGCTATATATGACAAACCCACAGCAAATATTATCCTCAATGGTGAAAAATAGAACCCATTTCCCCCAAAGTCAGGAATAAGACAAGGGTGCCCACTCTCACCACTACATTCAACATAGTTTTGGAAGTTTTGGCCACAGCAATTAGAGCAGAAAAATAAATAAAAGGAATCCAAATTGGAAAAGAAGTAAAACTCTCACTGTTTGCAGATGACATGATCCTCTACATAGAAACCCCTAAAGACTCCACCAGAAAATTTCTAGAGCTAATCAATGAATATAGTAAAGTGGCAGGATATAAAATCAACACACAGAAATCCCTTGCATTCCTATACACTAATAATGAGAAAATAGAGAAATTAAGGAAAGAATTCCATTCACCATTGCAATGAAAAGAATAAAATACTTAGGAATATATCTACCTAAATAAACAAAAGACCTATATATAGAAAACTATAAAACACTGGTGAAAGAAATCAAAGAGGACACAAATAGATGGAGAAATATACCACGTTCATGGATCGGAAGAATCAATATAGTGAAAATGAGTATATACCCAAAGCAATCTATAGATTCAATGCAATCCTTATCAAGCTACCAATGGTATTTTTCACAGAGCTAGAACAAAAAATTTCACAATATGTATGGAAATACAAAAACCTCAAGTAGCCAAAGCAATCTTGAGAAAGAAGAATGGAATGGGAGGAATCAACCTGCCTGACTTAAGGCTCTACTACAAAGCCACAGTCATCAAGACAGTATGGTACTGGCACAGACAGAAATATAGATCAATGGAACAAAATAGAAAGCCCAGAGATAAATCCACACACCTATGGACACCTTATCTTTGACAAAGGAGGCAAGAATATACAATGGAGAAAAGACAATCTCTTTAACAAGTGGTGCTGGGAAAACTGGTCAACCACTTGTAAAAGAATGAAACTAGAGCACTTTCTAACACCATACACAAAAATAAACTCAAAATGGATTAAAGATCTAAACATAAGACCAGAAACTATAAAACTCCTAGAGGAGAACATAGGCAAAACACTCTCCAACATAAATCATAGCAGGATCCTCTATGACCCACCTCCCAGAATATTGGAAATAAAATCAAAAATAAACAAATGGGACCTAATTAAAATTACAAGCTTCTGTACAGCAAAGGAAACTATAAACAAGGTGAAAAAACAGCCTTCAGAATGGGAGAAAATAATAGCAAATGAAGCAACTGACAAATAATTAATCTCAAAAATATACAAGCAACTCCTGCAGCTCAATTCCAGAAAAATAAATGACCCAATCAAAGAGTGGGCCAAAGAACTAAACAGATATTTCTCCAAAGAAGACATACAGATGGCTAACAAACACATGAAAAGATGTTCAACATCATTCATTATCAGAGAAATGCAAATCAAAACCACAATGAGGTACCATTTCACACCAGTCAGAATGGCTGCGATCCAAAAGTCTATAAGCAATAAATGCGGGAGAGGGTATGGAGAAAAGGGAACCCTCTTACACTGTTGGTGGGAATGCAACTAGTACAGCGACTATGGAGAACAGTGTGGAGATTCCTTAAAAAACTGGAAATAGAACTGCCATATGACCCGACAATCCCACTGCTGGGCATACACACTGAGGAAACCAGAATTGAAAGAGACACGTGTACCCCAGTGTTCATCGCAGTACTATTTATAATAGCCAGGATATTGAAGCAACCTAGATTCGTTCATCAGCAGACAAATGGATAAGAAAGCTGTAGTACATATACACAATGGAGTATTACTCAGCCATTAAAAAGAATACCTTTGAATCAGTTCTAATGAGGTGGATGAAACTGGAGCCTATTATACAGAGTGAAGTAAGCCAGAAAGAAAAACACCAATACAAGATACTAAGGCATATATATGAAATTTCAAAAGATGGTAACAATAACCCTGTATGCGAGACAGTAAAAGAGACACAGATGTATAGAATAGTCTTTTGGACTCTGTGGGAGAGGCGAGGGTGGGATGGTTTTGGAGAATGGCATTGAAACATGTATATTATCATATGTGAAACGAATTGCCAGTCCAGGTTTGATACATGATACAGGATGCTTGGGGCTGGTGCACTGGGATGACCCAGAGGGATGGTATGGGGAGGGAGGTGGGAAGGGGGTTCAGGATGGGGAACACATGTACACTGTGGCAGATTCATATCAATGTATGGCAAAACCAATACAAAATTGTAAAGTAATTAGCCTCCAATTAAAATAAACAAATATATACTAAAAAAAAAAAAACATTGATGTGTCTTATATAAATCTGTCTATATAAACATATATATAGTTTATGTATTAGTTTTAGATTTTATTTAGTAGTATCAGTTTTATATTACTGTGAGATCAATTATCAAAAGTCTGGTGGTCTCAACTGGGTTCTTTGCTCAGGGTTTCACAAGGCTGAAGTTAAGGTGTCAACCAGGATGGGCTCTTTTCTGGAGGTTCCAGTGAAAAATCCGCTTGCAAGCTCATTCACGTTGTTGGTGTAATTTATTTCCTTGTAGTTTATTTTTAAGACTAAGGTCTTTTTTTCTTATTGGCTATTGCCTGTGGGGTTACTCCCAGCTCTGGGAGGCTATGTCAGATCCTTTCCATGTGTTCCCCTCCTTCTTCAGGCCAGTAGGGGCACACTGAGCCCTCCTTGTGTTTTGAATTTCTGAGTTCCCTTTCTGCTACCAGCTCTACTATTAAAGGGTTTACATGAATAGATCAGGCCCAACTGAATAATATCCCTTTTGATTAACCAAAGTAAGCTGGTTAGTAATCTTAGTTACTGTTTTTCAGCTGCTAAGCCGCGTCTGACCCTTTGCAACCCCATGGACTTTATGGTGTTCTTGAGGTAAGAATACTGGAGTGATTTGCCATTCTCTTCTCTCTTCTTCTGCCATTCTCTTCTCTTAGTTATGTTGATGAAATTCCTTTTTCTATGTAATGTAACATAATCATGGGTATAACAGTAGGGAGAGAGATCCTGGGGGACATCTTAGAATTTTGCCTACCATCTTAGGTAGGAAAAATACCTTGTTTTTATATGAAATTGTATAATCTTTATTCTTATGCAAACTTCTCTTTCATGAAAGCTGTGAAGATATTTCTCAGTAAATATAACATAAATAGTATTCTTTTTAAAGGATTTATCATAATTAAATAATTTCTTTATTGGATGTTTAGATTGTTTCCAGCTTTTTTTATTATAAAGATTGTTGTCATATAAACACTAATGATGGGTCTTGACTAATTGATTATCTCTTTATGATAAATGACTAGTTGCAAATTGTTGATTAAAGAATATAAAAATTTAAACTATTGATATACATTTCCAGTTTGCCTTCTGGAAAAGTTGCATCAGTTCATATTCCCATTAACATTAATGGTTTAAATTTATGGTTTCTCTACACCTTTGCCAACACTGGATTCTCACAATTCTTTTATAATTGATAATCTAATGAAAAAGCAATTTTATTCTCTTTATTTACTCTTCCTTAATTATTAGTGAAATTGAACATCTTTCTCTATGTTTTTTTTTTCACATGTGTTGCTTTATTAGTAAATTGTCAATTCATTTCTTCTATCAACTAAGGCTCTTAGTTACAAGCACCAATAGTCACTTCTGGTTAATCTAGATAGAAACACCTTTTGTTAGAAGGATATGGGTTAGCATATGGAATCAGTTAGATGGTTGGAGAAATGGGCTTGTTAAAGGAGGGCTGGACAGTGGGGAATGCAGTATTCTAATATCATAAAACAGAACAGTTAATATGCTGTCACTGGCATCTTCTACACAACCCACAGTCATTATCTTGGGATTCTCAATATTACTGTGAGAAAATTCTCAATTGCCACTCTGTCTTTGCATCATTCTGAAGATTCAGAGTCCCAAGTGGGAGCACTTGATTGACTGAGCCTAGGTCACGTGCCTGAACTATAGTAATCTGTGGGTTAAGAACGGAGTTTGTTGAACCCTTTGGTTTCCACAGTAAAAAGTAGCGGCTTATTCTCCACCAGTACTTATCCACGTTAGATGGACTTTCAGTCCCTGGGTAGCTCCCGCAAAAAACAAAAGCTCTTTTTTGATTTATGCAATGGCAATTTTTCTTCTTCTTAGTGCTTTTTTACATTATAGTTATTAATACTTCACCACAAGTATTACATGTATCTTTTATTTTTTTTTTCTTCTTCTGTCATTGTGGCAAACTACCTTTTAAACAAAATGACCCTAACTAGTTCTTTCCAGCAAAATCAGATACAGTTGATGCTGATTGCTTCTTAATCAAACAAACCTTGCTGTCCTAGGTTCAGTTCAGTTCAGTCACTCAGTCGTGTCTGACTCTTTGCGACCCCATGAATCGCAGCACGCCAGGCCTCCCTGTCCATCACCAACTTCCGGAGTTCACTGAGACTCATGTCCATCGAATCAGTGATGCCATCCAGCCATCTCATCCTCTGTCGCCCCCTTCTCCTCCTGCCCCCAATCCCTCCCAGCATCAGAGTCTTTTCCAATGAGTCAACTCTTCACATGAGGTGGCCAAAGTACTGGAGTTTCAGCTTTAGCATCATTCCTTCCAAAGAAATCCCAGGGCTGATCTCCTTCAGAATGGACTGGTTGGATCTCCTTGCAGTCCAAGGGACTCTCAAGAGTCTTCTCCAACACCACAGTTCAAAAGCATCAATTCTTCAGTGCTCAGCCTTCTTCACAGTCCAACTCTCACATCCATACATGACCACAGGAAAAACCATAGCCTTGACTAGACGAACCTTTGTTGGCAAAGTAATGTCTCTGCTTTTGAATATGCTATCTAGGTTGGTCATAACTTTCTTTCCAAGGAGTAAGCGTCTTTTAATTTCATGGCTGCAGTCACCATCTGCAGTGATTTTGCAGCCCCAAAAAATAAAGTCTGACACTGTTTCCGCTGTTTCTCCATCTGTTTCCCATGAAGTGATGGGACAGGATGCCATGATCTTTGTTTTCTGAATGTTGAGCTTTAAGCCAACTTTTCCACTCTCCACTTTCACTTTCATCAAGAGGCTTATTAGTTCCTCTTCACTTTCTGCCATAAGGGTGGTGTCATCTGCATATCTGAGGTTATTGATATTTCTCCCGGCAATCTTGATTCCAGTCTGTGTTTCTTCCAGTCCAGCGTTTCTCATGATGTACTCTGCATATAAGTTAAATAAGCAGGTTGACAATATACAGCCTTGACGCACTCCTTTTCCTATTTGGAGCTAGTCTGTTGTTCCATGTCCAGTTCTAACTGTTGCTTCCTGACCTGCAGATAGGTTTCTCAAGAGGCAGGTCAGGTGGTCTGGTATTCCCATCTCTTTCAGAATTTTCCACAGTTTATTGTGATCCACACAGTCAAAGGCTTTGGCATAGTCAATAAAGCAGAAATAGATGTTTTTCTGGAACTCTCTTGCCTTTTTGATGATCCAACAGATGTTGGCAATTTGATCTCTGGTTCTTCTGCCTTTTCTAAAACCAGCTTGAACATCAGGAAGTTCATGGTTCACATATTGCTGAAGCCTGGCTTGGAGAATTTTGAGCATTACTAGCATGTGAGATGAGTGCAATTGTACGGTAGCTTGAGCATTCTTTGGCATTGCCTTTCTTTGGGATTGGAATGAAAACTGAGCTTTTCCTGTCCTGTGGGCACTGCTGAGTTTTCCAAATTTTCTGGCATATTGAGTGCAGCACTTTTACAGCATCATCTTTCAGGATTTGGAATAGCTCAACTGGAATTCCATCACCTCCACTAGCTTTGTTTGTAGTGATGCTTTCTAGGGCCCACTTGACTTCATATTCCAGGATATCCTCAGATCAGATCAGATCAGATCAGTCGCTCAGTTGTGACTGACTCTTTTCGACCCCATGAATCGCACACGCCAGGCCTCCCTGTCCATCACCAACTCCCGGAGTTCACTCAGTCTCACATCCATGGAGTCAGTGATGCCATCCAGCCATCTCATCCTCTGTTGTCCCTTTCTCCTCCTGCCCCCAATCCCTCCCAGCATCAGAGTCTTTTCCAATGAGTCAACTCTTTTCATGTGGTGGCCAAAGTACTGGAGTTTCAGCTTTAGCATCATTCCTTCCAAAGGAATCCCAGGGCTGATCTCCTTCAGAATGGACTGGTTGGATCTCCTTGCAGTCCAAGGGACTCTCAAGAGTCTTCTCCACCACCACAGTTCAAAAGCATCAATTCTTCGGTGCTCAGCCTTCTTCACAGTCCAACTATCACATCCATACATGACCACAGGAAAAACCATAGCCTTGACTAGACGGACCTTTGTTGGCAAGTAATGTCTCTGCTTTTGAATATGCCATCTAGGTTAGTCATAACTTTCCTTCCAAGGAGTAAGTGTCTTTTAATTTCATGGCTGCAGTCACCATCTGCAGTGATTTTGGAGCCCAGAAAAATAAAGTCTGACACTGTTTCCTCATCTATTTCCCATGAAGTGATGGGACAGGATGCCATGATCTTCGTTTTCTGAATGTTGAGCTTTAAGCCAACTTTTTCACTCTCCACTTTCACTTTCATCAAGAGGCTTATTAGTTCCTCTTCACTTTGTGCCATAAGGGTGGTGTCATCTGCATATCTGAGGTTATTGATATTTCTCCCGGCAATCTTGATTCCAGCTTGTGTTTCTTCCAGTCCAGCATTTCTCATGATGTACTCTGCATATAAGTTAAATAAACAGGGTGACAATATACAGCCTTGACGTACTCCTTTTCCTATTTGGAACCAATCTATTGTTCCATATCCAGTTCTAACTGTTGCTTCCTGACCTGCATACAAATTTCTCAAGAGGCAGATCAGGTAGATGGTATTCCCATCTGTTTAAGAATTTTCCACAGTTTATTGTGATCCACACAGTCAAAGGCTTTGGCATAGTCAATAAAGCAGAAATAGATGTTTTTCTGGAACTCTCCTGGCCATAGTCAATTTAACTAGGAGATCTATTTATGGAGAAAGGTGATTTGCTATACTGAGACATCTTTGCCTAGTCTCTATTTCAAATCAAGTGACAGAAAATTCACTCAAATTTCTTTTGGGAAGTAAAAAATGTTAATTGAACAGAAGAAGGTGAGTCTTTCAAGTTTGGGGTGTTGTCTTACCTGTTGAATTTCTCTTAAACTCCTGAAGCCTGCAATCTCCCCATAATCAGAAGAGCTGCGAGCTAAGGTGGTCATGTGGTGAGTGAGAGATTTCTTGCTGCAGCCTACAATAAAGCTCTATAACACAGATGGTTTGTGAGTATGGCTTTTTATCTTTGTGTACTTTAGGACTGTCATCATTCATAAACCACTTACTACTTAAATAATTCAAAAGAGATCTGTGGATAATCCTTTTAAACATCTTCTATAATAGGTATTCCTTGATAGTCAGTTTCAGAATTTGTTAGACGTTGTATCTGCCAAAAAAAAAAAAAAAAAATTCCTTTTTGCTTAACTAGTTCCGTCTTGCTCCAAGGGAAATCCTCTATTTCTTGCTAAAGGGACCAACGGTCTTTCTAACTATCCAGCCTTTCCCATGTGGAGTTAAAGTTCTTCCTTCTCCGAAAGCCTGAGTATGGGTATTTGCAAAATTCTAGAGAGATGTAGTTGAATCTTACATATGCATTAGATGAAGAAATAAGTACAACGCCAGAAGAAATTAACTTCCATGTAAAGTTAAGAGGATAGGCTGGGATCATAAAGAGAACCAGAATATGTTTTCCAAAAGACTCAGTGGGCAAATAAATCCATATTTCCAAATCAATACTTTCTCAAGTTCATGAAGAAAAATAAATAATGGTTTCAAGGTGTCATGGTTTTCCAGATTTACTACTTACAATCTATAAGTAATCCCCAATGGTGCTTCAAAAAATTCCTGAGTGTGTTGTCATCAGATTTATTCTAAACTCCTAGGCAAAGTAATATTTTCTTCTCTGTTTTTGTTAGAAGATACACATGAGTAGAAAATTCCCCTTCTGATTTTTTTTTTTTTTTTTTTTTCTGAATTGGAAAGATAAACTTCTCCATGCTGGGTGAACAATTTGAATAAATCTTTTCCTCACCAGTGAATTGATCTCTAAAATACTAAGCTACAATTCCGTGTTGGGCTGTATATTTATGAAATACAGAGGGAAGGACCCTCAATGTGTATCCAACAAACAATTTGAAAAGTGTCCTTATCTAAGCTAAAATTGTCTTTTTAGTGGATTGTTGGTGAAACACTATTTTAACATCAAGGATCCCAGAGGTAGTGTGTATGGGTGTGTGTGTGTGTACAGTTTTTCATGCTATGAATTAATTCTGAAATGATTTCTCAGATTTACTGTAGTCCCTTTCTCTTACACATGGAGAATAATTGGACTCTTTGTACAATTGACTGTTTCCCCAGAGAATATGAGGAGGACGGGGAGGTAGAGGAGTAATTTCAGAAGGAATTCACAAAAGCAGTGAGTTTTAGTTGTAAAGACGAGCAGAGCTCATCTGCCCTCTATGTTAACAAGTTAGGAAAGGTTATTCCTGGCATAGTTACAAGTGTGTTTTCTGCTGGAGCAGCTGTGCCAAATGCTGTGTGTTAGCTGGAAGAAGTTGTGTAACAAAGACAGCAGAGGAGTGGCACATTTGCTTGGTCTTTGGCTGGTCTTTTAAAATTTTTTTATGACCAAACAAAGTCCCAATGATTCTCTATGGACCAAATATGGTATTATCCATGCTTTACTGTCTGTCTTCCTGTCTTCCTTGCCACTTTTCAATACATATTTTAACATACATTTCCCATAAAATTTTCCATTTAAATGATCCAAGTTTTGGCATTTCATTTCTGTGCTCACTTGTCCAAATTCCTTCTCTTCCTTTTAGCTCAATCACTCCTTTCTTCACTTATTGTCTTTATTAGCTCCCTTTTCCCCTGCCTCTTTTCTCACCTGATGGTTTTTTCCCCCTCAATTGTTTCTACTTTTCTACTCTTAAGTGTTAATATGTTTTTTAAATCAAAATGAAAAATTTGGAACTTATTTAATCTAAATATTATCTCTCTGGGATGATTATCAGCTTAATAGTTACCAGAGTGCTTAGATAAAAGGTTGAAGCACCAAAGTAGAATTTCAGGGGGAGCTGGGCTGGAATTTCTGGGGGACTTCCGTGTGTCTTCCTGTCCTGCTTCCTTTGTCCTGCATATAATTTCTTGAACTAGTAGGAATATAGCTTTGAGAAGCACTTTAGTTCCCTTTTCAGGGCCTTGAAATGCTCAGGAAGGAAGTATCTGAATGACAAATATTGGAACTGGGATTCTGGAAACAGCAAAACTGAACCATGCACACTCAGGGAACCAGGCTGGTTGCTAGAGCAGGGTTCTTATTTAGCTCTATGGTTATCTATGTACAGGGATGGTGGCCTCTTCATCTTAGAAATTCTTTTTGTCTACCATTCTAAAGGACATCATTCCTGTATTGATTCATTCAAACAAGTATTTGCTGTGTATCCACTCTGTGCCATGGATGAGCTCAGCACAGTGGTCACAGTTTAATGTGCATCTGTTCCCTCATCTTGAGAATGGCCTAGAGAGAAAGTGAGATGAAAAGGCCACAATAAGGCAGTGTCAGACCCCAGAACAAACTGAAATGGAAAAATGCGCCTTTGAATTCAAATTGTGTTTGAAGTTCTTCTCAGCTTTAAAGGGAGTCAACAAGGTTGTAGAGCTACCATAGAAGTGGATGGGAAACAAAGGAGGAGGTGGAAATCAGTGAAACAAAGAGGGGCTGTAGACACCCTCTCCTCCCGCCTGTGCCTATTCTGGATCTCAGCCTGTTTGTATTCACCAGGGCTCTGTATGTTGGGACCTTTCTGGTCAGCCCCTCCCACTCTTTCTGAGATAATAAAACCAGGGAAGAAATAATGGAACGGCTCCCAGCTTGTTTTGTTCCATGAAAGCTGTGGGAGTACAGTGGGCATTTGGAAATTTACAAAGTGGAGTACAAAGTGTGGAGAATTGGATTTGGAAAGGAGGTGGGGTGGGGCAGGCTACTGCTGCTTTTTCTTATAAGCCCTTATGTATTATATGAATTTCTAAAATTATCTATGTGGAATATGTTGCTAAACTAATAAAAATGCTTTTTTTTTCATAACAAGTATGAGTAGGATGGAGATAGTCTTGGGGCATGCAGGGCAGTAGGAGGGAATGTGTGAGTAATAATCACACTTTGGAGAAAGGTTGGTTTCATGCCTGGTTTGGCTCCTTTATGATGCTGCTGCTACTCTGGCAAGATGACATGGGCAGTGCATAAAAGGTATGATTGCTCACTATTCCCAGGTTTGGTTCTACACAGTCCAATCTCTGTTCTGTACTTCAGTCACTTCTTCAGTCTCTCAGCTCTATTAGCTACCAACTTTATTGCTCATTTACTGTTTTCATTATTTGTGTGCTTAGCTTCTGTCCCCGGTTTCCTTTCCAGTAACATTCAATTTTTTCCATAGGTCCTAAAATATATATGGTCTCCCTCTCAAGTAATAGCTTTTCTGACTTAGCTTTCAGGCTGTCCATTCCAGATGCTTTCCTATGAGGAGTTTCTCTTCTGGTTTGTCTCAAGCCTTCTGCGGTGCCTAACAGCCCAAAGGACCCAAGGGAGGCCTGAGAACAGTTAATGACAGGGAGTAGAACAAAAGGGCTCAATCCCTACAGACAACCAACCTGCCTCCTTCTACTTCTTAGCTGTGTGACCTTGTGCAAGTTACATAAACTTTCTGAGTCTTCATTTCCTTATCTGCATATGGAAGATGAAGTGGTAACAGTTGTTAACCACTTACTAAATGCTCAATATCAGCATTGCAGCAGAAGGGTAAAATTATACCCATTTCTCTTAAATGTGCAACAACAACAACAAAGTATGGTTCCTTTCCCCTATAATTGGTTCATCTTCATGAAAGGGCCTCCTCACCCATCTTCCTTTGCCCCAGGTAGCTAAGTTTGTGGGATAGGGTCAGTTTCAGTCCCACCAGACAAATTTTGTTCAATTCTATGAAAAAAATATTTTCCTTAGGTAAATTCTTATCTCTGTTAGATAAAGAACTCAGCTTTTCAGATTTCTGCTGTCTTGCTTTCCAAGATGGGATCTGAATGTGAGATGTGAGTGATTGAACCGTGGTAAGAGGAAGGTGGGGGTTCTTGGTGTCCTTTGGATCCTTGCTGGTCTCTGCTGTGTCATAACTTCTTCCTGGGCTGGTGACCACTGATGAGGACTGCTGTCATCCTCGGGTGCTTTGCTGATGTCTGAGGCTGGTATAATTCACACACCATTCACAACCTTGCTGACTTAGCTTTTCCTTGTGGGCACTACAAAGTTCCAGTGTGTCCCCTAGGTTTCAGCCTGTTCTGTGAACCATAGGCAGTAGATACCTAGCAGTTATCTTTGGGCAGGAGAAGCGCTACCCAAAGATACTGATTTGTAGTATTTGAAGACTTCTGTGGTGTTAAGAGTCCCACCCTGGCATTCCAAACTACCAATATACTGCCACCAAATGCAGAGTTGGGAAGAGATGCACCATACAGATCCAACAGATGTAAATAATCTCAAGAGCAAAGATAATAGTAAAATGTAATAAATAATGGAGTAATTATCTTTATTATAATGGATAGTTTTGAGCAACTATCTTTCTAATAGAATTTATTGAATTTTAAGTTTAAGTAATTTAATTTTGAATAATTGCCATGCTAAACAACTAGCTTGCAAAATTTCTGACTATTTAGCAGTGAGTTCTCTGAGCTGGTAAGCCAGTTTTGGTCCACTCTTGGAAGGTTACCTCATCTGCTTTGTCAAGACAGCTTCTGATAAGCTCCTATTCAGATCTTCAACTAAGTTCAATGTTCCCTTTCAGGGGCAGGTCAAGAGAGCTAAATTTAGGCCCACCCTTTGCTATCCACAAGTTGATGCAAAGGCAACCAGTGATGCAATATCCTCCCAAATACTAAAAAGGAAGCAGGGCAGAAGCTTCTCTACCCCTGGCATTAACCTTGACCCACATAACTCACTTCCCCCTAGTAAAATTGGTCAAATAAGCAAAATGTCAAATTCTCTTAGACTTTCAAAGCAAATTCATTCAACAACCAATTCATAGAAACTCATTTCATCAAATGGGAAATTCATCAAATTTGTATCTATTTTGTTTTAGTTGACTAGCTTTCCTAATAGCATTTTAAGGGAAAATGTTAAATTTTGTCTCTTGCAAGAGCTAGAGGAAAGGGACCCAAAGAGAGGAAGTTGTATTAAATGTTTCTTTGGAAGCCCACATCAAAATATCCTTCCTGCTGCTCATCTTCTAGAACTGCTTACTCTGATCTTGATGGTCCTGTCTTTCTTCTGCATCTCAGTCATTTCCTTCTCCATGTTGCAGATGCCAAAGCCCAACTTACATCTTAAGACGTCTTAGTGGTCATAGACGAGAATGCTGCTGCACTAGCTTTTCCATTGGTTAAACAAAACAAACTGAAACAGAGATTGACGGGCAAAAATAACAAACCCAAGAGTTCTGGAGATTTGAGTCAGCACAAAGAATTCTGCACAGCACTGTGGCTGTTTATACAGTGATCTCAAAGTTACTTCTTACGAGGCTCAAGGATTAGAGCTTGAGAAATGACTAGAGGCTTAAGTAGGGGAATGACAAAGTTTGATCTGCTTCAGAAACTCAACAATAGTAGCAATATGTGAGAAGGACCAAAAGGTGGAATTGGGAAGCAGGGAACTCGTTTAAGAGTTTCTTGGAACCTAGGTGAAAAATGACAGCCTAAAATCTAGTAATGGAAATGGTGGAAAAATTAGGGCCTTTTCCTGGCTACCCTAACTTAGTGGACTTCCCTTTTATTTTTTTATCACTGTGTCCTATTTGCTTCCTTCCTGGGATTTGTGGCAGATTTAAAATTTACACTTAATACTTATCATCTGCTCCTCCATTAGGCTGTAAGCTCCACTGGGGACAGGCCTGCTTCATTTCCCAGAGCATTCTCATCTTTCAGTGCAATGTTGGGCACGTAACAGGTGCTCACAAATGTCTGTGGAAGAAAGAATGTAACTGAGAAGAAACAAAGGATGTTCCTCAGTGGGAGAAGTTTAGCTGTGTTTTAGGGTAAGGGAAAGGTGCCATGGAGAAGGAGGAATAGAAAGCACGGAGAAGAGACAATAAGAGATGGTGAGATTAGAGCACACAGGAGGAAAATTGCGACTAGAGGATCTAGGCTTTGCCTGTGGGAAGGGCTTTACTTCTGACACAGGAGGAAAGAAGAATGGATGAGGATTGAAGTTGATTGGATTTATAAGTTATAAGACTGATGGTCTCTGTTTCTTAGAGAAATCATAGGCATAGTTATCATAGAGAGGCACAAAGAAAAACAGACAGAGACAGAGAGAGAAAGAAATGAAGAAGAAGAAGGAGGAGAAAGTGGAGGAGCTGGGAGGCTGGGAGAAGAGAAGCGGAGGTGGAGGAAGGAAGATAAGGAAGGGGAATTGAGAGTTTAAGGAGGTGGTGGAAATTTAACAAAATTATTCCAAGGAAAGGAATAAGTTGGTGGCCAAAAATACCAACACAGATTTCTGAGGGAGGGCCTGCTGCTGAGGAGTAATATGACCAAATTAGTCTAGTCCTAAATTTCATAGGTGAGTGACAGAGAAGCGGAATGAGAAGATTGGAGGTCAGTTGTGGTGGGGATTTTCAGGAAGCCATCTCTCTTCTTGGTTATTGTAATGTCTCAGTGCAATAAAGAGAACAGTTTTAGGACTCCTGGGATAGGTTCAGATGAATCACTCATCTTTCCAGCTGTTAAAAGTTGCGGATATATTGGATAGGACACAGACATCAAAAGTGGGCCCTCAGCAATCTGCTCTCTGGAGAAGGCCTCACAAAGGGGCTGGAGCCTGCCTTGTCTTGCTGTGTCTGAGACCTGTATGATAACTAGGAAGTAGGAAGGCAGCTTCTATCTTAGAAATCTTACTTATATCCAAATAATTTTTGTGCTTAGTGATTGCCTTCTATAAGAGAGAGTACATGATTTTAAACTTTAATAGACCTGGATTTGATTCCTAGCTCTGGTACATAGGAACTATGTGATCTTGAATAAACTGCCTCCATTGTTCAAAGTAAAATGGGGAAAATCACCAAAAGGCAGAAACTTGAAATGGGATGGTGTATGTAAATCAGCCAGCAAAATGCACTGCACAAGGTAGACACTTGTGCAGTGTGTCTGCACAGTGTAGATATTTTGTTACCTCCTTCCTTCCTTTTCTTTTTCCCTTCCTCCTTTTTTGCCTCCTTTCTTCCTTCCCTTCCTCACATTTTAGTTATCAGATTTCTGTACTTGATTGTAAGACTCCTCAGAGCAGGAATGACATCTTGTCATTAAAAATTAACTCATTTTTATCTTTATTAAAGTAATACATGTACTTGCTAGCTAAAAATTTCAAATAATACAAGAGCAACTGCCTCATCCTTCCCTACCCCCCACTCTCATTTGCCAAAGGGAAGCATATCTAGTTCTTATCAGTTTGATATTTTTATTATTCTGGTGTCATCTCAGTTTGCCTAAAAGTCTATTTATTTCCTGATTTAGTTGAATCAGTTTTAAAGATTATTTATATATGTTCTTATTGAACAGAAAATGATTTAGCTTATTTATACTGCCATCTCACCTCTGCTTCCCAAATAATTGTCTCTTTGTCCTCTATTGGTGTACTTTAGATGTACCTTTCCATTATACGTAGCATCTCTTGATTCTCTACACTGTAAACCTGGGACATTATCACACCAACTCTTCTCTTCAGTTCCCTTCACCCCTTTTACTTTCTATCTTCTTTATACTTTTATATGGTTAAGGTTGCTAACATTTGCTTTCTCTTCTATAACTATTATTAAGTCTATGTGTTGATAGATAGGTTCTAAGGAGACTAAATAGTGTTTGCATAATTATGGTTAATATTGTTCACAATGTAGTTAAGCATATTTACTTTCTTGTTTAGATTTTTGCCTTTCCTTGGGTTTGTAATTGCCTTTTTTTCCCTTTCATTCTGCTTTTATCATATCTTTAAACCTTCCAGCATCTCAGGGATCCCCAAAATGGATTTATCTCTTTTTTGGAATACCTTATTCCTGGACTGCTCCTGTTTCAACACAGTCTAGTTATTATCTAGAATGGCTATAAATCTATTGTCCTGCGACTTTTATTCATTTTTCTTTTGAGTTGAATCTACACCCTCCAAGATCCATCTGTTGTCCTCATTTTTGACTGATTAATTCATTTTACAGAAAAAAAGAATCCAAAAGTTAGTATCTGAGAAAGAGTACATGTGAGGTAAACTTTCTAAGTCCTTGCATGTCTAGAAGTATCTGTCCTTATATTGATTAGTAGTTTGATTTGGTTAAAAAAAATTCTAGAATCAAAAATTTCTACTTGACGATTTTTCTTCTAGTATTCAGTGAAGCTGAAGCAATCCAATTGTCTTTCCATTAGAAGTGACCTATTTTATTTATCTATCTCTTTGTGAAAGCTTTTCAAACCTTACATTTTAAGTTCCAATATCTCAAAATCATGTGACTGAATGTAAGGTTTATTTCCCTCCGTATGTTTTGTTACATACCCAATAGGCCTTTGCAGTTTGAAGTCTCATTAGTACTAGAAAATTCTCTTCTAATTTTAGTTTGATAACTGTTTCCCCTCTATTATTCTCCTCCCTCCTTCTGAATATGTTTTGTAACACTGTACATTTTGTCAAGAACTTCTATGGCTCTTGTTACTATTTTTCTCTCATATTTTCTATCTTTGCAATTTTTTTCTAATTTTTGAAATATTTTATTACCTTGCTCTTCCCATTTAAAACATGTTTTAATAGACTTTGAACTTAAAAATCATTTTAGATTTACAGAAAAATTGCAAAGATAGCATTGAGTACCCATGTGCTCTACACCTAGTTGCTCTTATTAACATCCTACGTTAATGTGGTGTATTTATGGTCTATGTCATAATTAATGAACCAATATTGATACATTCTTGTTAACTAAAGTCTGTATTTTTTCCATTTTTTTTTAGTTTTTACTTAATGTCATTTTTTTTTAAAGGATCCTATCTAGATATCATATTGAATTTAGTAATCATGTCTTTTTGGCTCCTCTGTAGCTGTAATAGTTTCTCAGACTTTTCTTGTTTTTCTTAACCTTGACTTTTAAAGAACTCAAATCAGATATTTTCTGTAATATCCCTCAGATTTTAAAGATCCCAGAGATTTTTCTGTTTTCTCATCATCTAGCTGAGGTAGTGTTTCTCAGGGTTTTGCAGTGTAATACTATTCTCTTTCCATACTGTACTCTTTGGATAAGTGTCATTATGTATAGCTCATACTTAGATGGGGAGTTATGCTCCACTTCCTAGAGGGCAGAATATCTACATAAATTATTTGGAATTCTTCTGCATGGGAGATTTTTCTCTTTATCCTTCATTTATTTATTTATTCAGTTACTTAATTATGGCACTGTGGACTAACAAATGCTTATTTTATACTCTCGATTACAATCAAATACTACTTCATCTATTTTGTTGCTCGGACTCTTCCAACTTTGGCCATTGTGAGGTATTGGTTGGCTCCTGTGTCCATACCACCAACCTTGTGAATTTACTTATTTATTTTTTAACATTTCCTAACTTTCTGTCACTGTAAGATGCTCCAGGCTTATCTTGAATATTTCTACCTAAATCCTAGAATAGACATTTCTCCAAGGAGATCTGATTCCTTCTATTGTGTGCTAGTTGCTAGGCCCTCCCAACAGAAAGAAAAAAAATTGTTTATATACCAAGGCAAATTTGGCCTTGGAGTACAGAATGAAGTGGGGCAAAGGCTAACAAGAGTTTTGCCAAGAGAATGCACTGGTCATAGCAAACACCCTCTCCAACAACACAAGAGACGACTCTACACATGGACATCACCAGATGGTCAATACCGAAATCAGATTGATTATATTCTTTCCAGCCAAAAATGGAGAAGCTCTATACAGCCAGCGAAAAGAAGACCTGGAGCTGACTGTGGCTCAGATCATGAAATCCTTATTACCAAATTTAGACTTAAATTGAAGAAAGCAGGGAAAACCACTAGATCATTCAGGTATGACCTAAATCAAATCCCTTACAATTATGCAGTGGAAGTGACAAATAGATTCAAGGGATTAGATCTGATAGAGTGCCTGAAAAACTATGGACAGAGGTTCATGACTTTGTACAGGAAGCAGGGATCAATACAATCCTCAAGAAAAAGAAATGCAAAAAGGCAAAATGGTTGTCTGAGGAGGCCTTATAAATAGCTGTGAATAGAAGAGAAGTGAAAGGCAAAGGAGAAAAGGAAAGATATACCCATTTGAATGCAGAGTTCCAAAGAATAGCAAGGAGATATAAGAAAGCCTTCCTCAGCAATCAGCACAAAGAAACAGAGGAAAACAATAAAATGGGAAAGTCTAGAGATCCCTCAAAAAAATGAGATACCAAGAGAACATTTCATGCAAAGGTGGGATCAATAAAGGACAGAAATGGTATGGACCTAACAGAAGCAGAAGATATTAAGAGGTGGCAAGAATACATGGATCAGATCAGATCAGATCAGTTGCTCAGTAGTGTCTGACTCTTTGTCACCCCATGAAGCTCAGCACGCCAGGCCTCCCTGTCCATCACCAACTCCCAGAGTTCACTCAGATTCACGTCCATCTAGTCAGTGATGCCATCCAGCCATCTCATCCTCTGTCATGCCCTCATGCTCCTCCTGCCCCCAATCCCTCCCAGCATCAGAGTCTTTTCCAACGAGTCAACTCTTCACATGAGGTGGCCAAAGTACTGGAGTTTCAGCGTCAGCATCAGTCCTTCCAAAGAAATCCCAGGGCTGATCTCCTTCAGAATGGACTGGTTGGATCTCCTTGCAGTCCAAGGGACTCTCAAGAGTCTTCTCCAACACCACAGTCCAAAAGCATCAATTCTTCAGCACTCAGCCTTCTTCACAGTCCAACTCTCACATCCATACATGACCACAGGAAAAACCATAGCCTTGATTAGACGAACCTTTGTTGGCAAAGTGATGTCTCTGCTTTTGAATAAGCTATCTAGGTTGCTCGTAACTTTCCTTCCAAGGAGTAAGCGTCTTTTAATTTCATGGCTGCAGTCACCATCTGTAGTGATTTTGGAGCCCAGAAAAATAAAGTCTGACACTGTCCCCACTGTTTCCCCATCTATTTCCCATGAAGTGGTGGGACCAGATGCCATGATCTTCGTTTTCTGAATGTTGAGCTTTAAGCCAACTTTTTCACTCTCCACTTTCACTTTCATCAAGAGGCTTATTAGTTCCTCTTCACTTTCTGCCATAAGGGTGGTGGCATCTGCATATCTGAGGTTATTGATATTTCTCCCGGCAATCTTGATTCCAGTCTGTGTTTCTTCCAGTCCAGCGTTTCTCATGATGTACTCTGCATATAAGTTAAATAAACAGGGTGACAATATACAGCCTTGACGAACTCCTTTTCCTATTTGGAACCAGTCTGTTGTTCCATGTCCAGTTCTAACTGTTGCTTCCTGACCTGCATACAAATTTCTCAAGAGGCAGATCAGGTGGTTTGGTATTCCCATATCTTGAAGAATTTTCCACAGTTTATTGTGATCCACACAGTCAAAGGCTTTGGCATAGTCAATAATGCAGAAATAGATGTTAAGAACTGTACAAAAAAGATCTTCATGACCCAGATAACCATGACGGTGTGATCACTCACTTAGAGCCAGACATCCTGGAATTCACGTGAAGCCAAGTGGGCCTTAGGAAGCATCACTACAAGCAAAGCTAGTGAAGGTGATGGAATTCCAGTTCAACTATTTCAAATCCTAAAAGATGATGCTGTGGAAGTGGTGCACTAAATATGCCAGCAAATTTGGAAAACTCAGCAGTGGCCACATGACTGGAAAAGGTCAGCATTCATTCCAATCCCAAAGAAAGACAATGCCAAAGAATGCTCAAACTACCACACAATTGCACGCATCTCACATGCTAGTAAAGTAATGCTCAAAATTCTCCAAGCCAGGCTTCAACAGTACGTGAACCATGAATTCCAGATATTCAGGTTGGATTTAGAAAAGGCTGAGGAACCAGGGATCAAATTGCCAGCATCTGCTGGATCATTAAAAAAACAAGAGAGTTCCAGAAAAATATCTACTTCTGCTTTATTGACTATGCCAAAGCCTTTGATTGTGTAGACCACAGCGAACTCTGGAAAATTCTTAAAGAGGTCAGTCCTGAGTGTTCATTGGAAGGACCAATGTTGAAGCTCAAACTCCAATACTTTGGCCACCTGATGCGAAGATCTTACTCACTGGAAAAGACCTTGATGCTGGGAAAGATTGAAGGCGTGAGGGGAAGGGGATGACAGAGGATGAGATGGTTGGATGGTGTCACCAACTCAATGGATGTGAGTTTGAGTAAACTCCAGGAGTTGGTGATGGACAGGGAGGCCTGGAGTGCTGCAGTCCATGGGGTTGCAAAGAGTCAGACATGACTAAGCAACTGAACTGAACTGACTGACCACCTGCTCTGTCTCTTGAGAAATCTATATGCAGGTTAGGAAACAACAGTTAGAACTGGACATGGAACAACAGAGTGGTTCCAAATCGGGAAAGGAGTATGTCAAGGCTGTATATTGTCATCCTGCTTATTTAACTTATATGCAGAGTACATCATGAGAAATGCTGAGCTGGATGAAGCACAAGCTGCAATCAAGATTGCAGGGAGAAATATCAATAACCTCAAATATGCAGATGACACCACCCTTATGGTAGAAAGCAAAGAACTAAAGAGTCTCTTGATGAAAGTGAAAGAGGAGAGTGAAAAAGTTGGCTTCAAATTCAACATTCAGAAAACTAAGATCATGGCATATGGTCCCATCACTTCATAGCAAATAGATGGGGAAACAATGGAAACAGTGTCAGACTTTATTTTTTTCGTCTCCAAAATCACTGCAGATGGTGACTGCAGCCATGAAATTAAAAGACGCTTGCTCCTGGGAAGAAAAGTTACCAACCTAGACAGCATATTAAAAAGCAGAGAGATTACTTTGCCAACAAAGTCCATCTAATCAAAGCTATGGTTTTTCCAGTAGTCATGTATGGATATGACAGTTGGACTATAAAGAAAGCTGAGTGCCGAAGTTTGATACTTTTGAACTGTGGTGTTGGAGAAGACTCTTGAGAGTCCCTTGGACTGCAAGGAGATCCAATCAGTCCATGCTAAAGGAAATCAGTCCTGAATATTCATTGGGATGACTGATGCTAAAGCTGAAACTCCAATACTTTGGCCACCTGATGTGAAGAGCTGACTCATTTGAAAAGACCCTGATACTGGGAAAGATAGAAGGTGGGAGGAGAAGGGGACAACAGAGGATGAGATGGTTGGATGGCATCATGATTCAATGGACATGAGCTTGAGTAAACTCTGGGAGTTGTGATGGACAGGGAGGCCTGTCATGCTGCCATCCATGGCGTTGTAAAGAGTTGGACATGACTGAGTGACTGAAATTAATTGATACCAACTCAGTTATATACTTGTATCTATAAGCGTTTCTATATTTAACATCTATATCTATATTAAACTAAAAGTTCACACTGATGTCTTCAACCATAATCCATCATCATATGTATCATTCTTGCTGTCATTCCTTTCTTGTCTTTGAATCCCTCTCAGAGAGAAATGTGGCAGCTGTAATATCCATCTACTCACTTGATTGTTCAATTCCAATATATGTATCATAGTATCAAGATTATTAGCTGGTACTCTCATAGGAAACAAATTTATCACCTAGAGTTCAGTGTTTATGTATGGGGTTTCTTTTTTTTAATTAAAAAATTTATTTATTTATTTTTATTGGAGGCAAATTACAATTTTGTGGTGGTTTTTGCTATACATTGATATGAATCAGCCATGGGTGTACATGTCTTCGTTTTTATAAACTTTATTCATTTCCAGTGTGCTAAAGTCAGCGAAGGCAATGGCAACCCACTCCAGTACTCTTGCCTGGAAACTCCCATGGACAGAGGAGCCTCGTAGCCTGCAATCCATGGGGTCAGGAAGGGTTGGACACGACTGAGCGACTTCACTTTCACTTTTCACTTTCCTACATTGGAAAAGGAAATGGCAACCCACTCTAGTGTTCTTGCCTGGAGAATCCCAGGGATGGAGGAGCCTGGTAGGCTGCCGTCTAGGGAGTCGCACAGAGTCGGACATGACTGAACTGACTTAGCAGCAGCAGCAAAGTCAGCATCTTTTCCTCTCAATACCCTTCAGTGGGGTTTTAACAATATATTTATAATTTTTATGTATTTATAACAGAGTTAAATTGTTTTGTCACATTCTGCATTCATTCTGGGATCTGTTGACCTTTTAATTTTTTGAATATTTCCTTAACAGTCCTTTTTCAAAACTTCTGTATATGTTTTCCTCCCTGCTATCAAATTTTATTTTCCAAGAGTTCTTTTTACTCTGAATGTTTCAAATATCATCTTATTCTTTTTTCATAGATGCTAGTTAGCTGTTAGCAATCTGCATCTATGGAAATCCTCTTCCTGAAGATATTAATGAGAACTTTTTGAAGTTTTCTTCTGTTTAGCCTGTTTTCTCCAAGTGTTTTATTCAGTTTATTCTCATCTTTGTTTTGCATATGAGGTGTTTTCTTTTGATCTCTGGTAACCGTTGCTTGATGGTTTATGATTCAGTGTGGGAGAATATGATCTCCTCAGTAGAATCTCTGTAATCTCTGAGGGCATGGGAGGGTTTGTCAATGCTGAGTTTCCCTGCAGGGTTATTTGGTTGAGCTAGTGTTGGAAGAGCCCTGATATTCATGTCTTTCCACTTGGGCTGATACCTTAAAGAAGTAACTTCTCATCTGTGACCTGAAGTGTAAGGCCTATCTGCTAGCAGTCTGATAGTCAAATAATTATCCATTTGATTCACACATTTTCAGATGAGTACTCATACCCTCGACTATGCATGGCTTCCTCCAGAGTGGAGACTCTGTTTTAATCGTTCTGATCTTCTATTATCGAGGGGTAAGGGAAGTAATTCAGTGGAATAGCCAGAAGAATGTGCAGAAATGAATTCAATTGTTTTTCATTAAAGCTTCAAGTCAATCCTCCTTATTTTAGCTCCCCAACTCCCTTAATTCCCATTTTCAGACAGGTCTGGTGCTGTCAGTTTCTGAGACTTGAAGAATTTCAGGTGAAGACAAGATCAGTTTTCAGCCTTCATCAGTGCTAGTTATATTTGGCCTTTTTAGGTCTACAGGGCCCTTTGGTTAATATTCATCTGTCTGCTTTCCTGCCTTCCTAAATTATGTGCTATTGTATTATCTCTATTTATTCTTGAATATATACCTTTAAAAACATTATCTATTCACCCATCCATCTCTTTACTGTGGTTTTATAGGGGTTTCTAGAGGGAAGAAAGTTAAATTCATGTGTTTAACTCATTGTCCATCTGTCCCCAAAACCAGTTTATAATTTGTATTCACTTTATATAATACATTATGGACACTAACTGCTCAGTGAATATTAGTTATATTAAAACATATAGAACCTTCAGACTTCCCTGGTGGTCCAGTGGCTAAGATTCCCTGCTGCCAATGCAGGGACTCAGATGTGACCGACCCCTGGTCAGGGCACTAAATCCCACATTCCACAACTAAGACCTGGTACAGCCAAATAAGGGAATATTAAAAAACAACAACAACAAACTAAACAAGTAAACGCACACACACACACAAAAAAAACAAAACAAAACAAAAACATACAGAACATAGAAAATCTTCATTGCATTTTGCTTTAAAGTTGATTGGTACACTAATAGTATACCAAAGATATACTTTATGCCTCAAACATAACTGTTTTTCTAGTGTTTTTCAACTAAATTCAGAACAAAGAGACTCTGTTTGACTAGTTCCTTTGTTTTCACATCTAAATAAGCCTCCAGGGTAGAGCATCCAAACAAATTTATTATGGCTTGTAAATCAGCAATATTAAAACCATATTAGCTGTTGTCACTTGAAGTGTTAGGAGTGCAGGGTTTGATGGGAGTCTCTGCTTTCCCAGTATGGTCCTCAGTTAAAATAAATGAATATATTAATAATAAACTTTATCAATGGGCAGTCATTCATACAGCATTGCTCCTCCATTCCAAACACTTTTAGCTGAATATTGATTATGTGACTGAAATTCTTAGACAAATGCTTTTGCTTTGGTATATAATGAGTTAAATTGGATTAAAACTGCCTACTTGCCTCTTATAAAATGTAGCTTCCTTTGTTATTTAAATATAATTTGTTTATGTGGTAACATAATGCTGGATCATCAGAGAACTGGGTCTTAGTCCTGGCTCTACTGCTTTCAAAGTATGACTCTTGCCTTATCTTCTCAGTCCCTACAATGCTCTGACTCCCCATTTACAAAACTGAGTTGCTGTCACTCATCCTGGCTGATTAATAATTGGGATAATACTCATGTTGAGGTGAGGATAAAATGAATTAATGATGAATAAATTCTGCTAGACCTCTTTAGTATTAAAAATATAAAGGAATATTTTTAAAAAAATTTAAACACTATGTTAAAGAAAGACCTATTGGACTAAAAGATTTAGTGAGGCCCATGTATTTTTAACAAACTAGCAGAGGCAAGGACTCCTGAGTCCCTTGCTTCTTGAGTAGTTTGTAGACTAGAAGCAGCACACTGATTAGATCTTTTGCACACACCAGTTCTCTTTCTTAATTGTCTGGCTTTGCTTGTACTCTCAGCTGAAGAACAGAGAATGGCTATGATCTTGACCTAATGTAGGCTCTAATCTTTCAAAGCTCCCTGTATGTTACTTGACCTCTCTCCTGACCCTGAAGTTAGATGTAAATTCCAAGATCTCACTGCATATCTTTTAAAATTATTTTGTAAACAATAAGTAAGATCACATTTAGGAGGTTTGTCTACACTTATCTGTCTAAACTTTCAAAATGCTCAATGGTGCCAACATTTTTTATCTTATAGAATTCTCTGTAATGCCAAAGGGTCTTGGTTGTCTTAGCCAAATGTCATTCACTGCTTTTCAGGAGAAAACCTGAGTTTACACTTTGGATGTCTCCTCTGGATTTGGATTCCTGACACTGAAAAGGTTTAACATGCACAATCAGTGACAGTCGTTTGGAAGACAGACAGACACAAAACCATTCTCAAGGATTTCTTCCTTTAATTTCTAAAATACCTTTTGACCACTGGAAAAAGGGTTGATCCTTCCCTTTTGTTTCTTTTGGTATGCTCACAGTGATATAGAGAAGGAGAGAAAGCATTGCATTCAGAGTTTTCTTTTTTCTTTTTTTTCTTCTATATGAAAGACTTCATTGTTCCACCTCCACAGTTGACTGCAGGCCCCGGAGAAAGTAGCAAAAGATCAAGAAACAGAGAAGAATGATTAGTGACGTATTTTCAGAGTGGCAGGCTCTGGCTAAATGGAAATACACTGATTTGAGAAAAGAGGACCCCTTTTATATTTTAACAGTCTAATGGGGCTTGCTTTATCATTAGTGCCTTCAGTACTGCTTGTACTTGATTTAATCAGAAAGAAACCTTTAGACTGACATTGCAAATTCACAGTATTCAGTTGTGAGCTTTGATTAGATTTAATTAGGGTAAGTAGAAAATGTATCAGTATTTTTTTTATCTCTTTCCCTACCCAATCCCCTCCCTACCTTTTTATTTCTGGAACTTTTTTCTCAAGGAAATGTTTTTGCTTTTGCCCCTTTCCTTGTTTCTTAGTCCAGGGATTAAAAATGTAAATATACACACATGAAGTGAGAATATGGACCTAGATACTGAATTGTTTGTTTTTCTTATTCTTAAAATACATGCAATCTGTGGTGCTGGCTGCTTTTATATAGCTGTATATTGTCAAGGTTACCCAAATTAGGAATTTCCAATGCGTAATTATGACCATAAGTCTTCGAAGAGCCTTGTGTTGTGTGCTTGTTCTTAGTTGCTCAGTTGTGTCTGACTCTGTGACCTCATGGACTGTAGTCCACCAGGCTCCTCTGTTTATGGGATTCTCCTGGCAAGAATACTAGAGTGGGTAGCCATTAGCTTCTCCAGGGGATCTTCCTGACCCAGGGATCAGACTTCAGTCTTCTGCATTGCAGGTGGATTCTTTACTATCTGACCATCTGAACCATCAGGAAAGCCCTTCAGAGAGCCTTAATTGGAAAGAAAAACAGGCATGATAGAGCCAGTGGTGATGGTAGTTGTGGCTGCGTAGTGCCTAAGAAAAACTAGTAGTGGATTAATTCACTAGTGTACTTTGTGTTATACCATTGTGAAGTACAAAAATTTACTTATTTAAATAAGACTAGTGTCATCTTAAGACCCTATAATTACACACGTAATAAACATCCAAATTTAATGGCAGAAATCCAATTGAAATTATTGCTGAGGATTTGCTCTGAAGTTTCTGGATTGGGTAATTGGTTCTTCTAGGAGAGAGAAAGAACATATGAAAACAGTTTGGGAAGGAAAGGAAATCAGATGTTCAGTTTTTGATAAGATAAACTTGAAGTGTTCAAATAAAGCTATTCGTGGAAGTTTGACATTACTCATTTGCTAGTGAGAGGATTGCATTCATGAATCTTCCTGACCCAGGAATCAAACATTCAATTGATGTGCTTGCGAGCTCAGTCTTGTTCGACTCTTTGCAACCCTATGGAGTGTAGCCCGCCAGGCTCCTCTGTCCTTGGTATTTTCCAGGCAAGAATATGAGTAAGTTCCCATTTCCTACTCCAGGGGATCTTCCCGATCCAGGGATCGAACCCTCATCTTTTGTGTCTCTTGCATTGGCAAGTGGTTTCTTTACTGCTGTGCCACCTGGGAAGCCTGTGAGGATCCACAGATTTGAAAGTCCTTAACATGTTATAGTCAAGACTCTGAGAGGGAAGGAAATTAATTGGGAGAGAAGATTACTAGGAAGAACAATTGGCTGTGTCTGGAACCCTGGGAAATTCCATATTTAATAATAAAATGAAGGAAAAATAAATATGAGGAAACAGACAAAACCAGATATTTGAAAAGAACTAGTGGAGTGCAGCATCATGGAAGCTTTGAGTAACTATTTAAACTTTCACTTAGAACAGTTATCCAGGTGACTGCCAATCAGATCCTTGGGAGGAGCTGGGGGTGAGGATTTCTAGCAAGAAGGGAGTAGTGATGCTCCCCAACAGGTGACTTTAAGCACCCCTCATTCATCTTTATGGGAAGTAATCATGAAACTTAGAGATTTAAAGTAGCTCATTATTGTCAGAAAGCTGAGGCCTGAGTTGCAGGTGGAGTTAATAAGCATACACATTTATTTATGCCAATTTTTGTAGATATTTTTCCAGCAGAAAAAAATAAGAAGAAATAAATAGAATATGGAAAATGGTTTTAATTCCCCAGTTCCTTTTTAATAATTTTATTACATTGTACTTTAACCCATTTTTATAAATACACATGAACACACATCACTTAAGCCTTATACTTTTTGCAATGCAAATCTTACAATTTCTGATCTTTTTCTATGGTAGATATTTTTGATAGCATTACAGGAGAACTGAGTACTTACCAATGACCTTAGGCATCTTGACGGAGTGTCTGGAAAAGTTGGCTGCAAGGTTGATTTCTTATTTATTTATTCAGTCTTTCTAGTATTTCAGTTGCTTTTTTTTCCCTCTGAGTTATTTTCTAATCCCTGACCAATGCCCAAATGTGAGTCTTTATGAATTCAATGGGTTATAAGAAAAAATTGGTTCTAAGTTTATGTAATTTTTTATTGAAATATCATATTTAAAAAAAAAACACTAGCATATTTTTAATTGAAAACCTCAAGGTTAAACATCTGTAACTTTTTAGTTAATAAAGATATTAGTCTCAGGTGAGACTATTCTCAGGTGAGAGAATTACTTCTTTGTACTCTATTTTAAAAACAGAAGGACTAGAGAAAAGAGGAATTTCAGTCATTTTCAGTAACTTTATCAAGTAGTGACAAAATGGAGCACTCTGGTGTGGAAAGGGACACTGAACAGAAATGTCAAATCTGTTTCTCTTCCTAATGATGAACCTATTTTGGGAAGATACCTAGCTCTTGATGTCTGGATTTTCTCATCTGCTAGATGATTGGATTATGGTAGTTATTTTTCTTATTTTTCCTTCCAGTTCCCATGTTTGCAGTTCTCAAAAAGATTTCATCACTTGACATCAATAGTTTATATCATAGATGCTCAGTTATTCAATGTCCATTTAACTGACTCCCTAAAGTAATCATACTCTATTTCCTCAGTAAAACATGCTGGACAACGCCCATTGCAGAGGAGTACTGACAGCCAGAAGACTATTCTAGTACATTCACACATTTCTGCCCCCATCAGTTGAGTTTTATGTTTACCAAGAGTCAGCTGCGTTTGTTCCCAAATCTGTTTATGTGAGTTGTGTTCATTATTGATATTATATAGTTTATTAAGTAGTATGAAAACCAAAGAAATATAAATGTGAAAAGGAAGAGGATTGTTTCCATGAGAACTAAAGGCTTTGGAGAGAATCTATTGGGGTGGAAAGACGTTGTAAAATATTTTAAAAAATCATATATATCTGGAAAAGTAAAATCTTTTATTTCTTCACAGCTGAACTACAACCACTGGGAATGCTGTATCTCCCTTGGCTGCTGGCCCCACTCCTTTACCTCCTTAGGTCTTCACTTAAGTTTTACTTTACCAGTGAGACTGACCCTGACCACCCCTCTCATCTCCCCAACTCTCAAGCAGACATCAGTATTTGTGGCAGATGCTTCCAAGAGAAGTGGTCCCTCTGTGTAAAGCTTACTTTCCTTTTTGTTTTATAAAACTTACTTAATCATAATGTTTATTTTTGGTTCTATTTTCCTGTTGGAATGTAAGTTCTATGAGGGCAGAGATCTTTATAATTTTGTTTATTTATGTATCCCAAGTGCCTCACATGGTGCTTGTCACACAGTCTGAGCTCTTAAATACTGGCTCAATGAATGAATGAACAAAGGTGTGGAAGAACCAGGACTGGCCTGAGTACAGTCCAGGTTTTCTCTGCCAAGGGCAAAACAAATGACAAAACTATGAGTCTCTGGGAATTTATTGAGGAAACCAAAGATCTTTTTAGGCTGAATGGCTCTCTGATTTTAGTTACAGTTTGCAAATCTCCCTTTCCTCTAACTCCTACTGCTTTCTCGATTTTATTGCCTTAAATACAGGTTTGCTCAGGCAAAGAAAGTCAGAGAACTGTGGCTAAGACCCAGATGATCCAGATAATAAACACGTCTTTGCTTGAGTTTTGTGACATATGGGCAAATAGCCATTAAAGCCTTTTCGCCTCTTTGCCTTCATTACTTGTCTCTAGTTTGGTTTAATGATTACCTAGTGATTCAGCAGTTATGACCTTTCTTGTTAACTATTGCAGTTTATGACCATCCCATACTGCATCCATTTTTTATATTGAGGATTTATAAATTGTTTCTTCCTTTTTTGCCTAATTGCGGTTTAAATTGTTTCCAGTTTCCAAAGCTCTTTTTCTGTATAAAATCATAATTTTATCACAATAATAATTATAAAATTACCTAATATAGTACTATCTGCCAAGTTCTGATTTAGGAGCTTCAGATATATTTTCATCTTCACACCAACCTTGCAGGGGGATTTTTTGAATTTAGCAAATTTACTCTGTGCTTCTCTGCCTTTATGTTTTCTTCTGACTGGCCCAATTAGAATAATCAGAAACCCAAGTTCTCAGATTTCTGGATCCCACTCCAAAAGACCTACAATCAGGATTTTCACCAACTTCCAGGGTGAAACTTCGGAATACTCAAATTTGAGCACCAAGAATTGGGTGCTTATTGAGGTAGAATAGATCTTGGAGTACACTGAGAAGTGGACTCTAAGTTGGCATTAGTACACTATAGTCATCACTGTGCAGTTTTTTACTTATTATAATGGAGGTTAACCCTCTTCCTGGAAAGTCATACTTTGCTTTTTCTGTTCCTATAACATTTGACATATATTATCATGAGAATGAAAACAAACGAGAACCATCTAGAAGTTTCTAGCCAGCAAATATGGTTTAAGAATACCTTTGTTCTTTTGTAGGCTAGATTGTGCCTTTTGCTCTATAAATTAATTTTCTTTTGTAAGAAATAAGGGATCAACTCATTTGGTCAGTGCACCTGGGAACAAAAAGTAAATAGGATATCTGAAAAAGTAAAGACAATTATCTGATTATGCATCAATAAAAGGACTGGTTTTCTCTAATTTTCTTACTTATTCAGGTAAAAGAAAATAGACTCAAGAGGCATATAGGTAAAATTCTGTAGACTCTTATCACTGTAGTCAGATCAGATAGGGGAAGAGAAGCAGATGTGGGGTTGGCAAGCTAGGGCCCACCAGCCAAATTCTTTCTGCTATTTATTTTCATGTATGAAATTTTGTTGGATCACAGCCAAGCACCTTCTTTTACATACTTTCTATGACTGCTTTCATGCTGCATTGACAGAACTCAATAAATTGCAGCAATAAGTTTGGGTAACAAAGCCAAAAATATTTGCTATCTAGTCCTTTACATGGAGAAGGAAATGGCAACCCATTCCAGTACTCTTGCCTGGAGAATCCCATGGATGGAGGAGCCTGGTAGGCTATAGTCCATGGGGTCGCTAAGAGTCAGACATGACTGAGCCACTTCACTTTCACTTTTCACTTTCATGCATTGGGGAAGGAAATGGCAACCCACTCCAGTATTCTTGCCTGGAGAATCCCAGGGACAGAGGAGCCTGGTGGGCTGCCATCTATGGGGTTGCACAGAGTTTGACATGACTGAAGCAACTTAGCAGCAGCAGCAGTCCTTCACAGAAAGAGTTTCTGGTCTCTGGTATAAATTATTTAGCAAATTATTCACTTTGGTTCTAAATTACTCCAAGATTTTATATCTAATTTGAAAGTGGTAAGATAACACAATCTCAATAAATATCTATGAAATGAATGATGATATTTTTCAGTCATACTTTCCACAAAAAACAAATTAACTCAAGAACCTCAAGTCACTGGAAGTGTTAGTAATTGTTTACCTGTAGCCTCACTCTTGGAGAAGGCGATGGCACCCCACTCCAGTACTCTTGCCTGGAAAATCCCATGGATGGAGGAGGCTGGTAGGCTGCAGTCCATGGCGTCGCTAGAGTCGGACAAGACTGAGCGACTTTACTTTCACTTTTCACTTAAATGCATTGGAGAAGGAAATGGCAACCCACTCCAGTGTTCTTGCCTGGAGAATCCCAGGGATGGGGCAGCCTGGTGGGCTGCCGTCTATGGGGTTGCACAGAGTCAGACACAACTGAAGCGGCTCAGCAGCAGCAGCAGCCTCACTCTTAGAGTTTCTCCATGGGCCATAAAGCATTCATTCATTTACTCTAAAGAAGAGAGGAGACAAGTTTTTATGGAGAGACATTCATTTCAAAGTGGAGGACACGCTTATCAGAGTGTGAACACGACCATTTATTTGCACATGGAAAAATAATTATAATTTATAGCTTCACATTTATAGAGAAAATAAATTACACTTTACTGATAATATACGGACTGGTGCTAATCCTTGCACAAATGCACTGTCATGTACTTGCACTATATGATACAATGTACTTGTATCACTAGGAATAACTTTCAGTTGTGACAATCATAAAATCAAGTACAGAAATAATGAGTAAATAATGAAGTTGTACTGAATCATACACTTCAACACTTCAGCATTCTTGCCTTGAGAACCCCATGAACAGTATGAAAAGGCAAAATGATAGGACACTGAAAGAGGAACTCCCCAGGTCGGTAGGTGCCCAATATGCTACTGGAGATCAGTGGAGAAATAACTCCAGAAAGAATGAAGGGATGGAGCCAAAGCAAAAACAATACCCAGCTGTGGATGTGACTGGTGATGGAAGCAAGGTCCGATGCTGTAAAGAGCAGTATTGCATAGGAACCTGGAATGTTAGGTCCATGAATTAAGGCAAATTGGAAGTGGTCAAACATGAGATGGCAAGAGTGAACATCAACATTCTAGGAATCAGTGAGCTAAAATGGACTGGAATGGGTGAATTTAACTCAGATGACCATTATATCTACTACTGTGGGCAGGAATCCCTTAGAAGAAATGGAGTAGCCATCATGATCAACAAAAGAGTCCGAAATGCAGTACTTCGATGCAATCTCACAAACGACAGAATGATCTCTGTTCGTTTTCAAGGCAAACCATTCAATATCACAGTAATCCAAGTCTATGACCCAACCAGTAACACTAAAGATGCTGAAGTTGAATGGTTCTATGAAGACCTACAAGACCTTTTAGAACTAACACCCCAAAAAGATGTCCTTTTCATTACAGGGGACTGGAATGCAAAAGTAGGAAGTCAAGAAACACCTAGAGTAATAGGCAAATTTGGCCTTGGAATATGGAATGAAGCAAGGCAAAGACTAATAGAGTTCTGCCAAGAGAGCGCACTGGTCATAGCAAACACCCTCTTCCAACAAGACAAGAGAAGAGTCTACACATGGACATCACCAGATGGTCAACACTGAAATCAGATTGATTATATTCTTTGCAGCCAAAGATGGAGAAACTCTATACAGTCAGCAAAAACAAGACTGGGAGCTGACTGTGGCTCAGATCATGAACTCCTTATTGCCAAATTCAGACTTAAATTGAAGAAAGTAGGGAAAACCACTAGACCATTCAGGTATGACCTACATCGAATCCCTTATGATTATACAGTGGAAGTGAGAAATAGATTTAAGGGTCTAGATCTGATAGATGGAATGCCTGATGAACTATGGACGGAGGTTCGTGACACTGTACAGGAGACAAGGATCAAGACCATCCCCATGGAAAAGAAACGCAAAAAAAGCAAAATGGCTGTCTGAGGAGGCCTTACAAATAGCTGTGAAAAGAAGAGAAATGAAAAGCAAAGGAGTAAAGGAAAGATATAAGCATCTGAATGCAGAGTTCCAAAGAATATCAAAGAGAGATAAGAAAGCCTTCCTCAGTGATCAATGCAAAGAAATAGAGGAAAACAACAGAATGGGAAAGACTAGAGATCTCTTCAAGAAAATTAGAGATACCAAGGGAACACTTCATGCAAAGATGGGCTCAATAAAGGACAGAAATGGTATGGACCTAACAGAAGCAGATGATATTAAGAAGGGATGGCAAGAATACACAGAAGAACTATACAAAAAAGATCTTCACGACCCAGATAATCATGATGGTGTGATCACTCACCTAGAGCCAGACATCCTGGAATGTGAAGTCAAGTGGGCCTTAGAAAGCATCACTACAAACAAAGCTAGTGGAGGAGATGGAATTCCAGTTGAGCTATTTCAAATCCTGAAAGATTATGCTGTGAAAGTGCTGCACTCAATATGACAGCAAATTTGGAAAACTCAGCAGTGGCCACAGGACTGGAAAAGGTCAGTTTTCATTCCAATCCCAAATAAAAGCAATGCTAAAGAATGCTCAAACTCCCACACAATTTCACTCATCTCACATGCTAGTAAGGTAATGCTCAAAATTCTCCAAGCCAGGCTTCATCAATATGTGAACCGTGAACTTCCTGATGTTCAAGCTGGTTTTAGAAAATGCAGAGGAACCAGAGATCAAATTGCCAGCATTTGCTAGATCATGGAAAAGGCAAGAGAGTTCCAGAAAAACATGTATTTCTGCTTTATTGACTATGCCAAAGCCTTTGACTGTGTGGATCACAATAAACTGTGGAAAATTCTGAGACAGATGAGAATACCAGACCACCTGGCCTGCCTCTTGAGAAACCTATATGCAGGTCAGGACGCAACAGTTAGAACTGGACATGGAATAACAGACTGGTTCCAATAGGAAAAGGAGTACGTCAAGGCTGTATATTGTCACCCTGCTTATTTAACTTATATGCAGAGTACATCATGAGAAGCGCTGGGCTGGAAGAAGCACAAGCTGGAATCAAGATTGCCAGGAGAAATATCAATAACCTCAGATATGCAGATGACACTACCCTTATGGCAGAAAGTGAAGAGGAACTAAAAAGCCTCTTGATGAAAGTGAAAGAGGAGAGTGAAAAAGTTGGCTTAAAGCTCAACATTCAGAAAACGAAGATCATGGCATCTGGTCCCATCACTTCATGGGAAATAGATGGGGAAACAGTGGAAACAGTGTCAGACTTTATTTTTTTGGGCAGATGGTGACTGCAGCCATGAAATTAAAAGACACTTACTCCTTGGAAGGAAAGTTATGACTAACCTAGTTGGCTTATTCAAAAGGAGAGACATTACTTTGCCAACAAAGGTCTGTCTAGTCAAGGCTATGATTTTTCCAGTGGTCATGTATGGATGTGAGAGTTGGACTATAAAGAAAGCTGAGTGCCGAAGAATTGATGCTTTTGAACTGTGGTGTTGGAGAAGACTCTTGAGAGTCCCTTGGACTGCAAGGAGATCCAACCAGTCCATTCTGAAGGAGATCAGCCCTGGGTGTTCTTTGGAAGGAATGATGCTGAAGCTGAAACTCCAGTACTTTGGCCACCTCATGAGAAGAGTTGACTCATTGGAAAAGACTCTGATGCTGGGAGGGATTGGGGCAGGAGGAGAAGGGGATGACAGAGGATGAGATGGCTGGATGGCATCACCAACTCGGTGGACATGAGTTTGAGTGAACTCTGGGAGTTGGTGATGGACAGGGAGGCCTAGTGTGCTGCAATTCACGGGGTCGCAAAGAGTCAGACCATGACCAAGTGACTGAACTGAACTGAACTGAATCATAAATATTAAGGCAAGATTTTAAAAAATAAGTTCAGTTCAATTCAGTCGCTCAGTCATATCCAACTCTTTGCGACCCCATGGACTGCAGCATGCCAGGCTTCCTTGTCCTTCACCAGCTCCTGGAGCTTACTCAAACTCATGTCCATTGAGTCAGTGATGCCATCCAATCATATCCTCTATTGTCCCCTTCTCCTCCCACCTTCAATCTTTCCCAGAATCAGGGTCTTTTCCAATGAATCAGTTCTTCACGTCATGTGGCCAAAGTATTGGAGTTTCAGCTTCAGGATCAGTCCTTTCAATGAATATTCAGAACTGATATCCTTTAGGATAGACTTGTTGGATTTTCTTGCAGTCCAAGGGACTCTGAAGAGTCTTCTCCAACACCATAGTTCAAAAGCGTCAATTCTTTGGTGCTCACCTTTCTTTGCAGTCCAACTCTCACATCCATACATGACCACTGGAAAAACCAAAGCTTTGACTAGATAGACCTGTGTTGGCAAAGTAACGGCTCTACTTTTTAATATTTTGTCTAGGTTGGTCATAGTTTTTCTTCCCAGGAGCAAGCGTCTTTTAATTTCATGGTTGTAGTCACTATCTGCAGTGATTTTGGAGCCCCCCAAAATAAAGTCTCTCACTGTTTCCGTTGTTTCCCCATCTATTTGCCATGAAGTGATGGGACTGGATGTGATGATCTTAATTTTTTGAATGTTGAGTTTTAAGCCAGTTTTTTCACTCTCCCCTTTCACTTTCATCATGAGGCTCTTTAGTTACTCTTCAGTTTCTGCCGTAAGTGTGGTGTCATCTGCATATCTGAGGTTACTGATATTTCTCCTGGCAATCTTGATTCCAGCTTGTGCTTCATCCAGCCTGGCATTTCGCATGATGTACTCTGCATATAAGTTAAATAAGCAGGGTGACAATATGCAGCCTTGATGTACTCCTCTCCCGATTGGAACCAGTGTGTCGTTCCATGTCCTATTCTAACTGTTGCTTTTGAGAAATACAGATTTCTCAGAAAGCAGGTCAAGTTGATTTTTAAAGTGTGAATATATTTTCTTATAAATTAATAAAATAAAATATTATTTATATTACCTTTATCTCATAGTTTTTGAATTTCTGTTTTGTGTATTGTTTACTACGTGTATAATATGTTAGCATAATAGTATATGCATATAATTTTTCTATATTTGTATATTTAAGCATATTCCTTTGATATACACACATACACATCAAAGATATATACTTAAGTGTTTTATTCATGGGTGCATGGGATTAAAAAGTTCAGAAGCCACCAATTTAGACAATGCTATATGAGTTCAGCCTTCTTACTGTGTATCTTGGGTTTTATCTCTGCCTGACCTCACCTCTCAACTTGCTGAAGGCTTGGTAAAGTGAAACAAATTGCAGTAACTCCTCTGTATGCACCACTGTATAAATATTTATTCCGTGTTGTTACATACTTGCTTGCAAATTTTGCATTTGTCTGCAATAGTGTTGTCTTCCATTAGTCTAGCTATTTAAAATACTAATGATAGTAATGATTAAATTTTCTTTTTGTAACACCTTCCATAGTCAGTAAGCTAACTGACACCCCTGAAAACTATTTACTTTTGTTACCAGAGAAATTATTGCATGATTATAGATTTCACTGAATCTTATTGATTCTTATATAAATAATGGGTGTACTTTGTAGACGCTGGGCATGTTTGGAGATGGTACAGTTTTTCTGGGGTTAAGAGGATTTTGATGATATTGACCATGTTCATTTATGTCAAAACAATAAATCACTTTCCTTAGGAAAAATATTGCCTCAATAATTTAAATTCATTTGGTATTTGTTGACATATAAAGAACCCACTTTCATACCGCAAATTGTTCTAAATGAGATACCTTCTCTATGTCTTTTCTGGCCAAAATAAATCTATAATTTCATATCTCAATGGTTATGTCCATTAAAAATTTTTTCCATCTGGGGATAACTGTGGTCTGTAAAACTATACCACTGACTTTAAACCCTCTATTTTTTTTTTTAATTTACTTTTTAATTTTATATTGGAGTATGGTTAATTTACAATGTTGTGTTCCTTTCAAGTGTACAACAAAGTGATTCAGTTATACATATGCATATTTCCATTCTTTCTCAGATTATTTTCCCATATAGGTTATTGCAGAATACTGAGAAGAGTTCCCTCTGCTATACACAGGTCCTTGTTGTTTATTTTATACATAGTACTGTGTGTATGTTAATCCCAGACTCCAAATTTATCCCTCCCCAGTACATCTTCCCTTTTGCAACCATAAATTTGTTTTCAAAGCCTGTGAGTCTGTTTCTGTTTTGTAAATAAATTCATTTGTATCTTTGTTGAAAAGATTCCACATGTAAGTGATATCATATCATATTTGTTTTTGTCTGACTTACTTCACTTAGTATGATAATCTCTAGGTCCATCCATGTTGCTGCTAATGGCTCTATTTCATTGTTTTCCTATGGTTGAGTAATACTCCATTGCTCCAGTGTGTGTATGTACCTCATCTTCTTTATCTGTTCATCTGTCAATGGACATTTAGGTTGCTTCCATGTCTTGGCTATTGTAAATAGTGCTATAACGAACATTGGGGTCCATGTATCTTTTCGAATATGGCTTTCTCTGGATATATGCCTGGGAATGGGATTGCTAGATCATATAGTAGTTCTATTTTTAGTTTTTAAAGGAACTTCCATAAATGTTTTCTGTAGCGATGTTCCAGTTTACATTCCCACCAACAATGTAGGAGGGTTCCCTTTCTACACACCCTCTCCAGCATTTATTGTTTGTAGACTTTGATGATGGCTCTTTTGACTGGTGTGAGCTGGTAACTCTTTGTAGTTTTGATTTGCATTTCTCTAATAATTAATGATGATGGCCTCTTTTCATATGCTTTTTGGCCTTTTGTATGTCTTCTTTGGAGAAATGCCTATTTAGATCTTCTCACTTTTGATTGGGTTGTTTGTTTTATTAATATAAAGCTGCATGAGCTGTTTGTATGTTTTGGAGATTAATCTCTGTCAGTCACTATGTTTGCAATAAAGCTTTTTTAATTTCTTCTTTATTAGGACACTGCTGCTGCTAAGTCACTTCAGTTGTGTCCGATTCTGTGCGACCCCATAGAGGGCAGCCCACCATGCTCCCCCGTCCCTGGGATTCTCCAGGCAAGGACACTGGAGTGGGTTGCCATTTCCTTCTCCAATACATGAAAGTGAAAAGTGAAAGTGAAGTCGCTCAGTCGTGTCCGACTCTTTGCGACCCCATGGACTGCAACCCACCAGGCTCCTCCATCCATGGGATTTTCCAGGCAAGAGTACTGGAGTGGGGTGCCATTGCCTTCTCCGTTATTAGAACACAGTATTCTATGAATCAAGTTAGTATTTGATTCCAGTAAGTCTCTTCTTCTTCTGTCAATTTTAGCCTAACTATAGAAGTTCTGCCTTTTGTATTTATCCAAATAGGAAGCCCCAGAACTTGATGTCTGCTACTGGACGGCCAGAAAGTCTGGTTTCTTATTAACTTCTTCCTGTGTTCTGGAAGTCAGTCGGAAATGCAAATCGCACATCTTTTGTGGGGTTTTTTTGCAGATGTAAAAATATCCCCTTCCATCCCAGCCTAAGACTTATTCCCAGCTCTGTGTTGCCAGTTATCATTGTATTCATGAAAACAAACTTTCACTTGAGACATGGATGGAAACAATTTGTGGGGGAGGCATAAAATAGCAGGGGCGTATCTCTCATGTTTGTTGTCTACTTTCATATAACGATTCATTTTTGAGTGGAAGCAATTTCAATTCCATATATGCTCTTCTGCTGCTGCTGCTAAGTCGCTTCAGTCATGTCCGACTCCGTGCGACCCCATGGACTGCAGCCTACCAGGCTTCTCCGTCCATGGGAGAACATGAGTGGGTTCTCCCAGGCAAGAACACTGGAGTGGGTTGCCATTTCCTTCTCCAATGCAGGAAAGTGAAAAGTGAGAGTGAAGTCGTTCAGTCATGTCTGACTTTTAGTGACCCCATGGACCCCATGGAGCAGCCAACCAGGCTCCTCCATCCATGGGATTTTCCAGGCAAGAGCACTGGAGTGGGTTGCCATTTCCTTCTCCACCATATATGCTCAGTTTAAATATTTTAGGGAGGATTTCACAATAACTACCTCTGATATGAACTGAGCTCTGGCCTCATAACAAAAGTTTATTTCTTCTCTAAGCAAATGGCTAATCATGGCAGGTCCAAGTTGAAAATTAATAGCTTGGAGGAGTTTAGAATAAAAAATAGAAGAAGAGTAAATTTTCTGATATGTATTAGATTTGGAACAGTTTGAGAAATGAAAAATTATTAATTGGTATTTTAGCAAAGAGTTTTTGTGTAGGGATACAGAAGATCTGAATCGAATCTAACACACATGTAGCACTCATTATACTAGCCAGCAAATTTCAGGTGGAAAGGCCAAGTACCACAAATCACACATTTTAAATTTATATATCATGTCCTTAAACCAGCCATTTATTCATTCTTACAAGGTGCCAGGCATGTACTAGGCCCTTTCATAAATCAGTTTAGTGGTTAATATATATTTTACCCTTGCATATTTGTGGAGAATGCTACATTCTCATTAGAAATAGCTCCAAAACTGTGGTGTAATGACCCATTCTCCTTGGTTTGGAGGTAGCAAGTTGGGGGAAACATGAGACTTTGTTGGAAAAAGTAAATTTAAGCCTAAACTTGACTATGAACTTGTGATCTAAGCCACTATGGTCTTATAGCTCCCATATTTTGGATCTTTCACTACCTGTTATGGCCTGAATGTTTCTGTCCTTCCAGAATTCGTATGTTGAAATCTTAACCACCACCAGTGCCACTGCCCCCCACCCCCGCACCCACCTCAGGGTGACACTATTAGGAGGTGGGGGATGCTTTGGGGAGGTGATTAGGTTATGAGGGTGAAGTCCTCAAGAATGGGATTAATGTTCTTATGAAAAAGACCCCAGAGAGCTCCCACCATGTGAGGACACATCCAGAAGTTAGCAGTCTGCAACTAGAAAGTGGACTCTCTACAGGACCTTGATCTCAGACTTCTAGCCTCCAGAACCATGAGAGAGAAATGTTTGTTGTTTGAACCACTAAGTCTATGATACTTTTTAAAATAGCAGCTCACACTAAGATGCTACCAAAGTATTTACTAAGAATTTTCAGTGACCATGAGTTGAACTGAATTATGACTGATTCAGAGGTCATAATAAGAAAATTTTGAATGTATGGATTCCAAGAATGTGGTAGATCCACTAATATTTCCTACTGGTTGGTTCACTTCCTCTACATAACAATGTCTGATCCCCCAGTTCTGATTAAGAGGCTGAGCAGGGTGAACCTGACTGATAAATTCCATCCAGGTAGGCGATCTGGAGGTGGGGCATTCTATTGTTGCTGTTCAGTCACCCAGTCATGTTTGACTCTTTGCAACACCGTGGACTGCAGCACGCTGGGCCTCTCTGTCCCTCACCATCTCCCAAAGTTTGCCCAAGTTCATGTCCATTGCATTGGTGATGCCGTCCAGCCATCTCCTCCTCTGACACCCTCTTCTCCTTCTGCCCTCAGTCTTTCCCAGCATCAGGAGCTTTTCCAATAAGTCAGCTATTTGCATCAGATGACCAAAATACTGGAGTTTCAGCTTCAGCATCAGTCCTTCCAATGAGTATTCAGGGTTGATTTCTCTTAAAATTGACTGGTTTGATCTCCTTGCTGTCCAAGGGATTCTCAGGAGTCTTCTCCAGCACCACAGTTTGAAGGCATCAATTCTTCGGCACACTGCATTCTTTATGGTCCAGCTCTCACAACCATATGTGACCACTGGGAAGACCATAGGCTTGACTATATGGCCACTAGGCCAGCCAGGTATGACTTAAATCAAATCCCCTATGAATATGCAGTGGATGTAATGAATAGATTCAAGGGATTAGAACTTGTAAACAGTGTGCCTGAAGAACTATGGATAGAGATCTGAAAAATTGTACAGGAGGCAGTGAACAAAACCATCCCAAAGAAAAGAAAAACAAGATGGCAGAGTGGTTATCTGAGGAGGCCTTACAAATAACTAAAGAAAGAAGAGAAGCAAAAAGTAAGAGAGAAAGGGAAAGGTATATCCAACTAAATGCAGATTTCCAAACAACAGCACGGAGAGACAAGAGGACTTTCTGTAATGAACAATGTATAAAACTAGAAGAAAACAACCGAAGGGGAAAGACTTGAAATCTCTCCAGGAAAGTTGGAGATATCAAGGGAACATTTTGCCTAAAAGTGGGCACAAAAGAGACATTCCAGTTCCAGCTAAATCTCTTACCTTAAAGGGCTACTTGAAGTAAATTGGGTCAATGGAGGCTGGAAAACTAGAAAAGGTGAGAGAGAGATGGTTGTCTGATTAAGTGAAACAGAATTTCACAGACATGCTCCTGGTGGGAACTTGCGTTCATTTGTGGTGTTTCTCTTAAAGGACTGGCAATGGAAGAAAGAGCAAACACCTTCCCAAGCAGCAAGACTCAAATCAAATACAAACACCCCTGGCCAAGTTAGAACCTTGCCCTGCTGTCTTCCCACAGCTCCCTGTTAATGCCTTATAGAATTTGCCTCATTTTATCATAGTAGGTACCTGCTGTAGGGCAGCTCCAGTAACTCCTGAGAGCACAGGGAGTCTTTGCATTTATCTTTGTTCCCCCTTAGTGGATGCTGATTGAAGACATAATTGATGATATGAATTGCAACATATATGTAAAACTCCATCCAAGTCTGAACATTATGGTTTATATAAATTGGTATAAAATGCTTCATGACCCGTGATGGGCAGCATGCCGCATTACCTTTTCAGATTAACATGGAACTGGCTCTAGGCCCCACCTGCCAGAATTAAGGGAGATCCAGTATCATATTTCCAGAGAAGGCAATGGCACCCTACTCCAGAACTCTTGTCTGGAAAATCCCAGGGATGGAGGAGCCTGGTGGGCTATAATCCATGGGGTTGCTAAGAGTTGGACACAACTGTGTGACTTCACTTTCAATTTTCACTTTCATGCATTGGAGAAAGAAATGGCCACCCACTCCAGTGTTCTTGCCTGGAGAATCCCAGGAACGGGGGAGCCTGGTGGGCTGCCGTCTATGGGGTCACACAGAGTCGGACACGACTGAAGTGACTTAGCAGCAGCAGCAGTATCATACTTCTGCCTTCCTGTTATAGAGTGAAATGTTTGTGTACCCAACCTAATTTATATGTTGAAACCTAATCTCCCATGTGATAGTAATAGGAGTTGGGGCCTTTAGGCAGTGCTTAAGTCATGAGGATGACAATATACAGCCTTGATGTACTCCTTTTCCTATTTGGAACCAGTCTGTTGTTCCATGTCCAGTTCTAACTGTTGCTTCCTGACCTGCATATAAGTTTCTCAAGAGGCAGGTCAGGTGGTCTGGTATTCCCAATCTCTTTCAGAATTTTCCACAGTTTATTGTGATCCACACAGTCAAAGGCTTTGGCATAGTCAATAAAGCAGAAATAGATGCTTTTCTGGAAGTCTCTTGCTTTTTCAATGATCTAGAGGATGTTGGCAATTTGATCTCTGGTTCCTCTGCATTTTCTAAAACCAGCTTGAACATCTGGAAGTTCACGGTTCACATAGTGCTGAAGCCTGGCTTGGAGAATTTTGAGCATTACTTTACTAGCGTGTGAGATGACTGCAATTGTGCGGTAGTTTGAGCATTCTTTGGCATTGCTTTTATTTGGGATTGGAATGAAAACTGACCTTTTCCAGTCCTGTGGCCACTGCTGAGTTTTCCAAATTTGCTGGCATATTGAGTGCAGCACTTTCACAGCATCATCTTTCAGGATTTGAAATAGCTCAACTGGAATTGCATCACCTCCACTAGCTTTGTTTGTAGTGATACTTTCTAAGTCCCACTTGACTTCCCATTCCAGGATGTCTGGCTCTAGGTGAGTGATCACACCATAATGATTATCTGCATCATGAAGATCTGTTTTGTACAGTTCTTCTGTGTATTCTTGCCATCCCTTCTTAATTAATCTTCTGCTTCTGTTAGGTCCATACCATTTCTGTCCTTTATCGAGCCCATCTTTGCATGAAGTGTTCGTTTGGTATCTCTAATTTTCTTGAAGAGATCCCTAGTCTTTCCCATTCTCTTGTTTTCCTCTATTTCTCTGCATTGATCGCTGAGGAAGGCTTTCTTATCTCTCCTTGCTATTCTTTGGAACTCTGCATTCTGATGCTTATATCTTTCCTTTTCTCCTTTGCTTTTGGCTTCTCTTCTTTTCACAGCTATTTGTAAGGCCTCCTCAGACAGTCATTTTGCTTTTTTGCATTTCTTTTCCATGGGGATGGTCTTGATCCCTGTCTCCTGTACAATGTCACAAACCTCCATCCATAGTTCATCAGGCACTCTGTCTATCAGATCTAGTCCCTTAAATCTGTTTCTCACTTAAATCTATTTCAGCATTTCATGAGAAATGCTGGGCTGGAAGAAGCATAAGCTGGAATCAAGATTGCCGGGAGAAATATCAATAACCTCAGATATGCAGATGACACCATCCTTATGGCAGAAAGCGAAGAGGAATTAAAAAGGCTCTTGATGAAAGTGAAAGAGAAGAGTGAAAAAGTTGGCTTAAAGCTCAACATTCAGAAAACGAAGATCATGGCATCTGGTCCCATCACTTCATGGGAAATAGATGGGGAAACAGTGGAAACAGTGTCAGACTTTATTTTTGGGGGGCTCCAAAATCACTGCAGATGGTGATTGTAACCATGAAATTAAAAGACACTTACTCCTTGGAAGGAAAGTTATGACCAACCTAGATAGCATATTAAAAAGCACAGATATTACTTTGCCAACAAAGGTCCATCTAGTCAAGGCTATGGTTTTTCCAGTTGTCATGTATGGATGTGAGAGTTGGACCATGAAGAAAGCTGAGCGCCAAAGAATTGATGCTTTTGAACTGTGGTGTTGGAGAAGACTCTTGCAAGTCCCTTGGACTGCAAGGAGGTCCAACCAGTCCATCCTAAAGGAGATCAGTCCTGGGTGTTCATTGGAAGGACTGATGCTAAAGCTGAAACTCCAATACTTTGGCTGCCTCATGTGAAGAGTTGACTCATTGAAAAAGACCCTGATGCTGATTGGGGGAAGAAGGAGAAGGGGACGACAGAGAATGAGATGGCTGGATGGCATCACCGACTCGATGGACATGAGTTGAGTGAACTCCGGGAGTTTGGTGATGGACAGGCAGGCCTGGTGTGCTGGGATTCATGGGGTTGCAAAGAGTCGGACACGACTGAGCGACTGAACTGAACTGAACTAGGTCATGAGGGTGGAGCTCTCATGAATGGAATTAGTGGCTTTGTAAACAGAGAGCTCCTTTACCCCTTCCAATATATGAAAACACAATGAAAAGATGGCTGTCTATGAATCAGGAAGTGTGTCCTCACCAGACACTGAGTATGCTGGTGCCTTTCTCTTGGACTTTCCAGCCTCCAGAATGGTGAGAAATAACTTTATGCTGTTTATCGGCCACCCAGTTTATGGTATTTTTGTTACAGAAGTCTGAACAGACAAAGACATTTCCTCCCTCTTTTTCTTGGATCATCTAACATTGCAAGGAGCTTAAACAACACATCATAGTCTGCCAGAATTCCACTCTCCAGTCACCAGGGACTCAGGTGAGTCTCTGTGTACTGTGTCTTTCCTGTCTAGGATTTGTTGGAGCCATCAGTTTTCCACTGTACCCCTAGCCCAGCTGTTTAGATATTAGCAGTGCATCAACTTATCTGGTTTCCTGCTGAGCAATATGGGACTTTGAAAAAAAGATGGCCCCAAAAGTTTACATAATTTGCTGTCATCTATTATAACCTGTTGCTTAGGTCCCTAGGCTACTAACTAATGCTCACCTTTTCAGTAGCCTTCACATCCATGCTCTCACAAGATCTTTCACCCAACCAAAGAATGTCTAAGCATCTCATTGTTTCTCAGATGACAACCACTCTACCTTTCTTGAATTCTAGGGTCTTTTTAGGGCGTGGACATCTTTTCTTCTTCATATTCCTAAAATAAATGGTACCTTCTTCCTCCCATAGTGAAGTTTAAAAGACCATTAAGAAGGACTTGGACTTCAGAAACATAAGAATCTTTCCATTTCTCCTCTTGGGAATGGAGATTGAATGCCTTTTTTTCCTTCTTGATAAATTTTCCACTCCATGAATAGGAGACTTTTTAATAGAGAATAAAAATTCTAATACAAGTTAAATTATCACCTGCAGGTCACTCTGTTATATCAAAGATGCACAGAACAAGAATGCATGCTTTTTTTAAATTCATCTCTTGCATATTGTAAGGATTTCTTCTTTAGTAATGACCTAAATGTAAAAATCTATGCCATATTGTTTTGACCTTTGTAATTTATTTTTTAGTTATTACAAAAAAAGCGTTTCAGTAGACAGTCCAGAAAGGAAACATTGCCAAGCCTGCTGCCAGAGAGAGAACTGGAGAAGCCAATCTCACAGGACTCTGTTGAAAACAAGCCACCTTTAACAGTCCCCTGATATCCTCACTGCATTGGTTTGGCAGTAACTTCCCAGGACCAGTGTGCAAGGAAGGAAGATAGAGAAGTAGCCCTGTGGTATGGTACTTGGCTGTGATCACTCCATATCACTTTATGCCTGGTAACTCAATGAAATTGCTTACCATTATATTAAGAGGCATAACTGCTCATAAAAGCATATCCATAGTACTGGAGGACTTAGGCCAGGAGAGGTTGTGTATCTCAGTTATACTCTGTGTCAAGAACTCCCCTGTGAATTAATTATTCAGATTATGCTGCTGAGACCAGACCACTGGCCCACTGTCACCAATAGTCTGGTCTCAACAATATTACCTGAATAATTCAGGTAATTTCCTAATAATTAAGGTTAGTTCCTCCTTTGGGAGAACATCCCTGGTGGGTTTTCCTATTCATTGATCTCAAAATTGTTAAATAATGGTGAATGAAACTCAACAGAGTTTAGGTTAAATATTTTCTTTTCCTGGATACTCTCTGGCTTCTAGCCAAAGGCATTTATTCCCTATTTAGTTTTCTTTGAGTTGAGGTACAAAGGTGATATGGATGTAGGGTAACTTGTGAAGCCACAAACATAACCTGCTCTGTAATAATACACTCCCAAACTGTTATCTTGTGTTGACATGATATGATTCAACTTCTAATCCTGTTTTCCTAATTCTAAAATGAAGTGGTTTCACTCTATTAAAGATCATCCTCAATTGAAAATCACTAAAACATCTATATGTCACAAGGGCTAGCCCAACACAAAGCTCTTAATCTGAAGTTGACCTTTTTAGAAAACCTGTCACTCGGAATTTGACCTTATCACCTCAGGAAATTAATTTAAAAATCTGTCTCTACAGTGTTACATGTGCTTTTTTTTTTTTAAATCAAGATTTTATGAATTTGATATGGATTATCAGAGAAATTATTTGCTCACTGAAACACCTTTTTTTTTTTTTTTTTTTTAGAAAAAAATTCCTTTTCTTTCTTCCTTAAGATATAGAAGAAAACCTGTTTTGGAAGGAACTCAATATGAAAGATAGCATGGGTGTGGGCCTCCATATATCAAAGCCTCAAGAAATTCACTTTCAGCATGTTTATGTTTCAACTGAGGCTTCTGAATACCACCCAGTACAGGTTGTATGCAGAGTAAATGTGATTGGCCCTGAAGAGTAAAAGCCTCAGGCTTGAGTTAGGGAGGGAGAAAGAGAATATTAACAACCCAGAAACCTGTTTGGATCATGACAGGTGGCTGTTGATTAGGTCAGGCATATAACTCACCTGGGGGCCTTAGTGGAAATGTCATGCCTTATTTTAGAAAGAAATTAGACTCAGTGATGGGAGATACACTTTAGGGACTAAATAGCACACTAATCGGAGAAGGCAATGACACCCCACTCCAGTACTCTTTTTTTAAAAAATATAAATTTATTTATTTTAATTGGAGGCTAATTACTTTACAATATTGTATTGGTTTTGCCATACATCAACATGAATCCACCACAGGTATACACCTGTTCCCCATCCTGAACCCCCCTCCCACCTCCTTCCCCGTACCATCCCCCTGGGTCATCCCAGTGCACCAGCCCCAAGAATCCTGTATCATGCATCGAACGTGGACTGGCAATTCATTTCATATATGATATTGTACATGTTTCAATGCCATTCTCCCAAATCATCCCACCCTTGCCCTCTCCCACAGAGTCCAAAAGACTGTTCTATACATCTGTGTCTCTTTTGCTGTCTCACATACAGGGTTATCGTTACCATCTTTCCAAATTCCATATATATACGTTAGTATACTGTATTGGTGTTTTTCTTTCTGGCTTACTTCACTCTGTATAAAAGGCTCCAGTTTCATCCACCTCATTAGAACTGATGCAAATGTATTCTTTTTAATGGCTGAGTAATACTCCATTGTGTATATGTACCACAGCTTTCTTATCCATTCATCTGCTGATGGACATCTAGGTTGCTTCCATGTCCTGGCTATTATAAACAGTGCTGCGATGAACATTGGGGTACACGTGTCTCTTTCCCTTCTGGTTTCCTCAGTGTGTATGCCCAGCAGTGGGATTGCTGGGTCATAAGGCAGTTCTATTTCCAGTTTTTTAAGGAATCTCCACACTGTTCTCCATAGTGGCTGTACTAGTTTGCATCCCACCAACAGTGTAAGAGAGTTCCCTTTTCTCCACACTCTCTCCAGCATTTATTGCTTGTAGACTTTTGGATAGCAGCCATTCTGACTGGCATGAAATGGTATCTCATTGTGGTTTTGACTTGCATTTCTCTGATAATGTCCACTCCAGTACTCTTGCCTGGCAAATCCTATGGACGGAGGAGCCCAGTGGGCTGTAGTCCATGGAGTCGCTAAGAGTCAGACATAATTGAGTGACTTCACTTTCACTTTTCACTTTCATGCTTGGAGAAGAAATGGCAACCCACTCGTTTTCTTGCCTGAAGAATCCCAGGGACGGGGGAGGCTGGTGGGCTGCCATCTATGGGGTTGCACAGAGTTGGACACAACTGAAGTGACTTAGCAGAAGCAGCAGCAGCAGCACACTAATAACATATTTTAAGTGTGTCACTTACTAGCAAGATTGATTTTCAAATTTGCTTTTAACAAAGATTAAAATAAAAATAAAACCTGATAGCAAAATGGTGAATCAATGAAAAGAAATGTGTGAAAGCATGATGGGGGATTATGTGAGATATTACTCCTGCTACCAAATTCTATAAAATGCTAGTTTTTAAAAAATATTACTTGAAAATAACTTAAAATTTAGTTAGCAGCAGGCAAATCTATTGGAACATGAAATATATCAGTGGTTGTAGAAGGCTGGAGATGGGATCTGGGAATTACTATAATCTGGCATAATGGACCTCTTGGGAGTGACAAAAATGTCCTAAAACTGAATTGGGAAGATAGTTGCCTACCTGTATAAATTTAATGAAGATCATTGAAGTGACAAATAGATTCAAAGGATTAGATCTGATAGACAGAGTGCCTGAAGAACTATGGACGGGGGTTCATGACATTGTGTAGGAAGCAGTGATCAAGACAATCCCCAATATTTATTATTTGTAGACTTTTGGATCGCAGCCATTCTGACTGGTGTGAAATGGTACCTCATATTGGTTTTGATTTGCATTTCTCTGATAATCAGTGATGTTGAGCATCTTTTCATGTGTTTGTTAGCCATCTGTATGTCTTCTTTGGAGAAATGTCTATTTAGTTCTTTGGCCCATTTTTTGATTGGGTCATTTATTTTTCTGGAGTTGAGCTGTAGGAGTTGCTTGTATATTTTTGAGATTAGTTGTTTGTCAGTTGCTTCATTTGCTATTATTTTCTCCCATTATGAAGGCTGTCTTTTCACCTTGCTAATAGTTTCCTTTGATGTGCAGAAGCTTTTAAGGTTAATTAGGTCCCATTTGTTTATTTTTGCTTTTATTTCCAATATTCTGGGAGGTGGGTCATAGAGGATCCTGCTGTGATGTATGTCAGAGAGTGTTTTGCCTATGTTGTCCTCTAGGAGTTTTATACTTTCTGGTCTTACGTTTAGATCTTTAATCCATTTTGAGTTTATTTTTGTGTATGGTGTTAGAAAGTGTTCTAGTTTCATTCTTTTACAAGTGGTTGACCAGATTTCCCAGCACCACTTGTTAAAGAGATTGTCTTTAATCCATTGTATATTCTTGCCTCCTTTGTCAAAGATAAGGTGTCCATATGTGCGTTGATTTATCTCTGGGCTTTCAATTTTGTTCCATTGATCTATATTTCTGTCTTTGTGCCAGTACCATACTGTCTTGATGACTGTGGCTTTGTAGTAGAGCCTGAAGTCAGGCAGGTTGATTCCTCCAGTTCCATTCTTCTTTCTCAAGATCGCTTTGGCTATTCGAGGTTTTTTGTATTTCCATACAAATTGTGAAATTATTTATTCTAGCTCTGTGAAGAATACTGTTGGTAGCTTGATAGGGATTGCATTGAATTTATAGATTGCTTTGGGTAGTATACTCATTTTCACTATATTGATTCTTCCAATCCATGAACATGGTATATTTCTCCATCTATTAGTGTCCTCTTGATTTCTAATGGCTGCGATCCAAAAGTCTACAAATAATAAATGCTGGAGTGGGTGTGGAGAAAAGGGAACCCTCTTACACTGTTGGTGGGAATGCAAACTAGTACAGCCACTATGGAGAACAGTGTGGAGATTCCTTAAAAAACTGGAAATAGAACTGCCTTATGACCCAGCAATCCCACTGCTGGGCATACACACTGAGGAAACCAGAAGGGAAAGAGACACGTGTACCCCAATGTTCATCGCAGCACTGTTTATAATAGCCAGGACATGGAAGCAACCTAGATGTCCATCAGCAGATGAATGGATAAGAAAGCTGTGGTACATATACACAATGGAGTATTACTCAGCCATTAAAAAGAATACATTTGAATCAGTTCTAATGAGGTGGATGAAACTGGAGCCTATTATACAGAGTGAAGTAAGCCAGAAGGAAAAACACCAATACAGTATACTAATGCATATATATGGAATTTAGAAAGATGGTAACAATAACCCGGTGTACGAGACAGCAAAAGAGACACTGATGTATAGAACAGTCTTATGGACTCTGTGGGAGAGGGAGAGGGTGGGAAGATTTGGGAGAATGACATTGAAACATGTAAAATATCATGTAAGAAACGAGTTGCCAGTCCAGGTTCGATGCACGATACTGGATGCTTGGGGCTGGTGCACTGGGACGACCCAGAGGGATGGTATGGGGAGGGAGGAGGGAGGAGGGTTCAGGATGGGGAACACATGTATACCTGTGGCGGATTCATTTTGATATTTGGCAAAACTAATACAATTATGTAAAGTTTAAAAAAAAAAAAAAAGACAATCCCCAAGAAAAAGAAATGCAAAAAGGCAAAATGGTTATCTGAGGAGGCCTTACATATAGCTGAGAAAAGAAGAGAAGCTAAAGCCAAAGAGAAAAGGAAAGATATACTCATTTGAAGGCAGAGTTCCAAAGAATAGCAAGGAGAGAGAAGAAAGCATTTCTCAGTGATCAATGCAAAGAAATAGAGGAAAACAATAGTATGGGAAAGACTAGAGATCTCCTCAAGAAAATTAGAGATACCAAGGGAATATTTCAAGCAAGGATGGGCTAAATAAAGGACAGAAATTGTAGGGATCTAACAGAAGCAGAAGATATTAAGAAGAGGTGGCAAGAATACACAGAACTGTACAAAAAAAGATCTTCACGACCCAGAAAACCATGATGGTGTGATCACTCACCTATAGCTAGGCATATAGGAATGTGAAGTAAAGTGGGCCTTAGGAAGCATCACTACAAACAAAGGCTAGTGGAGGTGATGGAATTCCAGGTGAGCTATTTCAAATCCTAATATGATGCAGTGAAAGTGCTACACTCAATATGCTAGCAAATTTGGAAAACTGAGCAGTGGCCACAGGACTGGAAAAGGTCAGTTTTCATTCCAATTCCAAAGAAAGGCAATGCCAAACAATGTTCCAACTATCACACAATTGTACTCATCTCACACTCTAGCAAAGTGATGCTCAAAATTCTCAAAGCCAGGCTTTAATAGTATGTGAACCGAGGACTTTCAGATGTTCAAGCTGGTTTTAGAAAAGGCAGAGGAACCAGAGATCAAATTGCCAACATCCATTGGATCATTGAAAAAGCAAGAGAGTTCTAGAAAAACATCTATTTCTGCTTTATTGACTATGCCAAAGCCTTTGACTGTGTGGATCACAACAAACTGTGGAAATTCTTAAAGAGATGAGAATACCAGACCACCTGACCTCCGTCCTGAGAAATCTATATGCACGTCAGGAAGCAACAGTTAGAACTGGATATGGAACAACAGACTGGTTCCAAAGAGGGAAAGGAGTACACCAAGGCTGTATATTGTCATCCTGCTTGTTTAACTTATATGCAAAGTACATCATGTGAAATGCCAGACTGGATGAAGCACAAGCTGTAATCAAAATTCCCGGGAGAAATATCAATAACCTCAGATATGCAGATGACACCACCCTTATGGCAGAAAGTGAAGAACTAAAGAGCCTCTTGCTGAAAATGAAAGAGGAGAGTGAAAATGCTGGCTTAAAACTCAACATTCAGAGAACTAAGATCATGGCATCCGGTCCCATCAGTTCATGGCAAATAGATGGGGTAATAATGGAAACAGTGAGAGACTATTATTTTGGGCTCCAAAATCACCACAGATGGTGACTGTAGCCATGAAATTAAAAGATGCTTGCTCCTGGGAAGAAAAGCTATGACCAACCTAGAGAGCATTTTATAAAAGCAGAGACATTACTTTGCCAACAAAGATGTAAGAGTTGGACTATAAAGAAAGCTGAGCACCAAAGAATTGATGCTTTTGAACTGTGGTGTTGGAGAAGACTCTTGAGAGTCCCTTGGACTGCAAGGAGATCCAACCATTCAATCCTAAAGGAAATCAGTCCTGAATATTCATTGGAAGGACTGATGCTGCAGCTGAAACTCCAATACTTTGGCCTCCTCACGTGAAGAACTGACTCATTGGAAAAGACTCTTATGTTGGGAAAGACAGAAGGCAGGAGGAGAAGGGGGTGACAGAGAATGAGATGATTGGATGGCATCACCAACTTGATGGACGTGTGTTTGAGCAAGCTGCTGGAGTTGGTGATGGACAGGGAAGCCTGGCATGCTGCAGTCCATGTGGTCACAAAGGGTTAGACATAACTGAGTGGCAAACTGAACTGAATTGGCCTGTACACTTATGATGGGCAGATTTTATAATATACAAGTTATGCTTCATAAACTTTTTAAGAAAATTAACAAGGTGCAACTTCACAACATTCAACTTGGAAATGATTTCTTGGATATGACCCTAAAGGATAAGCAACAAGAGGAAAAATAAACTGGACTACATTAGAATTAAATACTTTTGTGTATCAAAGAACAAAATCAAGGGAATGAAAAAGGTAGCCTGCAGAATGGGAGAAAATATTTTAAAATAATGTATCTCATAATTGGTTAATATCCAGAATATATAAAGAACTCTTGAAGCTCAACAACAACAAAACTAACAACTCAATTGAAAACTGAGCAAAGGTTTTGAATATGCATTTCTCCATAGAAGATATGCGTGCCAATAAACACAAGTAAAGATGCTCAACATCACCAAGCATCAGGGAAATACAAATCAGAACCGCACAAGATACCTCCTTACATACGTTAGAATGGCCACTATAAAAACAAAAACAAAAACAGGAAATAACAAGTGTTGGCAAGAATGCGAAGAGATCAGAACCCTTGTTCACTGTTGATGGGAATGTAAAATGGTGCAGCTGCTTTGGAAAACAGTATGGAAGTTCCTTAAAAATAGAATTGCCATTGATCCAGTAATTCCACTTCTGAGTATATACCCAAATGAATCAAAAGCAGGGTCTTGAAGAGGTATTTGTACAAGCATATTCATAGCAGCACTATTCATAGTAGGCAAAAGATGGAAGCAATCAAGTGTCCATCAGCAGATAAATGGGTAAGTGAAATGTTGTCTATACCTACAAAGGAGTATTGTTCAGCCTCAAAAAGGAAGGAAATTCTGAAATATGCTATAACACATATGAACTTCAAGGACATTGTTGTTGTGTAGTTGCTAAATCATGTCTGACTCTTTGCGACCCCATGGACTGTCCTTCACCATATCTAGGAGTTTGCTCAAATTCAAGTCCATTGAGTCGATGATGCCGTCCAACTGTCTCATTCTCTGTCGTCTCCTTCTCCTGCCTTCAGTCTTTCCCAGCATCAGGGTATTTTCCAATGAGTTGGCTCTTTGCATCAGGTTCGAATCAAGCATAATCAAGGGTATTATGTTAAATGAAATATACCAGTCACAAAAAGACAAATATTATGTGATTTCATTTGCATGAGGTTCCTTGCTGCTGCTAAGTCGCTTCAGTTGTGTTTGACTCTATGCGACCCCATAGACGGCAGCCCACCAGGCTCCCCTGTCCCTGGGATTCTCCAGGCAAGAACACTGGAGTGGGTTGCTGTTTCCTTCTCCAATGCATGAAAGTGAAAAGTGAAAGTGAAGTCGCTCAGTTGTGTCCGACTCTTAGCGACCCCATGGACTGCAGCCTACCAGGCTCCTCCGTCCATGGGATTTCCCAGGCAAGAGTACTGGAGTGGGGTGCCGTTGAGGTTCCTTGAATAGTCACAATTCAGAGAAACAGAAAATAGAATGATGATTCTTAGAGGTTGAAGGAGTGAGAGGGGAAATGGAAGTCATTGTTTAATGGGTACAAAGTTTCAATTTTGCAAAATGAAGAATTCTAGAGATGAATGTTGGTGATGTTGCACAACAATTTAATATTACTTAACTGTACACTTAAAATGGTTAAGATGGTAAATTTTACATTATGTGTATTTTACCACAGTTAAAAACTTAAAAGGGCTTCCCTGGTGAATCAGATGGTAAAGAATCCACTTGCAATGCAGGAGACCTGGGTTCAATCCCTGGGCTGGGAAGATCCGCTGGAGGAGGGCATGGCAACGCACTCCTGTATTCATGCCTGGAGAATTCCCATGGACAAAGGAGCCTGACGGGCTACATCCATGGGGTCGCATAGAGTTGGACACAATTGAAGGACTAAGCACAAAAACTTAAAAAGGGTTAAACATTTCTTTTAACCAAATATGCTTCTCTATTCTAAAACCCCCTAAACTGGTTTTATCTACTCTAGTCCTGGAATACTATGAGTCATTAATAAATTGTTGTGGGTATAAATGCATTCAAGATTGTGTTAATCAATTCTGAAATTGCCTGTGCTATTTCTTTGGTTAGTACATCTGTTGTCACAGAGTAAAGTCTTACTCTTTTGTGGATAATCTTACTTAGACCAACTTCACAAATTCTGTTCCTGCAGTTCTAACTTGATGGTATTGAAATAGAAGAGAAGGGGCCAGGACACAGCCTTTAAAAGAATGACACATCCTGAGGACATGACATAAACTGATTAGAACCAAATAAGTCCAAGATGGTGGAATAGCTGACTTCCTCTAGAGCTTGAGCCTCAGTATACACTCACTGTAATACATCAGCTAGCTAAATGACACACCCACAGGTGCCATGACAGTTCCAAGACTGACCATAAAGGTCAAAATATTGTTGTTGTTGTTCAGTCACTGAGTCATGTCTGACACTTTGTAACCCCATGAACTACAGCATGCCAGGCTCCTCTGTCCTCTACTATCTCCTGGAGTTTGCTAAAATTTGTGTCCATTGAGTCAGTGATGCTATCTACCCATCTCATCCTCTGTCACCCTCTTCTCCTTTTGCCTTCAATATTTCCTAGCATCAAGGTCTTTTCCCATGAGTTGGCTCTTTGCATCAGGTGGCCAAAGTATTGGAGCTTTATCTTCAGCAGTAATCCTCTTGATGGATCACAGCCTTGTAGAGGCAAAGGGGCTTGCATAACTTAATTAAACTATGAGCCCTGCCGTGCAGGGCCACCCAAGATAGACAGGTCATAGTGAAGAGTTCTGACAAAATGTGGTCCACTGGAAGAAGAAATGGCAACATACTCTAATATTCTTGCCTGGAGAACTCCATGCCCAGTATGAAAAGGCAAAAAGTGGGCAGAAGCCCAATTCTTGGAAATCCTCACCTCTCCCTACAAGTTAATGGAATACTTCTCCCACTCAGCCTATGGAATTATCCACCCCTATAAAAACTGACAACCCCATACCCTTGGGCCACTTTTGCCTTCTGAGATGGCCTATACTCTTCTGTGGAGTGTGTTTCTCTCTGAATAAATCCACTTCTTGCCTATCACTTTATCTCTCACTGAATTCTTTCTGTGATGAAATGTTAAGAACATGATTCATTAACTCCTGAGACTGGGCGTGACCTTGGTGAAAAGACTGTAGGTTCAAGTCCCAATCTAAATTGCATGGTTTATGCATTTTCACTGGAACATCACCAAATTGTCTCAGAGTCACCATGGGTAAACAAAAATTCATATTCTTTGTAAATAATATCTGCCTCTTGAAATCCCCGGTTCTTCCTTTGGTCTCAGTCATCCTCCTATTTATCATGGCTTACATCTGTGGAGTTTTTTTGGATCCTACCTATTTCTCAGTAACAATCATTGGTTTTTCTGCCTTCATTCTTTTCTATTTCTAAACATACTGTACAATATTGGCAGGGAAATTTAAATCTTAAAACATTAAGATAATTCACAGTTAATCCTAACCCACATACCAAAGTAATCTCTATTATCAAGCTTAATTCTCTTCTTCTACATTAAGTATGTTCTACTTATTCTTCCCTGATGGCTCAGACAGTAAATAATCTGCCTGCAATGTGGGAGACCTGGGTTCGATTCCTGGGTTGGGAAGATCCCCTGGAGGAGGGCATGGCAACCCACTCCAATATTCTGGCCTGGAGAATCCCCATGGACAGAGGAGCCTGGCAGACTACAGGTCCATGGGGTCACAAAGAGTTGGACATGAATGACCAACTAAGCACAGCACTTATTGTCCATACTCTAATTTTCATGTGTTTTATTCCCTTTCTAAATTCAGTGGTCTTCTCCCTCTTTCCCACTTAATAATCTCTTTCCATCAAATGTTCCTTGATTGCTACAGCCTGTAGTCATCTCAATCTTCTCTGAATGACTCCCTTGTCACTCACTATCTCCTTTGGACCACATAGTGAAGTGTGAGCTGTCAGAACCAGACAAGCGTAACAGAAGCAAACCCAGGATGGGCCTGGGGTCAGATGATAAGAAAGTGTTGACGAGAGGCCGTTAGTTGAGATGGGATTGTGGTCAAGATCAGACAGTGAATTAGCACAATAGAAGAAACACAATGAATAAAAGGAGACATGAGAGTCAGAGTCTTTGGAAAAGACTGAAGAACAATGAGGAATATAAACTGGAGTAAATCTTAAGTATCCCAACTTCCAATTAAGAACTCTAGTCACTATGCATTGCAATCTTAGGCAGGAGAGCAGTTTATGGGAAGGGTATGAAGCAGTTCATGTGGCTCCTGACAGACATGGATTCTAATCCCAGTACTACCACATACTGTCTCTGTGATTTTAGGTAAACTACTCGGACTTCTTGATCCTTGTATTCATCTCTAAAATAGGGTTAATGACACCAATATTATAGAACTATTCTGATAATTAGATAAAATTGAATAATGTAGGTAAAGATCCTATAGATGCTCAGTAATCTATTGAACATTTACCTATTAATCCTTTATTCTGGCTAAGGCCAATTGCTCTGTAGGTACTGAGTGAAAACTACTTTCATTTTGAGTTATAAAGGTAATAGTATCACTTTATCACTATGTGAATGGGACTTTCCAGGTGGCACTAGTGGTAAAGAACCAGCCTGCCAATGCAGGAGTTGTAAGGATACAGGTTTGATCCCAGGGTTGGGAAGATCTCCTGGTGGAGAGCATGGTAACTCACTCCAGTATTCTTGCCTAGAGAATTCCATGGGCAGAGGAGCCTGGTGGGCTATAGTCCAAAGGATCCCAAAGAATCAGACACGACTGAAATGCATATATGTAGAGGCATTCACTGTGACGTGCACTGGGTAGAATACAGTGCAGTGTCAATGAATGTCAGCCTACATCTTACGTATGCAACAAATAAAATAATACCTTAATTCCTTATTTTTTCCTACCATCTTTTCTTTTGTCCGTTTTCCTTTCTTTCTATTTAATTTGACTCCAGTGTGGACTGGATAGGAAATTCAATCTCAGCGGTTCTTGGGTTCTCCACCTCCTTTCAATTTTCAGCAAAGCGTTCATTCAGAGTCTTTCACAAAGCCTTTAGGAAAGTCTTGATACTCATTGGTCTCTGTCTACCCTGAATAATGCTGAGAATCCTCTTTGCCCAATACTCCTTCAGATATTTTGCCATACTTGGACTCTAAGGTCAATCTAAGAACTCTGGATCAAATTCCAATATCAAAGGAAGCCACATGGAAAGAAGAAAGGAAAAGAAAGGAAGGATGAAAGGAAGGAAGAAGTCATTAGCTCCGGGATCTCTGGTTTTGCTTGTTAGACAATAAACCATCAAAAGAAAGTCCTATATTCTAGGCAGAAATGAAAATCTCTGGAGAAAAAAGAGTGTTGGAGAAGGGCAGAAGGACTAAAGCCATGGAAAAGCCTAAAGTTCGGAGTATTATAGAGTTTTTTATTTGCAACTTGAACTTTCTCTTCCTCTGATAGAAGAGACATACATTGTTCAAAGGGTATTTCCAGTTGACTCAGACAAAGAGACCTTATGGGTTGTCTGAAGCAGGAGAAGCATAATACTTCTTGTTTTGACTCTTTCCTAACCTGATTACTTAACTTCATCTTTGGGGACCCATTTTATTTTTTTAATCTGTAAAATTGAGGTGTTCTAACCACAAACTGTTAAAATATATTGAATTCTAACATTCTCTGGAACCATTTGCTAGAAAAAAAATTATTTTAGAGGGTGGGCTTTGCTATAGGTTTCAGAATCACAACTATAAAAGGAAACAATTCAGAGGCAAAATTATCTCCTCCCTCACCCAACTGTCATTGCTCTTTAGCCCTGCCTTGTTACAGCCTGGATGAATTTCTGTTCTGATTTATAGTCATTTGCTGGCAGGTCTTATCTCCTTGTTTACTAGTAGGGTCTAAATCCTTTATGGAACTGATTCAGCTATCTAGACATCTCTCCTTTCCTTCTTTTCTCACTCCCAGCTTACAGTCTCCTTAAACATAGTTAGCACTAGTGAGAATTATTTATGTGATGGAAATAACCATAAGTGAATGGAAAAGGAACTCAAGAATTTCCTCTGAGGATTGTCTTTATTGACTGATTTTGGAAAGTTTTTTCTGTCACACACAGTCTAACAAACTGAAACTGCCTTTGTCTTAAAATATTTATTTAAAATGTTTTGCTGTTGTATTTAACTCATTGTGTTTTCTTTTAAAATCTCACAACAAGACTGAAAAGTAGATACTGGAAAACAAAGGCTCAAAGGGGTTAAGGGACTTGCCCAAGAACATTTAGTTTGCTAAAAGGCAGAATAAGAACATGACTCCAAATATTTCAGATTTCAAAGCCCACTTCTCTGAAGTAGAAATATTTCCCGAATCCTTTAGAAAGAGTTAGTGGTGATTGCCTCACAGTTGAAGAGACAAACTGTTTTACTGAATATATATGAAAGAAGAAGAGCAACAATGGTGAATTTGGAGACAAAATTTCCTTCTAGTTCAGTCTAAGCAGGATCTCTGATTTTAAGCAGCTATTTCGTGATATAGAGCATTAAAGTCTAGCCTTGAGCTTGTAATCATGGTGCTTATACAGGTTTTCCTGGAGTTTGCAAATGCTTGTAAGCAACAGAAATTTTCAGTGAGAGAAAAAGGAAAACATTTTCAATATAAAGATCAAGGAGAGAGACTGATTGGCCCAGTCCCATTAGAATGATTTAGACTGAAAATAATATCCTTTTGCTTTCAGCTTATTCTGAGTAAGCAACTATTTTCAACAGGCATCCCATAATGAGTCCCAATTCTCGGAACACTGAAAACCCTTTCAACAAATTCTACAGGAAAATGAAGTCTACTGTTTGTGAGGGGAAGGAAAAGATAACCAGCATTGCATACTGACTGTTAAGGCTATAATAAACACTCTATGGAATATCTCTTACATGTATATTGTGCTTTCAATCCACAATGAATATATATTTGAACACTAAATTTGTCTCCCCCCATCACCAAAAAACAGATATTTATGTCAAACTAAAAATCAGGACTGAACTTATATGTCTGTCTTTGGAAGTCACTTTGCTTATCTTTATCTTCTGGCTCAGTAAGGACCTTATTGAAAATTTGGCTTGAAGTTTTAATATGATATATAATATGGAAGTTTTAATATGATATGTAATCAGAAGTCAGCTCATCTACTCCTCCCTTGTTTATACTTGAAAATAAATCATAGTATAATAATATGCTTCAAAACTTGTCATCATGGATACACCCTAGGAATTGTCTGCTGTGACTAAGTGCTTACCTCATATAGGTGAGGACACTGACTGCTTTCAGTGTTATTTCAGGCTTTTTGACTCAAACTTTGATCCTAGTAATTATGGAGAATAAACAAAATTTTGGATGAGAAGCATTAATTCTTTCCTTTTTGGTAAATAGGTATAATTTTTGGTTGTATGTAAATAGTTTATTTATATACATAAATAAACTATAAGTAAAATTATTTTGGTCTTTAAATAGAATTTTCTAACTGGAGTTCACAGTTTGGTAAATAAATGAAAACCTAATTTAAAAATCTATGTCTTATAGAAAACAGACTTATGGTTACCAAAGGAAGAGGGGAGGAATAAATCAGGTGTGTGGAATTAACAGATACACACTACCATATTTAAAGATAAACAACAAGGTATTATTTATAGTACAGGGAATTATGGACCTTCCCAGGTGGTGCAGTGGTAAAGAGTCCACCTGCCAATGCAGGAGACACAAGAGACATGATTTCTATCCCAGGGTTGGGAAAAATCCGCTGGAGAAGGAAATGGGAACCCACTCCAGTATTCTTGCTTGGGAAAACCTCATGGACAGAGGAACCTGGAGGGCTACAGTTCATAGGGTCACAGAGTTGGATATGATTGAGTGATTGAGCACAACAAAAACAGGGAACTGTAATCAAGAACTTGTAATAACCTACGATGGAAAAGAATTGGAAAAAATAAAGAATATATAGTATATAACCAAATCACTTTGCTGAAGTGATTACACCTGAAGCTGAATACTCCTGAAGCTAACACAATATTGTAAATCAACTATACTTCAATTAAAAATTTTTAAAACTCTATGTCTTTGTTGTACTTATGTTCAGTGTTTTCCTATAAATTATAATAGTATCTTTTGCTAGCAAATAGTCTACAAAATTGTAAATTGATAAATGAATGAAAGTTAGAACAATTAAACAATTTCAAGCTGTTTCCAAGGATGATTGAAATTTGACAGGTTCAGCTCTCAGGATCTATCACTCTTTAGGGGTGGGTGAGTATGCACACACATGTGCCTATGCCTGTCTGTGTGTGCAGGGGAGGACACTATAAACCACAGATCATAAACTAGTGATTATTGTCACAGATGTTTTTTGATTTCCTAGCACAATGTTTTACAAAATCAAGTTCATTGTAAATATTTATAAATCAGCAGATATCAATAAAATCAGATTTCTGAAATCTCTTAAAAATGAGGAAAAATAGCAGTTTTGAGCCTACAAATTCTCATGGCAAAAACTGGATGGAGTTAGGGAGAGTGCAGAAATAACTGCAGCCCATACTTTCTAACTGTCCCCTCTTCCCTCACTGCTGTACTTTATGTTCCTGTTTCCTGTGGGTGTTCGAGTTTGAGGCTTTTGCTTTGAAGAAAATTCTCTAAGACTTTCTTTTAACATGGTACATTAGTCATTGACTTTGTGGATAGTGGCTCAGAGTTGAGAAGTCTTAGAGGAGTCTCAGGACAGCTCTACAGCCAGTTGAGTTGTTGAGGAACAACTGTTCCAATACCTGTTTAGGAACTCCAATAGCCCAGCTCCTTGGGACTCACAGGATGAAGAGACATACTGGAAGAGGAAGAACACCTTCTCAAATCCTTTCATAGATGGGAAGAAGGGAATTTGTCAAACTTCAATCACCCTTGGAAGTGGCTTGAAATTGTATAGTAGTCCTAACTTTTACTCATTTATCAGTTTTTTATTTTGTTGATATTTGCCAGTAAAAAGGTTTTATTACTATGTACAGAAACCCTCTGAAAATAGGTATGATAAAGACATAGATTTTTAAATAAAGTTTTCATTTATTTATATAAAGCCAACAGTCTGGATTGGAAATACAGCTCTTGTTTTCTTTTTATCCTTTGCTCTGGGAGGAAAGTATCTGACTATAAATTTATTCTCAACACATTTGTTTATTAATATAAGGATATATGTATATATAGTGCATATAAACCAGTGGGATTGGCTTATATGGAATAAAACAAAACAAAGGAAAGTTTGGCAATGATCCTAATAATTACTTTGATAAAAACAGCATATCTAGTTCTGTTACATGATGGATATTTTGGTTTTAAATTAGTTCTATTACTACTAGGTCTGAATTAATAAACCAGGTAATTTGGCAAAGTGGCAAAGGTCTCCTTCAAGATGAAATAGGTATTCCATGTTTAAGCTTTTAGGTGGATTAATTTTAGAAAGTTAAGGTCACAAAGTTCCTTAGGGCCATAATGGATGTCACCCTTCAAAGAATTCTAATTTCGTGTTTGAGCCATTCCTCTCACCCCCAGGAGAGTGTATGTGTGTGAGAGAAGGGAAGCCAGCACTGTACAAATATGAGTTGTTGTGAAGTTGAGCTCAACCTGCAGTGCATGGTACACAGAAGGGCTGTGTCTCTTTAGTAAAACACCTCAGCTTCCCTACTGTCCTCTGCCTAAGTTTGGATTCTAAGTTTCTTGTCAGCGGGTGATGATGGCTTTTAGGAGGTGCCAATCCCACTTGCAGATACTGTTGCTCTAATTCTGCCTAAATTGCAGCTGCTGGTTTTGGGTCATGACCCCATACAGGAAGTGCTTTCAGTTCCTCCAAACATGGTATGTGGATGAGGGGGCGGAGTTTAGCAGACAAATACTCAGCTGCCAACTTTTCATGTTTACAAGGGATCAAAAATAGGTCACTTAAGGTCAATAATACATCCTTTCTTCCCCCTTCCAAGGAGCCAATAGTGTTGTCTTACAGTCTAGGTGAAATATAGTCTTCAACTCCAGAGCTATATTTGGAGTTTATCTTTAATGCTAACTAAACACATTCTATAACTCTTATGCACGTCAACAAATTGCATAAATAAGGTGACTTAAATTTAACTTGTTTACATGTCTGATCAACTTTCTGGGGCAAAGTTTAAAGCCACAACATTTAGAAATGGGGAGAGGGAGTGAAAACATTTTGTTTGTTTTTGAGGTGTGACTGATATTTGACTATAAATTAATGTTCGAGTAGAATGGTAGAAAAACAAAAAACAGTGTTGACAGGTGTCTCAGAGGTCATGTCCAACCCTCTTCCTGAGGATGCATGAATCACCAGCCCACTCTGATTCCTTCTCTCTGAGCTGCTGCATTTTTTTTTCAGGTTTTGCTACTTCAGGAAACCACAGTTGTTGGCTGATAGAAAAACTGCAGCAGCTCCATAATATGAGAGAGCTATTTCTGCCAGTGAGGTATTAACAGTATCTAGTATATAATGGACCTTATATATAAGAAAAGACTGTTGTTTGCTATCAAGAAATTAAAAAAAAAAAAACACAAAAAACTTTTTTTGGAACTTTTAGCTCTGAGGTTTCCCATATATGTAGGAATACTAATATTTTTCCTCTGGTGAATAGACTTGGAAACACAGTAAAATGTTTTCTTTACAACATTATCATTTCCATTAATTGGAGCAAGTGTTGATCAGTATAAATTATTTATGTGAGCACTGGGAACCACCTCCCTAGGTGCAAGGCAATCTGTAAAAGATTTGCTATCATGCTAGTGAATGAGGGGGAAGGGGGAGAAATCCATTTTATGAGTCATAAAGCTTTAGGAACATTAGTTTTTATGTTTGCATTTGAAAATGAACTCTTGGTGAAATGCACTGTAAAAGAAACACGGAAACCCAAATTCGCTAAGAGCATGCATCAAAATAATGGTGGAAAAGACTTAAAATCTGCTGACATGCCAAATATGATGATCAAATGATAGATTAGAAAAGGTCCTTAAGACATAGAAGGACTTAAAAGTGTAGCAGGATTGATTGACTCATGCCTTAATTTGATTTCTAACAAAATGTGTCTATCGGCCACAGCTTGTCTGAGGGGCAAGGGAAAGTGAGAAAAGAGAATGGACAGAGAACCAGCCCTAATGGACTTCTCGTCACACTTATTGGTGTCACTGTAAGAATCTTATAGTTGTCTATAGGCAAGGTCTAGCTTCCAGGCTAGCTAGGTAATTCCCCTACTGCAAATAATTGATAAGTACACCATTATTCTGATGCTCCATATACGTTAATGCATTTAATGCTTGCATCAAGCCTGTGAGGTAGGTATTATCATTAATCCTATTCCACAGCTGGAGAAACTGAGGCGCAATGAGGTTAAGTGTCATGTGCAAGGTCACACAGAAAGTTTTAATAGAAGAGCCAAGAAGTGAACCCAGGTGGTTGAGTTCTAGACACTGCGCTCTTAAATCATTGTACTAAATGACCTCTTAAAGATTTAGTTCTGTGTTTTACCAGGTCTGGTATAAAATTAACCTGCATTAGACTTCCTGGAGTGATTCTTAAAATAGTGTATCAGTATCTCTGGGAGTTGGGCTTAAGAATTCCCATTTAGCAGCTTAGTTTTGCGCACTAAGATTTGAGAATCTACTATTCTGAGGAGTGGGAGCGGGAGCTAGAGAGAAGCTGCAGTATAGGTGCAAAAGCAGGAATTCCAACAAGGCAGTAACTATATTGCATTCCCTGATCTAGCCTTGGAAATCATGAAGCATTACTTTATTGCATTCTGCACATTCTAGACCATATTCAAAGGAGAAGAATTAGACTCCATGTCTTTGTGGGAAAAGTGTCAAAGAATACAGATCTAGTTTAAAACTATTACAGGTGGGACTTCCCTGGTGGTCCAGTGGTTGACTATACTTCCACTGCAGGGGGCACAGGTTTGATCCATGGGAACTGAGATCCCACAAGCCGTGCAGTGTGGCCAAGACAAAACAAACAAACAAAAACCCATTACAGGTGCTATGGGAAAAATATAATAATAATAATATTTAACATTGCTGCTGCTGCTGCTAAGTCGCTTCAGTCGTGTCCAACTCTGTGCGACCCCATAGACAGCAGCCCACCAGGCTCCCCTGTCCCTGGGATTCTCAAGGCAAGAACACTGCAGTGGGTTGCCATTTCCTTCTCCAGTGCATGAAAGTGAAGAGTGAAAGTGAAGTCGCTTAGTCGTGTCCGACTCTTAGCGACCCCATGGACTGCAGCCTACCAGGCTCCTCCGTCCATGGGATTTTCCAGGCAAAAGTACTGGAGTGGGGTGCCGTTGCCTTCTTCATATTTAACATTATTGAGCACTTAATGTGTCAGATCCTCTTTTAAATATTCTATGTAAATTACTATGTAAATTACTCCAGTCCTCCCACAACCCTATAAGACAGACTATATAATCTCTATTGTAAGGAATCTGAGTTTGTATAACTTTCCTAAAGCATAACTTGCCAGAAAGTAATGGTCATTGGATTAAAAGCCAGGCAGCCTGGCTCCAGAAATATTCTCTTATTCATTATTGTACACTACATAACTGAGAGACATGGGATCCAGTCCAAAGCACTAATTTGAGGAGGACTCTGTTATGCTCCAAGTGTTTTCCATACCCAAAACCCCATTCTGAGGAGAGATGACTACTCAGCTTTGTTTCTGCAGTCCATCCTGATTGACCAGGGAAGGACATCTCCCTGTGGCCATCATCTATAATAACCCTAAGGTCTGGTGACAGAACTACTGGAGAGTTACTAGGTGAACCCATCGGATCCTCCCTCCCAGAACTTGAATTTAAGTCTATTCAAGGATAGTTATATGTCAGTGGAAAGAAGTCAGGAGACACACAGAAAAGAAGTCAGAAAGGCAACACAGGAAGCAGAGGCCCTGGGAAGCAGGAATTAAGAAGCAGACAGGATAATAGAGAGATATGTGTTTATATGAACAAAAGCAGTAAAAGCAAGAGCAGAGACGAGAGTAGTTAATGCCCACAATAGCAAAGGACTAGAGCAAGCAGACAGGTGCTACTGTCTACGGCATGTTTGCCATTGTGAAACTAGCAGACTAGAGCTGCTGCTAGGTACCTGCAATATTTAGTGCTCAATGAAGCTTGCAGGTGCTACCACTAAAGTTCCCTGCTCTGTGGATCCTTGAAACAAACCCTCATTTTCTGTGGTGAGCCTCTCTCTTTCTGTTCTCTACACTTGAAGTGCCCTCACCTGCGGGGAGCCGGTGAGGCATTCCACTCGTGACAAAGGTCATGAGGAAGGAGGCTCGGCATACGCAAAGGCGGGATCGAGCCTCAGGAGTCCCCCCGGATATTCTCGAGCATTTTCCCCCAAAAAACCAGAGTCTGCCTACTTTATTGCTTTGTGCTCTCACCTCTGACTTTACTGGGGGCTGTCCCCTACCACCATCTCGCTCTCTCTCTGTCAAAGAGTTAACTTACAGCTCCAATTAATAAAGTTCCTGGGCAATTAGGAGTGTTTAAATCCAAACCCCTCTGATGGCTCTCTAACTCGCCTGACAAGTTTACCCGGACTCCTGCAGCTATGCATACGATTGTTTACAGTCTCCCAGCCTCGAGAGGCATGGGAAGCTTAAGATATTCAAATAGCTTAGAGCCTCTCAGAGAGTTAAAAACTGTCAGAATAAACTAGTAAAGGATTTCATTGATGAGTCAATGCTTGTTGCCAAGTTTTCACATCCCCTGAATTGTATCCTTGAATATGTATCAATTAATAGTGGGTATGTAGAAAAAATAAGTAGTGGCCTTGGTGTTAGTAACTTTAGACCCTTAAGGTAATAAATTCTTTCTTTGTTGTAAACCCATTACACATCCGCCCTATAGGAATGCAATTTTATCTTTGGAAGATGGTGCCAAACCTTGAAATAATTACTCTTAGAGAAAGTAAGTCTTTGTTGATAAGTCCTTGTCAAGAGTCATAAAATGTTAGTAGGCCTTCTGGCCAGAAGATGATGTAAATCACCTAAACCATTTGTATACGATACATTTGCAGGAAAGAAACCTTGGTTTTTGATAAGAATCAAAGACTGCTGACTTTGCATCCCCTATTATCCTCTATGTGTAACTTAGGGTATAAAAGCCCCTGTTAAAAATAAAGCTACGGGCCTTGCTCACCAACGCTTGGTCTCCCCATGTCATTCTTTCTTTTAACTTCCAGCTGAGTCTCCATCTGGAGCGCGGAACCCACCACGCTTACTAATCATGCCTGGGCTTCTAAGACCCACTCGAGAAGGTGTCTAGGGTGAGACACCTTCCGCTATTCGAGAGGGCGCCTGCGGCCTACGTAAGTGGTGCAAACTTCTTGTCTTGAAGTTTTATTGGTCTCCCGCGTAAACCAAGCTACTCAGCTTCTTTTCTCCACTGAATTCTCCTACTGAGCTATCCTCATTCTATTGTTCTCTATATCTCTAATTAGCATATAAATAGTCGCCGACGCCGTCTCCCCTTCGAATACTCTGGATCAGCCGGGGCTGGTCCTCGGCACTCACCAACTGACTGTGTTGCTAATAAATCACATGGCGCTGGATAGGTCACTTCCCTGTTTGCTTCAGTTTTCTCATTGATAAGATGTGAGGCAGACCATTTCCAATTCTAAAATTTATTATTCTGGACTTCCGCATGAAGAGGTCGGTCACAGTTTGGTTGTAAAGTCATGGCAGTTCCCCCACCCACTTTATTCTCAACTTCCTTTCCAACCACAGAGTGATTTAAACTTGAGACTTCTGTCTCCTAAGGAGTCCAACTGCAGTACCAGCATGCGAATTAGCTGTGTGGCCTCCTGGAAGACCCCACGCAGGCTTCCCTGGTTCTGTGTGGTGTTTTCTGTCGAACCAGCAGACGAGTGTGTGTGTGTGCTGACCCTGTCTTCTCTCATTTCACAAGAGGCCTTGTTTGCTGGAGAGAGATGAAAATAAACTATGGAAAGTTGCAAACATGCTGATGGGAACTGAGGTAAAACGTGGAAAGGCTGCTGGGTTTTGTGTGATCAGAGGTGACAGGAACTACTGGCCAGGAAGGAAATTGGGAAGGGATGGTTTTATAGATTCTACTTAAAATTCTGTTTCATCTCAAGTAGGATTTACAGTGAAACAGATTAGCATTTGCATTTCAGAGAAATGAAAAGAAAAGCGGAAAAAAAAAAAAGAATTTTGGTCCTGAAAGGGCCCAGAAGGAGTCTTGTGTTAACCTTTGCCCCATCATACACTTCCATCCTCCCCTTCCCTACCTGGGTTTGGATTTGGAGGAAACCATAGGCATAGCTTCAGATAGAACATTTGGAGACCTGGAAACAGTCTTGGCTCAGAGGTCAGCTTATTGTGTGACTGTGGACAAAAACTTCTTGTAGTTCTCAGTTTTTCCACTTGTATACTAAAGATGATAGTCTGTTTTTTTGCTTATGTCGCTAGAATTTTGTGCCAGTTAATGACATATTGGTCTCTATCCTCCTCATTTTCTCAGTCAATCCCTTGCACTAAGCCAAATGTTTAGAGAGGGATACAGGTTAACTCTTTCAAACCTTCAAGGAATTGTTTTATGAATCACTAGTGTATTGAACTAAATAGCATCCTTGTATGGTCCACTTAGAGAGTAGAGCACCAGAAATGCACTGAGTAGTCTAAATGGTACCCTAGAGAGCTGAAAGAGTTAATGGGCTTGCCTCTGGTAGTGCTGATTGGATCCCAAGACATGACAGAAGACACAGGAGAAGGAGAAGGCTAAAATATCTTTACATGAGGGAAAATTTAGCAGTCCATTAGTAACAACTGGATTGCAATTCACTTTCACTGCCTCTTTCTCTGCCCAGTCACATACACACACACACACACACACACACACACACACACACACACACACATATACATGTCTTGGTATTATACAACTGACGGCAATGGGAAAGTCAAACTGAGCTGAGTGAAGAGGTGCTTTGAATTCTTGGTGAAAGAAATAGATACAGCCTCATCCTGGACTGCCCCTTTGTATTTTAAAAGTTCATTGGATGGTGGGATTTTTCTCCTTTTCTTCCCCTGTTCACAGAAACCAAATAACTCACTGAGTTAGGGTCAGGGTTGATTTATTTCTAAATACTTGGGATCCAATGAGGAATGAGGTTTCAGTAAGTATTCTATGAAACCTAGAATAAAAGGTAATAAACACCACTGATTGCCCATTGTGATCAATTGCCAAGTTTTTGCAGCCCCATGGACTGTCCAAGGAATTTTCCAGGCAAGAATACTGAAATGAATTGCCATTTCCACCTCCAGGGTATCTTTCCGACAACCCAGGGATTAGCAGGAGAATAATGTCAAAATTCCTGAAATTGAAATTCAATGAAGAAGTTTCCAACCTAAGTATGCTGCCAGTAGAAAGTAAGCTTCCTGGGAGTGAAAGCTTTTTCCAGATAGTTTTTATGTCTGTTATTCTGAACCTGAGGGTGTTGTGAAACAAGGGTTGTCTGATGTCCTGGTATATTTGAGAACTTATCTGTTAATACGACAGAACAGCTACAGGCTCTTTTTCCATGTTCTTCTGTTTTTTTTTTTTTTTCTGTGTCGTCCTGTGTGCTCACTCTTCTATCACCCCTAATTCCTTTAATTGGTTGAATGAACATTGCTAAGAAAAATATTTTGATAAAAATATTCAACATTGTTATAATTCTGATTAAAATGATCATAGTAAAGTCCTCAGGGTTCAAACACAAAAGTAACTTTTGTGGTTGTTGTTCACTGGTATATCCCAACAGGTAGTATGGTGTATAATTAGAGTTCAGTAAATATTGGAAGAATGAGTAGGTGAACATTATTTTCCACATTTCTCACTATTTTCCTTCCTTATTTTTTAGCCATAGATAGTGACCCAGAAGATACAATAAATGGAGTCAGAGCTGTGAGTTCAGATTCATGCCCTGGGTTTGGGGTAGGAATTATGACAATGGGACAACACATGTTGCAGTGAGAGTGGGCAGCTCCTGCCTGTTGTTGCAGTACAGGAGTATCTAACTGGTTCTGCCAGACATTTTTATTTTTAAGAGGAGCTGAAAATCCTTATATGTTCATGAAATCTTCAGATTTTAAAATAATGACTCAAAAATTTAAAACTATGCTGTGCCCCCCTTGGACTTCCCTTGTGGCACAGCTGGTAAAGAATCTGCCTGCAATACGGGAGACCTGGGTTCGATTCCTGGGTTGGGAAGATCCCCTGGAGAAGGGAAAGGCTACCCACTCCAGTATTCTGGCCTGGAGAATTCCATGGACTATACAGTCCATGGGGTTGCAAAGAGTCAGACACGACTGAGAGACTTTCACATTTATGTTCAAATATGAAAAGTAAAACAATAATAATGAAGGAAGAGAACATAGAAGAATATCTTCATGATCTTGGGGAAGCAAGGGTTTCTTTAAAAGGATGCAACAAATACTAACAATGAATTAAAAATTAAAATTTCTGTTTGCTGAAAGACACCAATAAGAGAATAAGAAGGGTTGCTGTGTAAAGTACATATTTCACAAATGACTGAGAGGCAGAATATAGAATATCTATATAGCAATAAGAAAGAGATACAACCCAATAGAAAAATAGCTTAAAGTCTTGAACTTTACAAAAGAAGATGTCCAAATGGTGAGTATACATCTGAAAAAATTTGTCATCTCAATAATCATTAGGGGAGTGCACATTGAAGCTACAGTGAAGATACTGTTGGTGGGAGTATAAACAGGAACAGCTGCCTTGCAAAGTTGCTTGATAATGTCCATTAAAGCTGAGCATATACCTACTATGACCCAGCAACTCTATTTCTATCAGAAATGTACTCATGTCAACCAAAAGTTATGTACCAAAATGTTCAAAGAAACTTCATTTATGATACCCACAACACAACTGTCCTCAACAATAGAGTATATAAATAAAATATAGTATATTTATAAATGAAATACTGTGCAGCAGTGAACAGGAATGTATGATTGCTATATGGAATAACATGGGTGAATCTCATTAACACAAAGTTAGACACAAAATCATACGTACTATATGGTTCCATCTATATGAGGTTCAGAACCAGACAAAACCAATCCATGCTGATAGTGATTACTTTCCAGGGACAGTGTCAGGAAAAGGGGCATGACAGAGATTTATAGGTGCTAGTAGGTGTTCTGTTCCTTGATCTGTAAGAAGTTACATGTGTGTGTTCAAAATTTGTGAATTCAGTGAGCTGCACATATATAATTTGTGCATTTTTCTGTTAGTATGTTATATTTAAAAATAGATTACTTTAAAAGTGTTATGCAAGCCAAACAAACATAGTTGTAAATCTGGTAGAGTTCGTGGGCCTACAGCTGGTGCCATTTATCCTGGGTCAAATGTCTGAATACATCAAACTGGTATATTTGCTGTTCACACCCCTCTGTTATTTCTTCCTTGGGCTTTTGCCTGTATCCTCTGCCTGTCTGGAATTCTCTCCCCACACTGTTTTACCATTCAGTCTTTCAACCCAGTGTGGGCTTCACTTCTTCAGTGATTTTACCACTCACCTGAATCACAAATTGGCTCATATTTTAATTGCACTTCCTAAGTATAGGTCTTGTCTCTTTGAAGTTGTTCCACGGCTCCCAAATGCCAGTCTTTATACACCCATATAAAATGACCAAAATAAGGACAATGTAGCTTTTGTCCTAAAGCTACATACATTGTATTTAACAGACCTTTATTTTGTGTTTAGATGACTTGTTCACTCTTTTAGTGTTAAGATAAAGCTCTTCCATGAATTGATGAAATTAACTGATGTGCGATAGTATAGTGGTTAAAGGTTTTGCGGGCCAGACTGGTTGTATTCAAATCCTGATGAAACTGAAGTCATTGACTTTTGTGACCTCAGTTTCCTGAAAAGTGGGGATATTAACAGTACACTCACACACACGATACTACATATAATTATATATAGGGCTTCCCTGGTGGCTCAGATGGTAAAGAATCTGCCTGTAATGTAGGAGACTCAGGTTCGATCCCTGGGTCAGGATGATCCCCAGGAGAAGGGAATGGCTACCCATTCCAATATTCTTTCCTGGAGAATTCCTTGGACAGAGGAGCCTTGTGGGCTGCAGTCCATGGGGTTGCAAACAGTTGGGCGTGACTAAGTGATGAACACTTGCACACACAAAGATATATGTATCAATAATAAAATATATATAATTAATGTTTTATATATTCATAAAATGTCAGAACAGTTGCTGTAAAGTATAAGTGAAATAAAGCCCTTAGATCTACATCTGGCACATAGCATGCACTCTGTAAATGTTAGTCATTTTTATTGTTTAGTTGGGCAGAAGGGAAAATTGATGTCACTATATTTTCTGTTCCTCCCATTTTTTTATTCTTCAGAAAAGTTATTGGCCTATGAAATTCAAAAGATTCATACCCATTCAACTAGATTGTATGATCTCTGAAAATATGGCCCATGCCTTATATTTCTTTTAAGTATATAATATATGAGGAGCTGCTCAAATGAGTTAATGAAGTACAGGTTTCTCTTTATAGTCCAGTTTTTTTCTAAACCTGTTGGTATGCATCTCTGGTGAAATACAATAAGCATATTTCTGTATAGATATCTGCTTAATACCATTAATAATGTTAATTAAAAATCAGCCTTCTCAAAATTTAATACTTCTATTGTCAATTCTGTCTTCTTTTCAAGATACTTTTTTTCAACAAATGTCAAGAATAATCCTCTAAGAATAATAGCAAAAAGGCAAACTGGGGAAAAATCCCCCCTGAGGTTCAGACAATCTGCTGTCTTTTGGTATAATTAACTTTGGGATAAGAGGATCTTGGGGAAATGCACAATGGACAGACACCAAATAGTGAATACTCTGGTTGAGTTTAATTAGTAGTGATCTTTATGACACTAAAGTGATTGTTTTTTAAACACAGCTGTCAGTGACAATTGACTGAGGCAAGGAGGCAGCAGTAACTGTCTAAAAGATAAGCAGCACTACAGCTTTAAGGCAACAAGGCAGAAACTAAGAAAAGTGTTTCATCAATCCTGAAACTGTTCTAGATAAAATGCGGAGATGTAGGAGTGGGAAGAAGGGACCTGGGAGAGGAAATTGGGATTGTAAGTCTAGGAGAGTACCTTTGGAGAGAAGGAGGGCATTTTCTCTCCCTTTTCCACCCTTATAGTTCTCAATTAAAAAAAAAAAAGTGCCTGCTTTGTGTCCACAACTTATATCTAAGACTCCCTGGAAGTATATTTTTTCAAGGCTAAAATAAAAAGAGTAAACCTAATTTCTTTGACAGATTCAACTTAAACCATATGCTAATCACACTTAATGGGCAGAGTAGAAGTTTTTAAAGGGGTGCTGCAAATGGCAGGATCTTGAGTGGAATCCTTATTTGAATCACAGAGCTTTTCTTTTTAATTTCCTTTAGAAGAAATTTAAATTTCCTGAGTAAGATGGGAACAGTATTTTGGGGGAGATGGGGACAATATTTTGGAAGTTTTATTAGGGTGGCATAGAGGCACAGGTGCACAGCATAATTATTCTATCTACACTCAATTTCACTGCCAAGTGTGGCCATTTGGTGCTTCTAAGGATTCCACTTGACTGACAGATCACAGAAACTTGAGCATTGAGGCATGAGGCATGATACAACGACTGCTCATGTTTCCAAAATTTGAAGAAAGTCCTAAATTTCAAGAGATGGGGCAGCTCAATTAACATTATTTGGGAAGTCCACCATTCCCTAAAACAATATTTGTCAGTGCTCTTCAATTGACCTTCAAATTCAGATCTCTGATGTGACCTATATTATTCCGTCAGTAGTCATTAACCACATTTTGTCTTAAGAATAGAGCCATAGAAAAAGCTAGTTATGTCTACTTCAGGAATAGTTCATTGTTAAAAGCTGCTTTTCAAGAAGAGGCAAAAACACTGCTGCTTCTCAGAATTATTCCTGTTTATATGATGCGTACGTATGGTGAATGACATGTGCATTTTAGTCAAATGCCTTGTTGTTTATGTACCTTGCTGCTGCTGCTGCGGCTGCTGCCAAGTCGCTTCAGTCGTGTCCGACTCTGTGCGACCCCAGAGACGGCAGCCCACCAGGCTCCCCCGTCCCTGGGATTCTCCAGGCAAGGACACTGGAGTGGGTTGCCATTTCCTTCTCCAATGCATGAAAGTGAAAAGTGAAAGTGAAGTCACTCAGTCGTGTCTGACTCTTAGCGACCCCATGGACTGCAGCCTACCAGGCTCCTCTGTCCATGGGATTTTCCAGGCAAGAGTACTGGAGTGGGGTGCCATCGCCTTCTCCTTACTTTCCCTTAATTCTTTGTGTGGGATAATCTTCATCTGACCCTAGGTGATATCTAGGATACTCCCAGGTCTTTGGGATGTACTATGGTTGTCCTATCTTAAGTCACAAGCATAGTTTTAATTCAGGCTCTACAATGTCCAGGGCCATGTAAAGTCAAAACTACAAACATAATTTAACATCAAATCTCTCTTGCCTGAAATCTGAACTCCTGAAATATCTCCTGTTTCAGCTTAAAATCAACAATAGGAGAACAAGCAAGTTTGTCTCCTCCTCCTCTTTCATGCTCCCTGCTCACCTCCTTCTGAGAATCTCATGTAGCATGGGAGAGGGGGGAGATAAAAGGATAAGACTGTCTCTTGGCTAGGTGACTTTGGCTCTTTGACTTGGCAGATGGTTAACGCCAGCCTTTCTTGAAAATCCTGGAAGGCAGGGATTTGGGACAAAAATGGACTCGCTCCTGGGTGGCAGTCTCATGGACTCTTTCTTTGCGGGCTCCTCTCTCCTTTAGGCATTTTACCATGCTCACTAGCAACTACTTGCTCAGTCCTTGGATATCACTGAGTGTGGATCCAGACTCTTTCTACTAAGGTAACCTCATATGTCTATGAGGACAGCTCTATAGGGCACAAAAATAACAGAGGTCACTCCGTCCTGAATAGCTCACTTTTGTTGACAGGAGACATCCTGTATCTCTTGCTTAGGTAAACTCATCATGGATAATGCAATCCCAATATGGCAGGTCCCTCTTGGATCCCCCACCAAAACAGTTAAGCCAGTTAAGTTCTCTCTTACCATCTAGATTTCCCCAGGATCATCCACACTCTGCCTTAGATGCCTCAGTGTGATCCAGGCAAGAATCTACTCTGAACTACAGGAAATGTATTTTGAACCATGCCCAGATTCTTCATGGTGTGCATCTACTTGAGGAATCCAATTGGCATGCAACAGGTTCTGCAGGGCCATTTCTTTGTAAAACTCTATTTGGAGTGGGGTGTGTCTGATTCTTACTTTTGTGACCACAATCTATTATTTTACAGTCCTAAGAAACAAAGGCAGGAAGAATCCAATTCTGTCATCTTGCTGCCTGTGTTTCACTGCTTGCAAAGTGTACAGTTTTATTATATCAGCTGTTTCTCACTGTAGCAAGAAATAAGCCCCCAAGAAACAGACATGTCAACCCCTTTTTGCTAGTGAAAAACAGAGTTTGGAAGGGTTCGGTGACATGCCCAGTTTTGCATGGCTTCCACTAAAGCTGAATCTTCCCTGGACTGTACTCTTTAAAGGATCTTGTATTCATGTGTGTATCCTTAGTGCATAGTAGGCAATAAATAAGTATTTATTTATGGAATCAATATATCCAGGACTTCTAATGCCTAGTGAGGGGGTTCAGAATATACCATCCCCAAACATGCCAATTTTGTATTTAATTATTTTGAGTTAAAGGTACTTGAGAAACAGCATATGCAGGAAGGGCTCTTTAACTTCCCCCTTTGTACCTAAAAGCAGATCATAAAATGTCCTATGAAAAAGATGCCCTCCCTGTACTGAGAAGAACATTCTTAACAGCAGAGCCTGGGATTCAACACTGATAGAGATCTGTACAAATAAACCTACTAGAATAACTCTTATCTCCCATTAGTTTCCCCATATTTCCCTGTCACTGTTCCACAATTTACTATCTGTGGCCTAAGACCCTTTGTCTTGTCACACCTACAATTTATTGCTCTTTGTTTAGAAATATACGTAAGCTTTCAGGCTTATGGCTTCTTTGAGTCATTTACCTTTTGATGACTCCCATGTATACATAAAAATATTAAACTAAATTTGCATGTTTTTCTCTTGTTAATCTGTCTTATGTCAGTTTAATTCTCAGACCAACCACAGAACCTAGGACAGCAGAGGGATGTTTTCCCTCCTCTACACTGCTGCTGCTGCTGCTGCTGCAGCACTACTCAAGTCCTTTTCCCTCTGTATACCATCTTGCTCCCATGCAGGGTATCTGATTTCTGATCTCCATGTCAGCACAATCCAGTAGCCCCTAATCCAGGTTTATTTCAATTTAAGGCCATTCCAGGATCCAAAGGTTTGGATTTGAGTAAACCAAGACGTTCAAGACTCTTTGAGGGTTATTCTGGCCCTTTCTACACTTAGCTTGTAATAAGCAACATTTTCTGAGTGCCTTTTATGTGACAGGTACTGTGTGGATTATGAGAGAGCCAAATATAAATAAGGCAAGTTTCTGTGTCTTGCAGCTCATCCTGGAACAGACTGGAATCTCAGCAAAGCTATGAAAATTATAGAAAATCTTTTGTAAATGCAAGAACTTCTTTACAGTTCTGCTTGGAACTTTTAGAAGATATATTAATCCCAGAGTGGTAAAAACTCATGCCTATGGGTAGGATTGGGCAGGTAGCACAATAGGGACAGATGGGCAGTGTGGTAAACCAGAAAACACCTGCCCTATCTAAAGATAGCAGGAACTACTCAACTCTAGCTGAAGTGAGCATAGCAGTTCAGAGATTCTGGATCTTCTAATTTTTCCAAAATGCTATAAACCTGGCTTTATCTTATTTATTTTTTGTTTAGGTATATTTAATTTATTTTTAAAATTAATTTTTATTGTAGTATAGTTGCTTTACAATGTTGTGTTAGTTTCTGCTTCACAAAAGGTGAATCAGCTATATATACACATGTATCCACGTTTTAAAAAAATCTTCCCATATTTGGTCACCACAGAGCACTGAGTAGAGTTCCCTTTGTTATACAGCAGGTTCTCATTAGTTATCTTTTTTATACATAGTGAACTGAAATGAATGTATATATGTCCTTTCCAGTTTCCCAGTTCATCCTGCCCCTCTTTCCTCCCTTGGTAACCATAAATTTGCTTGCTATATCTGTGAGTCTATTTCTGCGTTGCAAATAAGGTTATCTGTACCATTTTCTAGATTCCACATACAAGTGACATTTTACAATATTTGTCTTATTTTGAATATGTTTTCTCCATTTAAAAACACAGTGTGGCCAGACAATACAGCTGTGGGTTTCCAAAATCAGTCTGCCCTAGGGTTGGTTCTTTTCTTTCTCCTCATTCCAGCCCTACCTTGTCTTTCCTTGGGACACGACTTGGAACTGAAACAGACTCGAGACTGGGAGTTGAGGTAAAGACTGCTGCTCAGCCTTATTTCTTTCCTTGGGTCTTTATCAAAAAAAGAATAGTGCCTCATTTCATAACTTTCAGAGAATAGGAGAACATGGGTTTAGAACTACAGTTAGCTTTTACTCAATTCAAGGATGAAATCCCTCCTTTAAGCAAGACTGTAAGGGGCTTCTCACCACAGTCTTAACATCTATCTCACATACATATCCATATGTTATTATTGTTCATGCGAATTTGAAAGGTACACACTTTCTGAGTAATTGCCAGCTGGCTGTCATGTTTATGGCCGTTAAATGATGGCTTGTTCCAAGCTATGATGATAAGCAGTTTATAACAGATATTTCTCTAAGAGTCATTTTCCCTCTGCTTTAGATTCCTATTTCCACACTCATCTTGCAGATATCAGGGGCTTTGGACATGTATTTGTCTGCTTCAGACTGCATGATTCTCCCATTCACCCAGTTGCTTGCTTTAAGAGTTATCTTGGGTTTGAATGGAAATATACAGTGCATTTAAGTATTATTATCCATGTTTAATTGTTTAGCCTGCTTTGTGGAAGGTTTAGATATTCTGGAGCACTGAGTGATAAATTGTTTCTTTGTTTTTTAATTATTTAGGTTACAGCTTTGAGCTTTGGAACTTTTGATGTCAGATATTAGCAATAAATAAATTGCAAGCTTGGCTTTTTTGTGGCATTGTGGTTATTACATGCTTAGATTAATTTGGTAAATATATCAGTGTACAGCACTTACATGGCATGAATATATGCTTGCATACACATATATTTTTATCATAAATAAAAGACATGGCACTTTAAAAGATCAACATTAATTGGCTAATGTAGTCCATAGATTGTAAAGAAATGAAGCTTTCATTAACTGTTTACATTTACGATTCAATTGGTGCAGAGAGGTTTTCATTTCTGACCTAGATACTTCAAGTGGCTTGCTTCTGGGAAAAATAATAGATAGTTAGACACCAACAGCAAAAACCCATGTCCTACTTAGAATCCCTAAAATGTTTTATTTTCATATGCATTGTTTTGAAATTGTATCAGTAGGTTAAGAATATAGTTTTCTAGGTTAAATCAGAATTTAATTGCTAGTTTAGAAATGTCTGATATACATGTAATGCGTTTCACCTCAAAATATTTTAGGTTCTATTGCAATCCTAATAAATTGGGGACCCCAAGGTTTCAGTCTCTGAAGAGTATGGAGTTTCAGAAAAACTGTTCACTAAGCAACCTCATAGGCTGCCGTCCATGGGGTCGCACAGAGTCGGACGCGACTGAAGCCACTTAGCAGCAGCAGCAGCAAGCCATCTTGTCTCTTCCCTCAAATTAAAAAAGAAATCTGTTCTTTACTAGTATCTCTCAAAGACATTACAGGAATCCAAGTCATAATCATCATATCCTTTGTTTCCCTTTTTCTCATTCTTTTTGCGTTTGCTTATTCACAACTAACTACCCCCCACCCATTTCCATCGATAACCCCCCCGCCCCCCCGCACCACCAACCTAAATGCTCTCCCCAGTCTACTCTATATGACTTTTATTTTCTATCTTCCCTCCTCTCTCTCTCACAATTCTTTATCTGTGAGTCATTTCACCTATTTCTCTAATTTGTTTCCTCCTTTTACCTCAGTCTGAGAGATGGAGGGGAATAGGGACCGGTGAATTGGTCTTGTAAATTGCCAACTGGTGACTTTGGGGGGATTATGTAACTATTCCTCCTTTAATGATTTTTACTTATTGCATATGGCATTAAAGAATTTTAAATCTGGCTTTCTTCAATAACATGGATTAAAATACAGAGACATTGGTATATTTGATTCATAACCAAATATTTTGGAGAGGATGAGCTTGGGCTTTTCATTACTAAACTGGTGTTATTCTCTGAAGTGGTGTCACTACTATTGAACTACTCCTTCTGTGCCTATTAGAGCATACAGCTATCTAGGCTTTGTGTCTTCATTTTTTTTCAACCTTTAATAATGGCAACAGAAGAATTTATCAGTATTAGAGTACTGCTCAACCTTCAAACAGCTCCACAATCTGGCACTGGTTCTGGTTTCCTGCCCTGTCTTACCTATGTTCCCCATGCCGAGAACATTATTTATATCTCTATTAATAGAGCAAATTGCCTTGAGTTATGATATTCATGTACACACAATCTACCTTAATGGGTGATAAGCTCTGTCGCATCTTACACATAACACAGGCTGAGTAAATGACTGTTGGACTGACTTGAACTATTTACTATGCTATAGACTCTCAAACTTCAGGGTAAATCCATGATGTGACTTTATTTGTTCAGTGAGTAGCAGGGTAGCTGCACATGGCACGTATTGCTGAATGAGAGAAAGCAGCAATAGAGCTAGTATCATCAGAATTTGGAGAGTCTTCTCTCTGCAAAATTCAGCAAATATTTCTTGAACAAAGATGATGTAATAGACACTGAATGAAGTACCATGGGAGACACAACCTTAAGAATAGAACAGTGTTCATCCTTTGGGAGTCTCATCGTCTTTGTGCATACAATTTCATTTATATGGAATAAAAGATAAAATGAAGAAAGCTCATTATTTCCTGGTCTGTTAAAATATCTGTATGGTATGAATGAATATGTGTATTTGGAGTGTTTTCCATGTGGATTCACCACTTAGTCCTTAACTGGCAATATTTCTCAATTCTGTTCTAGGTATTACTATACAATTGGTAAACACAATGGTATACTTAATGCTTGAGAGAGGAATGAGGGGTAAACATTCCTTAGACTCTTACTATTGAGGAAACCAGACCAGCCATTCAAGTGATGAAGACTGTGTCATCCAACTAATAACTCCTGGTGAGTCTTTAGTGTCACAATGTTTGGGCTCCCTGAGCTGGATAACTTTCCTGTTGGTAATGACTAACAAATTAAAACTCCTCCTGGGAGAGCATATTGGTTTTGCCAATCTTCCTGGCCTAACTTCTTTATAGTTTGGCATTTCCTTGACCAAAATTCCTATGTCTTGAAATATTCTTTAATCATTATCTAAACCGTGTTCCTGGAGAAGGCAATGGCACCCCACTCTAGTACTCTTGCCTGGAAAATCCCATGGACGGAGGAGCCTGGTGGGCTGCAGTCCATGGGGTTGCTAGGAGTCGGACACGACTGAGCGACTTCCCTTTCACTTTTCACTTTCATGCATTGGAGAAGGAAATGGCAACCCACTCCAGTCCTCTTGCCTTGAGAATCCCAGGGACAGGGGAGCCTGGTGGGCTGCCGTCTCTGGGGTCGCACAGAGTCGGACACGACTGAAGTGATTTAGCAGCAAACCGTGTTCCGTGAACTCTGGCTGAACTTGTATGCAGTCTTGGTAGAAACCTTCAGCTTTATGGTATCTTCTGTGTGCAATCCATTTTATAGAAATACGGACAACTGAAACTAGAAAAGACTTTCTGGAAGTGTTGGTAATAGGAAAAGAGCAAGGAGGAGGAGGAGTGCAATGGTAGTTATAGTGGGATTGTAGTGCCAGTAAAGCGTAGCTGTAATTATAGTGTTATGGGCTGAATGGTGTCCCCCCCTCCCCTCCAAAATTTGTATGTTGAGCCCCTAACCTCCAATACCTCAGAAAGTGATTGTATTTGGGGATAAGATGTTTAAAGAAGTAATAACGTTAAAATGAGGCTGCTATAGTAAGTCCCAGTCCAATCTGACTGGTCTGATAAAAAGAAGTTTGGATACTCAAAGAAGTACTAGGATGTATATGCAGCAGAATGACCATGTGTGATGGTAACTTTTATGTTTTGACCTGGTTACATCACACAGTAACCAGATATTTGGCCAAAGTTATTCTGAATCTTTCTTTGAGGGTGTTTTTGTGTGAGATTTACATTTAAGTCTTTGAATAAAGTATATTGCTCTCCATAATGTGGATGGACCTCATCTAATCAGTTGAAGACCTGAGTAGAATAAAAGGCTGATGTCCCTCAAAGCTAGAGAGAATTCTGGCAGCAGAATGCCTCTGGATTTTATCTGTAACACCAGCTCTTCCTGGTTTGTCAGCAGACTGTTTTTAGATTCAACTGTAACTCTTTTCCTGAGTCTCCAGCCTTCAGGCCTTCCCCATCAGATTTTTAACTTACCAAATTTCCCTAATCTCGTAACTCAGTTCCATAAAATAAATTTGGACTCCATGTCTCTGACTCCAAATTTTCCCTTTATATAAGGATGCAAGTCATATTGAATTAGCCTTCCCTCCCCTACTCCGCTAATGAACTCATTTTAATTTGATTATCTCTATAAAAACGTTGTCTCCAAATAAGACCACTTCTAAAATACTGGGGCTTGAGACTTCAGTGTGTAAATTGTGGGAAGACATAATTCAACCCACAACAGGTGGTGATTAAATATACTTGTTTAATCCCTAATTTACTGCATCGAAATAGAATCATGTTGAAACTAGAGGAGAAATGGAAGCCTAGCAAGAGATCCTCCACTTGGAAACATGTGCAGGAGGTATTGAGAATTTAAATTATTTGGAGAAGTGGTGAGTGTGTATTCATCAAAGGAGTTACATTATGTTCACTGGGGATGTTTTCGAAGATCCCTGCATGGAAAGGATAGTATGGGGGCAGCAAAAGAAGATGGAACATGGAAGTTACACAAGATGGTTGTGGTCACTCAGGAGCATTCAACCCAGTTCCAAGAGATGTCCTTACTCCTATTAGGACTCCATCTCAAGTCATGTGGTTGATGCTGCATAATTTTCCCAATCCCAGAGTTAAGTGTGAACATATGGCTGTAACTAAGCCAAGTGAATTCTCTTTTTCAGGACCCTGAACACTGAATGAAGTAACTTGAGTACCAAATAATAGTAATTTTTGGCATGCATTTATTAATTTCAGCAGCAGTAGTAGCCTGAAAAGAAGGTCAAGCAATTACAGTGGTTATAGTTCCCACCCTGACCTGGTTCTGAGTTTTCCTCCAGCCTTCCTATAGATTTGTGTTCTATCTCACAAAACAACAACTTTTTGCTGAGCTTGGGTTGATTTCTGATACTTTTGATTGAAAAATTCTATTTCTTTTACTGAATTATAATTGATGTACAACATTATATTAGTTTCAGGTGGACACAATATTTGTATATATTGTGAAATTATTACTACATTAAATCTAGTTAACATCTGTCATCATACATTGAAATATCCTAATTGATAAAATGTTTCCTTAGGGATAATATTTAATCCTTCAGGATTTATATAAATTGCACTTATACCTGTACATGTTTATTGATTTTAAGATATCCTAAGATGAGAGGATGCATTAATAAGTAGATTCACTAAGTAGGCCCTTTTTATATTTCTTTTGGAAAAGAGAAAATATATATACATTCATCAGAGAAGGCAATGGCACCCCACTCCAGTACTCTTGCCTGGAAAATCCCATGGACGGAGGAGCCTGGTGGGCTGCAGTCCATGGGGTTGCTAGAGTCGGACACGACTGAGTGACTTCACTTTCACTTTTCACTTTCATGCATTGGAGAAGGAAATGGCAACCCACTCCAGTGTTCTTGCCTGGAGAATCCCAAGGACAGGGGAGCCTGGTAGGCTGCTGTCTATGGGGTCGCACAGAGTCAGACACGACTGAAGCGACTTAGCAGTAGCAGCCACATATACATTCATGTACATATGAATACATATATACATATGAATATATACATGCATGCATGTATGCTCAGTATTGTCTGACTCTTTGTGACCCCATGGACTGTAGCCTGCCAGGTTCCTCTGTCCTTGAGATTTTCCTGGCATGAACAGTAGAGTACGTTACCATTCTCCCTCCACGGGATCTTCCTGAGGTTGAACCTGTGTCCGCTCTATTTCCTGTATTGCAGACAGAAGCTTTACTGCTGAGCCACCAGGGAAGCCTATATACATGTATATATACTTGTAAAGTACAGAGTTGTATGCAGAGTACATCATGAGAAACGATGGGCAGGATGAAGTACAAGCTGAAATCAAGATTGCAGGGAGAAATATCAATAACCTCAGATATGCAGATGACACCACCCTTATGGCAGAAAGTGAAAAAGAGCTAAAGAGCCTCTTGATGAAAGTGAAAGAGGAGAGTGAAAAAGTTGGCTTAAAACTCAACATTCAGAAAACTAAGGTCGTGGCATCCGGTCCCATCACTTCATTGCAAATAAATGGGGAAACAATGGAAACAGTGACAGACTTTATTTTTTGAGGCTCCAAAATCATTGCAGATGGTAATTGCAACCATGAAATTAAAAGACGCTTGCTCCCTGAAAAAAAAGTTATTATGACCATCCTAGACAGCATATTAAAAAGCAGAAACACTACTTTGCCAACAAAGGTCCGTCTAGCCAAAGCTTTGGTTTTTCCAGTAGTCACCTATGGATGTGAGAGTTAGACTATAAAGAAAGCTGAGAGCCAAAGAATTGATGCTTTTGAACTGTGGTATTGGAGAAGACTCTTGAGAGTCCCTTGGAATGCAAGGAGATCCAACCAGTCCATGCTAAAGGAAATCAGTCCTGAATATTCATTGGAATATGGAAGGACTGATGCTGAAGCTGAAACTCCAATACTTTGGTCACCTGATGCAAAGAACTGACTCATTTGAAAAGACCCTGATGCTGGGAAAGACAGAAGGCAGGAGAAAAAGGGGGCAACAGGATGATATGATTGGATGGGATCACCGACTCCATGGACATGAGTTTGAGCAAGCTCTGGGAGTTGGTGACAGACAGGGAAGCCTGGTGGGCTGCACCCCATGGTTTCACAAAGAGTCGGACACAACTGAGTGACTGAACTGATAACTGTAAAAATATAGCATAATATTTAAACTATATATAAATATAACTTTATAATATATATTCTATATAATATAAATACATATTAAAGTGTACGTGCTGTGATGTACTTAGTCGCTCAGTTGTGTCCGACTCTTTGTGACCCCATGAATTGTAGCCTGCCAGGTTCCTGTATCCATGGGATCCTCCAGGCAAGAATACTGGAGTAGGTTGCCATGCCCTCATCCAGGGGAATCTTCCCAACCCAGGGATAGAATTCAGATCTCATGCGTTGCAGGCAGATTCTTTACTGTATGAGCCACAAAGGAAGCCCATTAAAGTATTAGTATTTTTTAATCTTAAAACATGTTTGGCTGAGAAGTGCTGTTTATAGTAATATGAAGGAATGGGAAGCCACGCTAGGGTTAGTGCAGAAAGGGCCACATGCTTATAAAGTCCAAGCTTATTGTTTATTATTATTCTTTTTCACCCCTTCTCTCTCACACACACACATACACTGTTCATTACTGAGTTTTTTTTTTTTTAAACAATATTTATTTCTTTATTTGGCTGCACCAGGCCTTAGCTGCTGCTACCTTTAGTAGCAGGATGTGGGCCCTTTTTAGTTGCTGCATGGGGCATCTTTAATTGTGGCATGCGAACTCTTTGTTGCATCATGCAAACTTGTAGTTGCAGCATGGGGGATCTAGTTCCCTGACTAGGGATTGAACCTAGGCTCTCTGCATTGGAAGTATGGAGTCTTAGCCACTGGGCCACCAGGGAAGTCCCTATTACCAAGTTATAATTGATAAGTTAAAGATTCAGTTTAATCAACAAGTTGCTAGGGTTGGAAAGAGGGTTGCAAGCATAACTTTTCTCAGTGAAACTACTAAAGAACAACCTCTGTCTATCTATCAAGAACAACAATGAAGCTTTGCCTAGGATTTTGATAAGAGACATAATCTAGTCATCCTAAATCAGAACCTATGATGGCTTACAGGTATCTGTCAAATGCTTAACAACAATACCAAATACTTAACAAATGCTTATTATGCTCAAGGCATTGTGCTTATCTGTAGTAATATGAAGACAAATAAGACCTGGACTCAGGCCATAAGGAGCTCATGAAATGCAAAAATGTGGAATCTAAATATATTTGTGGAATTACAAGCATATTTTCAATTATTCTTGGGCGCTAATACCATTGAAAAAAGTAAGCACTTTTGATATTAATGGACATTCATGATAGAGTCTAAGAAAAAGTTCTTGGACTACTGATTTTTCCTGTTCTAAACATTAAATGATATTTGAGTTTTAGCTGCAAGATATATATGATATTACCCATAAAGGCTGTGTGCAATCTTCATAGAGATTTAGAGCAGGTACTTGTATCCAGAGCAATCTACCTGGAGAATTCTCTAACTTCCCTCATCTATTTGGCTTATTACTATCTGATTTACTTTCTATGAGAAAAATAGAAATGCTGGATATGCTGCAAAAATGGTAGATGGGAAGTCACATCAGAATTGGAAAGAGAAAAATAGTATAGTAAAACCAATGCAGACCTAGGAGTCAGGCCTAGGAAGTTCCCTAGCTAGCTGACTTTAGTCATCACTTGGCCTTTGAGAAGACTCAGTTATCTCCACTGTGGCCCAATTTTTCTTCTGTCTATCTCACTGGATTGTGTAAGGCTCAAAGGCAAATGTATTGTAAGTCCTAAGGTGCTGGGAAAGGTTGAAGGCAGGAGAAGAAGGGGATGACAGAGGATGAGATAGTTGGATGCCATCACTGACTTGATGGATATGAGTTTGTGCAAGCTTTGGGAGTTGGTGATGGACAGGGAAGCCTGGCGTGCAGCAGTCCATGGGGTTGCAAAGAGTCAGACAGGACTGAGCGGCTGAACTGAAAGTCCTACACAAATGTGTCGCTATGGTTAATTGATGTTACAGGTTAAATGAATTGTACTGAAAGATTTTCAAAACTGCTGCTATTAGTCTCTATAAGTTTGAGTAGACAAGGATAGCATTCATATATTTTTATCTTTCGGAGGGCTGTGGGAGTGAGATGGAACCGAGGAGCTAGAGGAGAGAGTCCAAACTGAATATGTGAAATTTACAACACACAATAAAATGCACTGAATTGAAGGACTTTGAAGGAATTCACTACATTTTTCTATCCTGTCATTCATGACATGTTTGCAATAGATTTCCTCAAATTATCCCCAAGGCAAGTAAAAACAGAGTGATAGAGGTTAAAAAAATTACCTCTAAAAAAATAAAATATGCTTCAATGACTGCCTCCTGGAAAGAAAATTGATATAAAACGGACAATCACAGTATATCTTTCATTGATCAAAGTAGAAAGAATTCAACCATCCCATAACTTCAGCCTTCATAGTAACCTTAGCTGATAAGTAGGCTTGGAGAAAAATGAAATAAACCAAGATGTACTGTTCTCTTTCCATCTCCTAACAAGAAGAGAAAGTCTAAGTCATAAAATAGAGGCCCTAGACACTAGTTAGAATTTAAGACTTGTCAGTTTCTGTGGAGTCAATTCTTAAACTTAGTGTATAAAAAGAAAACCTCTAGGCTTTAATGACTAATGTTTTTGAGAAATGTGTGTGTCTGAGGGTGTGTGTGTGTGTGTGTGTGTGTATTCTGATATGGGCTGAGGCTGTGTTTTTGGTGATTCCCATTCTTAAAACATTTCAACCTTAACCAACGTCACCACTCTACTACTTTCTGGCCTTTAAAGAGGTGAAGCTAAAAACTAAGTTATTTTTGTTCTTTTGTTTTTTTGTCCTATCCCAACTCCTGAGTTTCCTACTTGATTGGTTAGTGGCTGGATTTTATTTATATGGCAAGGAAAAGGCAAACATTACCAAAGTTTAATTAAAAGCTATTGGGGCAAATGTTTATATTCTGAATTATAATGTAAATGGGGCTCTTTTACTAACCACAGTCATCTAGAGTACTTGACCTTATGTTGTTCAGTTGTTCAGTCATGTCTGACTCTTTACGACTCCATGGACTGCAGCACGCCCGGCTTCTCTATCCTTCACCATCTCATGTCCAATGAGTTGGTGATGCCATCCAACCATCTCGTCCTCTGTCGTCCCCTTCTCCTCCTGCCTTCAATCTTTCTTAACATCAGGGTCTCTTCTAATAAATTGGCTTTTCTCATCTGGTGGCCAGAGTATTGGAGCTTCAGCCTCAGCATCAGTCCCTCCAATAAATGGTCAGGATTTATTTCCTTTAGAATTGACTGGTTTGATGTATGAAACACTTAAACTTTCCCATGCATAACTGCCCTAAGACTTACTAGTAAAAATTCTAATACTTCTTCTTGTGACCCTCTTCTCTCAAATAGTCTAAGAATCCTGATTCAAAGATGGGGACAGTGATGGCTATGATGGTGTGAATTCTGACCGTACTGCTGTTTCTTCTCTCTGCAACTTAATATTAAGGATGAAGATTGCTACACTGCTGCAAGGATGGTCTAGGGAATCCAGGTCTTCGACCAGGTTACATGTTGGGTCCCAAGTGAGTAACATTTTAGTTCACACTTTCATGCTCAGTGACTATTCTCTAAAGTACAACTGCTGTGCTTAGGTGTCTAGGTTGGAGGAACTTTTAGTATTTGTCATACTGCTCAAACCAGCCCTCCCTCATTAGCATTTAGGCACAAGTGTTGGCTTTACATCACTAGGCCACCCAGGAACCCCCAGTTTTTCACTTTATTTTTTCATGATTAGAGTTTTTCATATTGGTTAGATCTCAGGGACTGAAATCTTTATGCATGTTGGGCCACATTCATCCCAAGGAAAATTTCTGTTTATCAGGATGTGGGCAGATTTATTTAGCTACTGGCCTTATATTCTTCTACCAGGACAATGGGTGGATATTCGTTCTATATTGTTTTTTACCTTGGGAGAGTCATTTAAGTGACTTCTTTCAGCTCAAAGAGATCAAACAGACAAACAAGAAACTTCAGCTCTATCTCACACAATTGTAATATCTGAAAGCAAATAGGTAATATATACAGACACTTAGGGCAACTAGCCTTCTGCTGCTCTTGTGTGTCATTTTGATTTGAACTTTAATGTCAAAGTGTAACCATACAAAATAAGTGATTTAGTAAGTTCAATAACTGTAGATACCCAAACTGTTTATTTGACTTTTTTCTTGTTTCTTGAGGTGTGCCTGTATTGCTATGAACTTTCCCCTTAGGACTGCTTTTACCGTGTCCCACAGGTTTTGGGTTGTTGTGTTTTCATTTTCATTCGTTTCTATGCAAATTTTGATTTCTTTTTTGATTTCTTCTGTGATTTGTTGGTTATTCAGCAGCGTGTTGTTCAGCCTCCATATGTTGGAATTTTTAATAGTTTTTCTCCTGTAATTTAGATCTAATCTTACTGCATTGTGGTCAGAAAAAATGCTTGGGATGATTTCTATTTTTTTGAATTTACCAAGGCTAGCTTTATGGCCCAGGATGTGATCTATCCTGGAGAAGGTTCCATGTGCGCTTGAGAAAAAGGTGAAATTCATTGTTTTGGGATGAAATGTCCTATAGACATCAGTTAGGTCTAACTGGTCTATTGTATCGTTTAAAGTTTGTGTTTCCTTGTTAATTTTCTGTTTAGTTGATCTATCCATAGGTGTGAGTGGGGTATTAAAGTCTCCCACTATTATTGTGTTATTGTTAATTTCTCCTTTCATGCTTGTTAGCATTTGTCTTACGTACTGTGGTGCTCCCGTGTTGGGTGCATATATATTTATAATTGTTATATCTTCTTCTTGGATTGATCCTTTGATCATTATGTAGTGACCTTCTTTGTCTCTTTTCACAGCCTTTGTTTTAAAGTCTATTTTATCTGATATGAGTATTGCTACTCCTGCTTTCTTTTGGTCCCTATTTGCATGGAAAATCTTTTTCCAGCTTTCACTTTCAGTCTGTATGTGTCCCCTGTTTTGAGGTGGGTCTCTTGTAGACAACATATGTAGGGGTCTTGTTTTTGTATCCATTCAGCCAGTCTTTGTCTTTTGGTTGGGGCATTCAACCCATTTACGTTTAAGGTAATTACTGATAAGTATGATCCTGTTGCCATTTACTTTATTGTTTAATGAACTGTTTAATGAACAATATTTTAGATACATTGGCTAGGAAATTGATTTAGTACTTTTCCCACTTTCAGGCATCTGAAATATCTGACCTTTGTCTGTCCTTTGTTCAAAGAGGAGCCACTGTTACATTACAAAAGTAGAGAATTCGAAGCAGAGTGGGACATAACCCTTGCCTAGTTTGATAATTGTACATACTCTAGTATTTCTGACTGATTGAATTACAAAATTAAAAAAAAAAAACTGTTTTCATCTTCAATGAAATCTCATTATGTACCAACAGTGAAATTAACTCTTGAATTTAAAATCTTAGTTTATGGAGCATGTTGCATCACAGTCAATATTTACATGTGGCACAGTTGCAGAAGGAAATTGCTCAAACCAAAGCCATCCATCAGGAAAAGGGAGATTTGTATAATACCTGTATTATGTTAATAAGATTTACCAAGTAGAGAAAGAGAATTGTATGTCACTAGATAAGGAAAAACAAATGCATTCAACTTCATGACTTTCCTATCATTTACTTTTCCTTTTTTTCATTTACTTTTTCAATGAATGTCTAATTTAAATTCTAGCTATATTTATGAGTATCATTTTCAACAGTACTCACTCAAGCATTTTGAACTGAGTGATCCTGTGTCTCCCCAAAGTTTTAAATGTCAATGATGAAAATAATAATGATTCATCATTGAAGAATTTTCAATGATGAAAATTCTAATAATGATAGTGGCTGTCTTGGAGGGAATCATCCCGGATTCAGGCTGATTTTGGACACTTTGGTGACATGGGGTTGGATGACATTGCTTTCCCCTAGGAGTACATGTTTGTAATTACTGATTCTAAAAGAGTGTTGAAAAACTTTCTGAAAGAAAAAAATAACAAGTGTGGCTCACAATTCAGATGCTTACAGGTTTGTCTGGTGGATTTGAGGTTGGAGTGTGCTTGTGTTAAAGGTGGAGACACTAGTTGATCCGAGGTGGAGTTTTAGTACAGAACTCACCATGAGAAAAACGTTCAGCGAACAAGTCAGGCTCAGGTACAGAGCGTCCGTGAGAGTGAAAGAGGTGTTCGAGTGTGGCATGTGCAACTCATATTAGGAATCAGTCCCAATAAAACCATCCTGTGTGTCAGTCCAGGAGAAAGGAAAAAAAATGTCATCTGACTATCTTTGCAAATCCTGAGCCCCAGGCCCCTGCTGCTTTTCATGTCCACCCACTGCTGCCCAGTATTTCTGAGAGTCCCCAAAAAGGGAATCACAAGCAGGGCACATTATTCCACATGCCATTCTCTGTGAACATGACTGGGAACAATTTTGGGGTGACAAAAAACAGTGGTAAGAGCACTTTGGAAGATGAGTCAGGTAAGGAAGCCATTTCAGCTAGAGGAAACTGTGTGCGAAAGCAAGGATGCATAAAACAGATTTTTATTCTTTGGAAGGAAGTCTTGCAGTTTTTCCCCTGGGGTATTATTCAGAGTCACAAGAAAGCTAGTATGACAGGAATTTAGGGAGCATTTGGAGAGTGTTGGGGACAAAGATGGAGAAGTGAGCTTTAATCAAGTCATTGAGAGCTATGGTAAGGTATGGTAATGGATTTTATATTGCAGGCAATGGGAAACTGTTCAGATCTTAAGTAAAGAGTGACATATTAAGATTTGTAAATTAAAAAGTAAAAAAAAGCTAGCCCTATCAGGCATCTTTTCCTACCTGGGCCCCACTTCTTTGTGAAGCCCTTTTTCATATGCTCATTTGCACAATACTTGATCATCTTTTCTAAAATTTGTGGTCATCATAGCCCTTTGAATTATATATATTAATTGTTAAAAAATAGATTTTATTTCATGAGTCCATTTTTTTATTATATTGTTATAAGATTTTTTGCCAAGATAAAGATATTTTGAAATTAAGAAATTGTGCATAGATTATTTCTAAGATCAGTTTTGAAACAGTGGAAATGTGACTTCTTAGTAGCATCAAGTATTTCAGTATTTATAGTAGTAAATGTGGTCTGTTGGTTTTTCAAATATGAAAACTGTTTGAAAGGAGAAGCGTTTTAGAGCTTTCCATTAGAGGAGAAAGATTCTAGATCTTAATGAGTTTTGCTGTGACATGTGGGAATCCAGAGCCCATTTTAGTTTTAGCATATTTTTAAACCTACTTAATTCAGGAAGCAATGTAAAGGATATGTGTTTGAAGAAGATATAGCTTGCTTTATATTTAAAACACTATAGCAGAAATTTATACTTGATATAAATTAGCCTAGAATCATAAATTCCTATTCTAATTCAGAATGCTTATGATTTAGAGAAAAGTAAGCTTATAAAATAATGATGTAGCAATTTTTGCCAGTATTGTGAACAAATTAAGGCTTCAGAATATCTGTTGTACACTGCTTGCATGGGCATTCAATAAACATTTAATTGAATCATAGCAGTGTTCATTGTAATAAATCTCATTCTTAAGCTAGATATTTTTATTTAATATCCACAATTTTTATAAGATGTTGGACCTTTCTGACAATGGGAAAGTAATATATACTTTGTATTATTGTAAAATAGTACTATTTTGTACTATTGAAATCAAGATATTCATATTTTCTCAACAGACTCTTTTCAAATCCAATACTGTTCAGGTCTAGAACACTTGTAAAACTCATTTGGTTCTGCACTTGGTTTAACAAACATTTATCTAGCTCCTACTTTGTGGACGGCACTGAGACTTATGCAAAGAACACATGACGTCAGCATTGGTTTTCTCATTCTGTGTGTATAGGTTTCAGTCGCCTAATACGTGAGTCCGTTATCTGGGAGCAGAGCTCATTTTTTTTCTCATCCTCTTCCTTTCTCTTTTCCCCTGCACCATCTTTTAACACATTTTTATATGTGTGTGAGTGTGTGTGTGTGTGTGTACCCTCAGTCATGTCCAACTCCTTGCAACCCCACAGACTGTAGCCTGCCAGGCTCCTCTGTCCATTAATTTTCCAGGCAAGAATCCTGGAGTGGGTTGCCATTTTCTCCTCCAGGGAATCTTCCTGACCCAGAGCTTGAACCTGTATCTCTTGTGTTTCCTGCATTGGCAGGCAGATTTTTTTCCGCTGTGCCACTTGGGAAGCCTACATTCTTGTATATTTAATTCCAATTCTTTATCAACAAGTTGCAAGTCACTTTATTGAGAACACTTAGGAACCAGAAGTAACTGAGGATTTGGAAAAGGAACATGAGAATAGTTATATGGTGGTTCAGCATCCGAAGTGACTTAGCGCACACACACATACCACACACTTAGCTTAGTGGCTAAGAGGTCTGGCTCTGGTATCAAACTTGGGTTTAAATTCTCCCCTTATCACGCACTAGTTGTGTGACCTTGGAAGACATATTGGACATCTAGAAATCTTTATTTCCTTATTCATAAAATGAACATAATACTAATATATGTCTCATAAGGTGGTTGTAAGTGTTAAGTGCAATAATGCATACAACACTCAGCACATTGTTATTAGATAGATGTTAGCTACTGCTATGTAGATATGAATACAAGAGGTTTTTCCAGCAAAACTTGGGAAGAGGTAAAGAAAGCTGAGGCAGCAACCTCTTCTTTCATACCACATTCTTTTTTTTGTTAAAATGGTGAGAACTCAGATGTGTTTCAGAAGATCCTTTAACCAGAATAATTTCTGGAAAGAGACCATAATGTATTAGCATGTATATTAGAAAAAAGTTTTTAAAAAAATTGCCCCTCATTTGTGCAAAATAGGCTAGTATACGGAGAGCCTTTTGAGCATCTACTTTTAAATCTCTGTGTCCCTGAAATTATAGTATAAACTGAGATGATAGGAGTTAGAACTCTAAATTATAAAAATCAAAAAGGATCAGACACTTTTAAACAATGCCAGTTCTCAATGTGCATGCTCTTTGCAATAAAGCTAATAACCTTATAATTTATAGCTTATAAATTACAAATTTTAAATTATAGTTTATAATTTTCATATTGAAATTTAGAGAAAGTGGTCTTCTGAAAATTTATAGTAAGTGAGGGATGAAAAATGAAATTAATTATATTGTATTGAGTCTTATTAACTTAAGATGCCAAATGGCGTTCACTTAATGTACTGTCTTTATTTTAGAAATTGTTAAAAAAAATGTCTGTGAGAGCTTTCTTAGAGTTATCCACTAGCTCACGTTCCTGACAGATACATTTCTTTAGTAATATCTCAATTTCCAAATCTATTACTACATTCTTCTGTGAAGGAAGCTTAAAGAAATTAATTCTTGTCCTTGGATGTGGAAGAGGGCACTGCTCTGCTTTTTGTCAGAGGTATTATTATATGTATTTGAGTTGTTGTTGTATTTGAGTACATTTCCCAAATATTCAGTAGGCATGAGTGGCTACACCAATGAGCATAAATGTGTCCAGTAATCACATCAGACGTTATAACCTATAAGCTTGTAATGTCTGATGTTTACAAGCAGCAGGTAGAAAAGGCTATGTACAAAAAAATACATGCACTTCAATGTTTATTTCATCTGTGTGAAATTAAGCTTATTTATCTGTAACATATAGCAGGAAATATGTCAACTGTTTTGAACTTAGTATTTTGCATAATATATTCATAAACATTATAAATGTTTAGTATTTATTCTTAGATGAGAGGTTAAAAGTTTTAGGATGCACAAAAAATGATTAACATTCTGTAAGAATTCTGGGAAATGATTGAGGACATACGAATGAGAGACTGGAGGAGAGAGCAAAGAGCCTAGGATACAAAATCAGAACAAAGAACATAGGGCCAGAGAAAACTGACTGAAAATGAGGGTGGGGAAGAAAACAGTAAGGAATTATTAAACCAAAGCATCAAGTAACCAAAAGCTATAATCAAAGTAGAAATTTGCATTTCAAATATGTATTATGCCTGTAAGAAGTGTGGTAGACATTAGGGGCCTGAATGCTGGGCACTGTGCTTGAGGCCAGTGAAACAGCAAAGGAATTCAGTCCAGTACAGGGTCTCGACCTCAGCAGTGCTGGCGTTTGAATCCAGGTAACTAATTTGTTGTGGGTGTTCTCTCTCCTGCACATTGTGGGATGTTGAGTAGCATCCTAGATGCCAGTAACACACCCTCCCAAATCCTGACAGTCAAAAATGTTTCTAGAAATTGCTGAAATCCCTCCCTGCTATCCACCCTACCCCTCCACAAAGGGACAAGATCTTCTCCAGTTGAGAACCATTGGTCTAATGGCAGTAACAGACAAAACACAGAAGTTTCTCACACGTCATAGTAAGTGCCATGATGCTGTAGGACTGGCAGGAGTGCAGTGAAGGGGCACCTCACGAAGACTGTGGGTATGCGGGGAAATCAGCAAAGACTTAGGGAGGGAAATGAGGTTTCCCTTGAAAACTGAGCAGCAGCCTGTGGGGGTGTGCAAAGGAGAAGGAGGAGGAGGAGGGAAAGGAAAGGAGGAGGGAAGAAGAGTGAAGAGTGGTGGGGCATTACTTGGTCCAGGCTGCGGACGGTGAATGAGAAAATGCACAAAGGCCTGAACCAGCATACTATGTTAAAGGACCTAGCAGCCAGGACATGCAGTGTTACTGAAGCGTGAAGTGCGAAGGGAGGATAGTGGGCTTTGCAGCCACAAGGCTACAGAACACATTTTTCATAGCTCAAGGTCACTCTTCTGTTACCCTTTACACTGAGGTTATCATCATCCATTTTTCTCTCACCACTGCTGGGGAGCCCATTAAATACTTGCGTTATACTTGGTCCCAACAGTTAATAGACTGTAGCATCTTTTATTTCATCACCTGAATGCTGAAATCAGTTGAAATTTTGCAGAATCTCAGGTGTGTTTTTCTTGAGGTTTGGGACAGAAGCATTTAAAAGATGCGTGACACTTAAAACTAGAGAAAAAAAAATACCTGTAACAATTTGTTCCTTTATTCAGCTTGAAACTTTTTATAAAGGTAAAAAATAATTTTAAGGATAAATGTCATCATCATTTTATTTGAGCTCTTTTGATCTCCTGTGAGCTCTGAGAAATCAGGATCTGTGTCTTTTTCACATTTATCATGATGTCTGATGTACAGAAGGTGCTTGATCAATGTTTATTGAATAGATTTATTTATGTTTATTTTTAATAATAACATTTAGGGACTTCCCTGGTAGCTCACTTGATAAAGAATCTGCCTGCAATGCAGGAGACCCCAGTTTGATTCCTGGGTCGGGAAGATCCACTGGAGAAGGGATAGGTTACCCTTAGCCTCTTCAGTCTATCTATACTATACACTCATCGGAAAGGACCCTGATGCTGGGAGGGATTGGGGGCCGGAGGAGAAGGGGACGACAGAGGAGGAGATGGCTGGATGGCATCACTGACTCGATGGACGTGAGTCTGAGTGAACCCCGGGAGCTTGTGATGGACAGGGAGGCCTGGCGTGCTGTGATTCATGGGGTCGCAAAGAGTCGGATACGACTGAGCGAATGAACTGACTGACTGATACTATACACTATAATAAAATGCCATAGACTGAGTGGCTTACAAACAATAGAAATTTATTTTTCACAGTTCTGGAGACCGACAAGTCCAAGATCAAGGTGCTGACAGATTGGGTGTTTGGTTGATACCCCGATTTCTGGTTCACATAAATCCGTCTCTGCTGAAACTTTACATGTCAGAGGGGCAGCAGGTCTCAGGGGTCTCTTTTATAAGGCACTACTTCATTCATGAGGGGTTTGCTCTCATGACTAAGCACCTCTCAAGAACCCCATATCCTAATACCATCATATTAAGGATTATATTTCAATGTATTAATTTCAGAGAGACAGAAACTTTCATTCTATAGCACATCTCTGTAGAGCACAATACAGGAAAAATTTCCCAAGGATGTGATCTCGTTTGATAAGTATAGCAAGTATGTAAATACTTGCAGTGAGGTAATAAATAAGGAATTGTTTCTAACTCCAAGTTGTATCTTATCCTTGATTTAATATTTTCCAAACCATACTTTCCTACTGTACAGAACTGTAAAGAACACTGTTAACAGAAACATTTTCTGTGTTGTATAAGTGCTTGTTATATGATGGATAAGAGAGGGAGGGATTATAGATACATATTTTCAATTCTTCTAAATCCCTAGAATCATAAAATAATAAAGGAGGGAGGATCCTTAACAGCCAAACCTTTTGATTTCATGGGCATGGCAACTGAGGCTATATAGCTCCTTAGTGTAGAGCCAGGATTATAACCTGGGTCTCCCTATGTTTGGGTGGGCACATAAGAACTTACTAGTAAGTGTGTTTACCTAAACTTCCATGTCTCTATAAGTAGCAGACCTGCACAGCTGAAGCCTGGATTATGGAGGTTTCTGTGTACAGCGTGGCCACTATAGAAGGATATGTTCCAGAAGGTGGCCTCCAAGGACACAAGAAACAGCATATTTTAAAAAAGGCACACATGCCTATTCTATCATACCAGTATTGAACAATGCTATCCAGGTGTCCAAATATAATAACCTGTCTGTTTTAGTTTTCCTAGAACAGGATGCAAGGCATGGAGAGGTTAAATTTTGCATAGATTTCTGTTAGCCAAGTCAACATCTGTTTGCTTCTTAATCATGAGTCATCCCCATTCCTTATAAGTAGGGCAGGAGGGCAGCTGGAGTTTCCCAACTGACTTCTTGGTCACTGCTTCCTGTCTCTGCTGCTCTTTATCCTTCATGGCACAACTTTATTGGCAAAAAGTGAAACAGATACTACTACCTAGGGTAGGTGTCTCTACTGACTCAGATGCCTGGGGCTTGTGTTATGGTAAAATGAATGTCTGACTTTACCAACAGCGTGAATAATTGAATCTCTTCCCAAGTTTTATTGCTCAATATTCCACCCAGAAAGGAACCCCAACCACACTTAGCCTATCAAAGGCTATCTGTGATTAACACATGCAGAGCTCGTCATAGGCGATATGGATGATTGTCATGGATGGATCATCGCTGCAAGAGAGAAAAACACTTTGAGCTGTTGTGGCTGTGTCCTTGCACACTCTTTCTCTCACTGCCCTCCTACCCCACCCTGCTCCCACACACATACACACACACACACACAAAAACCAATCTTTAAAAACAAAGACTAAATAAGTGTTGATGCACCAAGAATCATTCACTAGTCATGCTTGTTGCTGAAACTTGAAAGCAGTAGGCTCTTGTTTAGCTAGGTGTGTGTGTCTTCCTCTTGAAGGTGGCAACCCTGAGAATAGAAGGGAAGAATCCTCTTGAAGGTACATAAAATTCCTATTGCAATTAGTATGTCCGGGGCACTCACTTTAGCACTTAAAATAACGCAATCCCTTTCACAGCTGTTATTTTTGAATTCCATATATACAGCTTGAATTATCCAATGGCCTTTCTTTGATATCATATCATATCATATTGATCCTCTCTGTCTGGGACAGTGGGGAACATAGAATAAATGCTCAATAGATACTACTTAAACTAAATTAACTCTAGGGATTCAAAGTTTTAGGATGCCACTTAATCATGCAAGCCTTTTCTTCAAGATTTTACTGGCCAAGGGAAAAGGCAAGAGCTTGTAAAGTTACAGTGGGACTAAATTCTAGCATTCATTCATTTTATAATTGGCACCTTGACACCAAGAGCTTTCTTTTCCTCTCTGATTCTTAAAAACAAAGTAAAGCAAGACAAAACAAAAACTAAACAAAATCCCTCTTATTTAAAAAAAAATAGAAAAGTCAAAAATAACTAGTAAGTCTCTAGTCTAGACCAGTAGCTGTCCCTAACAGTATGTGGGCCCAGGGACAGTTGCAGATGGAGGGAGAAGGGGAAGGCACCTCTCTTGTGTGGGAGGTTTGGAGAGCACAGGTGATGGGCCCAGCACAAAAGTCTAAGTTCCAGGACCACCAAGCAGCTGCCTCTTGGCAAATACTTAGTTCTAGAATTGTGCACACCCTGAAGTGTGGTCCAACCATGAGAGAGCAGACTTGGGGAAGAAGTCCATTCAGGCCTTTGAATTGGTCTCTGTCAGTTAGACAGGAAATCCAGGGCCTTGAGAACCAGGATCATGGTCTGATGAGGGATAGTTGTGCATGAGGAGGGCATGTTATCTTGACCTGAAGGATACCTTGCCCTTTCAGGAGCATGGATGGAAGAAGGGTCTTTAAAAGGCAAGATCTAGGGCAGCATTCCCAGTTGCTCAGACTTATAGGCGGTGCCGTTTCAAAACCACACTAAGACTTTGTTTAACATTCAGTTTCCTATGTTGTACTCCCAGATACTTTGATGTAGCAGCTCTGAGGCAGGGTCTCAGAATCTGCCTGTGCAATCAGAGGTGGATCTCCTGGTGTTTCCTGGTTTGACTCTGCTCATTTGGGTGGATGTTTACCTCCAGGAGAGAGGCCTCTTTCCTCAGCTCTCCTGCTCACACTGCCCTCCCCCAGGCCCTGAGTGACTCACACGCTTCCTATTGCCGACCTTTCTCTGTTGTGGTTGCCAGCACCATTGCTGTGCAGACATAGCCTGCTCACTGTATGTTAGCGCAGGTTCTGTTTACCTGCTGCCACCATGGCTATTCTGTCACCATTGTTTGTTCTGTCCCTCGATTGTTGTAGGAGAACGTGTTATTATTCCTGCTGCCACTGCCATCAAGCTGCAATCCCTAGGCTGTTTCTGTGGCACACAGAAGGGGCTTTTCTGCTGTGTGTTCTTCTTCTATCAGCTAGACTTACAAACTGTCATTAAGTGACAATTGGATGTTGGCCATTCTAGATATGGCCTCATGGTTCCCAGCCCTCCATATAATTCTTGTACCTGTTTTTTGACACCTGAAAAGGTACCCATGTCTTTCATCACCCTTATCTTCTTGGGGACTAAGCAACAACAGCAACAACAGTTTCTCCCCAGAACTTAAGGAAGTACTTCTATCCTCCCAAAGGTTCTGAATCTCAGTACCCAAGACTTGGCTTTCAGTCCTAACACCCTTCTCCTCTCTTCTTTCAGGGAATCCATGTTACTTCCTAAATTTCCTGGATTCATGAAGTAGGTAGGACTACAAACTGTTTCATTATGACCTTTGCCACATTTATGTGATAGATTTCTTACAGGATTAGATAAATTGTTGTAAAATGACTCCCTTCTATTTTGAGGAACTTATAAAAAACTAATGAAGAGCATGAAGACTGGACAAGGCCAAAAATTCTTGATGCAGGGATCAAACCCAGGTCTCCTGTATCACAGGCAGGTTCTTTACCGTCTGAGCCACCAGGGAAGCCCATATTTATTTTAAAGTATATTAAAATATGGGGCTTCCCCAGGAGCTCAATGAGTAAAGAATCTACCTTCAATGCAGGAGACACAGGAGACTTGGGTTTGATCCTTGAGTCAGGAAGAGCCTTGGAGGAGGAAATGGCAACCCACTCCAGTATTCTTACTTGGAGAATCCCATGGGTTCTATAGTCCAAAGGGTTGCAAAGAATTGAACACAACTGAGTGACTATGCGTGTATGCATGTATGTTAGAATATGGGCCCAGAACATAAAAAAGTTGATTAGAAACTATTTAGGTATTAAACAAATGACTTCGTGAATAATAAATGCTGCTGCGGTAAACTTGTACACATATAATAATGTCCTGTATTGTGTATTTATATTAATATAAATGCATTTGTCAAAACTTATAGCTTCATATATTATAAAATAGTGTTTTGAGATATTCATTTAAATTCGAATAGGTTCCCAGGTTGAGGGTCTTCTTTGCTTTTGAGGAAAAATGACCCAGCAAAACAGTTAACAGAGAATCAAAAGTTTGCCTTGGCATAAGAGAAAATTTAGAATAAGCTATAGGATTAAATCAGTTTTCTCCACCTGCAACTGGATGAGAATTTCTAGAAGAAAGGAGAGAATAAGGAGAGAGTGAAGACTTAGATCCCTAATAAGGACTCTGCCCAAGTTCTGAGGGTATAGGAGAAGAAATTCTCCCACCCTCATATCCCCACGATAGTTTTGGTTGGGGAGTTCAGAGATGTCCATAATATAGAGTGTGGGGAGCAAGACAGAACCCAGAATTTCCATATGGCAATGATTACCATAAATTGGAAATAAAGAAAATATCACTGAAGTATACCTGGGCTGGTGAGTATGAGGTAACCTCATGGAGTTTCTTTAAGGCCCACAGCAGTAGAATATTTTTTTGTGGTTGAGAGCTACATACTCATGGAAGAGAGCTTTAGAATGAAATGACCCTGCAATAGAAAATGAAGGATACAGTAGGGCAATTGCCATTGTGTGGAGAAACAACTGAAGACAAATTGGGGTTAAGAATGTGTAAGTATATGTAGCCAGCATATATGATTGCCCACAACAGATGTTTTTTTCTTGACTTTTGCAAATCATCTTCATGTGTGTTTCTGCAGCACAGTCTGATGATAAATACTGTAGTTCATCAGTTCCAGAATCAGTCATTTCAGTTGCTCAATCGTGTCTGACTCTTTGCGACCCCATAGACTGCAGCACGCCAGGCTTCTCTGTCCATCACCAACTCCTGGAGCTTACTCAAACTCGTGTCCATCGAGTTGGTGATGCCATCCAATCATCTCATCCTTTGTTGTCCCCTTCTCCTCCTGCCTTCAATCTTTCCCAACATCAGGTCTTTTCCAATGAGTCAGCTCTTTGCATCAGGTGGCCAAAGTATTGGAGTTTCAGCTTCAGCATCAGTCCTTCCAATGAATATTCAGGACTGGTTTCCTTTAGGATGGACTGGTTGGATCTCCTTGCAGTCCAAGGAACTCTCAAGAGTCTCCTCCAACACCACAGTTCAAAAGCATCAGTTCTTCGGTGCTCAGTATTCTTTATGGTCCAACTCTCATATCCATACATGACTACAGGAAAAACCATAGCTTTGACTAGAGGGACCTTTGTTGGCACAGTAATGTCTCTGCTTCTTAATATGCTGTCTAGGTTGGTCATAGCTTTCCTTCCAAGGAGCAAGTGTCATTTAATTTCATGGCTGCAGTCACCATCTGCAGTGATTTTGGAGCCTCAAAAAATAAAGTCTCTCACTGTTTCCATTGTTTCTCCATCTATTTATCATGAAGTGATGGGACTCGATGCCATGATCTTAGTTTTCTGAATGTTGAGTTTAAGCCAACTTTTTCACTCTCCTCTTTCACTTTCATCAAGAGACTCTTTAGTTCTTCACTTTCTGCCATAAGGGTGGTGTCATCTGCATATCTGAGGTTATTAATATTTCTCCTGGCAATCTCAATTCTAGCTTGTGCTTCAGCCATCCTGGCATTTTGCATGATGTACTCTGCATAGAAGTTAAATTAGCATGGTGACAATATACAGCCTTGATATACTCCTTTCCCAGTTTGGAAGCAGTCCATTGTTCCATGCCCAGTTCTAATTGTTGTTTCTTGACCTGCATAAAGATTTCTCAGGAGGCAGGTAAGGTGGTTTGGTATTCCCATCTCTTTAAGAATTTTCCAGTTTGTTGTGATCCACACTGTCAAAGACTTTTGTGTAGTCAATAGAGCAGAAGTAGATGTTTTTCAGGAATTCTCTTGCTTTCTCTATGATCCAGCAGATGTTGGCAATTTGATCTCCGGTTCCTCTGCCTTTTCTAAATCCAGCTTGAACATCAGGAAGTTCATGGTCCATGTACTGTTGAAGCCTGGCTTGGAGAATTTTGAGCATCACCTTGCTTGCATGTGAGACTAGTACAATAGTGCAGTAGTTTGAACATTCTTTGGCCTTGCCTTTCTTTGGGATTAGAGTGAAAACTGACCTTTTCCAGTCCTGTGGCCACAGCTGAGTTTTCCATATTTGCTGGCATATTGAGTGTAGCACTTTAACAGCATCATCTTTTAGGATTTGAATAGCTCAACTGGAATTCCATCACCTCCACTAGCTTTGTTCATAGAAATGCTTCCTAAGGCCCACTTGACTTCACACTTCAGGATGTCTGGCTCTAGGTGAGTGATCACACCATCCTGATTATCGTGGTCATGAAGATCTTTTTTGTACAGTTTTTCTGCGTATTCTTGCTACTATTTTCTTAATATCTTCTGATTCTGTTAGGTCCATACCGTTTCTCTCCTTCATTGTGCCCATCTTTGCATGAAATATTCCCTTAGTATCTCTAATTTTCTTTAAGAGATCTCTAGTCTTTCTCATTCTATTGTTTTCTTCTATTTGTTTGCATTGATCACTGAGGAAGGCGTTCTTATCTCTCCTTGCTATTCTTTGGAACTCTGTATTCAAATGGATATATCTGTCCTTTTCTCTTTTGCTGTAAGCCTCTCTTCTTTTCTCAGCTATTTGTAAGGCCTCTTCAGACAACCATTTTGCCTTTTTGCATTTCTTTTTCTTGGAGATGGTCTTGATCAATGCCTCCTGTACAATGTCATGAACCTCCCTTCATAGTTCTACAGGCACTCTATCAGATCTAATCCCTTAAATCTATTTGTCACTTCCACTGTATAATTATAAGGGATTTGATTTAGGTTATACCTGAATGGTCTAGTGGTTTTCCCTACTTTCTTCAATTTAAGTCTGAATTTTGCAATAAGGAGTTCATGATCTGAGCCACAGTCAGCTTCTGGTCTTGTTTTTGCTGACTGTATAGAGCTTCTTCATCTTTGGCTGCAAAGAGTATAATCAGTCTGATTTTGGTGTTGACTATCTGGTGATGTCCATGTGTAGAATCTTCTCTTGTGTTGTTGGAAGAAGTTGTTTGCTATGACCAGTGCATTCTCTTGGCAAAACTCTATTAGCCTTTGCCCTGCTTCATGCCATATTCCAAGGCCAAATTTGCCTGTTACCCCAGGTGTTTCTTGACTTCCTACTTTTGCATTCCAGTCCCCTATAATGAAAAGGACATCTTTTTGGGGTGTTAGTTCTAAAAGGTCTTGTAGGTCTTCATAGAACCATTCAACTTCAGCTTCTTCAGCATACTGGTCAGGGCATTGGATTACACAGTTGGATTACTGTGATATTGAATGGTTTGCCTTGGAAGCAAACAGATCATTCTGATATTTTTGAGATTGCATCCAAGTTCTAGAATAACTTCAACTATTATCTCTTCAAATAATGCCTCTGTCCCATTATCTGTCTTTCTTCTGAGATTCTAATGAAGTGTATGTAAGAGCTTCTTAATGTATTTTCTATATATTTTACTTCCTTCATTTATTGCTCATCTTTATGTCTTTGTGTTTTGTTCTGGATAATTTCTTATGACCTATCTTCCAGCTCACTAAGCATTTTTTCTACTAGGTCTAGTGTACTATTTGGAAAAGGCAATGGCAGCCCACTCCAGTACTCTTGCCTGGAAAATCGCATGGATGAGGAGCCTGGTAGGCTGCAGTCCATGCAGACTCGCTAAGAGTCAGACACGACTGAGCGACTTCCCTTTCACTTTTCACTTTCATGCATTGGAGAAGGAAATGGCAACCCACTCCAGTGTTCTTGCCTGGAGAATCCCAGGGACGGGGAGCCTGGTGGGCTGCTATTTATGGGGTCGTGCAGAGTCGGACATGACTGAAGCGACTTAGCAGTAGTGGTGTACTATTAAGCCTATTTATTGAATTCTTGATTTTAATTATTGAAATTTTCAGGTCTAGGATGTCTAATTTGCCACATTTCCTATTTTCTGTCAGAGTTTTTAAGGTTGATGTTTATCTCCTTGAACATAGTAATCATAGTTGTTTTTATCTTTATTTAAAAATTATAACATCTGGAGCCTCTAGAATCAGTTTTTGTTGCCCACGGTTTACATTCATAGTATCTAGTCTCCACATTCATTGGATACTTTGGTTGTTTGCTAGACATTTTTTTTTTCCTAATAATTTTATAAACACAAAGAGCACAAATTATTTGAAAACTGGAGGGACATTTTGTCCACCAAAGAAGGTATTTAATTAATCTAATGAAGTGCTGGGGACACTAATAATTCAGTGGGTGCTAAGTCGCTTCAGTCAGTCCAACTCTTTGCAGTCTCATGGACTGCAGCCTGCCAGGCTCCTCTGTCCATGGGATTCTCCAGGCAAGAATACTGGAGTGGTTTGCCATGTCCTTCTCCAGGGGATCTTCCTGACCCAGGGATTGAAGCCATGACTCCTGCAGCCCCTGCATTGCAGGTGGATTCTTTACTGCTGAGCCACTGGGTAATCTAAGTTCTAGATTTGATATTTTCTGGGCCACTCTGCTTATCTGTATTTCATAAAAGAAATAGTTTACTTCTGACTTATACTTACATCTATGGGTGGCTGCTCTGTAGTTTATGGACGTCCATCTTTTCCTGCTTTGGACACTGGTTTTTATCTTCCTAGTTCTGTGAAGATACCAAAAGTATAGTTCAGCCTCTTGACCACATCTCTCCAATTGGCAAAAGCCTCCAATTTAAAAGGAGGAGGTCATAGTACCAAGCTTACTTGTCTGGATTCCCATCCCTCTGTTTCTGGGATTGGTAATTCATCAGTATTCTGCTGGCCCTTCAATGCTACCAAGATTTTTGTCTCTTAAAATTTCACTCAGCTTTCTTAGTCATCTTTTGTGAGAAGACTGGCTTACAGTATCTTGTCTTCTAACAGAAGCAGATATTTTGCTTCTGCTCTACCTGAGTTAAAGCCATGTCATCTTGAGGCTTTAGCTATGTTCTGAAAGGAATTGGTGAAGTGGAATGAGACAGGCTCTCAAGAGCCTTGCTGATTTTGCAATGAAGACTATGATGATACTTGAATAAGAGCACTGTAATGTATTTTAATTTCCTCAGACAGATTCAGATTAATTTTCAGAATGACAAAATGCAAATGCAGTCTTGTTAGAGCTTGCTGATGAGACTAAATTTTCTCACTGTCTGAGGAATGCCGAAGAAGGAAAAGGTAAAGAAAGCTATTTTTAAGGACCTTATGGGTCTGAATTCCTAAGTGAGAGTTAGTCTACCAATCTGGGCTTGGGCTACTTGGCATAGAGGATCCTATTATTGTGAAAAACTGGCTCCTCCTTTAATCTACATACATGTTGGAGTTGAGGTAGGGGTGTGGTGGAAAAGGAGTGTTGTGTTTTGTAAGAGGAAGCTATATTCTAAGGCCTGATTCTTCCCTTGCCTTGGAGGTAAGATGCTTATGAGATAACTGCTAGGACCAGATCAAGGGTCCCTCTTCTTGCTTTGCCTGTCAGAAGTTGAGTGCCTTATTGTGAAGTGTACGTATGAAGAGAACTAACACAGCTCATAATGTGTAACTTGAAACAGTCTGAAAGATCTTGAGGAACACGAGAGAGATCCCTAGCTCTAGAAGGACCTTTAGGCAGCCAGAATAGAATGATTTACTTTTATTCTGTGTGAGAGTTATTTCAAAGAAATAACCTTCCTCCAAAGGTTGAGAGATTAATTGAAAGAGGAACATTGCTTATAGCCTCGCAATCCATTGGAGTGTGAGCTGCTCCCTTAAGCAAAGACTTCTGCTTCCTCTCTTTATTTTCTCCTGAACAGATTCTACCAGAGATGTCCCCCACAGACCACCAGAGTTGTAATTTGAGTACACATAGGAAATAAGATGAATCTGAGAAGATACCATCCATGGGAGAGTTCTTGTTCTAGAGAGACAAACTCAGATAAGAGACCCATTTGAAGGAGATTATAAATGTTTCTTAATGTCTTATAGATGCTTGAGTACAAATGCAAACAATAAGAATTTATGATAAGGATACAGAATCTAAAAGAAACATCAAGACCTCAGAAAGAAACAGGACCAGAGACTCAGATGCTTCTGCTTCTCTATGTGTCTGATTTCAGGTTTTTTTTTTTTTTTTTTTTCTCTCTCTCTCTGTTTCCCTGTGGACTAGCTTTATCTACTTTCCTGTGCACATATGGAAAAATCCAATTGCTGAAAGTTACATTGTGGTCCACTGGAGACCGGAATGGCAAACCACTTCAGTATTCTTGCCTTGAGAACCCCATGAACAGTGTGAAAAGGCAAAATGACAGGATACTGAAAGAGGAACTCCCCAGGTCAGTAGGTGCCCAATATGCTAATGGAGATCAGTGGAGAAATAACTCCAGAAAGAATGAAGGGATGGAGCCAAAGCAAAAACAATACCCAGCTGTGGATGTGACTGATGATAGAAGCAAGGTCCTATTCTGTAAAGAGCAATATTGCATAGGAACTTGGAATGCCAGGTCCATGAATCAAGGCAAACTGGAAGTGGTCAAACAGGAGATGGCAAGAGTGAACATCAACATTCTAGGAATCAGTGAACTAAAATGGACTGGAATGGGTGAATTTAACTTAGATGACCATTATATCTACTACTGCAGACAGGAATCCATTAGAAGAAATTCGAGTAGCCATCATGGTCAACAAAAGAGTCTGAAATGCAGTACTTGGATGCGATCTCAAAAATGACAGAATGATCTCTGTTCGTTTCCAAGGCAAACCATTCAATATCACAGTAATCCAAGCCTATGCCCCAACCAGTAACGCTGAAGAAGCTGAAGTTGAATGGTTCTATGAAGACCTACAAGACCTTTTAGAACTAACACCCCAAAAAGATGTCCTTTTCATTATAGGGGACTGGAATGCAAAAGTAGGAAGTCAAGAAACACCTGGGGTAACAGGCAAATTTGGCCTTGGAATATGGCATGAAGCAGGGCAAAAGCTAATAGAGTTTTGCCAAGAGAATGCACTGGTCATAGCAAACACCTTCTTCCAACAACACAAGAGAAGATTCTGCACATGGACATCACCAGGTGGTGAACACCAAAATCAGACTGATTGTATTCTTTGCAGCCAAAGATGGAGAAGCTCTATACAGTCAGCAAAAACAAGACCGGAAGCTGACTGTGGCTCAGATCATGAACTCCTTATTGCAAAATTCAGATTTAAATTGAAGAAAGTAGGGAAAACCACTAAACCATTCAGGTATGACCTAAATAAAATCCCTTATGATTATACAGTGGAAGTGAGAAATAGATTTAAGGGACTAGATCTGATAGATAGAGTGCCTGATGAACTATGGACGGAAGTTTGTGACATTGTACAGGAGACAGGGATCAAGACCATCCCCATGGAAAAGAAATGCAAAAAAGCAAAATGGCTGTCTGGGGAGGCCCAAATAGCTGTGAAAAGAAGAGAAGCGAAAAGCAAAGGAGAAAGGGAAAGATATAAGCATCTGAATGCAGAGTTCCAAAGAATAGGAAGAAGAGATAAGAAAGCCTTCCTCAGTGATTAATGCAAAGAAATAGAGGAAAACAACAGAATGGGAAAGACTAGAGATCTCTTCAAGAAAATCAGAGATACCAAGAGAACATTTCCTGCAAAGATGAGCTTGATAAAGGACAGAAATGGTATGGACCTATTAGAAGCAGAAGATATTAAGAAGAGGTGGCAAGAATACACAGAAGAACTGTACAAAAAAAGATCTTCATGACCAAGATAATCATGATGGTGTGATCACTCATCTAGAGCCAGACATCCTGGAATGTGAAGTCAAGTGGGCCTTAAAAAGCATCACTACGAACAAAGCTAGTGGAGGAGATGGAATTCCAGCTGATGTATTTCAAATCCTGAAAGATGATGCTGTGAAAGTGCTGCACTCAATATGCCAGCAAATTTGGAAAACAGTAGTGGCCACAGGACTGGAAAAGGTCAGTTTTCACTCTAATCCCAAAGAAAAGCAATACCAAAGAACGCTTAAACTACCATACAATTGCACTCATTTCACACGCTAGTAAATTAATGCTCAAAATTCTCCAAGCCAGGCTTCAGCAATACGTGAACGGTGAACTTCCTGATATTCAAGCTGGTTTTAGGAAAGGCAGAGGAACCAGAGATCAAATTGCCAACATCTGCTGGATCTTGGAAAAAGCAAGAGAGTTCCAGAAAAACATCTATTTCTGCTTTATTGACTATGCAAAAGCCTTTGACTGTGTGGATCACAACCAACTGTGGAAAATTCTTAAAGAGATGAGAATACCAGACCACCTGACCTGCCTCTTGAGAAACCTATCTGCAGGTCAGGAAGCAACAGTTAGAACTGGACATGGAACAACAGGCTGGTTCCAATAGGAAAAGGAGTATGTCAAGGCTGTATATTGTCACCCTGCTTATTTAACTTCTATGCAGAGTACATCATGAGAAACACTGGACTGGAAGAAACACAAGCTGGAATCAAGATTGCTGGGAAAAATATCATAACCTCAAATATGCCAATGACACCACCCTTATGGCAGAAAGTGAAGAGGAACTAAAAAGCCTCTTGATGAAAGTGAAATAGGAGAGTGAACAAGTTGGCTTAACTCTCAACATTCAGAAAACGAAGATCATGGCATCTGGTCCCATCACTTCATGGGAAATAGATGAGGAAACAGTGTGAGACTTTATTTTTGGGGGCTCCAAAATCACTGCAGATGGTGACTGCAGCCATGAAATTAAAAGATGCTTACTCCTTAGAAGGAAAGTTATGACCAACCTAGATAGCATATTCAAAAGCAGAGACATTACTTTGACAACAAATGTCTATCTAGTCAAAGCTATGGTTTTCCCAGTAGTCATGTATAGATGTGAGAGTTGGATTGTGAAGAAGGCTGAGCACCGAAGAATTGATGCTTTTGAACTGTGGTTTTGGAGAAGAGTCTTGAGGGTCCCTTGGACTGCAAGGAGATCCAACCAGTCCATTCTAAAGGAGATCAGCCCTGGGTGTTCTTTGGAAGAAATGATGCTAAAGCTGAAACTCCAGTATGTTGGCCACCTCATGTGAAGAGTTGACTCATTGGAAAAGACTCTGATGCTGGGAGGGATTGGGGGCAGGAGAAGAAAGGGACAACAGAGGATGAGATGGCTGGATGGCATCACTGACTCGATGGATGTGAGTCTGAGTGAACTCCGGGAGTTGGTGATGGACAGGGAGGCCTGGCGTGCTGCAACATGGGGTCACAGAGTTGGACACTACTGAGCAACTGAACTAACTAACTAACTACAAATATTTTAGGTTCCTTTTCCAGCTACCTGAAAGAGACTGTGGTCACTCTTTTCCTTTCTTTTCAAATTCCAAATCCCAGAGTAAAAGGCCTTCCTTGACCTAATGAACTGTGGTGATGGCATAAGGCCATGACCTGGAAATATGACATTAAGATCCATCATTTTGATCATATGGACCAATAGCAGTTCACAGGAAAGGTGGAGGGAATGTGGAGGAAGGTGCTGAGCAGACATTATAAAAGAACTCCACCAAAGGAAGCTCTTTGATATAATTTAATTTGTTATATATATAAGCATTCTGAAAAAATTCTTCACTCATATAACCAAGAATTGTAAGCAATTAATTAAAAGATTGCATCCTTTAAGAAACTATGTCCAATTGAGTAATAACTAATATAGATATGGAATATATAATTTTTAAAATTTATGTTTAATATGTGAAAGTTGTTGGAAGAGGGTGTTTGTTATGACCAGAGCATTTTCTTGGCAAAACTCTATTAGTCTTTGCCCTGCTTCATTCCGTATTTCAAGGCCAAATTTGCCTGTTACTCCAAGTGTTTCTTGACTTCTTACTTTTGCATTCCAGTCCCCTATAATGAAAAGGACATCTTTTGGGGGTGTTAGTTCCAAAAGGTCTTGTAAGTTTTCATAGAACCATTCAACTTCAGCTTCTTCAGCGTTACTGGTTGGGGCATAGGCTTGGATTACTGTGATATTGAATGGTTTGCCTTGGAAACGAACAGAGATCATTCTGTCATTTTTGAGATCGCATCCAAGTACTGCATTTCAGACCCTTTTGTTGACCATGAAGGCTACCTCATTTCTTCTGAGGGATTCCTGCCCGCAATAGTAGATATAATGGTCATCTGAATTAAATTCACCCATACCAGTCCATTTCAGTTCGCTGATTCCTAGAATGTCGACATTCACTCTTGCCATCTCTTGTTTGACCACTTCCAGTTTGCCTTGATTCATGGACCTGACATTCCAGGTTCCTATGCAATACTGGTCTTTACAGCATCAGACCTTGCTTCTATCACCAGTCACATCCACAGCTGCACTCAATATGCCAGCAAATTTGGAAAACTCAACCGTGGCCACAGGACTGGAAAAGGTCAGTTTTCATTCCAATCCCAAAGAAAGGCAATGCCAATGAATGCTCAAACTACCACACATCTCACACGCTAGTAAAGTAATGCTCAAAATTCTCCAAGCCAGGCTTCAGCAATATGTGAACTGTGAACTTCCTGATGTTCAAGCTGGTTTTAGAAAAGGCAGAGGAACCACAGATCAAATTGCCAACATCCGCTAGATCATGGAAAAAGCAAGAGAGTTCCAGAAAAACATCTACTTCTGCTTTATTGACTATGCCAAAGCCTTTGACTGTGTGGATCACAATAAACTGTGGAAAATTCTGAAAGAGATGGGAATACCAGACCACCTGATCTGGCTCTTGAGAAATTTGTATGCAGATCAGGAAGCAACAGTTAGAAGTGGACATGGAACAACAGACTGGTTCCAATAGGAAAAGGAGTACATCAAGGCTATATATTGTCACCCTGCTTATTTAACTTCTATGCAGAGTACATCATGAGAAACGCTGGACTGGAAGAAACACAAGCTGGAATCAAGATTGCCAGGAGAAATATCAATAACCTCAGATGTGCAGATGACACCACCCTTATGGCAGAAAGTGAAGAGGAACTAAAAAGCCTCTTGATGAAAGTGAAAATGGAGAGTGAAAAAGTTGGCTTAACTCTCAACATTCAGAAAATGAAGATCATGACATCCGGTCCCATCACTTCATGGGAAATAGATGGGGAAACAGTGGAAACAGTGGCAGAATTTATTTTTTTGGGCTCCAAACTCACTGCAGATGGTGACTGCAGCCATGAAATTAAAAGACGCTTACTCCTGGGAAGGAAAGTTATCACCAACCTGGATAGCATATTCAAAAGCAGAGACATTACTTTGCCAACAAAGGTTCGTCTAGTCAAGGCTATGGTTTTTCCTGTGGTCATGTATGGATGTGAGAGTTGGACTGTGAAGAAAGCTGAGCGCCAAAGAATTGATGCTTTTGAACTGTGGTGTTGGAGAAGACTCTTGAGGGTCTCTTGGACTGCAAGAAGATCCAACCAGGCCTTTCTGAAGGAGATCAGCCCTGGGATTTCTTTGGAAGGAATGATGCTAAAGCAAACTCCAGTACTTTGGCCACCTCATGTGAAGAGTTGACTCAATGGAAAAGACTCTGATGCTGGGAGGGGTTGGGGGCAGGAGGAAAAGGGGACGACAGAGGATGGCTGGATGGCATCACTGACTCAATGGATGTGAGTCTGAGTGAACTCCGGGAGTTGGTGATGGACAGGTAGGCCTGGCGTGCTGTGATTCATGGAGTCACAAAGAGTCGGACACGACTGAGCGACTGAACTGAACTGATGTGAAAGTTGCTCAGTCGTGTCTGACTCTTTGGGACTTCATGGACTATACAGTACATGGAATTCTCCAGGCCAGAATACTGAGGAGGGTGGCCTTTCCCTTCTCCAGAGGATCTTCCCAACACAGGGATCAAGCACAGGTCTCACCCATTGCAAGTGGATACTTTGCCAGCTGACCCACATGGGAAGCCCAAGAATATTGGAGTAGGTAGCCTATCCCTTTTCCAGTGGATCTTCCTGACCCAGGAATTGAACCAAGGTCTCCTGAATTGCAGGCAGATTCTTTACCAACTGAGCTATCAATGAAGCCCTAAGTTTAATATAGAGTTTGTATATTATTTTGAAAAGTATAGAGAGTTCAGACATTTTGAAGAATATTGACAGAAAAATATTTATACAAACATTAAGATTAGAAATCTCTTCAAGAAAATTAGAGATACCAAGGGAATATTTCATACAAACATGGGCACCATAAAGGACAGAAAAGGTATGGACCTAACAGAAGCAGAAGATATTAAGAAGGGATGGCAAGAATACACAGAAGAACTGTACAAAAAAGATCTTCATGACCCAGATAACCATGGTGGTGTGATCACTCACCTAGAGCCAGACATCCTGGAGTGTGAGGTCAAGCGGGCCTTAGGAGGCATTTCTATGAACAAAGCTAGTGGAGGTGATGGAATTCCAGCTGAACTATTTCAAATCCTGAAAGATGATCCTGCGAAAGTGCTGCACTCAATATGCCAGCAAATTTGGAAAACTCAGCAGTGGCCACAGGACTGGAAAAGGTCAGTTTTCATTCCAATTCCAAAGAAAGGCAATGCCAAAGAATGTTCGAAACACTGAACAATTGCACTTATCTCACACGCTTAGCAAAGTCATGCTCAACATTCTCTAAGCTAGGCTTCAGCAGTACATGAATCGAGAACTTCCAGATATTCAAACTGGTTTTAGAAAGGGCAGAGGAACCAGAGATCAAATTGCCAACATATGTTGGATCATTGAGAAAGCAAGAGAATTCCAGAAAAACATCTGCTTTATTGACTACACTAAAGCCTTTGATGGTGTGGATCACAATAAACTGTGGAAATTCTTAAAGACGTGGGAATGCCAGACCACCTCACCTGCCTCCTGAGATATCTGTATGGAGATCAGGAAGCAGCAGTTAGACCTGGACATGGAACAATGGACTGGTTCCAAATTGGGAAAGGAGCATGTCAAGGCTGCATATTGTTACCCTGCTTACTTAACTTATATGCGGAGTACATCATACACAATGCCTGGCTGGCTGAAGCACAAGCTGAAATCAAGAATGCCAGGAGAAATATCAGTAACCTCAGATATGCAGATGACACCACCCTTATGGCAGAAAGAGGAACTAAAGTGCCTCTTGATGAAGGTGAAATGGAGAGGAAAAAGCTGGCTTAAAACTCAGCATTCAAAAAACTAAGATCATGGCATCCAACCTACACAGCTCATTAAAAAGCACAGACATTACTTTGCCAACAAAGGTCCGTCTAGTCAAAGCTATACGGTTTTTACAGTAGTCATGTAAGGATGTGAGAGTTAGACTATAAAGAAAGCTGAGTGCTGAGGAACTGATGTTTTTGAACTGTCGTGTTGGAAAAGAATCTTGAGAGTCCCTTGGACTGCTAGGAAATCCCACCAGTCAATCCTAAGGGAAATCAGTCCTGAATATTCATTGGAAGGACTGATGCTGAAGCTGAAACTCCAATACTTTGGCCACCTGATGCAAAGAGCTGACTCATTGGAAAAAACCCTGATGCTGGGAAAGATTGAAGGTGGGAGGAGAAGGGTACAACAGAGGATGAGATAGTTGGATGGCATCACCAACTGGATAGACTGAGTTTGAGTAAGCTCCAGGAGTTGTGATGGACAGGGAAGCTTGGTGTGCTGCAGTCCATGGGGTGGCAAAGAGTTAGATCCAACTGAGTGACTGAACTGAACCAAACTGAATCATATATATTCGGTTCCTGTGAGAATGTACAATTCAACTTTCTTACTTTACTGATGAAGAAACTGACAACATGAATCATGAGATTATAAGATTTTTAAAAGGTACTTTTAGGCTTTCATTTTAAATGCTTAAAAAATCCCTGAAAATAGTGGTTAAGAAATTAAAAAGACCAAAGACCAATAATGTAGCTGACAATCTGTTTATAAAGATTTAGAGTATTCAAAAATATTATGAAAGAAAAGATTTTTTTTTAATAGCAGAGTAGAAATGGTTTATTTTCAGTATCACTGTTCTTGCTACGGGTGTATATCTATTATCTGTTATACTGATCCTTGCAAATTGCCTGCCCTAATTCTTAGACAAAGACAGTTGATTCATGGGTCTCTTAAAATGAAAATCTTGTTGGTGTGTTACAACCACATGAATCATGTGGGCTGTTGTTTAAAACTGTATTTATCATGGATGAAAGAATGTTTTCAAGGGAAACTATGAATTTACCTAAAATCACACAGTTCACCTCTGTTCAGAGGAACTTATCTATTCAGTATATTGTTGAATGTGCTGCAGAAATACCTTTCTAAACCATTAGCATTGTAGGAAGAAGCTGTCCAAAGGTTGCTGGAAGTCATCTCTGAAAGTTTGGCTTTCTTGTGGAACCTCATATTTCCATCATTGTTTAAACTGCTTTTTTGAATCCTGTTGATACGAAGTTACATGCCTTCTTGCCTTGGCTGCATTTAAATTTTCGACTTATCATCTTTCTTTTTTCCCTTCAATCCAACCTGCAAACTATACTCTAGCAAGGATACTTGATACGCCGGTTGTGTCCCCTTACTTCCCACCTGGAGAACCTTCCGGGGCTCCGTATTACCTCTAAGGTTAAATTTCAGCCACTTCCCCTGAATATCAGTGTTTTACAGTCTGACATATCTAAATGGCCTTGTTTCTTCATACTTTTTAATACTGGACCTTTACCTCATGAAGGAAATAGGAAGGTGAGGTTCAGGGTGTGCTTTGAGCATTTCATGCTAGTTTCCACTATCAAATTGTGTTCCATTTATTTTCCTTTTAGAGGCTGACATGACTCTTCACATGAGTAGTGAAATCAGGGGCAGCCAGACCAGTTTTCAGCCAGGCATCCACCTCAGGGAAGCTTATCTTTGGCTGTGCTTACTGTACATTCTTTTTTCTTTTCATCCCACCTCATTTCATAACCATTAGGTAAATTTTTCCAGAACCTGTTCTTAATGTTTATCCTTGTCCTTACTGTTTGGAAGCTGGCACCTAACTGCCTTTCTGTCTTTGCAATCTAACCCTGTCTCTGCAGTGACTTGTTGGTACTCATTTATTTGTGTCCCTAGTCACTATTTCCACACTTCATCAGGTCCATTTTGATGCCCCTCCCTTAGCCTGTTATAAACCACTAGCACTCATATGAGAGACCACAGGCTGTAGTGGTTAAGACCACAGGCTCTATAACGAGACTCTATGGGCTTGAAACCTAGCACTAACATGTGCTGGCTGTGTGCCTGAAATAAGTTACATAACCACTCAATGCCTCAGTTTTCTTATCTACAAACTGGAGGTAGAATAATACCTTCTCATAGGTTTGTTATAAGTACAAGTATAGTGATTAGTTAGTCTCAGATTAGCTAGTCTGCCTCCATTGAATCCACTCATCAACACTATTGCTCTTCATTAAAACTCCTGACCCATTTTTGGGCTTCGCCAGGTCATGAGCTGGATTAGTTTCTCTCAATTAATATTTAGATTTGTTCTCCTTCTCTCCCTTTCAAAGTCAAACTGTTCTTTGATTTCCATCTCTAGCCTCACAATCTTTAATTTCTCTCACCCACATGGATGACCACCTTTTCTGAAATGTCATGGCCCTCATTGTGCTGGCTACCTATTTTGATGCCAAATCTTATACTGACAAGCACTGCCACATAACCAGTTGTTACCTCTGTATCTTAAGCTCTCCAACCAAATTTAAAACTTGTAGGTGCGAAGGAACAAAGGTCATCTTTTTTACTCATTCACAGCTTACAGAACAGTAGATACTGAATAAATGTTTGTATGACTAAATTGTTTGAATATCTACACTTCTTTTTTTAATATAAAGTTATTTATTTTAATTGGAGGCTAATTACTTTACAATATTATATTGGCTTCAGAAGACTTCTAAAATGGTTTCCAAGATATTGGCTTTAGAAAATAATGCTTAATAGATGAAAATTGCCTTGTTGCCGTATGCTTCGCAAGAATGGGATATGGCTGGTCTAAAATATCTGAAGATAAGAAGAACTTTCTTGTTATCACTGTCTGTGCCTTTAGGAACAAGTGGGTTTCACAGGCTCTGTAGCAGACATGGCCCCCACACAGAAAAAGGCATAAAGAAAAAGGATTATGATGAAAAACAAAAAACCAGGTGAAATATTTGGATTGCTAGACCCAAAGAGTCTGACCTAGGAGATAGATAACTTCTGATCCACGCTCTAACTCATTGAGCAGATCATCTTTCTCTTCAGGGTCTCAGCTTCCTAGTATATAAAATGACAATCTGGATTAGACCTTATCTTGTTTTTTTCTATATGATTTTTTTTTTTGAAACTAGGGTAATGCTTTACATTTCATCTGTATTTTTGTACTTTTTCTCGTGAGATTGCCTTTGAAGCTTGATATAAGGATTTTCCTCACTAAACAAGTTTTCTCCCCATCACAATGAGTGATACAACCAATCACTAACTGATTAAGCAAGAAATCTGGGATATCCTAATTTCTCCTCTTATCCATCCACTCCATAAGTGAATCCTATCAGTTTTGCTCCAAATATAGATTCCAAATATATCTTCTAGCTCTCAGACATATACACTTCCTTCTGTCTCTTCTACTATCAGCTTAATCCAAGTCTCAACTTTCCATTTAGATTATAAAAATAGTCTTATTGTTCTATACATTTTCATTTTTGCTCCTCTCCAATCTATTCTTAGTGCTGCAGCCAGAATTATCTTATAAAAACACAAATTTGATAACACTTTTCTGTGTGTCTGCTATTGACATTGTTTAGAATTTCTGGAGCATGGTGATAATGAGAAACAGTCTCTGCCACTGCTGTCTTGACCAGACTTTAAGGAGAGCGTGACTGGGGTGAACCAAGGCCTGTGGCCCTTCAAACCATGGTTTTGAGGCATTTCAACCATAAATGGGGCTTCTCAGGTGGTGCTAGTGTTAAAGAATCTGCCTGCCAATTCAGGAGACATAACAGACCCTTGGACTGCAAGGAGATCAAACCAGTTGATCGTAAAGGAAATCAGTCCTGAATATTCATAGGAAGGACTGATGCTGGAGCTGAAGCTCCAATACTTTGGCCACTGATGCAGAGGACTGACTCATTGGAAAAGTCCTTGATGCTGGGAAAGACTGAAGGCAGGAGGAGAAGGGGATGACAGAGGATGAGATGGTTGAATGACATCACCAACTCGATGGACGTGAGTTTGAGCAAGCTCTGGGAGTTGGTGATGGACAGGGAAGCCTGGTGTGCTGCAGTCCATGGGGTCACAAAGTGTCGGACACGACTGAGCGGCTGAACTGAAGAGACATGGGTTTGATCCTTGGGTTGGGAAGATCCCCTGGAGCAGGGCATGGCAATCCACTCCAGTATTCTTGCCTGGAGAAACCCATGGACACAGGAGCCTGGTGGACTATAGTCCATAGGGTAGCAAATATCTGGACGTGACTGAGTGACTGAGCACACATGCACAACCATGAATGGTGACTAAGGTTTCAATTGTGTCCCCCAAAAGACGGATTGAAGTCCTAACCCTAGGGTCAGGGAATGTAATCTTATTTAGAAATAGGATCTTTGCAGATGTAATTAAAATGGAACGAGGTTATATTGGATTACGGTGAGCCCCAATCCAGTTTAACTGCTGTCCTAATAAGATGAAGAGAGACACAGATACATAGAGATAAGACCATGTGATAATAGAAGCAGAAATTAGAATGATGCATCTATCAATCAAAGAATACCAAGGACTGCCAGCAACACCGGAAGCTAAGAAAAAAGGATGGAATATGTTTTCTCTTAAAGCCTTCAGAGAGAGAGGATGGCCTTTCCAACACTTAGATTCCAGACTTCCAGCCTGAAGACCTGTGAAGGAATACATTTTTCCTGTTTTAAGCCATCCAGTTTGTGGTGATTTGTTACAGCAGCCCTGGGAAAATAATCACTTCATGGCAAACAGGGAAGAAGTGGAAACAGTGGCAGATTTTATCTTCCTGGGGCCCATAATCACTGTGGATGATGACTGCAGCTATGAAATTAAAAGACACTTGCTCCTTGGAAGAAAAGCTATGAAAAACTTACACAGCATATTAAAAAGCAGAGACATCACTTTGGCAACAAAGATCCATATAGTCAAAGCTATGATTTTTCCAGTAGTCGTGTACAAATGTGAGAGTTGGACCATAAGGAAGGCTGAGTGCCAAAAAATTGCTGCTTTTGAACTGTGGTGCTGGATAAAACTCTTGAGGGTTCTTTAGACAGCAAGGAGATCAAACCAGTCAGTCATAAATGATATCAACCCTGAATATTCATTGTAAGGACTGACGCTGAAGCTGAAGCTCCATACTTTGGCCACCTGATGTGAACAGCCGACTCATTGGAAAAGGCCCTGATGCTGGTAAAGACTGAAGGTGGAGGAGAAGGGGACGCCACTGAATGAGGTGGTTGGATGACATCATTGACTCAATGGACATGAGTTTGGGACTCATGTTCCAAACAGCAGACTCTGGAGGTGGTGAAGGGCAGGGAAGCCTGGCATGCTATAGTTCAGGGGGTGTCAAAGAGTTGGACATGGCTTAGCAACCGAACAACAACAAGAAGGAAACTAATACAATGTGTCTTCTGCCAGGGGAACTTGATCACACTGATAGCAGTGGTCTTGGTCTAGTAGTAGCATAGTGTACTGTTAGTTGTTCAGTTGTGTCCGACTCTTTGTGAGCCCACAGACTGTAGTCCTCTGTCTAGGCTCCTCTGTCCATGGGATTCTGCAACAAGAATACTGGAGTAGGTTGCCATTCCCTTGTCCAGTGGATCTTCCCGATCCAGGGACTGAATCCACTTCTCCTTCATTGAAGGCAGATTCTTTACCATCTGAGCTACAGGTCATGGTCTATCTTAGCCCAAATCTGGAAGGCAAGAAGGGATTGAAAGATATCAAAGATTTGGGCCTGCTTACTTAGGAGCCCGTCTATAGAACAAATAAACACCTAAGGATTAACTGCTGCTAAATTCTGTGCTTTGGACAGATTTGCACTTGCCTCTCTCCACAGCAGTCTGTGCACTAAGAAAGGTCAAAGCTGAGAAGGAGACTTTTAAGCATGAGGGATCTCAGCTAACAGGGAGAGAGTTAGAGCTGGAGGAGATCAACTGGATCTCTGAACTCCTGCTTATTGCTTGAATGTTGAGGAAAGGGTGCAAGCATCCTATTTGGGGGATGTATCATGGATCTTCGTTTGCATCTTGAATTGTGGCAGGACACTCTGGTTATGGTACAACTTTGTTAACATAAAACACAGGAAATCTGGAAACCAGTCTGCAATTATCAGATTAGTTCAGTTCAGTTAAGTTCAGTCGCTCAGTCGTGTCCAACTCTTTGCAACCCCATGAATCACAGCACGCCTGCCTTCCCTGTCCATCAACAACTCCTGGAGTTCACTGAGACTCACGTCCATCGAGTCAGTGATGCCATCCAGCCATCTCATCCTCTGTCGTCCCCTTCTCCTCCTGCCCCCAATCCCTCCCAGCATCAGAGTCTTTTCCAATGAGTCTACTCTTCGCATTAGGTGGCCAAAGTACTGGAGTTTGCTTTAGCATCATTCCTTCCAAAGAAATCCCAGGGCTGATCTCCTTCAGAATGGACTGGTTGGATCTTCTTGCAGTCCAAGGGACTCTCAAGAGTCTTCTCCAACACCACAGTTCAAAAGCATCAATTCTTCAGCACTCAGCCTTCTTCACAGTCCAACTCTCACAACCATACATGACCACAGGAAAAACCATAGCCTTGACTAGATGGACCTTGTTGGCAAAGTAATGTCTCTGCTTTTGAATATGCTATCTAGGTTGGTCATAACTCTTCTCCCAAGGGGTAAGCATCTTTTAATTTCATGGCTGCAGTCATCATCTGCAGTGGTTTTAGAGCCCAGAAAAATAAAGTCTGACACCGTTTCCACTGTTTCTCCATCTATTTCCCATGAAGTGTTGGAACCAGATGCCATGATCTTCGTTTTCTGAATTTTGAGCTTTAAGCCAACTTGTTAACTCTCCTATTTCACTTTCATCAAGAGGCTTTTGAGTTCCTCTTCACTTTCTGCCATAAGGGTGGTGTCATCTGCATATCTGAGGTTATTGATATTTCTCCCAGCAATCTTGATTCCAGCTTGTGTTTCTTCCAGTCCAGCGTTTCTCATGATGTACTCTGCATAGAAGTTAAATAAACAGGGTGACAATATACAGCCTTGACGTACTCCTTTTCCTATTGGAACCAATCTGTTGTTCCATGTCCAGTTCTAACTGGTGCTTCCTGACCTGCATACAAATTTCTCAAGAGCCAGATCAGGTGGTCTGGTATTCCCATCTCTTTCAGAATTTTCCACAGTTTATTGTGATCCACACAGTCAAAGGCCCTGGCATAGTCAATAAAGCAGAATTAGATGTTTTTCTGGAACTCTCTTGCCTTTTGAATTACTTGCTGTTTATAAAACCAACCAACTAACCACTGGTGATGTTTGTCCCAGAGTATGATGCCATGGGCTCAGTTGTGCCGGACTCTTTGTGACTCCATGGACTGTAGCCCACCAGGCTCCTCTATCATTGGATTTTTCAGGCAAGAATACCGGAGTGGGTTGCCATTTCCTCCTCTAGGGGATCTTCCTGACCCAGGGATCGAACCCTCCTCTCCTGCATCTCCTGCGTTGCAGGCTGATTCTTTACCTGCTGAACCACTAGATTTTAGCTTTTTCTGTTCAGATTTATATGGTTCTATTTATCATATTAAAAAAGAGATCAAGATAAGCAAATCTCAATACTCCATATCTTCTTTTTCCATATGATGACTTCTTTTAAAATTTAATAAATATATATGTATTTTAAAATGTGTATACATACACAAACATATACACACATACATTTGACCCTTGAACATCATAGTTTTGAACTGTGCTGTCCACTTATGCATGGATTTTTTTTTTTTTAGAACTAAATACTACAGTACTATTCAGTCTGGGGTTGGTTGAATCTGTAGATGTGGAACCATGAATATAAAGTAACTGGTTGTATAGATAAATTATGCTCAGATTTTCAACTACAGGTTAGGTTTTCAACCATTTTCAACTATTAGATTGGCACCCCTAATTCCTTGTTCTGTTCAGGGGTACACTGTATATAGTACTCTCCCTATTGCATATAATGTCCTTTTAGGGTTCAATTCTACATAATTTAAAATATAAGTATAATGTTCCAATATACAAAGCATATTCAAATATCAGTTGCTGTGCTATTTTTTTCCCATTTTAATCACCCTGGGATGAAGAAAACTGTATATAGAGTTAAACATCTTACTTAATTTCTACTCTATTAAAAAGGAAATCCATTTTGTTATGAAACAACCTAGTTGTAAATTTAATCTTCTCTGTTGCTAGATTTTAGAAGGACAAGAAAGAAATAAAATGAAGCATGAAATAGAAGAGAAAGTAGAATTTACACCACAATAGTGTGTTCATATTTTATCAGAACTTGCCTATACTTCTGCTGATACATTTTCCCCACCACTTGACATTTTAAAAGCTTATTTTAAATTTATCTCTCCTGTATTAACAGGTGAGAAGTGGCCAGTTCAATGTATAGAAACTACCGTGGTTACTTTCATCTAGTATTTTCTCTTAAAGGTAATTGGATTTCTGGGGCCTTGGATATATAATGATTAGAAATCATGCTAGCAGTTCAATATGGAGCCATTGCAGTTTATCTCTTCAATATATTTTTGTGTGTGGGTCTGACTGTCGGTGTATTCCTACAGCTATCTGAAAACAAATTCAGGTTTTAGGTTAACTGAATTTATGCTTCAGAATTCCTTTTATCTTACAAATGGAAATCCTTAAAAAATTCATTTATAATACTCCATATTCTCAAAAAGAGCAGAAAACACTTAATATTTCTTTGTGAATGATTGCACACACATTCTTGACTTTTGATTCTTCAAAGTCTTGATATTTTATAAACATTACTTCCTCCCCGCCCCACCCCCCACCCCACCCCCGGACTGATACCATTGTATTGTTTCTTGCCTTTTGGTCTTTGGATTTTCTCAGCTGTGCTCACTTGTTATTGAATACTTAAGGACTGCTTTTTTCCTCCCCAAATACATTTTCCCCCTAAGTTTTTGCTTTGGTCTACGTACTACTGGATTTAGTATCATTCCATATTGCTGAGCATTCTAGAGGGCTGGCAACCAAGTTAGCCAAGGTTTTAAAATGTTGACTATGTTAACTTGAATTCTTTGCAGATGCTTATTTGCATCTTTCGACAAGAGTGGCTATTTCTCATCAAAAACCCTAAATTTGGAAATATCAGGACAAAATTATGTTTTCTTTGTTTTTTTTTCTTGATGAGATCTTGATCTTAGCATTTTTCTCTTCCTGGTTTTCAGCCTGACCTTTTGAAGTTAGAGGAGAGTGAGAGAATAATGGCACGTGGGAAGGGACATGACAAAGACAATCCCTAGAGTGAATGTAGGGAAAGATGGCTTTAGGCCGGCAAAGCCCTAAAAAGCTTGAATGACTTTGGTATGTTGACTTTCTGGGTATTTCTTTGTCATCTATCAAATGAGGGTGTTGGGTCAGATGATTTCTAAGGAGCTTTCTTGCTCTCTGATGTATGCTCTTTTCATAACACACGACAACAGTTAGTCTCCAGAAAATAAAGAAGGTAAAAAAACTGAAATTTACTAAGTTTATTTATTTCTAGTTCAGTTCAGTTCAGTTCAGTTGCTCAGTCATGTCCGACTCTTTGAGACCCCATGAACTGCAGCATGCCAGGCCTCTCTGTCCATCACCAGCTCCCAGAGATCACCCAAACTCTTGTCCATTGAGTCGGTGATGCCATCCAGCCATCTCATCCTCTGTCGTCCCCTTCTCCTCCTGCCCCCAATCCCTCCCAGCATCAGAGTCTTTTCCAATGAGTCAACTCCGCATGAGGTGGCCAAAGTATTGGAGTTTCAGCTTTAGCATCATTCCTTCCAAAGAACACCCAGGACTGATCTCCTTGAGAATGGACTGGTTGGATCTCCTTGCAGTCCAAGGGACTCTCAAGAGTCTTCTCCAACACCACAGTTCAAAAGCATTAATTCTTCGGCACTCAGCTTTCTTCACAGTCCAACTTTCACATCCACACATGAACTATTTCTAAATATTCCCAAATTCTGAGTCATAATCTCTTGGGTAAATGCTGTAAGCAACTAGGCTTTCTCAACTTATGAGAAATGCACAAAAGTTGACCTTCCTTAATATAATTACTAGTAAAAGCATGTAAATGGCACATTGTAATGTTAGAAAATCAATAGCTTCATTTCTCATGTGTCTGAATGCTTCTTATTAACATTAAAATGTTCCACAAATATTCTCATTTGTTCTTGTGACATCTGGATGAAGTTGTAGTTGATAGTAATAACCTCATGCAAAGAAATGCTGTCCTCTTAGTAACTCTGTTTCTTTGGATTCTTTTGGCTTTGGGCCTATTAGATGATTTTACTCAGGTAAATAAATTTATGAATAAGATGTTTTTCTTTTTTTTTTTTAAGAGCCAGGACTATTAGTGATAGCTTATATAATGGGGAAATTTTATGAAATCCAAGTGATTCATTCAGAGTCAGATAGGGCATGGATTATTAAATCAGTGTCACCAAATGAACCCTTCAATGCCTTGGTTATGACTCTGTATGGAAGATGTGGCAGGAGGTGGAGAGTAGATTTGAATAGGAGGGTTGGCAGTTATTAAAGAAGGCTGTCAAGGATCCCAAATTGTATTTACCTGAGTGTTCTGTAGATCTGTCATTAATTAATTAATTAACTATTAATTAATTAGTTCAAAAACTGGAAAAGGTCAGTTTTCATTCCAATCACAAAGAAAGGCAATGCTAAAGAATGTTCAAACTACTGCACAATTGCACTCATCTCATACACTAGCAAAGTAATGCTCAAAATTCTCCAAGCCAGGCTTCAACAGTATGTGAACCGTGAACTTCCAGATGTTCAAGCTGGATTTAGAAAAGGCAGAGGAACCAGAGATCAAATTGCCAAAATCCGCTGGATCATCAAAAAAGCAAGAGAATTCCAGAAAAGCATCTACTTCTGCTTTATTGACTATGCCAAAGCCTTTGACTGTGTAGATCACAATAAACTGTGGAAAATTCTTAAACAGATGGGAATACCAGACCACCTGACCTGCCTCTTGAGAAATCTGTATGCAGGTCCAGAATCAACAGTTAGAACTGGACATGGAACAATAGACTGGTTCCAAATTGGGAAAGGAGTACATCAAGGCTGTATATTGTCACCCTGCTTATTTAACTTATATACAGAGTACATCATGAGAAATGCTGGACTGGATGAAGCATGAGCTGGAATCAAGATTGCCAGGAGAAGTATCAATAACCTCATATATGCAGATGACACCACCCTTATGGCAGAAAGTGAAGAAGAACTAAAGAGCCTCTTGATGAAAGTGAAAGGGGAGAGTGACAAAGTTGGCTTAAAACTCAGCATTCAGAAAACTAAGATCATGGCATCCTGTCCCATCACTTCATGGCAAATAGAGGGGGAAATAGTGGAAACAGTGACAGATTTTACTTTCTTGGGCTCCCAAATCACTGCAGATGGAGACTATAGCCATGTAATTAAAGGATGTTTGCTCCTTGGAAGAAAACCTATGACCGACCTAGACAGCTCATTAAAAAGCAGAGACGTTACTTTGCCATCAAAGGTCCGTCTAGTCAAAGCTATGGTTTTTCCAATAGTCATGTGTGGATGTGAGAGTTGGACTGCAAAGAAAGCTGAGCACCAACGAATTGACACTTTTGAACTGTGGTGTTGGAGAAGACTCTTGAAAATCCCTTGGACTGCAAGGAGATCCAACTAGTCAGTCCTAAAGGAAATCGGTCCTGAATATTTATTGGAAGGACTGATACTGAAGCTGAAGCTCCAAAACTTGACCACTTGATGTGAAGAGCTGACTCATTGGAAAAGATCCTGATGCTGGGAAAGATTGAAGATGGGAGGAGAAAGGATGAGGATGAGATGGTTGGATGGCATCACCGACTTGATGGGCATGAGTTTTAGTAAGCTCTGGGAGTTGGTGATGGACAGGGAAGCCGGGCATGCTGCGGTCCATGGGGTCAAAAAGATTCAAACATGCCTGAGTAACTGAAGTGATCTGAACTGAATTCAAAAACAGTTGTTGAGTATTATGTACTATCTGCAGGGTATTGTGGGGAATAGGGATAGAGGAGTGAAGAAACTAGATACATTCTTATGGGGGGGGGGAATAATCTATGTAAATAAAAAGTAAACTAATAAATATCATTATTTAGATCAATATATAATAATAAATACTGTGAGTAACATGATCCAGAATCACTGAGGTGCAGGTAGGGGAAGCTGTGATGACGAGGTGGAACCCTCCCCTGAAGAACTGACTTTGGAGATGAAACCAGATATAAGAAGGAATCAGTCACAGGAACATGGAGGAAGAGCATTCCAGACAGAGAAAAGAGCAAGCGCAAAGATCCTGAGGTGGGCAGAGTTTGGAATGTCTGAGAACAAACCACAAGGCTAGAATGACCAGAGAAGAGGGGTAGGGAGTTGGCAAGGCATAAGGCCTTGTAGGTCAGGGCAAGGAATTTGTATTTTAAGTGTGATAGAAAGCCATGGAAGGATTTTAAGCAGAGGAATGGCATGGTCTGATTTACATTTTGAAAAGAAAAGAGCTCTGTGAAGAGTGGATTATGGGTTACAGAGAAGCAAAAGTAGAAGCAAGGAGACTGCTTCTTTAGTCAGATGGAAGATGATAGGGCTTTGAATTTGAATTGAAGGAGGGGATTTCCAGGAAAGAAATTTAGAGCTGCTATTTAGATTAGTGGAATTAATCAGAACAAAGAGGGAAGAAAATAGACCCTAATCACTAAATTATTGCACTATGGATAGATAACTAATGAGCAGAAAAACAAAATCACAAGAACTTATGGAAGTTTCTTGAGTACCCCTTAGCAGAAGGACTGTTAAGTTAAGAAAGTCAGATTTCTTTTTAGTAAAATAGAATCTATCATCACCCATGAAACTGGTCACTATTGGTTAGGGAGAAGTATGAAGAGCAGGAAAAAAATCACACAGTGTAGTAGGAATGATAACTGATTTGAAATTTAAGAGCCACAGAAAAAGACAGTTTTGACTGTGTCCCACATATGTGACCATCAACTAAGAATACAGGAGTAACACAAGGAAAAGAGTGGAAAGATCTGTAGATCAGAAGCTCAGGAAATCTGACTACTAATCCACTGGATAACTTTGCACAAGTCATGTCTGTATGAGCCTTCTCATGGTGACATGACAGCTTGGACTAAGTTCTCCCTATGGAATTTCTTTTTAATTTATTAATTTATTTTTGGCTGTGCTGAGTCTTTGTTGCTGCTTACGGCTTTTCTCTAGTTGTGGAGAGTGGGGCCATTCTCTAGTTGCAGTGCTCTGGCTTCTCACTGCAGTGACTTCCCTTGTTGCAGAGCATGGGTTCCAGGCACACAGGCTTCAGTAGTTGTGGCACACAAGCTAATTAGTCATGGCTCATAGGCTGTAGATCTCTGGCTCAGTAGCTGTGGTGTATGGGCTTAGTTGCCACATCACATGTGGGATCTTCCCAGAGCAGGGATCTAACCCATGTCCCTGCATTGGCAAGAGGATTCTTAACCACTGGATCACCAGGGGAGCCCCATCCCTAATGACTTTCTTAAAACTTTCTCATATATAAATCTCAAATCAATACTCTTGCTTTCCAAATATAAACTCTCCAAAGCAGTTCTCCATTAGGGCAATTTTGTTCCGCAGGTGACATTTGATAATGTCTGGAGACCCAACTGGTTGTCACAATTGGAGGTTGAGGGTGGATTGCTACCAACATCTTAAGTAGAGGCCAGGGATGCTGCTAAATATCATATAGTGCACAGGACAGTCCCTACACACACAAACAGCAATGAACTAAACTGTTCAAAATGTCAACAGTGTTGAGGTTGAGAAACCGTGGTCTAAATGAAATGATAGAAATGTTAACAGGTGCTTCTGGATAGGATTATGAGATATTTTTTTCCTTGTTGTTGAAAAAAGAAAGTTCTATCTTTTCCAAATATTTACTATGGAACACTTACTTTATAAGCCTTAAACAAATGGACAAATGCACACAAAAAATTAAAGACTAAAAAGCAAACAATACTACCACCAACCCTGGGTCATGAGCCTTCCTGATAGCAGATATCAGAGGAGACATGCTTCAGGGCTTCTCCCAAGTGAGTCAGGGCTGGCAGCAGAAGGGCCTGGGCTTTTTGATCTGAGAGGCCCCTGAAGACCTTACCTAGCAAACATTCAAGATTTCCAGTGAATCATTTGCCTGTGGCTTTGCTCTGCTCGCTCAGGTTCTCCTGTGTTTTGATTCTAGAGAGGGTGAAGAGGAAAAACAAGCTGTTTGTTTTTCTTTAATTTACACTGTCATTGTGCATATCTAGAGCTCTGGCTGGTGTTCCTTCTCTGCAGCTGGGCCAGTGTGGAGTGTGTCAGAACCCAGAAGAGATTCTAGGAGCTCATTATTTTATTATTATATGTAATATTAAACATTAAATAGCATTTCAGATTATATTCAGAGAGAGTAGATATGCTTCCTTAGGACAGTAAGGGTAGCCAGGAATAAAATAAAAAGTACTTCTTCAGTGAGGAGAACTGTGCAAATGGAAGACATAGGAAAGTTTCTCCTATGTTAATGTTAATGTAAATGTTACATATTTAGTAAATGTCTCATTCTCTTTCGCAGCAAAATTCCCAGTCACTCCCATTACTTGACCTCAGCCCAACCAAATGAGAGTTAAATCTCTGTTTCCTGTAAAACACTAACATCTTGGTGTCTCACACAGTAAAACTAAACCTAAAACTGTGAGTTTGTTAAATAATTCAGGTTACATTGTTTTTGAGATTCCAGGGTCACAGGGAAATTCTGACCTGAATAATCTGGATGAACTGTCACAACTGTGCACTGCTTTGTTTGTTCAAATTTGGCAAATGCTGACCAGCACTCAGCCAACAGGTAGACCCAGAGTTTGGCTCACACAGCAAAACAGAATTTCAGGCTCATTGATTTCTAATCTGTTACCATTTGCCCTTTTCTATTGGAAGAGGGCAGTTTGCTTTGTTGATCTCTGTTTCATCTTTTCAAAAATTGGGATGATAATGGTTATCTGGATTACATGCTTGTCATGAGGAGTTATTTTAAAGCACTTCACAAATATAAAAATGTTCAATAAAATTGCAAAGTCATCTAGATGCCATACCACCTGTCTCCTTTGGGGAATCCATCAAAATCCACATCCCTCCCAGAATGACTTTTCTACTCCCAATCTGCTCTCTTTTGCTGAAAGATATTTAGATCTCCTTTTAAAATGTTTATCACATGTGCATTATGTGTACATGTGATACATAACAGAACACACAAAAGAGTTCTGTTAAAATATTATTATGTGTACATGTGATACATAACACACAAAAGAGTTCTGTTAAAATATTAATATTTTGAAAACTGTGTTTGTAAGTTAAACCTTTTAGCCCCCAAAGTTGTATAATTTTCCTCTTTAACAATTCTCTTGCATTTCTTCTTTGCATTAGAAATGCAAATAAAAGTGTAGTTTTCTCTCTAGATGGAAAAGTATACTCGGCAATCATAAGAATTCTTATTTGAAAAACTGAAGGACTAAGGAAGTCACATAACTTTTCATTTGGATATCTTACTGAATTTAAATGAATGTATTTTGATGTAAGAATGAGGTGAGTCTCTTTTTCTTCTACAACTCTTTAAAGTGGACTTCATTTAGGTTTGAGACACTAGAGTGAAAACATTTCCTTTAGAGGAAAACATGTCTTTTATAAAGAGCAAGCTGGAATAGACAATAGAATGAGAAATACAATTTTATACAAACAGCTTCAATTTTTATACCAGAAACTTTATCTGGCCCACTTTTCCCACACTCTTAAGGAATCAACTCACATACCACCTTTTTCCTGACACCCTCTGTAAGGACCAGGTTCCACTCTGAATTCCTACAGCGTTCAGTGTTTCTCATTAGGAACCACAGTGGTGGGCAGTGCTGCTCAGGAGCAGAGAATTCAAAAAGCAAGCAACAGGACCTAGGAAAGAAACAAACTGTGAAACAGGCAAAGAAGAACCTGCAAAGTAGAATCAAACACAGTAAAATATGGTATCATAGTGACAACAAAAAAAGAATGGTTAAACTTTGGAAAATAGAGGTGAAGAAAAATCTTCCATCCATAATTCTGCTATATTAAAAAAAACACACGCATAAAAAATAAAAGAATGGCTAAAGAAAGAGGGTCATCATCAGTCAACCATGTTGAACGCTGGGAGGGTGAAGAAGTACACAAGTGAAATTAGCAACAAGGGTACAATACCCAGACTTCAGTGTACTTAAGTGGCATTAACTATTTTGGAACATACTGAGTTCAGGTTTAATTTAGGGAAGAATCCCACTGTTTGAAAGCCTTAATTTGACTGAGGGATATCAATTCATTCTTAAATAAGTACGTGAGGAACCACTGGCCCTTATATATCCTTGATTGAAGGAAAAATAAATAATAGTTATATCTGATAACCATAGCTCATCTTCCCATACTTGTTTGTATCTTTCTACAGCTCAAAACATTGTTGAAAACACTAATTATTGCAATAGTCTCAGGAGGCAGGTATTAATACCTGCCATATACACCCATAAAATTCGGATGATTGGATGAAAACAATTATGTCCTAAGTCGTAAGTTACTACTGCTTATTTCCTGAGAGTCAAATTGCACTGGTATCTATCTGATCACAAAAGCACTGCATGAATGTACCACAGAATTGCGCATGCATATATAAACATTTTTGGCCATTGATCTTTAACTTCGGTGAGACAAAAGTTAGGGCTCTCCTATCTACTTATATATCCTGAGTCAGCCTCATGTGTCTGACCTTACATTAATGTAGATTCAATTTGTGGGTATCTTTGACAGAGTTGTCATTTTCTTCCTCTGGGTGTATATCGCCTGTCTGCTTCCACAGGTGATGTTTTACAAGTTTCACCAGGTCTCCTCAATTAAACTTCACTTTACCCACCCTGCAAACTTGATAATTATTGTTTTACTCTTTTGATTGCATTGGGCCCTGTGGGGACACTGATTAGGCAGAGATACTTGGATTTTATTTTCCCAGAAAATGAGTATTTCCAATCAGATACATGACAATGACAACAGCAGGGCTCTGTTTTTGGACTTTTGAAGAGAGAGGAAAAATTAACAGCTGTGTCCAGGTTTCTGCTTTTTTTCTCTGAACCACATAGTGGGTATTTGTGGAAGTAGAGGAATCAGAACTGAGCAAGTTAAACTATCAGTTTTAAGAGATCACAGAAGTGACAAGTAAAGGTGATAAAATGAAGAGAGTGTGTTAGTCTCACTGCGTGCTCAGTCACTTCAGTCACGTCCAACTGTTTGCAACCCTGTGGACTGTGGCCCGCTAGGCTCCTCTGTCCATGGGATTTTCCCAGCAAGGATACTGGAATGGGTTGCCATTCCCTCCTCCATGGATCTTCCTGACCCAGGGATTGAACCCACATCTCCTGCATTGCAGGCAGATTCTTTACCTCTGAGCCACCGGGGAAGCCCAATTTCACTATGGGCCATAGTAATAAACAGAACAACTATGTCAACAAATAACAGCAGGTAACATTTAGTAAGGGCTTACTCCAAAGCCCACATTGTTTTTCTCTTGTTTAATTTTCACAATCTTGTGAAGTAGGTCCCATCCCTTTTTGGAGTAGAGCCATCTGAGGCTCAGCAAGGTTACAGTGACTTGCCAAAGGTCAACAGAGGAAGGGAGTTTACTGTTGGGGTTTAAATCCAGGCTGTCAATTTCAAACCACTGCTCCTCAATTCTGCCTCTACTTCATTACCTTTTAAGAAATACTTTCAAATATTGGAAGGTTTGGTCATAAACAAGTCAGTGATAATTACAACGTGATTGTTATTACTGTCCAACAATTTCTCACAGTGCTGTAGAACACCCGTAGTTACTATTCTATCCACTTGGTTACCCTTGAACATTGATTCATTGTTTAAATTGAACTGTCTTCTGCCCTGACTAAATTCTGTTATATACTCCAGGGCAAAGGTCTTGCAGTTTCTAATAAAAAAGCACTTTTTTTTTGGTCACTGGTTTCACATTACATTATTCTTTTAAAATTCTTGTATGCATAAAATTTACTCTATCCTGTGCTGTATTATGTGATCCACTCAACTTTTTGTAGAAGAAACAGTGCTTTTATATAATTTTTAAGACATATTTTAATATAATTTACATTTTATATATATTATGATATACATTTGTACCATACTATATTGTTTGAGAATCAGTTGATTTTTCTGATAACTGGAGGTTTGAGATTATACATGAAAATCATTCACATTTATTATTACTAGGGGAGAGAACTTAATTCACAAACACTTGAATACTTATTGCATCTAATATTGCATTAGGACTGGGGACACAAAGAAGTTACAGCCTAATCTATCAAAGACTTTCCCAGTAAAAGTATAATCATACTGGGATAATTGTTATAATATTGATGACAGTTTGTTAACTGTGATATGGAAATGAAGGATCCAACTAAATTTTGAGGGGTTATTAAAGAAAAAGAAACTGAGATGTGGCACTTGGGCTGTCTTTCAGATCAAGGAGAAAGTTGCCAGGTAGACAATGAGGGTTCAGACGTAGGACTTATAAGGAGTTGTTGTTGTTGTTTAGTTGCTAAGTTATGTCTGAGTCTTTTGTAACCCCATAGATTCTGGCCTGCCAGACTCCTTCTGTCTATGGGATTTCCCAGGCAAGAATGATGGAGGGGGTTGCCATTTCCTTCTCCAGGGGATCTTCCTGACCCAGGGATTGAATCTGCATCTCCTGCATAGCAGGCTGATTCTTCACCACTGAGCCATCAAGGAAGCCTCTTACAAGGAAAGAACACAGCACAAACAGAGGCATAGAGATGTAACAGAATTTGGAGGTGGGTATGGTCAAAGCTTCCACTGCATGGTTACAGTGGTAGGTTGCAGTGAGGCCGGGGGTTGGAAAGTGTATTGAGATTGGATTGAGAAATTCTTCTAGACCAGATGAAAAATTTGGCCTTATATAAGCAACAGGGAGCCATAGAAAGTTTTAAATCATCGTTAGCTTTATATTTTATAATAGTAATTTGGTTTTTCGTAAGAAACTTAGATGGAAAGTTGATAGAAGCAGTTTCAGTTCAGTTCAGTTCAGTCGCTCAGTTGTGTCTGACTCTTTGCGACCCCATGAATTGCAGCATGCCAGGCCTCCCTGTCCATCACCAACTTCCGGAGTTCACTCAGACTCACGTCCATGGAGTTGGTGATACCATCCAGCCATCTCATCCTCTGTCATCCCCTTCTCCTCCTGCCTCCAATCCCTCCCAGCATCAGAGTCTTTTCCAATGAGTCAACTCTTCTCATGAGGTGGCCAAAGTACTGGAGTTTCAGCTTTAGCATCATTCCTTCCAAAGAACACCCAGGACTGATCTCCTTTAGGATGGACTGGTTGGATCTCCTTGCAGTCCAAGGGACTCTCAAGAGTCTTCTCCAACACCACAGTTCAAAAGCATCAATTCTTCAGTGCTCAGCTTTCTTCACAGTCCAACTCTCACATCCATACATGACTACTGGAAAAACCATAGCCTTGAGTAGATGGACCTTTAAAGGACCAATTCATCAAACTTGAGTGCCAGCAGTTCAAGAGACAGTAAAAGTCAGAATTAACACAGTGGCCATGGATTCTAAGGCATTTCAGAGTCTGAAAAAACTGGACTTAAGCTAGCAGTGGGAGTGGGAGGAAGATCAAAAATGAAGGAAAAGGAGTTAATGTCTTTGGTGATTGATAATGCTTTTCCCAAGATTGGTGATACTGAAGGGGGAGTAAAGAAGGGGAAGAGAAAAAGGTACACCTAGAATTCTAATTTTAATGTGTTGAGTTTGAGATACTAGCAGAATATCCAAGAACCTAGGCCCTCTTTGATTGTCATTTTCTAGGTGATATCAAAGTCCTAATAGTAACTCTAGTCATACTTATCAGTTGGAGGTAAAGAAGAAATTTTGAGTCTTACATACCAATCCTTTACTCTCTCATTTTGTATTTTCACAAATGTTGGAGTTTCTTTGTTATTTGATGAGATCAGCTTAAAACTTCCCCTATATTTCCTAATTACAGTAACCTAGGGGAAGCATTGAATTGTGTTGATAGAATTGTTAGCTACAATCTGCCTCTAATGATAATAACTTAGGATCATGAAGCAGCAATATTTTAGCCCAAGTGAAAACAAACTTTATCCTGAACACATGTGTTCTTTTGCCTTTCTCATCTGATGTAGCTTGGAAATTTTATTTTCCCATTTTGAATAGTGGATTCTGCCAACTGTTTTAAAAGCTTTTCTCCTTTTCGGGGAAGAGTGGAACAGTTTTCCTCTCTTTTGTCTGATGGCTGAGAAGTTAAGACTTAGTGAGAAAAATATACACGCTACAAACCTCAGAATGTTCCTCTTGCTTTTAACGTTTGATGTGCCTGACAGATTACCCTTTCAAAACAGGGTAATAAGATAGGTGGTGCTGGGAAAAAACTTTTCCATCCAAGGCAAAAGCTCATGGACATTGAAAAGAACTGGCATTAGCCTAGACATTTAGGGGAGGGGAAATGTTTTCCTGGGGCACAGATTCTATACTGAAAGGCTTTATAGAAAGGGAACACTTAAGTATAGAATGGGAAGGAAGGAGAAACAGGCTAGACACAAGAAGGGCCCATAAAGAGGATCTGCTTTGAATAGCTGACTTTTCTGAAGTCCTTAGACTTGGATGAATAAAGCTTGTTTCGCTTTAGATTATTCTCTTTACCCATGTTGATTCTTCCACAGACACATCTTTCAAATGCGTCACATCTACTACCCTCTAATCTAATGTTACTATTTTAGTCTAGGACCACTCTCCTCTTTCCTGAGGTTGCTGCCTTAGAATCCTACCTGAGCTCCCAGCATCAAATACTCAGCCATTTCATCTCCTAATACATTCCACATAACCCAGAGAGATCTAAGATGCAAATCATATCTTGTTGCATCCCCTCCCAAACCCTTTCATTGCCTCCACTCCACCCTTCTGGTCCAGTTCTAGCTCTCTACTGTGGCAGCAGAAGTCCCTCTCTGATATCCTCAAGGCTCTTTGCTCTGCTATGAGATTCTCTTTCCCCTTCCCATGATGAGTCTCTATAAACTTTCCCCTGAGTATATGATAATCCTTCAAGTTTCAGAGAAGATGTCACTTTCCCTGGGAACATTTCCCGGCCTCCTCACTGCAAACATGTTCCTCTATAAGTTCCAGTAGCACCTGGTGATCACCTCATAGTAGGATTTAACACACTTTCTTGTGATAGTCTGTTTTCTTATCTGTATTCTCCACTAGTCTTTAAACTTCTCAAGTATACAATCTTCTTTGTTCATCATTGTAACTCCTTTCTCCAGAATAGCTTCAGATATTTGACACTCAAATGAAGTTTGTCCTTCTTTACTTTCTGTGGAAGAAATACATGGCTATTTAGCATTACCCATAAAATAGCTCTCCAGCTGAATAAAGACAGTTAAGGTACCTATGTAGTCTTATTTTGCTTCAAACAATTAATTCTGCCTTTTGAATCTTTGTTCATTAATCAGACTTTATCCGGTAGCTCTAAAAATTGATTGTTATCTCCTGAGACAACCCAATTCTAGATTCTGTTTTATTCCATAGATTGAATTTACTCTGAGGCCAAATTTCTATATCTGTAGCCTGTGAAAATTGAGTTTGTGCTTGAAACTCTGTAAGTAGTTGGAAGTGGGGGAGACGAAGGAGAGGGCATGGGGCTCATATTGGTTATTATATCTTTGGGAATTTTTTTGTAGATCCTGAGAAATGTTTAGGATCTCCCAGATAAAAATGGTTTAGATTTCATAGTCAGCTCCTTTTCTCAAATTTACTGCTTCCTCTTGCACTTTTTCTCAAACTACAAAGCTGAACTTCCTTCTTCAATATGTTCCCCTCTGACCAACACTCAGTCACATAGCTTCATCTGAGGAGAAAATATATTCCTTGGTACAAAAAAGTAGAAACTCTTACTTTCACCATATTTCTTATACTTCTATCTCTGTCTAAAACCTCCCCTTTCCAATAAAAGTGGAAGCTAGATTAAAGCTGTATTCTAGTATGGATATGATCAGAACAAAATAAAGCAAAGCGACTGATTCAAGTATTGAAGCTTACTATACTGTACGATTCAATTTTTCTAGATAATTATTGCTTAAGTACAATATTCTTCACCTGCATTCTTAAGTGTTTTAGGTCTTTAGAAATTTGTTCATTTTTCACCATTGTGTAGTATCTGTTAGCTCAGTGGATGCTAAAGTGGTTGGCTAGTCTTCTGATTCAAGATGATGGACTGAACATTCGTATTGACTAATTGTGCTGCCACGCACCTCCCTGAAATGAAAGTGCAGATGTACAAAATGAAATAAACTTATAAAACAAAGGAAAGAAAAGAGGGCTTATCCTCAAATAAGAGATTTAAAAATATTTTAGGAAATGAAAGGTCAATTAAATAATAGAATATAGCAGTATCAGGCATGTTTGGAAAACCAACAGCGTTAGTAAGACAATCCGCACAAAACCAAATTGACCCTTGTAGAATAATGGAAACTAAGAGCATAGTGCAGTGAAAATAAGTGTCAACAAATGTGTGTGTGTGTGTGTGTGTTTAAGTGTATATGGATAAGAATCAGGAGAATCTTCATAAGAGAAGTGCTGGGCTGACCTTGTGGAAAAAGCAGATGTACTGTTCTCCAGGTGGATAGGGGCAGGGCATTTTGCACAGAGGGAGCAAGATAAACAAAACACAGAGGAAAGTACAGGAGACTACAGGTAACTGCAGAGAAATTATAGGGTTGACATGCATAGAAAGAGGTCGGCTTGCTGAGACAGATAGGGGTTAGCTCATGAGGAGCTCCAGACTTCAGAAGCCATGCTAAAGAGTTGGCATTTTATCTTGTCAGTAAGGAGAAGCAAACACTTTTGTGGAGGTGTTTAATTGAGGAAAGGACTTATATGATCAAATATTCTTCAGGTTGATTGCTATGAGTTCTGTTTGTTAGATGGATTCCAAAGGTTAAGTCCCGAAGCAGGAAAAAGAAAATGAGAGAGCTTAAACTAAGGCGGTAGTATCGGGATAGGATTGGACTTAGTGAGCCTAGTGGCAACATTTATCTAGACAGAGAATACAGGATGAGGAGCAGATTTCAGAGGAACATAATGAGTTCCTTTTTAGTTCTTTGTGAATGTTCAGAAATGGCAGCTGGTGTTGCATAATTGCAAAATTAGGGCTTAGCTAGTTACTGGCTTCTAAGAACATAAATGCATTCCTTTTTTCCTCTGGCCTACTCTTTGAAAAATGACACCAAGGGGTGGGGCTCTAAGGGTGTTTTTTTGAGTAAGGACCTAAATGTAAGTTTCTTTACATCTTTCTTTACCTGCTCTGCCCCTTCTCAACATTTTGGATGATTGTTTTGATTACAAAGTTAATTCATGATCATGGCAAAAGTTCAAGCAAAACAAAAATGTAGAAACTACAGAGTAAACCCCCTGAAGTAACTTCCCACAGACAGCTAACACTGACAGTTTAGTTTAGTCTTCTAGATCTTTTTAGTGTATATTTTTTTATTTGATCATGCATTATATTTTGTCAACTCTTGCTATCATACTGTTTTTTATTTTATTTCTTTCATCTTTAATTAGAAATATTTCAATTATACAGAAAAGTAAATAAAACAGAATAACATCTATATACTCTGAACTTAGATTTAAGAGAAATCAACACATTTCCAAATCTTTTCTGTAAGTAAAATTTCAATATAGCCACCACCCAACTGTAATCACTTCTCCCTTGCTCCCTCTCTCTCTCTCACTCTCACTCTTATTATTATTTACATTAAATGTTTAAACTTATGGTATCATACTGTATGTATCCTTTTACAATTTGCTTGCTTTATTTTTTAAAAAATGTATTGGAGTATAGTTGATTTACAATGTGTTAGTTTCTGGTATATAGCGAAGTGAATCATATAGCGAAGTGAATCATATATATATATATATATATATTTTTTTTTTTTTTAGATTCATTTCCCTTGTAGGGCTATTGCAGAAAATTGAGTAGAGTTTCCTGTGCTATACAGCAGGTTCTTGTTAGTTATCTATTTTATATATAGTAGTGTGTATATGTCAGTCTCAAGCTCCCAAGTTATCCTTATCCCCTGGTAGCCATAAGTTTGTTTTCTACATCTGTGACTCTACTCCTGTTTTATAAATAAGTTCATTTGTACCCCCGTGTCAGTTTCCACATACAAGCACTATCCAGTGATGTTTGTCTTTCTATGTCTGACTTACTTCACTCAGTATGATCCATCAAGTTGCTCCAATATTCTTTCTTTCAATGCAACATTATATTTTTTGAGGTTTAGCATGTAGATTCATTTTACCATTTAAAATCTACTCTATGATACAGAATTTTACTTTTCTGATACTACAGTGAGAATAGCACTATATTATCAACAATACTGTAAAGTGTATCCTTGAACACCTCTGCTTGTATGAGTATGAACCTTTCACAGAAGTGAGACTATGGGAGGTACCCATACTCAGAGAGCGACAGATGACTTTCCAAAGGGGCAATACCAGTTTATATTACCACCAGCCATTGGTGCTTTCCTGATTCCTCTCATTTCCTTGCCAATGCTTGCTTTTTTTTAGATTTAAAATTTTTGTCAATCATGTTGAGTGCAAAATGGTATCTGTGATGGTAGTTAATTTTATGTGTCACCTTGTCTGGGCCATACCCAGATATTTGTTTAAACATTGTGTCTGTGAAGGTGTTTCTGGATGAGATTAACGTTTGAACTGGTAAAGTGAGTGAGTTGCCTCCGCCAATGGGGCTAGGTCCCATCCAACTCACTGAAAGCCTGAATAGAACAGAGAAGAATAAGGAAAAATTCTCTCTTCCTGCCAGTCTTTGAGTGGGGACTGGGATCTTCTCTTGCCTTCACAATAGGACCTGGACTAAAACTTTTACCATTGACTCTCTTGATTCTCAGGCCTTCTGACTTAGTCTGAAACCATTCATGGGTTTCTTCTGGGTCTCTGGCTTGCTGGCTATAGAGCTTGGGACTTTTTGGCCTCCGTGATTCATAAGCCAACTCTTTATATCTGTATCTGTATCTATCTATCTACCATATCCTATCCATTCTATTTCTCTAGAGAACCCAGACTAATACAGTATCTCATCGTTGTTTAAATAGGCATTTCCCTTGATAACTAGTAAGGTTGAATATTTTTTTCCCACATGTTTATGAGCCATTTGGGTTTTCTCTCTGATGAATTTTCTATTCATATACTTTGCCCACTTTATATGTGTCTAGTCACAGCCCATTCAGCTGTTCTCTCCCTCAGATACTTAACTTTAGGGACATCCTTTCCAACTTCACTCCCTGTGATGGTGTGTTAGTTGCCAAGTTGTGTCTGACTCTGTCACCCCCTACACCCACCACTTTAAATTTCTTATCTGTTTAAATATAAGTTGAAGGAAAGGAAGGCTAATTCAGAATAAAGAAGGGTGATGTGGGCTGATGAGCAGTGTGTCCTTCTGTAAATAAGGGGTTTAGAATAAGAGAAGGTAGAATGAATGTGCAGCCTCAAAATCCGCCACTGATGAACGCTCTCAGAGAACATGGTGACATTGACATGCTGTGCTAGCACTTCCTACCCACCACAGTGATTTAGTGTTGTGTGTGGATCTTGGAAGAGAACATACCTCCCTTTAAGCTGTTAAGGAAGCAGGTAATAGTTTCCTAAAGTGGCTGGTCTTGTTCTTTGTATGGTTTATAATGATCCTAAATCACTCTGAGGAAAAAAAAATCTCATTCACTTCATACTCTTTAATTAAGATGTCTGTTTTGGCACCATTTTAGTGGTATTTAGGTCAAATGCCTACTTTTCAGAATGTCTCCCTTCCTCTGTTTTTTTTTTCCTCCAGTTTTCACTATTTCATTAGGCTATAACCATGCTCTGTGTTCTGCATGGGTGTTCCTTGGAAACAAAGAATTTTTGAGATGGCAGGATTGGGACTAGTAAAAGAGAACAGGAAGATCCTTGACCAGAGTCTCCTCCGGAACAGATGGTTAAGGAACATAGATAGGGGAGTGTGCTCAGTGACCTTCGCTTAATGGGGTGTCCAGGCCACTGGGTGCTCCAGTGTGGGTGGCCATCCTAACTGACCCCGTGGTTCTAGAATTGCTATAATGATATCAGGGATGCAAAACAAAGATCGAAGTATGCTGCAGAGACTGCTCCCACTACAGAGGCCGTATACTTCTCCAGTTGAAAATTTTCCTTTGCCATAGTCCTAGTCAAACCAGATTGAATTGAGGATCCAATTTCAAAAAATGTTTCCTTTTATAAAAGGCATTTCTTTTCACTCTTCTCTCCAATAATAAATATGGAATCAGTTTTGAAACTTGACTGGAAACCTTACCTGTCCACAGGGAGGTTGTGAAAGGTTACTGATAACCAGAGGAAGCCCAGACTAACATAAGGTGCCGCGCTGTTCAAGGTGCTCAGTGGCGCAGTCATGGCCGACTCTTTGCAATTGGACTGTAGCATGCCAGGCTCCTCTATCCATGGAATTTTCCAGGCAAGAATACTTGAGTGGGTTGCCATTTCCTTCTCCAGGTGATTCGAGGTGGATATTGGTTATTTCCTTGTCACTTTCTGTACCTATCCTTGCTCTGGGGTTATGAGGGTTATGATGCATACCAAAGGCAAAACTTAGTAAATCAACTCCTCTGAGAAGTATTCTCTTCTCATTTTTCCTACAGTCCCCATATACTCTCACATCTTCCTGTGTGTTAATCAGGGTTTTCCAGAGAAACAGAAATAATAGGATGTGTAGAAATATATGTAAGAGGATTTATTATAAAAATTGGCTCACACAATTAAGGAGGCCAAAAAGTCCCACAGTTGCCTGCAAAGTTTAGAGTCAGGAAAGCCATGGTGCAATTCATTCAGAGTCTGAAGGCCTGAGAACCAGGGGAGCCAACCTGGGAGGGCAGGAGAAGATGGATGTCACAGTTCAAACAAAGAGATCAGTTTCACCCTTTCATTCTTTTTTTTATTCTATTGAGGCTGTCAACAGGTCGGATGATGCCCACCTGTATTGGTAAAGGCAGTCTTCTTTACTTAGTCAACTGACTGAAATACTGACCTGGAAACACCCTTACAGAACACCAAGAAATAATATCTTACCAGCTATCTTGGCATCCTTGGCAGTCCATTCAGGTTGACATAGAAAATGAGCCATCACACTGTATTTGCCCCCATTGTTAGAATTACTTACGCATTATAACTGTTCACTTATCTGTCTCCATCATAGAGCTTAGACTCCAGACTCCTCGAAAGGTAGGGCTGGTGCTGTCTGTTTGATCTCCCAGACCATGCCCCCTAATACCTGGGGGACAATTTTACTGGCTAGAATTGTGTGTGGGGAGAGGATTCAGCTGCCAACTGTCATGAAGCTTCTATACTTCTTTTGGCCAGGCTTTTCCTCCCACCCCCCATCCTGACCTCCCTTTTACCGCCATCTTTCTGCTTCAAAGGAGATAAATAACACTACACTTGTACAGTGGGTTTACATGTATTGTGTCATTCATATTATTATTCCACAATAGTAGATGAAGTTTAAAAACTAAATACCATGTTCGTATATTTGCAAATGTCTGGAACAAGAATTGGGAACAATGACAATTGTTGAGCTTGTTATTTTGAGCTTCCCAGAAGGTAATAACTATGGGGATTTTGTGGACATCTGAGAGAAGTGTATCACAGATGGTTTGCCTTTTATTGGCCCATTTTGCCCAGAAGGCAACACTAACTGAAACAAAGGAGCCTTATACCAGAAGGGTACAGGGTCACAGCCTTCAGGGTGGCCCTGGCTCCTCGCTCTGGTCTCTCTCTCTCTCTCTTTCTCTCTCTCTGGTCTGTTCTATACTGCTCATCTTGTTACTTCATAATCTGGGACTTGGGACATTTTTCTTCTCTGGACTGGAAATGACAGAGCTGTCAAGCATTAGTTTCTGGTTGGGATCTCTGAGTCAGGTAAGAGAGCTGGAGTGATTAAAACTGGGCTCATATCCTCCCAACAGCCAAACAAGCATTTGGAAGTACAAGAAGAACTTGTTAGGGGAAGACACCCAGGAGGATGTTTTCTGTGCTAAAGTCAGTGAAAAGCAGGTTTCCTTTGTGCCTAAAGAGACGGTGGCACTGAGCAGGAGCCCTGTGGCAGAATCTCCATTAAGATGTCAAAGTAAGCTGTATGAAATTGCTTCTAGAAAGCATCTCAGATGAAAAAGTCCAGCATCATAGAACAATAACTGTGGTCATGGTGAGCTCTGACAACTATAATATAGTTGGCCAAGAGGGGAAAAATACACTTGAACTCTGAAGAGGCCCATGATATCTTGGATAATCTCATCCAAATGTGTCATGGTCTTTTCTTTCTCTCTTCCCTCTCCCTTTTCTCCTCCTGCTCCTCTTTTCCTTTCCCTTTCCTTTTCCTTTTTGACCTCTTTCTCTAAACCTTCTTCCTTCTGTTCTTTCCCTTCCCTCCTCTATCTTTGCTAATCATTCCTTCCTCTTCTTAATGCTCAGTGCTGCTTTGCATCAACAAACATGTACCAAACTGGTGCTTGTGCCAATTACCATGCTAAGAGCTGGGGTATCAGGGTGAATCAGTTCCACTTCCTGCCCAGCACCACGGGATAATTTGATGGGTTCTCCTCAGCCCCTTCCTGCATCCCCAACTTCTATTTCCTGGAACACGTTCCACTCACCAGCCTTGGCATTCTTACTTAATACATAATATGGGCAACTGGGATTTTTCTCAATCTTACCAAAATTATCTTCAGAAAAACTTATTTTTTATTGATGTATAGCATATATTATAAGGGTAAATGTGCTTATTGTACAACTTGTTTCTAGTCAAGTCCCTGGGGTACGGCCTCCAACTGTTCCTTTTCCAGTAACATCTCTGTCCATTTCTCTCCTCTTAGAAATTCTGGAGCTGCCATTATTCCTGCCCTCAGGTAGTTTGCCACCTCGGGAAGCAAAATTTAGATTAATTGCTTTAAAATTTTTTGATCAATCTGATAATTGATAAGACTAGCTGATACAACTGATTTAGAAATGCTCAATTTAGCAGACTGTTGTGCTTGGGCCCCAGGAAAGGGTGAAGCAGAGGAACAAGAAGCCAATTCTCAGGGCACTCACTAGGATTGCATAACAGAGAGAAGCATCAATTAACACAGGTTCTCGCCAGAACACCCATAGTGCTTCCATTTCCAACCAGAGCAGAAAACAGTTCATTCCGTAAATAAAAAATAGCTTAGTTTCTGTTGCAGCCTGATTGAGATCAGCCAACTTTTAGGCAAGGAGCATGACTCTTCCTTGCTAAAGCTGTTGGCAAACTCTTTTCAGCTTTATGCAAGAGATTAGGTTAACTCTTGCAAAACTGGTTCACCAGGAACAATGACTAAGTGGATTTTTTTAGTATCTGGCGTATTATGTCTGAGTGGCTATAAATATATTTACAAGCTGGAGTTTCAAGGGAGGGGAGTATTAGCTTGCTGGAAAACAAGCCAAATGCATTATGGACCTACACCCAGCCAGCAGGCTGTTTTCATCTTCACTTCTTGTACTTTTATTTTCTTTCTCAAGAACTTTATGTCATTTTTTTCTTTAACACTAAGGATTTCTCTCTCCCCAGTTCTTATTGTGAAAGTGCGTATCTGTTGTATGTGTGTGTATCTCTCTACGAGGGGGTAGAGAATCCTGTGCAGGTGTGTTCATGTTATTAAATGTATATCTGCTTATTAATCTCTCCAGTGACGAAAGGCAATCGACAAACAGGTGATGTTCTTATCCCTCCCTTTTTGCAGGCGGTGACTCTGAAAGCCAAGAGAAGTTTTCTTTCAAACAAGAAGTGTTTTGGAGTCTGAACAACTTTGCATTTAGACAGTGCAGCTTTCAGTTCCAGATCTTGGCTGTGGGGCAAGCAGAGGGTGTGGCAGACTTTGCCACAGGGCAGTGTTTCCTGCTTGTGCTCCCAGGAGATTGAAATAAGGATTTCCAATGAGGGAACTTTCTTGAAGTATAAAATATACTCATGTGCTCTGGGTATAGTCAAGAATGAGTTAATAGTACATGTCATTTTTCATATTTATCATTGAAACCACATCACCTGCAGTCTTTTTCTAAGCCTACCATTCTGAGAAACACTTTAGCGGTGCCCCAGGGCATACGAAAGGAACGGAATGAGCAAGGCATCGCAGCATAGAAAACTAACCCATCATAGTTCCTATTGGTCGGTAGATAGTTTTCCACTTTTCAGCACTGGAATTGATCTGAGGAGAGTAGTCCGAATTGGGGACTCCCGTTTGAGGATGCAGGGCTTCTGGAATTTTCCCCTTTCCTTTATACTTTGCTCTACCATGTTCACTTTGAAAAATCAACATATTCCATTTGACTACATGCAGAGTACATCATGAGAAACGCCGGGCTGGAATAAGCGCAAGCTGGAATCAAGATGGCCGGGAGAAATATCAATCACCTCAGATATGCAGATGACACCACCCTTATTGCAGAAAGTGAAGAGGAACTAAAAAGCCTCTTGATGAAAGTGAAAATGGAGAGTGAAAAAGTTGGCTTAAAGCTCAACATTTACAAAACTAAGATCATGGCATCTGGTCCTATCACTTCATGGCAAATAGATGGGGAAACAGTGTCAGACTTTATTTTTTTGAGCTCCAAAATCACTGCAGAGGGTGATTGCAGCCATGAAATTAAAAGACGCTTACTCCTTGGAAGGAAAGTCATGACCAACCTAGATAGCATATTCAAAAGCAGAGACATTCCTTTGCCAACAAAGGTCCGTCTAGTCAAGGCTATGGTTTTCCCAGTGGTCATGTATGGATGTGAGAGTTGGACTGTGAAGAAAGCTGAGCACCGAAGAATTGATGCTTTTGAACTGTGGTGTTGGAGAAGACTCTTGAGAGTCCCTTGGACTGCAAGGAGATCCAACCAGTCCATTCTGAAGGAGATCAGCCCTGGGTGTTCTTTGGAAGGAATGATGCTAAAGCTGAAACTCCAGTACTTTGGCCACCTAATGCGAAGAGTAGACTCATTGGAAAAGACTCTGATGCTGGGAGGGATTGGGGGCAGGAGGAGAAGGGGACGACAGAGGATGAGATGGTTGGATGGCATCACTGACTCGATGGACGTGAGTTTGAGTGAACTCCGGAAGTTGGTGATGGACAGGGAGGCCTGACGTGCTGCAATTCATGGGGTCGAAGAGTCGGACACAACTGAGTGACTGAACTGAACAGAACCAAACCTTTCTCCAGAGTGAGGGGTTTTAACCACCTATATGTTTAGGTGTTATATATCATCTGTTACTTTGTCTTTTTTTAAGTTCAAGGCAAATTCTGGTAACCTTGGCACATACTTAAACTGATTCTTTTACCACTCCTTTCTTCTCTGCAAGCTGCTTTCTCTGGTTTCTTCTAACTCAATCCTGCTGCTAAGTCGCTTCAGTCATGTCCAACTCCATGTGACCCCATAGATGGCAGCCCACCAGGCTCCCCTGTCCCTGGGATTCATTGCTGCCCTTAAGTTGACAACCTTGTCTTCCCAGTCCCCTGTGTCATCTGCTTGGTCTCTGCTGTCCAGTTCTCTGCCTTGGAAATCTCAGACTCACATTTCTATGTGTACGTGGTCTCCATTCTGACTGGCCTCAGAATCCCCCAGCATCCATGCCAGTTCTCCTGATATCCACCCAGTCTTTGACTCAAGGATGAGGCCCAGAATTGTCCACATCTAAATGATACCCCAGTGGATTCTGATGCTCACCTTGGATTGAGAAACACTGCTCTAGGTTCTGGGCACATAGTGCCCTATCTTTTTCCTGGAGCTACTCCTGGATCCTGATTCCATTTCCCCTTCCTCTGTCCTCAGAAGGAATAACAATGGAAATATTTGTAAAGTTTCTACTAGGTCTGAGGTGCTTGAAATATGTTGCTTCATTTAATTCTCACAATACTCTTCCAGAGTATATATCATCATCTTTAAGGATGAGGAAACTAAGATTCAGAAGGTCTGGGTAATTTTCCCAAAGTGCACAATTAGGAAATAACAGAGCGGTAGTTCAGACCATCATGTGTCAGCATCTACAGCCTTACTACTTAAAATGTGTCATTCCTGGATCAGCAGAATCAGTGTACTTTGGGATCTTGCTAGAAATTCAAATACCTGGGTGTCATCTCAGGCCTACTAAAACAGTTTCTTTGGGTGTGGGGTGTAGAAATCTGTATTTTATCAAGCCCCTCAAGTGATTTTGATGTACCGTAAGAAGCACCAACCAAAAGTTCCATTTATTTCCCCACTATATTGTCTGATGTATTTCCCTTCATTTCTTGCCTCGAAAGAATTGCCTTATTTCTTTCCCGGTAACATCACTATCTGCTCACTGTGCAGTCTTACTCATTTCTTTCTCAATCAGCAGTTTTATTACATACACCCTTCTCATTTCCTTTATATTCATAGTATCTGACTGAACAAGCACAGGGCTCCAGCCCGGCTTCAGGTTTTGCCCTGTTTTGACTCAGTCTCGATATCTTCCCTTGCACAGTTTAAGGCCTTGAAGGCACTGACTTCCAACTCTCTTTTCTAAACTTGAAGGTGCTCATGTACATATGGGTACAGACTACGCATGAAGACTTCAGTTTGATCATACCAACTAGTTGCCTCAATAATGTCTGTACACTACAACTGGAAATATCTACTCATGGTAGTCTACTTCAAGTTCGGATTTCCAGACAGAGAAATGCAAACATCCAGTGGCCTTGGAGGGAAAGTTTCATTTAACATTGAACTGTGTCTCTTCCAAGTGAAGCAAGGGTGGGAAGATTTTTGAATATGGATCTGCTGGTAACATGGCACCTCCTCAGAACTATAATCTCATTCAGGGGTGGATTATATCTAAATCAAACCAGAAATGCTCCCATGATGCTCTTCCCTTAGTCAGAAGTTTCCGAGTGGCAAACAACTCTTGGTATCTCTGCCTCTGTCTACACGTGCAGAAAGTTCAGGCTGCTTTGCAAAAGTCTGATTGCTCTAGAAAACATTTTGATCCTAACTTCAAAAGAATTTTTATGCTATTTGGACTATTTTTGAAAAATGAATTTATTCCCATATCTTTAGCCTCACAAATAGTCAATGCTGCTGTTGTTGCTAAGTCGCTTCAGTCGTGTCCGACTCTGTGCGACCCCATAGACAGCAGCCCATCAGGCTCCCCGGTCTCTGGGATTCTCCAGGCAAGAACACTGGAGTGGGTTGCCATTTCCTTCTCCGATGCATGAAAGTGAAAAGTGAAAGTGAAGTTGCTCAGTCATGTCCAACTCTTAGCGACCCCATGGACTGCAGCCTACCAGGCTCCTCCGTCCATGGGATTTTCCAGGCAAGAGTACTGGAGTAGGGTGCCGTTGCCTTCTCTGACAAATAGTCAATAATGATTGGCAAAAGATTAGCTTTTTGGAGTTCAAATTATATAAAGTTTCTTTGGGTGGTTGATGCATCATTGTTATTTATTTATTTATATTGAAGTATAGTTGATTATAAATGAATTCATATTAGTTTCATGTGTACAATAGTGATTCAATATTTTTATAGCTTAGACTCCATTTAAAGCCATTACAAAACAATGTCTCTATTTTCTTGTGCTATATAATGACTTCACTTTCACTTTTCACTTTTCACTTTCACGCATTGGAGAAGGGAATGGCAACCCACTCCAGTGTTCTTGCCTGGAGAATCCCAGGGACGGGGGAGCCTGGTGGGCTGCTGTCTATGCGGTCGCACAGAGTCAGACACGACTGAAGCGACTTAGCAGCAGCAGCAGCAGCATACAATATATCCTTGCTGCTTGGATATAGTGATTTGTATATCTTAATCTCACACTTCTATACATCCCCTCTTCCTACTGCTAACTGCTAGTTTGTTCTCTGTATCTCTAATGCATCATTGTTAGGTAGAATAAGACAAAATCGAAAGTTGACAAGGAAAACTTAGTTTAGGGGTCTTTAGTTATTTTTCTTCAGTTACATTTAGCTTCCCAGATTGCTTCTTCAATGCTACCTTTCATAAGAATGTGTGTGTGTGTGTTAGTTGCTTAGTCGTGTCCGACTCTTTGCAACCTCATAGACTATAGCCCACCAGGCCCTCCGTCCATGGGATTCTCCAGGCAAGAACAGTGGAGTGGCTTGCCATTTCCTTCTCCAAAATGAACTATAGAAAGAAAGAAAGTGAAGTCGCTCAGTTGTGTCCGACTCGTTGCGACCCCACGGACTGTAGCCTACCCACCAGGCTTCTCCATCCATGGAATTTTCCAGGCAAGAGTACTAGAGTGGGAGAATATTCCATGTGTAAATATTAGGTTATGTCCCCGGCCATTTGTAATGGTCATGTTTTTCTGTTCAATGGCTTGTTTATGGAATTGTATCCTAACTGGAATTGCAGTTGATACTTCAAGATGCAGTGGATACATTTATATCTTTCTTCTTTATTTCTAAATGTTTGTCACTGGGTTAGGGCTTCTAGCCATGAGTACTCTTGAGTCAGCTTAATTATTAAAAGAAGAATTATAGTTTTGCCATATAGTGACCTCGCCAGAAGCATCAATTCAGCTTGGTTTCAAATTCTGTTCACATTTAAATGTGTTTTTTGATATATTTTGTTTAGCAGTTTGTTCACCTTCTCACTGCCACTGTTTTTCCTGAGCATAGAACTCTATACCTAAACTCAATAATAAGAAGTTACACAAAACTCTGGTTATTTTTATTAATAAACTATTTTGGGGGTAAGCATTCCACATCTCACATTCTTATGGTCCATAGAACTGTAAATAAGTCTGTATTTTTTTCCCTTGGGTTAAGAGACAATTTTGGAGATAACTGGCAGAAAACAAAATTAGTCAAACAGCTCTATCAATTTTCATGTTGAATCATTTTCGAGAGAATGATGGCATCTTATACTTAACAATAAACATGCAAAGATTTGTAAAAGTTGGCAAACTGCAAGAAAAACACATTTATAAAATTGTGCTATGAGTTAATGTTCTGACTATACAGCTTATTTTTTTCTTTTCTAAATGTTTAAAATGAAATTTAAAGCACAATTGATCTTGGCTTGCGTAGGCAGTCTGTATAATAACTGGGGATTTAGTTAATATCCAAAAGCTGATCTACTTCTGACAGTGAGACCCAAATAGCCCCTTTGGAAGTTTGCACAGAGGTTGATTAATCTTTTAAGTCTCTCTCTCTTCTTGTTGGCCTCTGCCTTCTTTAGTTGTGTGCTAATTTGCTACATTGAATCCTGATTGTATAGCATTGCTACCTTGATGTAGGGGCGGGGGAAGAAAACTTAATCAAACCCTTGATTTTGAAAATCTTGAATTCTTCTTACTAGATTTTTTGAAGGGAAATCATTTAAATTTATTTCTGTTTTAACAGTAAAAGACTCTGATGATGGGAAGTATTGAAGGCGGGAGGAAAACGGAGCAGCAGAGGATGAGATGGTTAGAAAGCATCACCGATTCAATGGACACGAGTCTGAGCAAACTCCGGGAGATAGTGAAGGACAGGGAAGCCTGGTGAGCTGGAGTCAATGGGGTCACAAAGAGTTGGACACAACTTAGCAACTGAACAACAACAAAATGGCTCCTGATTAAATGTAGATTTGTTCAGCATGCTTTTTCAATGTTTTACGTCTTAAACCTCAGACTAAACCTCAGAAATATTGAGTCAATGATCTCTAATTCCCTGTTCAAAATTTCCACAAAGCAGAAGCCTAAATGTCTCCTTTGTTATGACAAACAAAACCAATAACAACACCAAAATTTTTAAACTTCTAGGATTTTGTGTTAGGTGTTACATGAGTTTTACTTATTAGATATGTGCTAATAATCTTTGTTATTAAAGAGCAGATAAATTAACTTCACTACTTTGACCTCTTTGGCTCTGCCTCTTGCCACATGACTTTTCATTAGCAGTCTAAGAATAAATTATGCATCAGAATTTCAAATAAGAGTCCTTGTTTGCCTATTTAATATCCCCTATGAGAAATATTATATGAGACCTTTTGTTTCAGAACTAAGTGCTAGGAAAATTTTGCTTTCCTCAATTAACAGCATTTTTTTTCCTTCTGGATAATGAGATCCATGTAAGTGAACATATTTTCCTTTGTTCTTTGGCTGCCAGGAAGCTCAGAACCAAACTTGTAGCCCAACTTCTATGGCTGTGTAAGGTTCTATGGCCCACCTAGCTGGGCTCTTGATATTGATCTTCAGTCTTGACTTTTGTTGACAAAATACGGTATTATAAAAAATTGTAAAAGTTCTACAAGCTATCTGAAGTTATGATAGATTAAAGTAGGCTATCAATAAACCCATTAATTAGTTATTTTAAAAATAATGCAGTTATTTCAAGGAGAGGGATTTGTGAATGATCTTTAGGTTCGTAGTCCAGAATGAATCCCATATCATTTCAGTATACATTTCACATGCATTTACCATGTGCCAGACAGATGTGATCCTGGCAGGGTAGTTTCTGAGCATTAGTAGAGTTACGTTTCTCAAGGATCTTTAGAGACTCTAGAAGGAGAGACAAATACAAATTAAGTAAGGCTAAATGAGATAGGTATTGAATAGCAATAAAGTTTTGATATGAGAGTACAGGGAAAGGGACGGTTTATTCTCCAACAGCTTAAAAGATAGACATTTTTCAAAGGCAAAAAACAGGTCATTTCAATTCAAGGAGGTATGAATAAAGCATAATGTCACTAAATTGCAATGAGTAATGACAAAATGATGTTGCTACAGAATATTATTAATAGCAACAGATTATCATTAATACTGCTTCTTGAGGAAGATAGGTTTATATAGAGGTGGGTAGAATTTTTTAAAGGGGACTTCTGGGAATTTCACTACACTAGTCTTTATCATATGCAGTTCATTTGAAAAATTGTATTTCTCCTAACAGACTCACAGACTTAAGAGAACAAACTTATGGTTACCAGGGAAAGGGTGAGGGGTGAAGGGATAGTTAGGGAGTTGGGATGGACACATACATACTGCTATTTTAAAATAGATAACCAACAAGGACCTACTATATAGCACAGGGAACTCTCCTCAATATTATGTAACAACCTAAATGGGGAAAGAATTTGAAAAAGAATAGATACACACACACACACACACACACACACACACACACACACACATATATATATATATATATATATATATATTTCTGAGTCACTTTCTTCTATACCTGAAGCTAACATGACATTATAAATCAACTATACTCCAATATAAAATAAAAAGTGAAAAAAAAGGAGTAATACACATTGTATTTCTCTTTTTTCTGGATAGAAGAGTATCTCTAATGCCTATCAATCATAATTGGGGTTATTTCTGAGTTGACAGTAACAATAAAGAGAGGAAGCAAATGAGGAAAGGAGAAGACAGTACAAGAAGAAAAGGGAAGGGAAAAATGATGACAGGGATTAACTGTATTTTCCTGAAGTGGAGACAGCACATGAGAATAAAGGGTATGTGAAAGTTTTCAAGATAAAGAGTTTCTCAGGATTAGAGCTGACCAAGATAGAGAATGCTGAAGAGACTATGGAATATGGAAATTTCTTGGGAAGGATGGCAGTGAAAAATTATTGGATCAGATTGTTCTCCTGTTAGGGTTGAACATGGTGGCAATTTGACAAAGAACACAGTTTGATACAATTAATCCATCAAGCTTAGGATGTATGTTGTGTAGGGATGAGGCAGTGGGTTGGGGCACAGGTGGGCAGATAGGAGAAATCACATATCCTTTCCCATATATTAATGCTGGATTCCGCTGACCATGTCACCTCCTGAACTGGTTGGTAACTAACTTATAACAAGAGTTGCTTGAGCAGAACCAGAGGGAAATTCCATAAGCAGCAATTGCAGTGATTCCTACTGGCTGGGTGTTTTCAGAAACAATTTACACGAGGGCTGATCTTGACATGCACTAATATATACAGTTTAGCTGATGTTTTACATGGAAACTGTAATAAACCATTCTAACTGGTGCTTAATTTACATAGATTAGAGAGTTCCACAGGCCCGCACATTAATGCTTGGGGATTTGGGGGTCTTTTAATGGAGATGCCAGCTTGATTCAGATAAATATCCAATTTTAGGGAATCCAGGTAAAGTTTGCTTGATACAAACCAGACCATCTTATTTTATTTTAATTTACTTTTTACCTACCAAGTTATTTATTTGGTCAATTATTGTAATATTAAAAGCTTGGAGATAAATGTCCATCAACAAGGAACTGATTATCTGAAGTGTCTACCCGTGAAATTAAATGTATGCCTTTAAAACAATGAGGCATGTAACGATAGCACACCATCTAAGATGCGTATTTAAATTAAAAAGGAATATGCAGAACAATGAGTGAAGTATGCTAACATATGTGTTTAAAAAGAGACGGCATCCCGTATATACATATCACCTGTATATGCCTGGTGTTCCTCTGGAAGACCACTAATTACAGAAACTAAAGTCAGTGGCTGGCCTGGAAGGGAATATTGGGGGCCAAGAGTAGGAAAGAGACTTAACTTTTTTCACTGTTTCTTTTCAAACTAGTCAGTCTTAACTTGAATTTCTTTTACTTACTCTTGTCTGGGGGCTTAAATTAGCTTTCCATCTCTTTCCAAGATTCAGGACAAAGAGAATCACTGTGTCAATATCAGGCAGTAGAACTTTGATTTTCTAGTCCCATTCTATGTATATCTGGGTGTGTCCCCCACAACCTGGATCAGAGCATCCCTGGGTTAGTGTGATTTTTGTAAAAGGTTCTTCCTCAGCCAGATGGATGAGAGAGATTTCGTCCTTCTGCATGGAGATAGCATAGTGAGCAGAGTTGGATGGATCTCATCCATGGCTTATCTCTGAGGTTAAGGTTGTGAAGTCTGCACACTGCACAACCCTTTGTGGTGGACCTGCTCTCAGTCTTCCAGGTGACAGGGTCCAAGGAAGTAATTGTAAGTTGATGTGATGAATGGCATGAGTGCTATAGAAGAGAATCTGTGAAGGGCTTAAAACAGTGAAGAGGAAGCCACTCTGATGGTGGTAGTTGCATCAGGTGGAGCTGTCTAGGTCAGAGTTTCTCAACCGGGGCCCTCGAAGGGACCTCTAGTGAACTTTGGAGACGTTTTTGCTTGTCTCAACTGGGGATGGTGGGGCTACTGGCATCACCATTGGACGAAGGCCAGGAATGTTGCTGAATATCCTTCCGTGCATAGAATAGTGTGCCCCAACATAGAACTATCTAGCCCAAAATATTAATAGTGCTGACATTGAGAAACCTGGTCATATGCTGTGGTAGCAAACAATTTTTAAAAATCTCAGTAGCTTAACTCAACAAATAATGATATCTCCCTTGTGCTGGGTTAGCAGTGCAGCCCTGCTCATTGTCATCATCAGCTTTCAGCCTGGTTGGTCTTGGAGCCCTGCTCTTTGTCATTCCACTGAGGAGTCTGGCTAATGGTGTCTGTGTGGACTTCCACCATCACTGTGACAGGAGAAGGGAATTCGGCGGATGGCACAGGAGATTTTAAACTTCTGCCCAGAATTGGCACAGATAATTTCCTTTGGCTGTAATCTATCATATGACCAAACCTAAATTCACAGCAGGTGGGAAGTGCATTTTTGTCTTGTACCCAGAAGGAGGAGAGAGTGGGACTTGCTTTGGACTGCCCACGTGACTGCGGTACTGACGGTAGTGCTGGCTGTGGCCACGGTGCAGGGATTTAAGGAAGTCTTCTGCTGCATAACAAACCACCCCAAACTCAGGGGCTGAAGATAACAGCAGTCATTTAATTAGCTCATGAAGCTGAAATTTGGCTAGGTCTGGGAGGGAACAGCTCATCTCTACACCATGTGGCGTCAGTTGGGACAGCTCGAAAACTGGGAGCCGGAATCATCTGAAAGCTTGGTGGCTCGTATGTCTGGCAGTGGATGCCGGCTCTAGGCTGAGGCCTCAGCTGTGACTGTCAGCTGGACCACCTACACTTGGCCTCTACATGTGGCTGTTTGGCTTCCTCAAACCATGGTGGCTGAGTTCCAAGGAAGAAAGTAAATGCTGCCAGTTTCTTAAAGCCTGTGTCTGGAAACTGGCACAGCATCACTTCTACCGTATTCTCTTTATTGAGAAGTTACAGAGCCCAAATTTAAGGGGGAGAACATATATCCCATGTTTCAATAGGAGGAAGGCCAAAGAATCTGGGGGGCTATGTTTTAAAAAACTTTCTCAGGTAAGTGACACAGTAGAAGAAATGGCAAGATTTCTTTAGGTGGAGTTTGGGGAATGAACATGCTGGACAAAAGCACATCAAATCTGAATTAATTCTCAGTGTTCTAGGCAGTCTTGCCTCCTAGCTACTTGCTCCTAGTGCTGACATAAGCCTTATAAAAATGTTTCAATCCAATTATAAAATATATATCAAATGTACTGTTTTAATAATGTGAAGTGCAATCCGGGTTTGTTGTTGTTCAGTCACGCGGTCATGGCCGACTCTTTGTGGCCCCATGGATTGCAGCATACCAGACCTCCCTATCCTTCACCATCTCCTGGAATTTGCCCAAATTCACATTCATTGCATCGGTGATGCCATCCAGCCATCTCATCCTCTGACGCCCTCTTCTTCTGCCCTCAATCTTTCCCTGCATACCTTACTAGCATGGGAGATGAGTACAATTGTCCAATGGTTACACCTTCAGACCTGGGGGACTCATCTTTTGGTGTCATATCTTTGTGGCCTTTTACACAGTTCATGAGGTTCTCACGGCAAGTGTACTGGGGTGGTTTGCCATTCCCTCTTCCAGTGGATCACGGTTTGTTAGAACTGTCAGCTATGAACCATCCATCTTGGGTGGCCCTGCATGGCATGGCTCATAGCTTCATTGAGTTATGCAAATCCCTTCGCCATGACAAGGTAGTGATCCATGAAGGGGCAATCTGGGTTGATTTTGATTTAATTGTCTAAAATTATACATGCTTTATTCTAATGCAAACAAATGAACTTTAAAAATCAAATTTTTTTGTTACATGTTTGTTTTCTTTAGTAATAATAATAGTTTAGTTCATAATAATAGTTTAGTTTATCTCAATTTTGGGATTTAGCAGATTAGTGGCACTCACTCTGCTTTGGATTCATTTTGCTTTCAACTTCATGGTTCAATTTTGACTTTAAAGCAGGCTGGACTTGACCTGAAGCACTTTCTTTAGGAATTAGATGCAACAGGACTTGAGGAAAACAATAAATGGGCCATTGTTTTCCTAATTTTGAGAAGGGGATTATAACTGCTATCTATGGGTTTTCCTATCTTTCCAGAGTAAATCCTAGTAGCATTGGCTGTGGGTCATGGAACTACAGAATTATACAGCAGAGAGCATCTTTCAAGGTCATCAAAGTTGAGCTTCTTCATTTTGCATGTGAGAAAAGTGAGAATCAATGAAACAAGGTGACCTCCGGGAGTTACAACTCACTGTTACACAGAAAGAGCAAGTGCAGTTGGTACATGTGGAGGGGACCCACTGATGAATTACAGGGAATTGAATGTTTCCCTCTGTGTTCCACTGGGGGAGGAACAGCTTCTAAGCTTCTGCTGCGTTGGCTCCTCTTGTGACCCCATCCCAGCCCTTGGCTGCATCTACTCCACATCCCCAAGCCTGGACCATTCCATCTGCCTTCTGTTTATGCACGGACAGCTGCCTTTCCCCTCATCCTTTGTTCTTGTCCTTTCAAATACAAGGGGGAGTTGCTCTAATGATAGCATTTGAATTCAGTTCATGAAAAATTCTATAACAAGTGTACTTGACCATTTGATCTCTGGCTTCTCCCGCATATTTGCCCTTTATACCCCAAGAGCTATAAACTTCATTTCCTTAGAGCAGATTGCAATTTCAATGGAAAGGAAATAACTGTGTAGCCTTCAAGCTGAGCTCAGTTCAAATAAGAATCAAGCAAAGCTCAACCCTGGGCATTATGGATACTCAGGCACTGAATCAGGCTGTGGAAATCTCTCTGAAAACACAGCTTTATGTTTATGGTGTTGGAAAACTCCTGACATCGGTTCAAATTCCAGCCACACCATTTCCTGTGTGATCTGGGCAAGATGCTTAAGCTCTGTAGACTCAGTTACTCCTTATGTAATTGGGAACACTAATTAATGTGTCCAAAATGTTGTTTAGCCATTCAACAAATATTTGTTAATACATCCTGCGTGTGAACTCTTACAGGTTATGATCCAGTGAGGCTGCAGAGTCGCAATGAGTTCAGCAGCAGTCCTGGTTCTCAGTCTTGGTCTTCAACATGAAGCTCTTACACAATACCAAAACCTGGGCCCATCGGCAGTGATTTGGATTTAGATGTTTAGAGTAGATTCTTGTAGATTATAATGGATGCTAGGCTGAGAATTACTTGGAAGGAGGCTTTAATGGATGTGAAGAAGAACAATAGCAAAGCTACTACTGTAGCCCAGAGAAGAAATGATAGAACAGATTTTTGACAGTAGCAGGGATTTCCCTGATAGCTCAGTTGGTAAAGAATCCACATGCAATGCTGGAGACCTGGGTTCCATCCTTGGGTTGGGAAGATCCCCTAGAGAAGGGAAAGGCTACCCACTCCAGTATTCTGGCCTGGACAATTCCATGGACTGTATAGCCACGGGGTTGCAGAGTCAGACACAACTGAACAGCTTTCACTTTCAGGGACCCTGTACCTGTAGCTGTAGAGCAGTGATTCTCAGACTGTACAGGACTTCCAATCACTGGAGGGCTTGTTAAAATGCAGATATCTGGGCCCCCTTGATTCAGTAGTCCTGGGTTGGGACCTGAGGATTTGCATTTCTGACCGGTTCCCTGGAGATATTAACATTGCTGGTTTGGAGACCACATTGGAGAATCACTGATCTAGAGAAAGCTGTCAGATTTGATAGATAAAATGCACAGAATTTGGTGATAGATGGTCTGTGTACCTAAGGGTGAGGGAGACTGCAGGGATTCTCTTTGGTTTTCTGAATTTTGCCACTGGAAGTATGGGTTGTGCCATTTATTGATATTCGGGGAACAGCCCATCAGACGAGAAAAGATCATGATTTCAGTTCAGTATTTGAGGATGTCTTTGAAACAACTAAGTGGATATATCAAGTAGGGACATTTATAGAACTTGGAAGAGAGTGATTAGAGATTTAATTTGATAATCAGTATATAAATGGTCCCTGAAACCAAGGACTTATCAATGGGACCACTCCATTTTCCAACTTTCTTTTGCTCTTATCCTTAATTCCAAAGCTCTAGCTTCTCTTTTGCTTAGCCTGTCCAAAGTGCCATAATCCTTCTAGCCTCTGTCCCTTCTTAAAAGCACTTCCGTCTGTTTGGAAGAATGCTTCCTCTCCCCCTTTAAATTTAGCTCCTTATGCATTCCATCCCTCAGGCTTGGTCATTAGCAGCCAGGAATCTTTGTTTCTTGATTTGTAGCACAAATCAAAGTTGGTGATTATGTGTTTGTGTGATTATTTTCTGAATACTCATCTCTCTTGCTAACGTCTAAGAGAACACCACTGAAGGCTTAGCTCAATTTCTAATTTCACTTAAGGAAACCCTCTGAGACAGTTGTTAAGTGTCCAGCAGGTTAGTTACAGAGATGGTAGTTGTTAAAACTGGTAATTTCTCAGGAACGAGGAGAAGCAGCTGTTGGTGTTTTTTCATTAACGAGATTAAATTTTATAGGACTCCCGTGTGTGAGAGAATTAGCAACAGCGCCATCTGGTGGAAATAAGTGATGCAACAACTATGACCTGGCAGTCTAGGACCAGGGTTGTTAAAACAAACACTTAAAAAATTTGAATAAAACTTGTTAGAGGGAAGATGGACTTTCTTTTTGACGGAAATAGTTGGAAGAATTGGATATTGAAAAAGACATTCAGTTTCCAAAAGAGAGTGGCATTGTAATTCAGAGGGGTTTATTCAAAGGACACATATGAAAGGAAATAAGGAAGTCGGAGAACTCCACCCAAAGCCAGCATTACAGAGAAAACAGGAACAAGCATATCGTGGGGCTTCTCAGATGGATTTGCATGTTGGAACAGATTGCTCAGTGGGGATGTTGCTATCTAGCTGTCTTGTGGCTCCCTCGATGGCAGATGCAGGCCCAGTAACTTTCTTCTCTCTTGCTCCTCCACTCTGGGCCTTCCTCCTACGGAGGCATGGTGTTACTAAATGGTGATGTCAGGGCTACACAAATGGTCGGTGATGGTAGGCTGAACGTATGAACGTGGACTCATAATTTTTCTTTGTTTCTAAATTTTTCTCAGAATGGGGAAAATATATGGTTTTTATATTCTGTGATAGAAAATAAAAACTGTACCCACAGTTTATGAAATTGATTTCACAATATGCAGCTCTCCTCTGCTTCTAATTCAACTATTCTTCCTGTTACCAGTAGACTTACTGAAGGACTTGAAGCCAAGTGGATTGATTTTGGTCAGTCTGGATATAATGTCCCTGTGGACAGAACTTTTGTATCCAGCTACTTCACAGACCATTACCCAGCCTGCATGTCGTTTGCTCAGAAGTCTGGTGCCCTTGCTTACTCCATTCAGACACAGCATTGTTGGGGGTCATATAGTACAGAATATAATCACTGTACCAGTGGAGTGGTTTCAATTCAAATACCTTAAATTATAAGGGAATTTGTTTCTTATGTAACTGGTAAATCTAGCAGTAAAATGGCCTTTCCACGAGTGATGGTCCAGACAGTCAATGATTATCAAAAGCCCTATCTATTCTTCCGCTTTGCTATCTACAATGTTGGCTTCATACTGAGGCTGTCTTCCTTTATTGTCATAAGGTTTGTACAGTCAGGATCAACTAGATTATGCTATAGTAATTTTATAGACTGAGTGTATACACTTAATCCATATGTTGAAGCCCTAATCCCCAACAGGACAGTATTAGGAGGTAGGGCTCTGGGAAGGTAACTAGAAACCAGAGTTCTGGATGAGATAGTGCCCTTATAAGAAGAGGAGCAGACATCAGAGTTTTCTCTCTCTGTCATGAGAAGACACAGTGAAAAGAGCCATCTGCAAGCCTGGAAGAGGGTTCTTACCAGACGCTGAATCTGTCAGTAACTTGATCTTGGATTTCCAAGCTCCAGAACTGTGAGAAAAGTAAATATTTGTTATTTAAATTACCCAGTCTATGGTATTTAGCTCTGGAAGCCAGAGCTGACTAATACAGAAATTGGTACCATGAGGTGGAGTACTGTGGAAGTGGCTTTGGTACTGGGTGGAAAATGGAAGAGTTTTGAAATGCATGCTAGAGAAGCCAAGATTACCGTAAGAAGATTGTTAAAGGTATTCTGGTATGAGAGAACTCAGAAAGAAAAGAGGAGTTTTATAAAGAAAGCATCTATCTTTATAAAGCATTTAAATAATCATGAATAGCATGATAGAAATATGGACAGTAAAGGCCATTCTGTTAAAGTCTCAGGAATGAGAAATATGTTATTGGGCAATGGCATCCTTTGTCATAAAGTGGCGAAGAACTTGCCTGAATTTTGTTCACATTCCAGTATTTCATGGGAGGTAGGACCTGTGAGTGATAAACTGGGTGTTTAACTAGTTTTCTAAGCAAAGTGTTGATGAAGCAGTTTGTTTCTCTCTGAAGGCTTATAGTAAAACACAAGAACCAGAATTTAAAGATTTTGAAAGTTCTCAGTGTCTATCAATATATTGCAGAGAGCACAAAGGGTGTGGTGGAACATCCGTTTGAAAGGGTATTAGTGGGATGTGAACCATGGAGCTGATCAGCCACCCCAGCAGAAACTCTTCCAGTTTGAACTGAAAGGGATGGCTGTGGGACTTCTTAGATCCTATAGGCCTGGACCATAGAGGCTTGGCTGTGAAAGTGTGCTCTTCTTCAAGACAAAGGAAGAACAACCTCAAAGGTCATTTGGAGATCATCAGAGCTGCCTACCTCCTTGCTTTTCTCCCGTTCCTTTCAGGCATTCTGTTCCCTTCTCTGTAGTATTCTCTTGTGAAAATGAAAGGGATCAGATTCAGTCATTACAATAAACTACACTAAAGTCTTAGTGCTCCACATTCACCAAGCTTCATTCTATGGTCTCCATGGGAAAGGACCTTTGATAGCTGCTCACTCCATTGTTATTCTCTTCCTTTCTTTTCCTGCAGCTAGGAGCAGCATCATCACCTGTCCCTCATGGCTGTTCCCAGGATCTTCTGGTAAGGGTGGAGCTTCCATGGTGGCTCAGCAGTAAATAATCCGCCTGCAATGTGGGAGACCTGGGTTGGATACCTGGGTTGGGAAGATTCCCTGGAGGAGAAAATGGCAACCCACTCAGTATTCTTGGCTGGAGAATCCCGTGGAGAGAGGAGCCTGGCAGGCTACCGTCCGTAGGGTCACAAAGAGTTGGACATAACTAAAGTTACTTAGCATGCATCCACTTGTGAGGGTGGGATTGTCTGGCACAACATAGATTTTTGAGCCACAGACCTAGAGGTTCAACCCCAGGGAGCCACTGTCCCTCTGCTGATGCTGTTGCTTCTGACCCTCCCCCAGGTCTTTCTCCTTGAGTCTGTTTGCCTTAGGACACATCAATTTTTCCTCTACTTTTCTCCAGGACGCTGAGATGCTGATGACTCAAGGCCAGTGCTTGTAATTACCTCTTTTTCAAACCCTCAGAAACTTGGTGATAGTTTTTCCAGTCTCTAAAAATGGAGACTGCATGCTCAGTGACTGAGTGTCCTTGCTTTTTGGCATGTAGAAGACTAGGTAAAGAGTGATGCAGGAATTCTCAGAAATCTCTTAAGTGGAGGCACCAGGGAAGCAGATATGTACTACATTTACTTTCTCATGCAGGTGTTTATTTAATTGCTCTCCTAAAGATGGGAGATTAGTTTGTTTATTTTAGTGCAGTATAACTTAAATGCTCACCTGAAACTATTTTTAAGCAAATAAAAAAGCAAGTAGCAAAAAAAAAAAAAAAAAAAAGCACAATTTTAAGTGTACAGTTTGAAGAGTTTTACATATGTTCACATTCATGTAACTACCACCCAGATCATATGGAGAGCATTTCTAGCCCCTCAAAAGTTCCCTATGCCCTTTCCTGGGCAGAACATGCCCCAGGGTATTTACCTTTGAAAAGAATTATATTATAAATGTTTCAAACATAAAGTATGGAGAAGAACAAAGTGTACTCCTCTACATGTCATTCTTATACTTATTACCCAGATTATACAGATTTTGCCACACAATATTTATCTATTCCCTTTCTCTTTATTCATGGGTGTTAAATATTTTTAGCACACCTCCAATATCACACCATTCTATTTTGATATACAGCTCTAAAAATGTGGATATTTTCCTACATAGTCATAACTTTATTGTACTGTATGTTAAATGATGTGGGATCATTTAACACTCAGTACATGTTACAATTTCCCTAATTGTCTTTGTATAATTTATTTGGTCAAATTGGAATTCTGTTAAGGTCCATGGTATTTCTTTTTATCCTTGTTATTGACTTGTTAAAGATACCAATGAGTTGACCTGTAGAATGTCCTGAACTGTCTGTTTCCTTTAGGTGGTGTTTAATTTGTTTCTCCACATGCTTTTTTTTTTTTTAATTGGAATTCAGTTCTACAACCTTGACCCAATTCAGGTTCAGTTTTTTTTTTTTTTTTTTTAGAATATGACGTTATATGTTTCACATCACATCGCTTCAGGAGGCACATTGGATCTGACCATTTCATTTTAGTGATATAAATATTGATTCTTGAATTCAAATATTCACAGCCTGATCATTCCCTTTCCTTATCAACCTTTCATCTAATGGTTTCCACATTAGCTTTAAACATTTATTATACAAATATTTGTCAGCCCCTCCACTGAGTACTTGTACTGTACAAGACACTGGGGTTATCAAGGTGGACAAAAGGAACTACTTGCTGACAAGTATAAAGACTGTTCATATAGCCTAAGAGTATTACCCCGTCCTGTACTCCCCGGTATGGAGTTTCTTTTTTAGAGCAGTTTTTCTAGCCAAGGAAAGAGGTGAATGGAAAATACAAGGAGAGCCCAGAGCTTCCCTAATGGCTAAATAAGCCCATTACCTTTTCTTCTTTTACTTCTTCCTCATTTCATTTCTTTCTCTTCTCTCTTCCACTTTTCAATTATTTTGCTTTCATGTGCCGGGTACACTGAAGTTTGGTACTGGAGGTATGGTTCACTAACTGATCTTCTTTGTATGCCATGGTGATTCATGAGGGAGCTTGCTGGACAGAAGATCATACAACAACCTAATTGTGTGAACAGAGAAGGCAATGGCATCCCACTCCAGTACTCTTGCCTGGAAAATCCCATGGGCGGAGGAGCCTGTTAGGCTGCAGTCCATGGAGTCGCTGAGGGTCAGATACGACTGAGCGACTTCACTTTCACTTTTCACTTTCATGCATTGGAGAAGGAAATGGCAACCCACTCCAGTGTTCTTGCCTGGAGAATCCCAGGGACGGGGGAGCCTGGTGGGCTGCCGTCTATGGAGTCGCACAGAGTCGGACACGACTGAAGCGACTTAGCAGCAGCAATTGTGTGAAAGAGAAAAGTGAGACACAAACCTTGTTACTCTTCCAAGCTTACACAATAAGTGACCCTAACAATAAAGGCTGTCTTTATTGAAAGTAGTAGTGCACCTTCTCACAAGCAGCAAGGACTCTACCAAGACGAAAGACAGTCACAGGCACATGGTGTAAATGTACACCAAAGCACACCTGATAAGGAGCTGTGTGCACTGCCCGCTCTGGAAACTCAGCATACTGTGTGTTGATCACAGTAGCTTAGGGCAGCTTAAAGTAGTTGAGTTGTATTATCATTAGGTCCTTTTGTGGAATTCAAATATTAAAAACTTTCACTCTACATTGAGGAAAATACACAACTAACAAAAGAAATGCACATCTAAAAAGCAGGAAAAAGCAACAAAGAAAAACCCACTGAGGTCTCTGAAAAGAAGTGTGTGAAGTAGGTGCCGAAAGGTCCTTGTGCCCTCACTTCATGTTGTGACACGGTAGAGGGCACATTGATCGCTAGTGTCCCGGGTATGTATCTGTGGATTTGAATTTCACAAAGTGAGATACCACCAGCTGAGGGCTTTGCTGCTACTGTTACAGAGCTGTGGCCACTATCGCAAAACCGCCACGTGGGAGACTTCTCAGATGACAAGATGTGGCATTCCTAAAAAGAAAAGTTTATTAGCAAAAACTTTCTAATGCTGTCTCTTTAAAGAAGCACATTTTATATTTGTTTAGGACCAAAGTTCTAGCTCGTGCTCTTGCCAAGCAGGTCAGCAGGACACGGGGACAGCATGCCTCACAATAGTGCAGATTGGCTCAGATTTACTCAACTCTGTGCACTCAGTGCTCCCTGACAGATTTCAGTTTCTGGGAAAGGAATGGCCACCTTGAGGGCACCTGCTGTTCACCCTCTATTAACTTAAGATTGAAGAACGATAGTAGCTGTTCGTAGCAACTTGGCCTGAGGTGATCCTGGCTACCCACATGTCAGCTCCAGGACATGGCTACATTTTCCAAGTTGTTCACCACATGACCCTGAGTAGGAATAAAAGTCAGTGCTTATTAGAGGCATGTAGAGAGTTGATAATAGGCCTCTCACAAGTCCCTGACCTAGATATAGGGGCTATCATGCCTTGGATGTTATTGGGAGGTGTGTTGTGTGTGTTCTATTTGGCTTCCTAGTGGAGAATAATAACAGTAGCAACAGTATTATTAATAAAACCCAGATGTCAGCACAGACCTTCTGTTCTCTGTCTTCTTCAAGATTTCTATACCTTTCCAGGGATTAATATTGGTTCAGGGCTGGCTCCTACTTCTTGCTTCTGGGAGAACTTATTCCATGTTCTTAGCCTCTCATCTCCCATACAAGTTCCCTTCTTTCCATCCCATGCTGAACTAACACTGTACACATCCCCTTCTCTTTGAATTACATGAAAAAATTACCCTTGGGGGACACTTATGTGTAATAGTCTTTACTGCACATGTGAGAATGCAAAAGGGGGTTTATATCCTAGCAGAGCAAGTATCTTAAATGGAAAACAGAAAAAAATGAAACAAAGCAATTCTCAGTCACCACAGAGTTGCTTTCCTTTTATCTTTTTGCTCCCTCCTTTTTCTTTTTTTTTTTTTTTTGAGTTTTTAAAAAATATATGATTAATTTATCTTTTGCCTGTGCTAAGTCTTTGTTGCTGTGCATGGGCTTTCTTTAGCTGTGGCGAGCAGGGGCTACTCTTCAGCTGTAGTACCCGGGCTTCTCATTGCGGTGGCTTCACTCATGGAGCACAGGCTCCAGGGCATGAGGGCTTCAGTAGGTGTGGCTTGTGGGCTCAGTAGTTGTGGCTCGCGGGCTCCAGAGCACTGGCTTAGTTGCACATGGGCTTAGTTGCACCTCAGCATGTGGGATCTTCCCAGACCACGGATCAAACCCATGATCCCTACGTAGGTAGGTGGATTCTTATCCACTGTACCTCCAGGAAAGTCCATCTCCCTTCTTTACTTCTGTTGCTTCCCCCTTGGAAGTGGAAATAGACCCTACTATCCTCAGTCTCTGCTCTAGGGATCTTCTTGTGTACCCAAAGACAAATGAATGTGCTCTTGCTCTGCTAAGTCGTCTACTCTGGTCTCAATCCTTCTTACCTATCAGTCTCTGCCATTGAAAGAGGGCAGCATAGAGACTTATTTTCCCAGTAACATAAATTAATTCCTCCCTCTGTTCTTCCAACTTGGAAGGCAGATTTAATTAGAGTTAGTTTTGATTAAAAACAAGCTTTTCTTCCCCTTCCGCTGCTAGAATAATAATGTAAGGGAGCATTGTGAGGTATGATTATTCTATTTTCATAATGTTATCTATTATTAATAATATCTTTTTCTCCTCCCAAAGTTTGCTCGATAATGTAGCAAATACAATGGACTCAAAGCTCTGATAATAAAATTGCAGAATTCTCCAAGGCTAAGGGCCAGTTTTAAGTCATAATCTTTACTCCTACTGCTCGGAAAGCCAAACTGGCTTCCCTATCTTTATCAGTGAATCACATTTAAGGAGGGCCCAGAGAGAGGAAGACGATGACTTTTGAAAGAATGCAGAATTCATATTGTGGAATTCATATTGTCCTACTCAAAGAAGGACTTTAGACTTGCTCCTCTCCTTTTCCTGTACATATTTGGGGATGTCAGAGTCATCTGTTCCTTCTTCTCCACATGATCTCTTGTTTTAAAGTTGCTTTCTATTGGACCAGTAGAGTGTTTGATACTAATTAGGCAAGGAGAAAGTGGTAGGAAAGACACGGCTGAACCAGAGAATATCTGCATTTCCCACCATTTTATTTGCAAAGATATTTAGATTATTCTCCATTAGGTAGATGCCAAAGAAGATGGAAGGGGCAAAAGCCTTCTTGCAGGTGTCTCTCAGAAGGACTGTGGAAAAGTGGATCCCAGTTACAAAAAGTCTGTAGGTTAAATGTCACAAGGAAAGGGGTGGGGCTTAGAGGCCAATATAAAGCTGGATTTTCCATATCAGACCCTATGTAGAGGAAGACCTGTCAGGACCCTGCAATGAACCAACAACGCACATCTAGTACCTGGACACCAGTCATGCAGAGAAGGCCCTGCCAAACTGGTGGATAAGAGACAGCAACAATTACCAGAAACAATGCACTTGCAGAGAGCAACTTGCTGCATCTCAAGTAAGTCAGTGTTGGCCTTTATTGCCTCAGTTACCTGAAGTTCAAGGGTAAATGTGGGTTGAAGAATCAGAGAGGAGAAAGGGAGAAGGCAGTCATGAGAAGGCAGACCATGCCTTCAGCGGGGTGCTGGAAGCAGTTCGTACTTGCTCCGGAGACTGAGTTTAAATTTTCAGGAATGTTGCCAGTTTGTTGGTGATTTGGATCAGCCCTGGTGGGACTACTGCGTATAGCATCAATACATAGTGGAAATCTGCCAGTGCTACAAACTGGGGTCTTTAGCTTTTCTCTCCCCTAAAGAGCTGGTCCCCACATGTGCCACTGCCTTCTCCCTACCCCTGGCAGGTGCTCTCTGGGGATGGTGAGAGCCCAAGGGGGTAACATATCTGATTATTTCAAGAACAGAAAAGAAATTAAATTGAAATATAAGTAAAGAGTCCTGCACCCCAGCAAGAAAAGGGAGGTTAACAAAATAAAATTGTGTCAGTTATTAAAAAAGTAAAAATCATTCTATAGCCTTACCAAAATGGGCTTCTACAGGGGAGGAAAAGTAACTTCCCTCTACTTCTCTGAGTTCTAGAACTGGACATGGAACAACAGACTGGTTCCAAATAGGAAAAGGAGTACGTCAAGGCTGTATATTGTCACCCTGCTTATTTAACTTATATGCAGAGTACATCATGAGAAATGCTGGGCTGGAGGAAGCACAAGCTGAAATCAAGATTGCTGGGAGAAATATCAATAACCTCAGATATGCAGATGACATCACCCTTATGGCAGAAAGTGAAGAACTAAAGAGCCTCTTGATGAAAGTGAAAGAGGAGAGTGGAAAAGTTGGCTTAAAGCTCAACATTCAGAAAACTAAGATCATGGCATCCGGTCCCATCACTTCATGGCAAATAGATGGATAAACAGTGGAAACAGTGAGAGACTTTATTTTTTTGGGCTCCAAAATCACTGCAGATGGTGATTGCAGCCATGAAATTAAAAGACGCTTACTCCTTGGAAGGAAAGTTATGACCAATCTAGAGAGCATTTAAGCATAAAAAACCAAGGCTATGGTTTTTCCAGTGGTCATGTATGGATGTGAGAGCTGGACTATAAAGAAAGCTAAGTGCCAAAGAATTGATGCGTTTGAATTGTGGTGTTGGAGAAGACTCTTGAGAGTCCCTTGGACTGCAAGGAGATCTAACCAGTACATGCTAAAGGAAATCAGTCCTTAATATTCATTGGAAGGACTGATGTTGAAGCTGAAACTCCAATATTTTGGCCACATGACTCATTGGAAAAGACCCTGATGCTGGGAAAGATTGAGGGCATGAGGAGAAGGGGATGACAGAGGATGAGATGGTTGGATGGCATCACCAACTCAATGGGCATGAATTTGAGTAAACTCCGGGAGTTGGTGATGGACAGGGAGGCCTGGTGTGCTGCAGTCCATGGGGTCGCAAAGAGTCAGACGTGACTGAGCAATGGAACTTAACTGAACTTTTCTGAGTTCTAGTTGATACTTCTGTAATAATAGACAGATTAACGAAAGAAAAACAAACAAGTTTATTAACATGTATACCTTATGTATACATGGGAGATACACAGAAGAAAATGAGTAGCTCCCTGAGATGACTTAGAATTCAGACTTAAATACTATCTTAATAGGGAAAGGGGAAAAAGGATGTATGTAGGCTTCTTAGTAGAAAGTGGATGATTTTTAGGAAAGTTGAATGGGTCCTTAGAAGAACATATATGTGAGATATGATAGTTTGTGGCAAAGTTTGTTTCAGTGTGGTGTTGACCTCTGACCTTCTCTCCTGTGATAGGAGTCAGTTTTCTCTGCCTAATGAAGGCCCTGGGGAAGAGATTTATGACAAGTGAGTTCCTTTCGGAAGAGCTGTGTTTAGACACACGTGAGGAGTTCAGAGAAAGCCTCTCCCAGCATTTGCTGTTTTTCAAGTGCCTTCAGCTCAAAATAGTCAATATACCAAAGGGGCATATTTTGGAGTAGCATGTCCTAAACTCCTACAGTCATATTTTAAGGTAACATATTCTGCTATCTCTCACTTCTGTTATGGATTGAATTGTGTTCTCCCCAAAAGATATATTGATGTTTTAATCCCTAGTACCTCAGAATGTGACCTTATTTGGAAATGTAATCTTTACAGAGGTGATAAAGATAAAATGAGGTCATTAGTCCCTAATCCAATAGGACTGGTGTCATTATGAGGCATTTGGACAGAGACAGATAAGCACAGAAAGGAGATGATATCAAGACACACAGGGAGAAGATGGCCATATAACCACAATGATGCATCTACAGGTCAAGGCCCTGAGAACTGCTGGCAACTACCAGAAGCAGAAGAGACAATGCAGGCTGCCTTGATAGAGCCAACAGAGAAACCGTGGTCCTGCGAACTCTGATTTTGGACTTCTAACCTTCAGAACTGTGAGACGATAAACTTCTATTGTTCTAAGCCAGTTTTGGTACTTGTTATGGCAACCTTTGGAAACTAATACAGCTGCCAAAATTCAGTTGCAAAAATGGTTAGTTTATTGATTATTTACAATGTGTGTAGTGTGTTTCACCACCTAGATTTATTTATATTAACTGAATTAATCCTTATGGAAGCCCTGTAAGGATAAGAAAACAAGCTTCTGTTAGTCATTGCTAAAAAGCATTACAGAAGTTTCCAGCAAGGGGGAGTCTTGGATATCTCAGAATCAGCAACAGGGGAAGGTCACTTGGTTTCTCCAGGCAGACAGTGAAGAGCTGGTACTTACATGGAGAGTTATTGTCATTCCATACAGACCCATCCATTACTCCAATTTACTTAAAATCTGAAAATGTGTCCTTTGGCTTAAGGGATAAGGCAGTAACTAGGGAGATGATAATGAGCAACCAAACAAATAGGATATTCTCAAACAATTTGCGATTAATTCAAGGTGTTGGCGCTCAAGCACTAAGTGCTCCAGGGACGGAACTGGCTTAGATAGCTTGCTGGGTGTTCCAGCTACCCCCAGCCGAATGCTTCGAGGCCGAACAATTTAACAAGAATGAAACATCAGGGGCACACAGCAGAGCCAAGTGGAGAAGGGAAAGTATTCTAAAATGCTAATCTGAGAAGTGAAATGGTAGCATGGCTGTGAGGGAAGTCAGATGGAGAGTGATGAGTTGTAGATCAGCAAATATTAATAAGTACCATGATTCTGGAGTCAGGAGGTTTATACTTAGTAGGCTAACAAATGGGGGGTCAGCTGCTTTAAAAATGCTAAGCCCAGCTTAGTTTGCAATTTTGACTTAACTCTTAAACCTGTAAAGCTCATGGCAAACAGCCTGAGAGAAAGTTTGGAGGTTTCAATGAATATCAGCAGATGTAGTAACTTTGGGGGCCAGAATGTCTTAAATGAAATGAGTTTTAGTGGCTCTCAGAAGACAGTGGGAACAGGACATTCCATCTTGGAGACTGTCTGCCAGAATGAGGATGACACTGGAACCTTGGAAGTGGCAGAGATTTTTGTCAAAATTCAAAGATTTTGGTCCTAATATAGGACTAAGAAAGAGGCTCCAGGTGATGGCTGTATTTTATTGGGCTGATCTCTGGCTTATGTATAGATCTTACATTTTAAATCCACATAATATCTTTATTTATTGTCTGTTTTGTACTGGGCTTTATGCCAATTGCGGGGGACACTAAAATAAAAATTGCTTCTTGCCATCAATAACAGTCAAGTAAAGGTCTTGTTTAGAGAGAGAAGTGCAAACAATTATAATGTAATGTAAAAATGACTACTAGAAGTCTGCATGTGGTGCTCCAGAAGCTCTGAGTTAGGAAGGACCAACTCCCCGGTGATAGGGAGTGGATTGTCAAGGAAGGCTCCATAAAAAAAGGAGGTATAATTATAGGACTGAGGTCCATGACATAGGTCAGCAGGTGCCAGATTACAGAGACTCTCATACCAGGCTTAAGGGAGCCATTTAAATCTTTTAAGTTGTTTGGTGACATGATTAAATGTGTTCTTTAGAAACATCTCTATGGCAGCCATGTGGAGGCTGAAGTGACAAAAATATACACTGTGGCTTACTTTGTTCTAAAGGCAATTTTACCTTTAACTGTGTACATACCTTATTGACTATACTCAATCCACAATGCACAGACTTAGAAGCCCTGCACAGATGCCTGTACCCGGGTTTGTCACTGATTCACCATATGCCTATGCTGTAACCTTACAGTCATATGATCTTGTTTATAGAACTGGTTAAGACTAATGAGTAATAGGTTGTGTTCAAATGTTCAATCTAATAATTATCACAAATACTATATGCTCTCTCTTTTAAGTGAGTTTTTCCATTGTATTCTTGGCTTTACACAATACAGTAATGCAATTTAATAATAGATCTCTTGGAACATGGTTGTGTAATATAAAGGAGCAAAGCAAAGTCAAAAATAAGATGTTAAGAGTTATTCTACAGAAATCCTATTGTTTTCAAGCTACTGCTGCATTTCTTTTTCTAGTTAAGGAAAGAAAGAAAACCAAGCATTCTCCTGAATTTAAATAGTCATGAAAACAGAAGTTCTTAATGATAACTTGTGTTAAAACTTATTTTTGTTTGTTTGTTTTACCCTATATTCCACAAGCATGGTTCTCAAATTTCAATAGTTACCAGAATCACCTTCAGGACTTGTTAAAACAGAGTACTGTGTCCTGCCCCCAGAGTTTCTTATTCAGTTGGTCTGGGATGAGGCTTGAGCATTTGCATCTTTAAGCTTCAGGTGATGTTACTGCTGCTAGTCCAGGGGCCACACATGAAGAGCCATCAACCTGAGATAATAATGTACATGTGCAGTTGCTCAGTCATGTCTGACTCTTTGTGATCGCATGGACTGTGGCCCATCCGGCTCCTCTGTCCGTGGAATTTTCCAGGCAAGAATACTGGAGTGGGTTGCCATTTCCTTCTCCACTGAAGTAATAATAGCTAACTTTTATTGAGCACTTTCTGTGTTCCAGCTGTGTTCTGAATACCTTACTTTACCTTAGCTCACTAAATCCTCACGACAACCCTAAGACTCTCCATTGGTTAAGAGTGTCTCCCTTTGTGTACCAGAAGGAGAAGTTTGGCTCAAAAAAAAAAAAAGAGAATCTTATCAGTGGAGAAGGTACCAACTCAAATCTGCATAACAAACTTGTCCTTGTCTACTGTGCTAATAGCCTCCTGTAACTAACCTTTTCTCACCTTTCCTTCTTTGGTCTTTGGATGAAGACGATACTTAGGCCAGAGTTCTAAGCCACCCTAGAGAGTTACTCATTTTCCCCTTTGCATCTACCATGTATACATGAGGTATACATTTTAACATTTTTTCATTTTTCTCTTATTAATCTGTTTTTAATTATAGGGGTCTCAGCTAGAACTCAGAAGAATGGAGAGAAAATTATTTTTCCTCCTTTAAAATCATCATAACAAATGAAGAAACTGAGACTTGAGAAAGTAAAATAACTCAAGTTCACACAGCCAATAAGCAATGGGTGAGGACTATTAATAAATCCAGAATTATACATGTTAGTGAATTATTGTCATTTTCCTGTTGGTGAATTCCTACCTCCCAAGCACGCCATGCATCTGTAAACTTTGGAACCCTGAGAACATTTTATTAATGTATTTTGTGACCAATATTTCCTTGTTCTGAGATGAACATTGTTCTTCATAAAAATATTCAAATTTTTAGGTAGAAACTTCCTTCCTCCCCAATGAACTCTTCTTGGAGAAGGCACTGGCACCCCATTCCAGTACTCTCACTTGGAAAATTCCATGGACGGAGGAGACTGGAAGGCTGCAGTCCATGGGGTCGCGAAGAGTCGGACACAAATGAGCAACTTCACTTTCCCTTTTCCCTTTCATGCATCGGAGAAGGAAATGGCAACCCACTCCAGGGTTCTTGCCTGGAGAATCCCAGGGACGGGGGAGCCTGGTCGGCTGCCTTCTATGCGGTCGCACAGAGTCGGACAGGACTGACGCAACTTAGCAGCAGCAGCCATGAACACTTCTGACTAGAGAGATATTGCCGAACTTGTTGACTCAGAACAAAAATAAAGAGCATCTACTATTCAGTTTATGGCTTTTATTTTGGGGAGGTGGTGGGAGGAAGTCTATATTGCCACCACTATAAATCATTTCATTTTTATCATATTCAACGTAATCTACAGTACTGTACATAGAGGTGGTCTTGAGAGCTTTGTGGAGATTATTTTTTCAATAGTACAGATGGTTCTGATAAATATTTAAGGCATCTTGGGGAACAAGAATATGATCCTGAGTCAGGGGAACTCGGTCATGTAAATCACGTTGTTTCAAGTCCTTTGGCTTCTAAACATCTAAAATGAACACATATTTTATTGGCTGATTAACTAATTGCTGGAGTCACTGAAGGCCCAAGCTACAACCTCATGCTTGACCACACACAGGGATTTTTTTATTACTTATTTTTCTGGATTTTTGGCCTGTTTTCCTCTCTCATATCCATAACCACATATGTATAATGGCTAGTGAACACTCCCTCACAAGCACACACATTAATACTTCACTTTTCATGGATATGCTAGGTCAGAACATTTTCTGTTATGAAACTAAGTATTAATATAAAACATCTTCTCTCACCAAAGGAATGCCAAATTTAGTTTTAAAACTGTTTTGTCAGAATATAATGGGAGAAAGAGGCATCATCACTTGGAGATGAAGTTTCCTATGAAAGAGAAAACATTGATGCATGGTATGCTTTTAATTTTAACACCAGTGTATCAAAATTGAATACATTGAATACAATTCGTCTGCCGATAAACTCTCATTTAAACCTGAACATAACTGCAAAAAGGAATTATACACTGAAATTCACCATGAAAATTATCTTAGAAATGAGCAAAACTAAAAGAGGAATATATCCCATACTACTGAAAGTTTACCAGATTTGCTAAAAGTTATTAATATGGAATATTTATAAGAGCCTCCTCTATTTACTAGCTCAATATCCTCACATTTCTACCCACCATCTAAAGGGAGTTTATCATAGTCAGAAATGTTTCTAAGTATGGAAACATGGTATATTTTTCCATTTATTTGTGTTATCTTCAATTTCTTTCACCAGTGTCTTATAGTTTTTGGAGTATAGGTCTTTTGCTTCCTCAGGTAGGTTTATTCCTAGATATTTTATTCTTTTAGATGTGAGGTTAAATGGGATTGTTTCCTTACTTTCTCTTTCTGGTCTTATGTTGTTAGTATATAAAAATGTAACAGTTTTCTGTGTATTAATTTGTATCTTGCCACTTTATTGAATTCGTTGATTCTCTCTAGGAGTTTTCTGGTAGCATCTTTAGGATTTGCTAGGTGTAGTATCTTGTCATTTGCAAACAGTGACAGTTTGCTTCATATTTTCCAATTTGAATTCCTTTTACTTCTTTTTCTTCCCTGGTTGCTGTGACTAGGACTTCCAAAACTATGTTGAATAAAAGTGGTAAGAGTGGGCATCCTTGTCTTGTTCCTGATCTTAGAGGAAGTGCTTTGAGCTTTTCACTGTTGAGACTGATGTTAGCTGTGGGTTTGTCATATATAACCCTTATTATGTTGAGTTAAGGTATGTTCCCTCTGGGCTTCCCAGGTGTCTCAGTGGTAAAGAATAAGCAGGAGATGTGGGTTTGATCCCTGAGTGGGGAAGATCCCCTGGAGAAGGAAATGGCAACCCACTCTAGTAATCTTGCCTGGAAAATTCCATGGACAGAGGAGCCTGGCAGGCTGCAGCCCATCAGATCTCAAAAGAGTTGGACATGACTTAAAGTCTAAACAACAATAAATGCTCCCTCTATGTCCACTTTCCAGAGAGTTTTTACGATAAATAGATGTTGGATTTTGTCAAAAGCTTTTTCCTGCATCTATCAAGATAATCATATGGTTATTATTTTTCAATTTGTTAATGTGGTATATCACATTAAGTGATTTACGGATTTTGGAAAAGCCTTGCATCCTTGCAATATATCCCACTTGTTCATGCTGTATGATCTTTTAAATTTAAAAGCTTTTGGATAGCAAAGAAAACCATAAACAAAACAGAAAGACAATGTACAGAATGGGAGAAAATGTTTGCAATGATGCAACTGACAAGGGTTTAATTTCCAAAATACATAAACAGATCATACAACTCAATACCCACCCCCCAAAAAACCCTAATAAAAAATCAGATCAGATCAGTTGCTCAGTCGTGTCGGACTCTTTGCGACCCCATGAATCACAGCACTCCGGGCCTCCCTGTCCATCACCAACTCCCAGAGTTCACTGAGACTCACGTCCATCGAGTCAGTGATGCCATCCAGCCATCTCATCCTCTGTCGTCCCCTTCTCCTCCTGCCCCCAATTCCTCCCAGCATCAGAGTCTTTTCCAATAAGTCAACTCTTCACATGAGGTGGCCAAAGTACTGGAGTTTCAGCTTTAGCATCATTTCTTCCAAAGAACATCCAGGGCTGATCTCCTTCAGAATGGACTGGTTGGATCTCCTTGCAGTCCAAGGGACTCTCAAGAGTCTTCTCCAACACCACAGTTCAAAAGCATCAATTCTTTGGTGCTTGGCCTTCTTCACAGTCCAACTCTCACATCCATACATGACCACAGGAAAAACCATAGCCTTGACTAGACAGACCTTTGTTGGCAAAGTAATGTCTCTGCTTTTGAATATGCTATCTACGTTGGTCATAACTTTCCTTCCAAGGAGTAAGCGTCTTTTAATTTCATGGCTGCAGTCACCATCTGCAATGATTTTGGAGCCCAGAAAAATAAAGTCTGACACTGTTTCCACTGTTTCCCCAACTATTTCCCATGAAGTGATGGGACCGGATGCCATGATCTTAGTTTTCTGAATGTTGAGCTTTAAGCCAACTTTTTCACTCTCCACTTTCACTTTCATCAAGAGGCTTTTGAGTTCCTCTTCACTTTCTGCCATAAGGGTGGTGTCATCTGCATATCTGAGGTTATTGATATTTCTCCCGGCAATCTTAATTCCAGCTTGTGTTTCTTCCAGTCCAGCGTTTCTCATGATGTACTCTGCATATAAGTTAAATAAACAGGGTGACAATATACAGCCTTGACGTACTCCTTTTCCTATTTGGAACCAGTCTGTTGTTCCATGTCCAGTTGGGCAGATCTAAATAGATGTTTCTCCAAAGAATACATACAATGGCCAACATCTCTAATTATTAGAGAAATGTAAATCAAAATAACAATGAAGTATCACATCACACTGGTCAGAATGGATGTCATCAACAGTCTACAAATAATAAATACTGGAGAGGGGGTGGAGAAAAAACTCTCCTACACTATTGGTTGAAATGTGATTTGGTACAGCTACTGTGCAGAACAGTATGGAGATTCCTTAAAAATCTAAAAATAGAGTTACCATATTACAAAGCCATTAAAACGAATGAAATAATGCCATTTGCAGCGATATGGATGGACCTCATACTAACTAAAGTAGAGACTATCATACTAACTAAAGTAAACCAGACAAAGACAAATATCATATGATATTGCTTATATGTGGAATCTAAAAAATAATACAAATGAACGTACTTACAAAATAGAAATAGAGCCATATATAGAAAACAAACTTATGATTACCAAAGGGGAAAGGGTGTGGGGAGGGATAAAGTAGGAGTTTTGGATTAACATATACACACTACTATACATAAAAATAGATAACCAACAAGAACCTACTATATAGCAAAGAGAACTATATTCAATATTTTGTAATAACCTATAAGGGAAAAGAATCTGAAAACGAATAGATGTATGTAGTCACTCAGTTGTGTCCGATTCCTTGCGACCCCATGAATCGCAGCATGCTAGGTCTCCCTGTCCATCACCAACTCCTGGAGTTCACTTAGACTCACGTCCATCGAGTCAGTGATGCCATCCAGCCATCTCATCCTCTGTCATCCCCTTCTCCTCCTGCCCCCAATCCCTTCCAGCATCAGAGTCTTTTCCAATGAGTCAACTCTTCATATGAGGTGGCCAAAGTATATCTATTCTTTTTCAGATTCTTTTTGCTGACAAAGGTCCGTATAGTCAAGACTATGTTTTTCCAGTAGTCATGTATGAATGTGACCATAAGGAAGGCTGAGTGCTGAAGAACTGACGCTCAAACCGTGGTATTGGAGCAGACTTTTGAGAGCCCCTTGGACTGCAAGGAGATCAAAACCAGTCAACCCTAAAGGAAATCAACCCTGAATATTCAGTGGAAGGACTGATGCTGAAACTTCAATACTTTGGCCACCTGAAAAGCTAGTGGCCACGTGAAGAGCTGGCTCATGAGAAAAGACCCTGATGCTGGTAAAGATTGAAGGCAGGGGAGAAAGGGATGACAGAGGACAAGATGATTGATGGCATCTCCGACTCAATGGACAGGAGTTTGAGTAAGCTCCAAGAGATGGTGAAGGACAGGGAAGCCTGGCATGCTGCAGTTCATGGGGTTGCAAAGAGTCGGATACAACTGAGCAACTGAACAACAATGTAACCGAATCACTTTGCCGTGCACCTGAAACTAACACAGCATAAATCACTATACTTCAATTTTTTAAAAAAGAATATATGGTACCAAGGAAGCCAGAGGAAGAAGTATATTAAGAGGGAAGGAATAATGGCAAAATCTTTTTCTGCAAAGAAGTTAAAGTTGATAAGGTTTGGGAAAAGTCTATCAGATTTGGTGATTAGAATATTCAGGCAATTTTATTTAAGGGCTGAAAGTCATGGGAAGCTGAGCAAGCAGTTAAGCTCCTGTTACCTGATACTATGAGGTTGTAGAGGATTCAGTAATCAGAGTATTTAAACGTTTTCTATCAATGTTTAGCAGCTTAAAGACATGAGCAGAGGATGTAGGGTGCAGGGAATGGATGGGTATACCTGATACTTGGGGTTGAAGATTTGAATGGTGGGAATGGGTCTAAAGGATTGAAGTTTGTTAGAAAAGACAGCATTGAAATATCTGACTACCGGCTTTTGCTTCAGAAAGGAGACAAAGTCAGAAGGGCAGAAGAGGATTTAAGAGACTTTTCAAACTGCATTCTGTTTCAACTTGGACCAGTGGGTCAGAGATAAGGCCAATGTGTACTGATCTCAGTACCTTCCCCCACTAAACATCACAAAAACTTTGCTTTGATCAGTTTTGGTTATTAGGGCTTGGCTCAGACGGTAAAGAATCCGCCTGCAATGTGGGAGACCTGGGTCCATCCCTGGGTTGGGAAGATCCCCTGGAGGAGGGCATGGCAACCCGTTCTAGTATTCTTGCCTGGAGAATCCCATGGACAGGGGAGCCTGACGGGCTACAGACCATGGGGTCACAAAGAGTCGGACATGACTGAGCAGCTAAGCACAGCACAGCGCACAGCACAGCACAGCGAGCTGCGTTTCCTTGATGTTTGCTCCCCAGTTCCACTTTCCACCCTTTAACGTTCTGCTCTGTGACCTGGTAGGCAGATGAATAGGAACCCTAACAGTGAGTTTTCTTGCTCTCCTGCTTCTATTTGTATTTAGCTATTGGGGAGCACAGGTCTGAGACTGGAGGGAGGGAGAATGTGAGGGAGGTATTCACTCTTCTGGCTCCCTTACTATAATGTCATTTGGTCCTCTCCCCTTCAGGCCTAGAGACAGTAATAATGCCCAGCTCTCTTAGCCCTTTGTGATTTCTCTATTCTCTGTCACACATTTGAAATTTCCTATATATGCTGCATATGCTTTACTTTCTCAAATTACCCAAGTTGAAAGTTCCATCTGGACCCTGTCTGACACAATTTTTATGTGAGATTTCATTATAAAATTTTGCATCACTGAAAAAAAAATGTTTGAAATTGGTGGACTAGTACAGGAGTTGGCAAATTTTTTTCCTAAAGAACCATATAGTGAATATTTTTGGCTTTACAGATTATACAATACCTGTCATCATTCTTCGACTCTGTTCTCTTAGTGATAAAGCAGCATAGATAATAAGTGAATGAATGTGCATGTTTCAATAAAACTTTATTTACAAAGATAGGCAGTGGGTTTTACTTTTGGCCTATTAGACTGTAGCTTACTGATCCTTGATCTAGGACAAGCAGTCTTCTGCTTGATTCAAAAGAGTGGTTCTCAATCTGGGAAGACTTTGACCCTTAGGTATGTTTGACAGTATTTATAGATATTTTTTAACTTATATGCAGAGTACATCATGAGAAACGCTGGACTGGAAGAAACACAAGCTGGAATCAAGATTGCCAGGAGAAATAAAAATAACCTCAGATATGCAGATGACACCACCCTTATGGCAGAAAGTGAAGAAACTCAAAAGCCTCTTGATGAAAGTGAAAGTGGAGAGTGAAAAAGTTGGCGTAAAGCTCAACATTCAGAAAACTAAGATCATGGCATCCGGTCCCATCACTTCATGGGAAATAGATGGGGAGGAAACAGTGTCAGACATTATTTTTCTGGGCTCCAAAATCATTGCAGATGGTGACTGCAGCCATGAAATTAAAAGACGCTTACTCCTTGGAAGGAAAGTTATGACCAACCTAGATAGCATATTCAAAAGCAGAGACATTACTTTGCCAACAAAGGTTCGTCTAGTCAAGGCTATGGTTTTTCCTGTGGTCATGTATGGATGTGAGAGTTGGACTGTGAAGAAGGCTGAGCGCCGAAGAATTGATGCTTTTGAACTGCGGTGTTGGAGAAGACTCTTGAGAGTCCCTTGGACTGCAAGGAGATCCAACCAGTCCATTGTGAAGGAGATCAGCCCTGGGATTTCTTTGGAAGGACTGATGCTAAAGCTGAAACTCCAGTACTTTGGCCACCTCATGTGAAGTGTTGACTGATTGGAAAAGACTCTGATGCTGGGAGGGATTGGGGGCAAGAAGAGAAGGGGACGACAGAGGATGAGATGGCTGGATGGCATCACTGACTCGATGGACGTGAGTCTCAGTGAACTCTGGGAGTTGGTGATGGACAGGGAGGCCTGGCATGCTGCAATTCATGGGGTCGCAAAGAGTCGGACATGACTGAGCGACTGATCTGATCTGATCTGATGGACATTTTTGATGATCACAACTGCAGGAGGGTTATGCTTGGGGAATGTGTCCCTGAGCTACTTCTTTTGATTGTCATCTTCTGGGGCTCTGTGTTTAAGACTGGATACCTTAACATTTCAGAAGGGGAAGAAGAGGAATTGATAATGCCAACATGGGTTATTATACTATGAGTTTTATTTATTTATTTTTTTGTACTATGAGTTTTCAATGAAACTACATATGATCCTGAAACTATTGAACCAGAACAAAATTGCAATATTTGTATTCCCTGAACTGAACTGATATTTCTTTTGACTAATGTTCTTATTTACTGACAGGGGACCATGTCTCACTCCTCACTTACCCTGCCACCATATCATTAATTAGAGGACAAGTTGAAGAACAAGGACACACAGAAATCTGTGTCTGGATTACATCATAATTTTGATCAGCTTAACGTCTGCCAGTAGTTTTGAAGAGATGCTTAACTTTTGGAAATCACTTCTTTATTGCAACCAAAGCTATTAAGTTTAAAGGTCCATAAAGATGAGATAAACAGTCATAAAGACCTTTCAAAATTCATACATAGTGTGTTAAATGGATTTAATCACTGTCAGTTAAAAATGGTGATGTTCTAGCAACGTCCATACATTGGCAAAAATCAGATCACTGACTGCTTAATGGGGGACAAAAATCTCAGTGGATGAAATGTTGCTTATTTGTGACTTCTGAGTCTTTTTTACAGGGTTTTCAAGGGAATAACCTGACCTTAGTGTACTACAATAAAAACAGCTCTATATCTAGGCTCATTCTTTTTAAAATTAATTTCAGAGTTCATTTTTTCTAGTAAACACTTTTATCATAGTCTAATTTATAGATTGATAATCCTTAAAAGATCATTTTAGAATAATTCTGACCTTGAATATCAGGAAAAGAAATGCAATTGAAAAGTTAAGCCAAATTTAGCGCGTATATAAAATACACAGTATAATCTTAATCCAGCTAGTAGTGATTGTTTTCTGTGTGCCAGACAGTATACTAAACAGTTTTCACAGATTATCTTTTAAATTCTTCTGGTAAACTGGAGGTATGTGCAATTATCATCACCCTCATTCTCTAGATGAAGAGAACTGGGGCATGAAGAGATTACATTATTGGTTCAAAATCACACAGTAAGTAGTGCTGTTGGAATTTGCACCCAGGCAATTTAATTTCACAGCCTACATACACTTAACCACTCTCTTATGCCACTTTCCTTTGTTGTACTTTGGTGGTAAATATGAGAGGATTCTTTTGAAGGTATTATGTATATGTAATCTTAATAACCCAGGTAATAAAGATGTCTATAATACAAGTAAGTTTGTGTGGTCTTGGGAAATCACATAACTTGCATCAGTAGAATGAGGGATAATACTGAGTGATTTCTAAAATGGCCTTTCTACTCCAACATGGTGTTTCCAAGATAGTGTATAATATTTTTCAAGCATATCATTCAATCAAATGGTCATCCTTTTAGCATAAAATGTTTGGAATAAACACTTTCCAAATTTGAAGAAAAATTTCCCAGTCCTTTCTGACCTCACTGGTTGGTGCTTACATGTAATAAGAAACTCTGTAGTCAAAATAGGAATAATATTGATTAAGTCATTATTCTTGTCACAAAAGAGATGTTTTGCAAATATAGAAATTTTGTAGAATTTTAGATTGGTAAAGGCTTTAGTCATAATGTAGTCAGTCCTTATGACATCATAAATGACAAAGCTGAAATACAGAGAGGTTCAGGGATGTGTCCAGATTCACAAAGCTCCTTCATTCATAGTAGAACTAGACTACGATTATCTAGGTTCAGATCCCAGATCTCTTTCAATGAGTTACAACCACTTCTATCTTAATGTCCCTGAGTTATGAAAAACCACTGGCCAGTTTTAGTCCAGGTTTATTGGAACAGAAAGATCTGGGTTTGAATCTCAGCTTTTTGCTTACTAGATGTGAAATGCTGGGGAAGGTGAAAATGAAAATATGTTTATATACAGATATATGCATATGCTATACACTAATCCTTCAAAGATAATGACGGATGACTTTATATAAACCCTGAACATTATGTATGCATATATTATATATATAATGCATATAATATAATATATTATGCATATAATCTATGCATACATAATGTTCACCCTGGTTATTATAGTTCTTATATAATAATATATATTATATATACATTATGTTCACCCTGGTGAACATTATATATATATATTATATATATGAAATATATGCATACATAATGTTTATATAAAGGGTTTATATAAAGTCATTCCTCATTATCTTTGGAGGATTAATTCCTGGACCCCACTCCCTGACCCCAAAGGATAGTTGTTGAATAGAGTGTAGTAGTACTCTTGCCTGGAAAATCCCATGGACAGAGGAGCCTGGTAGGCCACAGTCCATGGGGTCACGAAGAGTCAGACACGACTAAGCGACTTCACTTTCACTTTTCACTTTTATGCACTGGAGAAGGAAATGGCAACCCACTCCAGTGTTCTTGCCTGGAGAATCCCAGGGACAGGGGAGCCTGGTGGGCTGCCATCTATGGGGTTGCACAGAGTTGGACATGACTGAAGTGACTTAGCAGCAGCAGCGTTATAAGTCTGTTTGCTTTGGGTCTGGGAAGTCTTGTTATTATATAGGAATTATAACCATAAGTCATTTATATCTCATTTTGTATTACACATTTAAATTAAGCAAAATTAAGTAAAAAATTAGAGAATTGTTTTTCAAGAACTCTTCATTCATTTTCTTCTAGGCATGAAAAATGCTTGATAGTCCAGTATGAGGACTCCTTTTAGGTGATAGAGATTTTCTTAAACCCTCACATGATGGCAGCTGCATGTTTCAAGCATGCTAACTGAGACAATACCAAATATTAAAAGACCACTGTGAATTTCAAAGCTTCCAAAATAATTTCATTCATCACACAAGCATTTACATGCATTTTACAAGACAATATCACATGAAAAGGCTATTCACTGCAGCATGATTTTTAAGAGCAAGGATGGGAACAACTCAAATGACCACCAATAGAGACTGTGAACTTGTGATGTTATATCCATATTATAAAATATTATGCAGGTGAGAGAGGGGATGAGAACTATTTCTATCCATAGCCAGGAGTAATCCTGAGGATAAATTGTAAAGTGAAAAAGCAAGACAGAGAAAACATAACTTATAAACCACCATTTATCCAAGAAGAGTATGTATGAGTATGTGTTTGTGCATATACATAAGAACATATGAGTATAGATATATATGTGCGTATATGTCATGGTTAATTTTGTGTCATCTTGGCTTGGCTGCGGTGCCCAGTTATTTGATTAAACTGGTCTAAATGTTGCTATACGGGTATTTTTTAGGTGTGAATAACATTTAAGTCAATAGACTTTGAGTAAAATATTAATAGATTGTCTTTCTAATATGGGTGGACCTTATTCCATCAGTTGAAGGTTTTAAGAGTAAAGACCAAGGGTTCCCAAAGAAGGAGGAATTTGACCTCAAGACTGCAAAATCAACTCTTAGCTGAATTTCCAGTTTGGTGGCTTGCCTTACAAGTTTCAGACTTGCCACTCTCCACAGTTCCTTAAAATCAATCAATCAGTCTCTGTCTCTCATTCTTATATATCTGAATGGAAATGAAAAGGATGAAGAGGATGGGGATAGAAGCAAGTGAGACTTCTCTGGGTATAGCTTGTTAGTAGGTATGATTTTAAACCAAGTTAATATTTTCTATAATTAGAAAAATAGAAAAATAAAAAAGGAACGATTTCTTAAGAGAAAGCGAAAATAAACATATTAACTGTGAATCAAGTTGGTGGCAAGAGAAATTATTTCAAGTGATTTTAAAGCATAATAATTTGAGTGCACAGCTCTAGTGAGATTAAAAACAAAGGTAAAAGAACACATACAAAAGGTGCCTGCCATACTGATTGTACCAAAAAGCAGCAGAGCTATGGAAGACTCTAGGAGTTTTATCAAAACTACTCGAGTCCCCAAAAGTGACTCCCATCATCCAGAGCTGAAATCATTTGAACATTAATAAGAATAACAATAATTAATTCATAATGTTATGAATGTAATCACATCATAGATGTTCATAGCAGCGTGTTTAAAAATAATGAAATATCAGAAAGAAGCTAAATGTTAAAAAATAGTAATGGGTATTCATATATGAAAATGTCATTTAAATCTTGTAAAAAAACAACTTATGATTTAGGAAAATGTTTATAATATACTATTAAGTAAAAAAACAAATTATAAAATATGTCTACAGTATATTTTCGTTTGCTAAAAATAATATATGTATAAGAATGCATATAAAGAAAACTGTATGAATATACTATATGAATATACTACATATTAGTATACACTCATATACTAACTATATGAATATACAACACACCATATCTATATGGCAGGATTGCAGGAGATTTTATCTTCAACTTATTTTCCAATCTGCTGTAGTTAGCATACGTAATTTTATAATTTTTAAATGGAAGAGGCTATTTAGCAAATATTTATGAACTAAAAAATTCAAGTATTTTTTAAAAAGATAGCATGTGAATGGAAAGATTATTATTTTCAGGCTATAAATAATGCCTGTGCTCAGAGATTTGATACTCTGGATAGAAAACTACTGATTGAGTTCAACTTTACAAACAAAAAAGACCGCAAAAAAGTGAGATGACTTGCCCGAGGCCATCATTACAAAGCAAAGATAAAAAGTCCAAAGTAGAAAATGTGATCATAGTTTTACATTTCCCTTAATTTGAAGTTAACCTGGACCTGTTGTATTTCTGTTGTACAAAGCTTTGTACTTCTCTCCTAAACCTAGAGAAAAATAGCCAAATTTGGTACAAGTGAATTTTTCATGGACTGATGAATAAGTGACTAAAGACTGACCTCCAAGAATCTCAAGGTCTGTTCAGTGTAGATTTATAGTGATTATCTCGTACCACACGGGTATATTGATATATTGGTATAACTAGCTGGTACTTCACCATTTAGAGAAATTCGGCCTTAGACGGGAATCCTTCTGTAGAGTGTCTCATATGGTTCTAAGAAGACTGACACCATCAATTATCAATTCCAGTTCAGCCAAAGAAAGCTGACACAGGAGGGATTGTGTGAGTGTTTATGTCTGGCGTCTTAAACTTATTTCCAGATGATTCAAAGCATAAAGCAAGAGCATTTCAAGGTGTAATAGGCTCCTCTGTCCATGGAATTGTGGGTAACCATTCCCTTACTCAGGGGATCTTCCTGACCCAGGGATGGAACCCAGGTATCCTGCATTGCAGACAGATTCTTTACTATCTGAGCCACCAGGAAATCCCAACAGAATATATAGTTAGCCACAGTTTAGGGGGAAAGAAGAGAAATGACCAATGGAGAACAAGAAAGAAGTTTCAGTAGAGAAATTACTTCAGACTCTGATCTTCAAATTGTAGTTTTTAAAGTTGCAAATTAGAACACATTTGTGTTACAAAAACAACTGAACAACAACAACAAAATAATCTAGATAGAAGAAAGTGAAAATGCAGTTAAAAACTAAGAGAATAGATATGTCGTGTCTTTTGATTCTGGAGTGGGTTGACAGACTCTTTAGCCAGCCCAAGGAAAGCAAAAGGACTTCTCCCTACTGCTCCCTCCTATCCTAACTTTGAATCCAGAAAGTGCCACTGGAGAGCTTTTTCCTGCCCCAGCTAAGTGTTCTGTTTTCTCACCTTATCAAACTTTAGTTCTGGTCTAATTTGCTTGGGATGTTGGCTGAACTGAAGGTGCAAGAAAAAACAAAAGTCTCACAGAAAGAAAGCCAGAGGTTGTCAGGGACTGGGGAGAGGGATATGGGGAGCACCAGTTTAATGGTAGGGTCTTTTTTAGGAGCGATGAAAATGTTCTGAAACTTGATAGCAGTAATGGTTGCGAAACATTTGAATGTACTACATGCCATAAAATTTTCACTTTGCAGTGGTTAAAACAGTGTATTTTATGTTAGTGAGTTTTACAGTAAACAAAATTAAGGCCTCAATGTAGTGACTTTGAGGCTTTAATTTCTGTAGTAGTGTAGTGGGGAATGATATAGGGAAGAGTGGGGAGGTTCTGGCATCATGGAAGCCAAAGAGAGTGAGTGTGACGGGCGCTAGGGACTGAGCTAAAATCAGTGGGACACCTGGCTTGGAAATGAGTCCTGATTTTATTTGGTGAATCCATTTTTAGTAATTCTTTCTCAGCACTACCTCAGCATCTAATTCAGTTCACCCAAAATTATACAGAAGTCCTGAGTGGGCTGTCTAATAGTCTAATGTGGTTTGTGAATTTTTCTTCCCTAGCAGCATCTTTTATTTTATTATTTATTTTATTTAGTATAAATGTCTTTAGATGGAGTATGCTTTCTCCAGTTTTGTATGTTGCCTGTGGATACCTACAATTTTAAATTATTCTTGTTTCATTGGTTTATGATAACATGCCTGGTCCATGAAAGCATTTGTGTTTGCACTCCTGATTTTTAAGTAGCTTACTCATTTAAAGCACAATGCTAGAAATAGTTTATTCCAAGTAGGTTTTTGTCTCACCGAGTGTTTTTAAAGTGAAGACACACAGGCAGGATAAATTCCCAACTGATAATAAAAATTAAGTGCATTGGAAACAAAGACAAATGCAAACACCATGTAATATCTGATTCCCTTTCATTTCTGCTCACCGCATTGAGATTTTGTTGCAGTGAATGTAGTTAAAGACAAATGGTGTTTGTTAAGGAGCTGGGGAAAAAAATACCATCATATCTGTAACTAATAGTCATCAGGGCATAACTATATCATAACATACTTATAGTTTGGGAATGAGGAGTGCAATTACACCTTTAATGAAAACAACTTTAGTATATATATATATATATATGAAAAAATATATATGCTTGGATTCTTAGCAATTTAACAGCAATGCTCTCAGGAAATAAAGCAACTATTTATTGACTCCACCTGGATGCTTTATATATGTCATTATCGGTCCTCATAACAACCTTACAAATATGAGAACCTTGACATTAGTGAGGGGATGTATCAAATATTTCCCAAGTCCTCCATTTCAAAAATGTGAACATGGATCTTGGCTTTCCTGAATCATATCTTTTGAAAAATCAGATATCATTTATGGGTGGCCTCAAATTTCATTAAAAGATTTTTTTCCAATTATTAGAATCTTAATTTTATCTCTGCTTTGCTAGTCACTTAAATAAACAAACAAACAAACCAAAATCACCTTAGAGAAAGACTCCATGAAGAAATGAGCAGAGCAACAGGAACAGACTAACCTAGGCAATCAGCTTAAGATCACTCACTGTCTAAGGATTTGTTCTAGTATGTCAGCCTCCTAGAACTGCCTAGAGAATGCTTGTTCTTCAGACAATTATCTCCTGCTGGAATAAGCATAAATGTTCATACCTTTATGGAGAAGTTTTAAGTGTTTGAATCTTTGACCTTGGTAATCTATTCTATGGGATATAATTGTAAGGTATCCATAAAGATTTATGTGGATTTTGATAATAGTTTTAGTTATAATGGTGAAAACTTGCAAGGTGCCAGTTATCATTCTACTGTCCTGAGCTCCAAATTCACCCTTCTTTGTCTTCCTTTGTGTTATGTAGCTGAGTCCTGTAAACTCTTCTTTTGCCAGCTGGTGGGCTATTCACTTCATCAGCAGAGGACAGTATAGAGCAGTTGCAAGAAAATACTTCTTCCCCAGGTTGGTGATGGCACCCCACTCCAGTACTCTCGCCTGGAAAATCCCATGGATGGAGGAGCCTGGTGGGCTGCAGTCCATGTGGTTGTTAAGAGTCGGACACAACTGAGCGACTTCACTTTCACTCTTCACTTTCATGCACTGGAGAAGGAAATGGCAACCCACTCCAGTGTTCTTGCCTGGAGAATCCCAGGGACGGTGGAGCCTGGTAGGCTGCCATCTATGGGGTCGCACAGAGTCAGACACGACTGAAGGGACTTAGCAGCAGCAGCAGCAGCAGCCCTCTAGATACATTCTGAGCCCCACAGCCTTAAGCAGGAGCTTGAGCAGCACCCTCAGACCATCTCTCCTTATCTGCAGCTACTTGAGAGCAACCAGCAATGTTGGCCACATCTACAGCCACATTCTGGCCTATCCATACCAGCCCGCAAAGGCATGCCATTCCTGCCCATCAGCTCCCACCTATCCACACCTACCAGCAATGATGAGCTCTTTTTACAGCTAGTTCTCTCAGTCAAGTGTTTCTTTTGTTTTTGTTTTTCTTTTGCTATAGTAGGCTGCCTATGGTAGTGACTCCTGTTGAAGAGGTTTGAATTCAGCCTTGGGTCCCAGAGGGCTTCTCCTAGTCCCTTATTGTCCTTCTTCCTCAGTCTATAGATAGTACCTGCTCTTTTTAAAATTTTATTTTATATTGGAGCACACTTGATTAATGGGGCTTCCCAGGTGGCACTAGTGGTAAAGAATCTGCCTGGCAGTGCAGGAGACACAAGAGACACGGGTTTGATCCCTGGGTCCAGAAGAGCCTTTGGAATAGGAAACGGCATCCTACTCCAGTATTCAGGCCTGGAAAATTACATGGGCAGAGGAGCCTGGTGGGCTACAGTCCATGGAGTTGCAAAGAGTTGGACATGACTAAGTGACTGAGCACATAGCTGATTAACAATGTTGTGTTAGTTTTAAGTGTACAGCAAAAGTAATTCAGTTATACATATACATATATCTATTCTTTGTCAAATTCTTTTCCCATTTAGGTTATCACAGGATATTAAGCAGTGTTCCCTGTGCTATACAATAGGTCCTTATTAGATTAAAATAGGTAATCTATTTTAAATATAGAAGTATGCACTTGTCAATCCCAAAGTATCACAAATTAAAAGAGCAGGGAATTTAAAGTTAGACCCCCTTCAGGTCAATTCAGTTCAGTTGCTCATTCATGTCTGACTCTTTATGACCCCATGGACTGTAGCATGACAGGTTTCCCTGTCCATCACCAACTCCTAGAGCTTGCTCAAACTCATGTCCATTGAGTCAGTGATACCATCCAACCATCTCATCCTCTATTGTTCCCTTCTCTTCCTGCCTTCTATCTTTCCCAGCATCAGGGTCTTTTCAAATGAGTCAGCTCTTCGCATCAGGTGGCCAAAATATTGGAGTGTCAGCTTCAGCATCAATCCTTCCAGTGAATATTCAGGACTGATTGCCATTAGCATGGACTGGTTGGATCTCCTTGCTGTCCAAAGGATTCTCAAGAGTCTTCAATACCACAGTTCAAAAGCATCAATTCTTTGGCGCTCAGCTTTCTTTATAGTCCAACTCTCACATCCATGCATGACTACTGTGAAAAACCTGACTAGACAGACCACACACTAGATGGACCTTTGTTGGCAAAGTAATGTCTCTGCTTTTTAATATGATGTCTAAGTTGGTCATAGATTTTCTTCCAAGGAGCAAGCATCTTTTAATTTCATGGCTGCAGTCACCATCTTCAGTGATTTTCAGTTCAGTCCAGTCCAGTAGCTCAGTCATGTCTGACTCTTTGCCACCCCATTAATTGCAGCACGCCAGGCCTCCCTGTCCAACACCAATTCCCGGCGTTCACTCAAACTCACGTCCATCGAGTCAGTGATGCCATCCAGCCATCTCATCCTCTGTTATCCCCTTCTCCTCCTGCCCCCAATCCCTCCCAGCATCAGAGTCTTTTCCAATGAGTCAACTCCGCATGAGGTGGCCAAAGTACTGGAGTTTCAGCTTTAGTATCATTCCTTCCAAAGAACACCCAGGGCTGATCTCCTTCAGAATGGACTGGTTGGATCTCCTTGCAGTCCAAGGGACTCTCAAGAGTCTTCTCCAACACCACAGTTCAAAAGCGTCAATTCTTCGGTACTCAGCTTTCTTCACAGTCCAACTCTCACATCCATACATGATTACTGGAAAAACCATAGCCTTGACTAGATGGACCTTTGTTGCAAAGTAATATCTCTGCTTTTGAATATGCTATCTAGGTTGGTCATAACTTTCCTTCCAAGGAGTGTCTTTTAATTTCATGGCTGCAATCACTATCTGCAGTGATTTTGGAACCCCCCAAAATAAAGTCTGACACTGTTTCCACTGTTTCCCCATCTATGTGCCATGAAGTGATGGGACCAGATGCCATGATCTTCATTTTCTGAATGTTGAGTTTTAAGCCAACTTTTTCACTCTCCTCTTTCACTTTCATCAGGAGGCTCTTCAGTTCCTCTTCACTTTCTGCCATCAGGGTGGTATCATCTGCATATCTGAGGTTACTGATATTTCTCTCTGCAATCTTGATTCCAGCTTGTGCTTCATCCAGCCTGGCATTTTGCATGATGTGCTCTGCATAGAAGTTAAATAAGCAGGGGACAATATACAGCCTTGATGTACTCCTTTCCCAATTTAGAGCCCCCTTAGAGCCTACTTTTACCTGTTTTAGTAGTTTTTTGAATATTTATTTTTCCCTGTTCAAATAACTGTTGTGGTTTCTGTCTCCCAACTGGACCTTGATTAGTATGTAAGTTAAATGTTCAGCAATAAAGGATTAGTTGAATAATTATGGATATATCCATTTAATGGAATAATATTGGGATCTATCAGTGCTCTTCAATCAAAGTCCACCAGGAACACACTTGTAGCTAAACAAGTTGAGGATTTGTTATTTGTAGCAAGGAAGAACGCACATCATGGGAAACTGTGGGATGTGTCAATAGGAAGATATTAGAAAGAACCCTTACAGGGTTTGGGATTTGGTTGGGCCATTTGTGGGAAGGTTTAAGAAAGAGATTTGGTCTAGACTGGGTGTTGTCAGAATGTGGGAGTAATTCTATGGGTGGATATTTTAGAGGTGCCATAGTGATCTTGCTTTTATCTATACTTATACAAGGTTATGAAGAGGCCTTGCTTTATATAATCCTGTCATGATGTCAGAGTAACCTTGCCTAAGGTTGGTATTCTATGAAATTGTTTATGTCCAGTAGGAGACTAACATGGCCTTGCTGGGAATGTCAGATCATTTCTGAATGTGAGTTCCCTTTCAGAGCTTTCAGCTATCATTTAAGAAGTCTGGCTACCCTTGGGCTACCACCTGGAGTGACCACATGCTTACATATATAGAGAGATGGCTCAGAGTTCAGTCTCCAACTATTGAATACTGGGTAACAGACAATTGAATAAAGAAGATGCTGAGCTGATCTCAGCCCCAGTCATTGTCTGGCCACAACTGTGTGAGGGACCTGCATGCAGTGAGAACTACTTAGCTGAGCCCAGCTGGCCTCTAAACTGGTGAGTAAAATAAATAATTCTTTTGATTTACTACTTTCGAGTGACTTGTTGTTCAGTAATAGAGAACTGTTACAATATCTGGTAGGCAGTTAGCTCTATAGTTCTGGAGCTCAGGAGAGAGATCGAAGTCTGGAGGGAGAGGTTAGTAAGTCCTTTAGCAAGGAGAAAGCAGTTACAGTCATAGATGACATCATCAGGGAGATAATGTACGTTGAGAAAAAGAAAAAAAAAGAATCTTGAGTGTCACCTTTAGCAACAATTCTAAAGGGATCAAGATTAAAGAAGCATTTGCAAGGAGACTGAGAAGGAGTTATCAGACGATGTCCAGGAGGGATGATGTCAGGGAAGTCAAGACTGAGAGTGTGCAAAAGGAAGGGCATTTTCCAGAGTCATATGCTGTGGAGGGAGGTCAATTAAGACAAGGACTGAAAAGTATTCTTTGGATTTAGCAACAATGAGTTTACCTTGTTGGCAGATGTTTCAGGGAAACTGGAGGCTAAGCAGTGATGGACAGAAACCAGGTTGCAGAGATAAGGAGGGAGGAGAAGATAAGAAAGAGAATACCAAAGTTCACGCTGTTTCACCACATTATGCTGACTTTCTCCATACTATTCATTGGTATATAATTTTTTCTGCAATTCAATAACCCATAAAACAATCACATCATGTCATGAAACATAATTCCATAATAGCTTGTATTTATCACATGCTGATATATATTTAGTGTTACATTTTAACCTGCAGTTTCCAGTTATAAATACATTACTCTGTGTGTTTGCCTTTATAATCACTTTAAATCTCTCATTGTTTATTTCTCTTGAAAGTAAAGTAGTTCATCATTAAAAATAGTACTCAGTGTTCATCAGTGCTATGTAGTTACTTCAGAAACATTTTCAGCATAAAAGTTATAAACTCTTGAGGCACCTTTGCAGGAGGAATAGCTTACTTTCATCAGAAAAGTCGGGGGGAAATATTCTAGTCTTAGCCTGCTAATTCATTGGTTTGATTGTCAGGGCTTCCATGACAGTTCATTCTCCTGGGACACTGATACGGGGCTCTGCTAATGCAAGGGGGAGGTCAAGGCCTCCTTGGTAACAGGGAATGAGTTATCAGGGGGTTGTGGAAAGAAATTCTCTTCAATTCAACCTGGAAGTAGATCTGGACATAATGGCCTCATTTGACTCCTCTAAGTTTCTCTTTCCCACTTATTTTCAGGGCAGATCTTACCCCTAACTCTTTCTTTATTTGCTTGTGGTTTCCTTGCCATAAATGTGTGGACACAAGCACTGTGATAAAGATCGGAGTAAGGCTTTTTGAATGAAGAGTTTACATTTCAAAGGACTTGAAATTTATATTTCAAATGTCGCTTCCAAATGAGCCTTTCCACACAGACAAAACACAATGAACATATTTAGAAGATGAGAAATAACATGCATGTTTAACTCCTGTTGCATTCCTGGACTACAGTGGCTGTAATATCCTTTTACAAATCCTATAGTTGCCTTGTAAATAGTAGCGCTGAGTATATTATATTTAAATATAGTCTTTTGTTAGGTGTAAAAGTTTAAAATCTACTATTGTTGTTAAAAATCTGGCTTTAGCATTTGTTTTTCATATTTTAGGATGTTAAAAACCTCTAAAATGGAAAATTTGTAGACATTGCTCAGTATTTGAGAAGCTCTGCCGGGGGCAGTAATTTTGACCCTGTGTAGAAAGGTATGGACGATAATTCTGTGAGTGCTCAGAGGGGTTGGAAAAGTTAGAAACAAACACTTATGCACTGAGCACGTTTTGTTGTGCTTAGCACCATACTAGGGGCTACACATTCTATTACATTTAATCATGGAGAATTGCCTGGAATGAGGCCTAAGAACACAAAGTCCTGATGGAGATGGTCCGAGCTGTCAGCAGAAAGGAAACTGCAGCATGGAAAAACAGCTTGCAAGGGGTATGGGATAAGGGTAGAAGGAAAAAGATCTTGGCAAATTTATTCTGCACAAATACTTGTGTCATCCTTATTTGTGCAGACTTTGTGACTTTTTCCCTGAGTTCATCTGGCTGGCAAATGGATGTAAATGCCTTTTGGACTGAAGGAAGGCATACAGAAGGCACGTACGAATCTTGGCTGAGTCATAAACAGAAGCCGGCTGTCAGAGAATTTCTGGTATGTGTGGATGTTTGTGTGCACATGAGCATGTATGTGCCCGTGCACAGGCTGAACACACTACTGGTTTACATCTGATTTTCAACTGAAAAGATTTCACGTACTTCTTTAGTGTGGCTCAAGTGAATTATTTTTGGTAATGAAAAGTAGAGCATGATCCAGAAGTTCTTTCCTTTTGCCATCAGGGATGGCGGTACCTTTATTTATAGCAATTTCAGGTCCCCAAATACCTTCAGCAGTTTTAATGGGGCAAACCAAAAAAATAATTAAGTAGCAGATGATTAGATCATGTGTTTCTTTACCGAGTACTCTATCTTTCTTGCTTTTGGAAAATACAGGTCTTCTTTTCTCAACTGTGGTTACAGCTAATTCTTCACCAAGATTTATTTAAAAAGAATATTCTTGCCCGTGCAGCGAGAATATGGACAGAACAATTGACCTTATCTCTTGGTCTTAACGATTCAAGGAAAAATATATACATAAGAATCAAATCCTTTGAATTGGTTAATATTTATTATAGTAGAACATACATGGAATAGAAATATACATGGAATGAAGTTTTAATTATATGGAAATAATTTCCATAGTGTTATAATGGAAATATACAGCAGTAACTAGAAAATGTCTATTATTTTTGGAGCCACTACTATATGCTAGGTTCTTTCATATACTCATTACCTAATTTATACTCAAATAATCCTAGTAAGATATGTTTTGTGATTACCATTTGTTCCAGTGTGGTCTCAGAGATATTAATATTAGGTAATGACTCCAAGGACAAGTAGCACAGCTGGGTTGAACCTAAGTTTGACCAGCTCCGAAATGTATATTCTTTCCACTCAAACAAGCTGCCCCTCAGAGTCATGACAATTATTAGGGGTGACATTCAGTTCTATCACTAAGAATACAGCTGTGTTTATTTTTCAATACTGTTCGTATTCACAGAACCATTTACTGAGTTTCTACTTTCTTCTGTACGTGATGATAAATGATGTGGAATCTAGAGATCAAAGATGAGATGTCCCTGCCCTCACAGAACCCACAGGTTAGTGAGAAAGTCTAGAAAGAATACTAATTATTATGGTGTTGGATGTTAGACATTATGAGGAATGTAGCAACGAGCTACTGAGGGAGCCTGGGAAAAAACATAGGCTCTGTGTGCATGCGTGGTATGTACAGTGTGTTTGTGTGTGTTTGAGGTAAGATGAAGGACATTCAAAAGGAAGAGTATGTGTAAAGTCAAGTGACTGAGAGCATATGACTGATACGAGAAACTGCAAATTGTTTGGTTTAACTGGAACATAGTGGTAATGGGTAGTAGAGTGATGGAAAATGAGAATAAAAGTCTTTGAGAATGGTGAAATCAGGAATTCTACTTTTTGTAATGACTATAAAACTTTCAAAATTGTCTTGATAAGGTAAATATGTTCCTTCTTATCTTCTGGAGACCCACTGTACTAATCATAATATTTTCCCAAAGAGGAAATGCGATTAGTACACAAGTATATAGGGAAAATAGTCTTACTGGTAATCCAAGTAAAGAAAAAAAAAAATTAACCAATGAAAAATAAAACTGATAAAAATATCCAGTATTGTTAAGGATAAGTTGAGCTAGGCATATTTGTGTTTTACTCATTGTTCTATAAACTGGTTGGACACTTTTGTAAAGCTCAATATATAATTAAGATGTTATAAGACTTTAAATCAATGGTACTAGTTTTGGAATTCTGTAATAATACAGTTATTATAAATTATAAATATTTATTACAAATATGTTTAATGGTGAGTCACTGTTGTTAAGTCTTTATGTCTGACTCTTTGTTGACCCCATGGACTGCAGCATGCCAGGCTTCCCTGTCCTTCCCAGAATTTGCTCAAGTTCATGTCCATCAAGTTGGTGATGCTATATAACCATCTTGTTCTCTACTGCCCTCTTCTCCCTTTGCCTTCAATCTCTCCCAGCATCAGAGTCTTTTCCAATAAGTGGACTCTTCCCATCTGGTGGCCAAAGTATTGAAGCTTCAGCTTTAGCATTAGCCCTTCTAATGAATACTCAGGGTTGATTTCCTTTAGGACTGACAGGATTGATCACCTTGCGGTCTAAGAGACTCTCAAGAGTCTTCTTCAGCACAATTTGAAAGCATCAGTTCTTTGACACTCAGCCTTCTTTATTGTCCAGCTTTCACATCTGTACATGACTACTGGAAAAATCGTAGCCTTGACTATACATACAGACCTTTGTCGGCCAAGTGATGTCTTTGCCTTTTAATAGGCTGTCTAGATTTATAACAGCTTTTCTTCCAAGAAACAAGCATCTTCTAATTTCATGGCTGCAGTCACCATCCACAGTGATTTTGGAGCCCAAGAAAATAAAGTCTGTCACTCAGTCAGTCAGTTCAATTCAGTTGTTCCTTTGTGTCCGACTCTTTTCGATCCCATGGACTGCAGCACGCCAGGCCTCTGTGCCCATCATCAACTCCCAGAGTTTACTCAAACTCATGTCCATTGAGTCGGTGATGCCATCCAACCATCTCATCCTCCATTGTCTCCTTCTCCTCCTGCCTTCAATCTTTCCCAGCATCAGGGTCTTCTCCAGTGAGTCAGTTCTTTGCATCAGGTGGCCAAAGTATTGGAGTTTCAGCTTCAGCATCAGTCCTTCCAATGAATATTCAGGACTGATTTCCTTTAGCATGAACTGGTTGGATCTCCTTGCTGTCCAAGGGACTCTCAGGAGTCTTTTCCAACACCACAGTTCAAAAGCATCAATTCTTCGGCACTCAGCTTTCTTTATAGTCCGACTCTCACATCCATACATAACCATTGGAAAAACCACAGCTTTGACTAGACAGACCTTTGTCAGCAAAGTAATGTCTCTGCTTTTTAATGTGGTCTAGATTGATCATAACTTTTCTTTCAAGAAGGAAGCATCTTTTAATTTCATGGCTGCAGTCACCATCTTCAGTGATTTTGGAGTCCTCCAAAATGAAGTCTGTCACTGTTTCCATTGTTTCCCCATCTATTTGCCATGAAGTGATTGGACCAGATGCCATCATCTTAGTTTACTGAATGTTGAGTTTTAAGCCAACTTTTTCACTCTCCTCTTTCACTTTTATCAAGAGGCTCTTTAGTTCTTCTTTGCTTTCTGCCATAAGGGTGGTGTCATCTGCAATCTGAGGTTATTGATATTTCTCCTGGCAATCTTGATTCCAGCTTGTGCTTCATCCAGCCCAGAGTTTCTCATGATGTACTCAGAATATAAGTTAAATAAGCAGGGTAATAATATACAGCCTTGATGTACTCCTTTCCCGATTTGGAACCAGTCTGTTGTTCCATGTCCAGTTCTAACTGTTGCTTCCTGACCTGCATACAGATTGCTCAAGAGGCATCTTGAGCATCTCTTTCAGAATTTTCAATTCAATTTCAATTCCCATCTCTTTCAGAATTTTCCACAGTTTGTTGTGATCCACACAGTCAAAGGCTTTGGCATAGTCAATAAAGCAGAAGTAGATTTTTTTTCTGGAACTCTCTTGCTTTTTCAATGACCCAGTGGATCACAACAAGCAAACTATGGTGAATCATTAGACTCAGCCTAAGTAGCCATAGTACATCACTTTGATGCAACCTAATGTACCTTTAAAATTATATTTACAAATAACATACAAAATGCATTTTCACAATTCTAGCTTAAAAAGTAGGACACTAAAATTATTTATATATATACACACACACACCTATTTCTTTTCCCATTCCCCTAAACTATATAAAACTATGTTTTTGTATATATACTTGTATGATTTTTGTATATTCTTTATTGATTATTTAACTTTCAGAAATACTAGTAAGTATTTTATTAATGAACAAGAAAAATGCTTATAGAATTCAATTTTGTTTCCTGATGTCTGGTAAACTATTCTCAGATAGAACTGGCCAGCAAGGTGATAATTCATTTAAAAAATCCCAAGTATTGGCAAATTTTCTCTTGGAGTGAGAAGGCAATGGCAACCCACTCCAGTACTCTTGCCTAGCAAATCCCATGGACAGAGGAACCTGGTAGGTTGCAGTCCATGGGGTCGCTAGGAGTCGGACACTTTCACTTTTCACTTTCATGCATTGGAGAAGGAAATGGCAACCCACTCCAGTGTTCTTGCCTGGAGGATCCCAGGGACGGGGGATCCTGGTGGGCTGCCATCTATGGGGTCGCACAGAGTTGGACACAACTGAAGCGACTAAGCATCAGCAGCTCTGCTGAACTCAAATGAGATCTTTCCCCCTAAAACCCTTGCCCTCCTGTTTTTTTAAAAGATGGAATTCATGAAAAATTACCATCTATCATCTACAAATTGCTGTGCACTACAGGGTCTATTAAACAGTATGACATTTTATTTTAAGAACTATATATCCCAGGCTACCATGCCCCGTAGCTAGTCTCACATCAAATGCAGTCTTCTTGAACAGCCATTTTCTCAAAGTTCCTATTTCTGTGTAAAGCAAGTTGTTAGGGAAAGCAGGATAAAAATCTGGTGACTGAAAACATCAGCCATCCACATGCTCTTCTTCTTTGAGAATGGCAAATCTGAACATGTGTCTCCTTGTCAAAGATGAACAATCACAAAAGACATTAACGAAGCCCATGAAAACAAGTTCAGGGTGTAATAAAACATGACCATTATGAAGCAGCACAAAGTTACTAGGAAAGATCAAGCCAGGATGAGAGGATACCCAGTGAGATTGAAAGAGATATGGGAGAGATAGTTAAGAGCGACAAGGAACTAAAGCAATACAAAAACAATTAGACATTCATGCCAGGGAGTAAACAGCACATTCAATGATGCAGATACTCTCGTGGAAAACAAACTTGAGAAATTTTTGCAGAACATAGAGTAAAAGGATAAGAAGGAAAAGGAAAAGGTCATGTATATAGAGGGCAAAGAATAGAATTTAAGCTAAAGCTAATAATGCTGAGTACTTCTAAGGAACCAACAAAGATAATATAAACAGAATAATTACTAAAAATGTAATGGGATAAAAAACTTTGTGTTGATAAAAGTCAAAGTATGTAGATTCAAAAGGCTCACATTCTATTAAAAAGCATTCAAAACAGACACTCCCCCTCCCCAAAACACTACAAAATCTATTCTTGCAAATATATTATTAGGTTTTAGAAAAAATAAGTGCTCATGCAGTAGAAAAAAAAATTTTCAATGAACAAATTAAAATTAAGCTTTCATTTTTCTTATGTAACTCTAAATTCCAGAAGAACATGGAGACATATCTGTAAGTTTTGCAAGAGACTAGGTTAAAATGCAGATATTCAAAATTAGGCAAGCACACTTTCATTGACAAAGATAGTACAAAGATGTATTTTTAGAAGTACATGTAGCTCTCTAACTACCCTATATCCATTTTTTGCAAAATATAAGATAAAATGTAACTAAAATAAAATAGACTTAACAGAGTGCATTAATCACTGAGAGATGATTCAAAAACAGAATTTAATAACAAGAATGTTAGCATTTAAAAAGTGTGTAGAATTTTTCCTTATCCAATTTGCTCAACAAATCCATGGTTCCACTATAACCTGATCTATTTTGTGGTTTAAAGGAAAAGGTTGGCCTTACCTTTTTTGTTCTTGCTCCTTTCGTGATACAGGAGATATATTTTTGCTAACCTGTTACTCACTCTATGTTTAAGCTGGCCTTTGTGGCCCTTTTGGATGGCTATTGAGTTAGATCAAAGGTAGTTTTCTGCCACATGCCTAAGCCACTTTAAATGATGTGACACTGCCCTCAGCTCCTAATGTGGGGACCACATGCTTTGTCCTACTCGGGAGCAGCCAAAATTGGACCTTGGTGGGCACCTGATCCATGACCATCAAATTATTGGTGATTAAAAGAATGGAAACTGAGTTAGACTGTCTGAGTCCAGATCCAAGATTTGCCACTCAACTTTGATCTTCATTTTTTTTTCTTTCACGCAATGAGCTTAATGATTATTCCTATTTGGTTTGTTTGAAGTAAGGATTAAGAGTTAAGGCAAGCACTCTTTGGTACATGATACCTTATCCTGTTGCACGTTATTATTGTTATTATTTTTTTATTGGAAGATAATCACTTTAAAATATTGTATATTTTTTACTGGAAGATAATTGCTTTACAATATTCATCAACATGAATCAGCCACAGGTATAAAGAAGTCCCCTCCCTATTGTTATTATTATTTGAAAAGATGGGATAAGTCAATCAAATTCTCCTTTCCTGAACTGGATTTGGGTAACTCAGAGTCAGTCAACTAGCAATGGAAACAGGAGTTTAAAGCATACACAGGGAAGAGTTATGAAATAGACTTGCAAGGGGTGTTGGCAATTTGGGGTTTGGAGATAGTGGAAGCTATGATTAAACAGAGTGTCAGTCAGTTCAGTTAGGTCGCTCAGTCGTATCCAACTCTTTGTGACCCCATGAATCGCAGCACGCCAGGCCTCCCTGTCCATCACCAACTCCCGGAGTTCACTCAGACTCACGTCCATTGATATAAGCCCAGGCAGAGTCACATCACCTCACTGAATACATACCCTAAAACACTTGTCTTAAGCATATACACATTCACCCTTTAGAGATTATCTCTTCTATGACTGTTGGACTTTTCAGCTTCACCAAATAAGGTAGCTCCGTATTATGGACTGAATCAGTTTGTATTTCCAGAAAATTTGTAAGCTGAAATTCCCATACTGTGATGATATTAAAGAGGTGGGTGAAGAAGCCTTTGGATGGTGGTCAGATCATCAGGGTGGAACCTTCATGAATGGGATTAATGCCCTTATATAAGAGACTTCAGAGAGATCTCAAGCCCTCTCTCTGCCTATGAGAATACAGTAGGCAGATTGTAATATGCAACTAGGAGAGGATTCTCATCAGAACCCTACCATGCTAACTCTCTGGCCTCTGACTTCTAGTCTCCAGAACTGTGGGAAATAAATTTCTGTTGTTTATAAGTCACCCAGTCTATAGTACCTTGTTTAGTGGCTTGAACAGTCTAAGACACACCCTTTATATAGGGAAATCTGCCAGAGTAAAAGGTAAGACAAGGGAATCTGGATCTGGGATCTAAACTGGGGTTGAAGTGATCTTCCATTCTTTCTGGGATGTGTAGTCTGCCTTTTGCCTCTGACAAGCAACAGATTAAAGGCCAAACTTCTACGCATAGAAGTAAGGCCTGACTTGATTGAAGGAGGGTCCAGCTTAATGGAACTTTTCTAAGTGCATTCAGCCAAGAAATGTATGTACATTTCTATTACTAACATATCTAACTTGTTTGGACTTGGACAATTTCTAAGAATAATTATGAGCATTGAGTCATTCAAAAAGCTCATTTTCTAAGATTTCAAGATATAATTAGCAATGTGGTATGGAATAAGTGAAAGGGTACAGTTTTGGGGTTGATGCCTTGTATATTTATGCCTCAGACCTTTTCAGTGCTTTTAATTCTTTTGATGATAAAGAATCCAGCAATGTGTGGATCTTTGAATCTGTGGTGTATAGTAAATATCAGCCTAGAGCAGTGGCTCGCAGCCAGGGATGGTTTTTGTCTCCTGGGAACATTATCAATTTCTGAAGACAGTTTTGGTTGTCATAACTTGAGGGCTTGTGTGATTGGCATCTATTGGGCAGAGGCCAGGGATGCTGTTAAATATCTTACAATTTAGAGGATGACCCCCCACCCACACCCCCAGCAAAAAAAGAATTATTTGGTCAGATATGTTGATAGGGCCAATATTGAAAAACTCGGACCTAAAATATAAGCCTAGAACTTCTATCGAATGTTCCTTTTTCAAGCAACTAATGAGAAAAAACATGGGGGAGACAAAAATGTCAGCAGCCCTCCACGGCGTTCAGAATTCCTCAGGTCCGGATCATTTCAGATGTTTGCTGTTTACCAATGACAACCAATTTGTTTATTTTCAAAAGTTCAGAGATTTCATGGGGGCTTATTATTAAACTGCCTATTATTTTCTCTTTTCACAAGCCTATTTTAATGGCCTACTATTGAGATGTCTGACATAGAGACCTTTTTGTTCTGAGTGCTGGATCTATTTTCACTTACTCAAGATTTTTCTAGACAATACATCCTTCAACCTGAAAATTCAAGAAGTATAAATCCTCCCCATGGTTCTGTCCTGTCTCTATCCCCAGCTGACAGGCCTTCTACAAGCTCCTCATGTACGTTGGACATAGCGCTTCCTAACAGTTTCATAATTAGAACACCCTATTCCTCTGAACTGTTTAATTTTTAAAATTAATCTCTCTGATAAGCTATAACCATTCAACTCTGAATCATTCTTCCAGTGTCAGAATAGAAGTCTAAGTTGTTACAATATTTACAAGACTAATCAAGATTGCCAAGAAAGCCTTATGGATGTCTCACTGGGTCATATGTAGTGTTGATAGAATCAGATAGATCTTGAAAACTTACCTGACAAACACCTTGACATATAATTTTATTAATGAATCCTAGAAACTCATTGGAAAAATTCCTCCTATTCTGAGTTATTCAGGACATATTCTTGAATATAGGGGATTCTGCATAAACATCTTCATAACTGGAAAAGTATAAGAGAATGAGTATTTCATTAATAAGGAATCCATTATTTTTAAAAAAATAAAGATAGTCTAGCACAGAAATGGCTATCTAGTAAATTTTGAAGGGAAATCTGAGGGACAGTTTGGTGGGTTTGTTTGCAAGTTGTGGGATATGAATTTACAGAATGCATGGAAAGATATTTTAAAGAATGCTAGTTGTAAGGTTAAGAGAGTAGGCTTCATAAATTTAAACATGATCCACATAGTTAATAGATATACCCCTAGAACTGGACGACTGAACAACAGCAGAACCTTAGAGTATCCCTAGAATTTTGGTCCCAGCTCTGGAAGGCGTAAGAAACCTGATACACTCTGTAAAGCAGTGGCTTCTAGCAGTGTACACAGCAGTCCTCTAGGAGAGCCTCTCATGAAGGAACAGCGTGTCATGGTAAGAGCTTCCCTTCCTATTGAAGGTGAATTGAGAATCTTTTCTGTCCACCTATCTCTGCCATGGCTCAAACTCCCAGTTTGACTCAGAGGCATGCCTGTAACAGAGGACTAACCTGTCCTCAAGTCCACTGTCTCTAGAAATGCAGGTAATACAAGGCCATGTAGAAAATGGAGGTTCTCCAAAGTCCTGTGGCAGGCCCTGTAGGCTGTTGAGAGAGGATAGTGAAAATTCCTCCTGATGCCTGGTACACAGAGGGGTCTAGTCGGGCAACCCATCCACATGGCTGCACTTGCAATTCAGCCCAACACTGACACCATCTGGATGGAAACAGGAACAAACTATTGCAACCAATGGGCTGAACTCCGAGCATTTTAGCTGGTACTCAAGAACCTTGGCCATTACCCTTTGTACTGAAAGTTGGGCTATTTTAAAGGGATTAAACCTATGGCTTGGACAATGGGAAAGATGGGTAGATGATCATGAATAAGCCCTTGCAGGGGCAGGATATATGGAAAGATATTTGATTTCTCCTGCAAGAGCCTGTGACAGTCCTCACTGTTTTCCACATCCCAGCTCACAAGGTGCTGACACCCCCCCAGTTATTAGGAAGCTGATGCTCAGTAGATACAGCAGCTTGTATATGTAGAAAGAGTGGCCACCCTAGAGCATGGGGGGATGGTGTAATGCCAAGGAAGCCAGATTGACCTTGAGATACCGTGACGTGATGAATGCAGTCACAGCACATCTCTGTGTTCTAAACAATGCACAAGGCAACTACCAAAGGACTCTGGGACAATGCCCTTGATTTCCCAGCTGGCTAGGGACTGGCAAATTGATTATATTGGGACCCTCCCTCTGAGTGAGGGTTCTAGATATGCCTTGGTTTGTGTGGACATTCTGTCTGGTCTAACCCAGGCTTTCTCCTGTGCCTGCATAAACCAGGTTGTCACCCTTAGGTGATTAGAGAAACTGAGTATCATGTTTGGATACCCTCACCAAAGAGACAGAGAGTGGGGCCACATTTTGAAGGTTGTGTGTGCAAGACTGGACAAAAGAACATGACATCCAATGGAGGTTCTATCTCCTCTATAACCTGTAGGCAGTGTTGTTGGTAGAAAGGAAAAATGAAATATTAATGCAGCAGATTAAATTACCAATAGGTAAAACTACCTTGGCTGGGTGGACTAAAGTACTCCCTCTGGCTTTAATACATTTGAACAATTTGAATGATCAACCAGTAGGGCCTGATGACCCAGATGCCAGACTTGGGACCTCTGCTGAGATACCCCACGTTGTAAAGGCAAGGGAATGGCAGGATACAGCCATTGCCCTGCCCCTCACTTTGCATCAAAGTGCTCTGCTACTAAGCTTACATCACAGCTGGGAGAGGCCTTGAAAGTGAAGTCACTCAGTCGTGTCTGACTATTTGTGACCCCATGGACTGTAGCCTACCAGGCTCCTCTGTCCATAGGATTTTCCAGGCAAGAGTATTGAAGTGGGTTGCCATTTCTTTCTCCAGGAGATCTTCCCGACCCAAGGATTGAACCCAGGTCCCCTGCACTGTAGGCAGACGCTTTACCGTCTGAGCCACCAGGGAAGTAGAATTTACAATGGGATGTTCCACTGGGATGGGTGAGTTACTTTGTACCCCTGAATGAGGGGAACTACTCAGTCTCTACTAGGATCCTGCTGTCCTGCTGCAAATCAGGCCTATTGAAACATACTGTACCTGGAATGGAACCCACAGCACTGAAAGAGGGGAGAAGGTATGTGTCCTGGTCTGACAAGTTCCTACTAAAAGGAATCAAAAAGCCCATACCCATACTGCTTGAGGTCTCAGTTTGAGTTTCTCTAGATAAGTCTGGAACTTTCTTATGGTTGTTGGCTATGTGTTCCTTCTGTGAAATTACTGCTCATATTTTGTTCATTTTTATTAGATTGTATATCTTCCTATGTGGAATATTTGTTCAGATCTTTTGCCATTTATTTCCCTTTTGGAGGTACTAGTTTTCTTCTTGTTGGGTAGAAATTCTTTGTTTTTTATACTAATGAAGTGTTGTGTGAGTTGTAAATATTTTCTACTTTAATTTTTTTGACATATCTTTTTATGTATAGAAATTTTTACCTTTAACATGCTTGAGCTAATCTATTTTTCTTTTTTGGTTTCTGTTTTTAATCTTTTGTATAGTATTGTTTTTATAATTTTCTGGACACAAGGCTTGAAAAACATCTTTTGTTAATTTTTTATGTTTACTGTGGTTTTTGTCAGAATAGCATTTAGAGTTATTTCACACTTTTTTACATAATATAAGTTCATATAAATTAAATTACAGTTTGTCCTCACTCTACAGTATAGGTCCAATAATTTGCAACAAAACTTCTCAGTTTCCTTATAAATTCCCAAGTTAAAGAGCCACTTTAACTTTAAATGTAAGTCTTTAAATGTAAGTACTCATATCAGCTATATCCTATCTTACTATTGTAATTGAGATCTAGTGTCCAGAACAGGAGAAAACTGAGCCTCACTCTACAGAGCCTTGTTTAAACTATAATTCCAGGTGTGCTGCACACTGCTTTGGCTGAAATCTACATAGTAGGCTTTATAGTCTACAAGGGTCAGATGGGTACAGGAATCCATCCATGAAGCCAAAAGCTGCCCTGGTGTAAATGTGCCACCAGGATCCATTTCAAAACAGTGCTTCCTCTTGCCAAGGTCAGTGGCTATCACCGAAGTAACCAGAGAATGCTCATGTTCTCCCTCTCAAAAAGGCAACCTCTTTGCAACATTAAATTTCAGCACTTTTTGTCCCTTTCTTTGCAGTGATGGAAAATTTTTTTTGTTGTTTACCCTTTCAAAGAAAAGATTACCACCTTCTTTTGAGAAGTGTTGACAGAGAGAAAAAATTGTTTTTAATTTCCCAGAAAATGTTTCCTTATTTTCTGGGAAAGTTTTATTTTCAAAGAAGCTGAGAAAATGAACACAATATCTCCAGGTTTCCCCACATTGGGATTGATTGCTAAACTGAATGCATGTCAGCTTTGCTGCTTAAACATGAACTCTACACGTAAGAGTATCTTCTTTATTTACTCATTTAATTTACTGATTCGACTTAGCAGTCAGTATTTCTCACCTTTCTAAAACTGCTTTCCATACACTGCCCTCTGCACTTGTAATTGGGACAAAGCCCTAGAATTGAAAGTATTTAAAACGAGGCAGACAAGTACATATGGGATGAAGCCAGATTTGCTTTGAATGCCACTTACATGATAAGTTTAGTTTTGTTTCAAGCATGAGCCTCACATACAGCCCTTTTGACCTGAGTACTCCATCCTTAAATGGCAAACTAAACATTCATGAAAATTTAATGGCAAGGAAATTAGTACCTTCTTATGTTTCAGACTGTGAAATGGATGGCACCAGCGAGCACTTTCAGCAACAGGCAGAAGTGTGTGAATGTGCTGGGCCAGACCTGAAACTTTTGTCCTTCCAACTTGTCTTTCCTTTTCAAGTTAACTGGCAGCTGAGACGTTCTGAAAGGATATCACCAGGATGCCACCCAAGAAAGGTATTTCAAAATAAAGACCTCATTGTAGGATATTCTACCTTTCTTAGAGATTAGGCACTTTAAAAAAGTTTGTTTCATAATTTTTGTTTTCCTTTTGGGGTAACTCCCCTTTCTATTTTTCTGTGTGTAGGGCCCCTTTGTTTCTTGAGAAACTGGGATGGGTTTAATATTTCTTCAACTTCTTTTCTTTAATGGATGTATGATTTCACCAACTAGTAAGTGCTCAAATTTACCTTCCTTTCATTTAGGAAGACAATGGGGGGAAGCAAAATACACTGAGATTCCAGTGCAGCAACTCAGACTAGGGGTTTAGTCCACAGCAGTGATCTCTTGTTGGATTGGTGTGTGGAGCAACTTTGTGAAGGAGACCTGTCTAGCTTCAGTTTGTGAATTAGATACAGTTCTGAGTTCAGTAAAGTTGATAAGCAGAGCAAAGAGGATTAACTCAGAGAAAGCTAAGAAGAGAGACATAAAACCCTACTGGGGGAGGTATTTATATGAAGGGAAGCAATGTGATGAAGCACTTTTGGTTCCTATGACTTGTCATAGAGGTGTATTTTCAGTACCATGGAGATAGTGGTTAGCATGTTCAGCTGTTATTCTATGATGCTAACACAGTTTGATCTCTTGTCAGCCTCATTTCAGTCCCCAAAAGACAAACTGGTAAAAGTTTTAAATATGGAAAACCAGGAAATACATATTTGCTTTTCAGCATAGAACTTCCAATCCAAATGGCCTTGGTCTCCATCATTCCATTAACCAACTTATTTAATCTTAGAATGGAAAGTGGAGACACTAGACATCTCATTTTGTTGTTGTTCAGTCTCTAAGTTGTGTCTGACTCTTTGCCACCCCATGGACTGCAGCATGCCAGGCTTCCCTGTCTTTGACTATCTCCCAGAGTTTTCTCAAACTCATGTCCATTGAATAGGTGGTGCTATCCAACCATCTCATCCTCTGTCACCTTCTCCTTCTGCCCTCAATCTTTCCCAGTATCAGGATCTTTTCCAATGAATTGGCTCTTTGCATCAGGTGGCCAAAGTATTGGAGCTCATTTAGAGATAACCTGTTAAAGTCATCCAGACCTAGCTCTTGAGAGACTGAGCAGTATCCTATTTAATATGCTCACTTATTTTGTTGACTTCAAACATCTGGGCAGTCTTAGGAATATTATTATCAAAACAAGTCATTACTTTTAAAATTCAAAAACAAAATCAACCACTTCTTTTGAATCTCAGCATACTTTTCCAAAGAAGCAATTAGAAATAGCTCATATTTGTATATTAACTTCTAACAGGTGGGGTTGGTTTTTCATTCATAAGAGTCAGTTCAGTTCAGTTCAGTCACTCAGTCGTGTCTGACTCTTTGCAACCCCATGAATTGCAGCACGACAGGCCTCCCTGTCCATCACCAACACCTGGAGTTCACTCAAACTCATGTCCATCGAGTCAGTGATGCCATCCAGCCATCTCATCCTCTGTCGTCCCCTTCTCCTCCTGCCCCCAATCCCTCCCAGCATCAGAGTCTTTTCCAATGAGTCAACTCTTCGCATGAGATGGCCCAAGTACTGGAGTTTCAGCTTTAGTATCATTCCTTCCAAAGAACACCCAGGGCTGATCTCCTTCAGAATGGACTGGTTGGATCTCCTTGCAGTCCAAGGGACTCTCAAGAGTCTTCTCCAACACCACAGTTCAAAAGCATCAATTTTTTGGCGCTCAGCTTTCTTCACAGTCCAACTCTCACATCCATACGTGACTACTAGAAAAACCATAGCCTTGATAAGATGGTTCTTTGTTGGCAAAGTAATGTCTCTGCTTTTGAATATGCTATCTAGGTTGGTCATACCTTTCCTTCCAAGGAGTAAGTGTCTTTTAATTTCATGGCTTCAATCACCATCTGCAGTGATTTTGGAGCCCCAAAAGACAAAGTCTGACACTGTTTCCACTGTTTCCCCGTCTATTTGCCGTGAAATGATGGGACCAGATGCCATGATCTTAGTTTTCTGAATGTTGAGCTTTAAGCCAACTTTTTCACTCTCCTCTTTCACTTTCATCAAGAGACTTTTTAGTTCATTGTGGCTAGAAGCAAAAATTTCAATACTGCATTTATAGTATGCTTTGGCTTGACTGTGTGAGGATTCCCTTTAGTTATCATAACTGTCAAATGATGTAAGGTAAATACCTTCAAAACATATTTTTCTACTTAGGAGTAGTTTTCACAGGCCTGTTTTTGTTTCACCAAAGATACAGATTTTTAGTATCTGAGTTCCATATGCTAATATTCAGAAGCACTAGGCATTAATATATTCATACATTTTAGTGGGGAAAAAAGATAAAATTACACTCTTGTCTGATGTCTTCATAGGTCTTGGAAAGGCTTGAAGAAGGGGCATGAAGTTCATAAACCATTATTGAGAGACATTTAAATGATCCAAATCAAAATTGTCCTAGACAAGAAAAATATCCCTGTGTAGAAGTTGGATCTCTAAGGCCTTTCCTCATGCTACAACAATTGCTTCAATATGGAAATTTATCCCTAACACTTAATATCCCTGATAGCTCAGTTGGTAAAGAATCCGCCTGCAATGCAGGAGACCCTGGTTTGATTCCTGGGCTGGGAGGATCCCCTGGAGAAGGGATAGCCTACACACTGCAGTGTTCTTGGGCTTCCCTTGTGGCTCAGCTGGTAAAGAAACTACCTGTAATGCAGGAGACCTGGGTTCGATCCCTGGATTGGGAAGATCCCCTGGAGAAAGGGACGGTTACCCACTCTAATATTCTGTCCTGGAGAATTCCATGGACGAGCCCATCGGGTCACAAAGAGTCAGACACAACTGAGTCACTTTCACTTTCAAATATCTCATGTTAGTACGTGACAATTTTTCTTCTTCTCTTTGTGGCATGGGGAAAAGTCATTTCCCATCAATGCAGAGATTCATATTTGCCAGTACTGTTATTAAATTATCTTCTTATTCTCTTGTGTTTGAACAAGCTGTCTTCAATTTTAATTCATTTAACACAATATACAAAAAAAAAAAAATAGAAACTCCTTGACTTCAAGAAGCTCATAACCTATTTGAGGAGATGAGACAAAGAGTAGAAAATATTTTAAAAAACACTTTTACCATTATGAGAAAGATGTTTGAGTGCAGGATATGAAGTATCAATTGAATTGCAGAGGCAATATATACTATGTACCTTTTCTCATTTCCAATTACTTAATCCTCTTCTATGACACTCTACTGAACATTCTTCAGTTTATCCAGATCAACCCTTAGCTACGGAGCTGAAATTTTCAGCAGATACAAATCTGGTAGGCCCTGGATATGTTTGGATGACCATTTTAAAGTTCTGACTACTACAGCTCTGTTTATGCCGAACTGAAAGTGCTCACTCTTATCACCACATCATATCCTTATCTCTTGGCAGTGTGGGGAGTGGAACAAATATTGGAATCATGCAGACCTGGGTGTGAATTCAATCCTTGCTTCACTTCTTCTTGTAAGCTTTAGATCTTATTGGTTAGGGGAAATTTGGTTACAGACAACATATTCCAGCTTAGCTAACCTAAAGTAAAAGACACGGGGATGGGCGGGGGCAGGGAGAGAACCCACAGGAAAAAAGAGGGTGAGTGTCTGTCTCAGTTTGAACCAGAAACTGAAGTCTTACGCAAACCCAGGAAATTCTCTTTGTCTCTTACCTGTGCAATCTGCTTCATTCTTTCTGGTTGCATATGGTTTTCTCTCTTTTGTAGTAGACATGACAGGTAAGACTAAGGCTTACAGTGCCTAAAGCTTCCATTTTCTCAGCCATATGGGTGAATAAATGTGTGCATGATTATGTCAGATTACAATTCACAGAAAATGTTGGGGAGGTAGTAGAAAAGTTCCCATAAAAGCAGAGTAACTGGAATAATAAAATGATAGTTGTTCACTGCTGCTGCTGCTGCTAGGTCACTTCAGTCGTGTCCGACTCTGTGCGACCCCGTAGACAGCAGCCCACCAGGCTCCCCCGTCCCTAGGATTCTCCAGGCAAGAACACTGGAGTGGGTTGCCATTTCCTTCTCCAATGCATGAAAGTAAAAAGTGAAAGTGAAGCTGATCAGTCGTGCCCGACTCTTCGCGACCCCTAGACTGCAGCCTACCAGGCTCCTCCATCCATGGGATTTTCCAGGCAAAGTACTGGAGTGGGGTGCCATCATTTCACTTCTTCTTTTAGTTCAGCTTACTTCTTTATAGGAGATCCTCCATAAATATTAATTTTCTTGTTCCTTACTTCCTTTCCAGGCAATCTTCACTCTCTATCCTAAACAAGTTTCTGCTAAGAGTATATAATATGTACTACCCTCAAATAGAAATACATCTTGATAAAACAGAATTCTTGAGAACAGCTTCCATTTCCATCATTTATCAAGGGAAAAATTCATATATTCTTCCTGGGCCACATAGATACAGTGAAAGTAACCAGGGTTACTTTCGTTTGGATGAGTCTTTATCCAAGAAGGCTGCTTCTTGGAGTGAGGATTGTACAGATACCGAGGCTGCCTATGGGATGAACTGTTGGGGTCGTACCTGTAGGAGTGCTACAAAAGGCCCTCAGGAGAATGCATTAACCAAGTCTTAGACTGATTACTTTAGAGTGCACTGTGCATTGTAATGCCTTGATACTGGAAAATGAATATGGCTTATCAGAGTGAGGTGATCCTTATAACTGTAAATTACCAAAAAGCTGAAGATCTGCCTGAAATCCAGCCTGGAAAGTGAAATCTCATGGAACATGATTAAAGGTAGTATTTATTTACTTTCTAAATAAACAACCTATGTTTACTGAAGTGAGCTACAGTTATAGTTAGTAGGGCACATAGTAAATTTTGATATAAATCAGTTTGGTTCAGTCGTGTCTGACTCTTTATGAGCCCGTGGACTGTAGCACGCCAAGCTTCCCTGTCCATCACCAACTCCCAGAGCTTACACAAACATGTCCATTGAGTCGGCGATGCCATCCAGCCAAATCGTTCCCAGCATCAGGGTCTTTTCCGGTGGGTCAGTTCTTTGCATCAGGTGGCCAAAGTATCAGTCCTTCCAATGAATATTCAGGACTGATTTCCTTTAGCATGGACTGGTTGGATCTCCTTGCAGTCCAAGGGACTCTCAAGAGTCTTCTCCAACACCACAGTTCAAAAGCATCAATTCTTCAGCACTCAGCTTTCTTTATAGCCCAACCCTCACATCTATACATCACTACTGGAAAAACCACAGCTTTGACTAGATGGACCTTTGTTGGCAAAGTAATGTCTCTAATGCTTTTTAAAATGCTGTCTAGGTTGGTCATAACTTCTCTTCCAAGAAGCGTGCGTCTTTTAATTTCATGGCTGCAGTCACTGTCTGCAGTGATTTTGGAGCCCCCCAAAATGAAGTCTGTCACTGTTTCCATTGTTTCCCCATCTATTTGCCATGAAGGGGTGGGACCAGATGCCATGATCTTTGTTTTCTGAATGTTGAGCTTTAAGCCAACTTTTTCACTCTCCACTTTCACTTTCATCAAGAGGCTTTTTAGTTCCTCTTCACTTTCTGCCATAAGGGTGGTGTCATCTGCATATCTGAGGTTATTGATATTTCTCCTGGCAATCTTTATTCCAGCTTGTGTTTCTTCCAGTCCAGCATTTCTCATGATGTACTCTGCATGTAAGTTAAATAAGCAGGGTGACAATATACAGCCTTGACGTACTCCTTTTCCTATTTGGAACCAGTCTGTTGTTCCATGTCCAGTTCTAACTGTTGCTTCCTGACCTGCATACAGATTTCTCAGGAAGCAGGTCAGGTGGTCTGGTATTGCCATCTCTTTCAGAATTTTCCACAGTTTATTGTGATCCACACAGTCAAAGGCTTTGGCATAGTCAGTAAAGCAGAAGTAAATGTTTTTCTGGAACTCTCTTGCTTTTTTAATGACCCAGTTCTTTTTCTTAGCGGAGCCAGTTAGAAGCTTTGAACAAGACAGCTAAGGAATTTCTTACAGGATGGTATGGCTCATCTATCCCATGTGTCATCCTGCTCCTTGTATGATCTGGCCTGGGCTCTCTAATTCTAAAACCTTAATTATGTGTTACAGAGTTTTCACAATCTTTGTTTTTTAACTCTGAGAATGACTTCATGATGCTGTAAGTCTTTTTATGCACCTCAGGGCTAATGGTTTATCAGTCTTATTCCTCACATCTATTCTTTCTCCTTGAAGGTGAAGATTCTCGAAAAACTGTGTAGACTGAAGAGGCCTTCCTACCCTTTCAATGTTGATCCTATCGTCTGCTGTTAAGTTTAAACTGAAATGGGTCCCTCATTTATGCAGCACCATGACATTTCCTGGGTAATGAACAGTCGTACAGCAAGAGTAGTTTGTTTAGTTTTTTCATTCCACAGCTAATATTATGTGCAAGTTAAACTTGCAATTAGTCCACACCTTAAAAGACGGTGATTTTGTGAAATGGAATTCTCTAACTTCAAATAGACTTCCTTTTCATTGAACTTACTGAATTACATTCAAATCAATAATTCTGTCCTTTAATATCTGGTTTTTGAGAGGCAGTGACTAATACAATAGCATCTCCTCCCCCAATTCTATCTGCCTTTAAGAAAATATTTTTGACTCAAAGAAAAAGATGTTTTCCTGCTATTCTATTTCTGTTCCAACTCCCCAAATATGCAAAAACTCTGGGTTTTCACAGTTCCAGAGTTTCTCTGACTCCACATAAAAGATTTCAATATAGAAACATATCGATAATGCTAACCTCCCACAGAATACTTAGAAAATAATGCAAGAGTATTCTTGCAAAAACATCTCCTGGGCCCTGCAGGAGATACTTGCAAGTTCCAGTCAAACTTATGATGTAGCCCTAGATTTGTGTCCTCATGTGGCTTCTCCTTATTATAATATCACCACTGTGATCTAGGATCCAGTACTTTAAATTCTCTGTCTTTTTCATTTTAGCTTGCTTTAATTTAATTTTTATCCAGGTACCTGGGTGGAAAATATCAATATATTATTTTTACACTAAAATTTAAATTATTGATGGGTAAAGGAATGCTTTTTAGTGCTCTGCTATGGCTCTTTTTTTTTTTCAGACCTTGCCTAATTCCTAGATTGTCATTCCCTTCTGTCTCTTCCTTCATCAGAAAGCTTAGATGGTTTCTATTGTTGCCATGTAACATTTAAATAGATTTCCCAAACCAGTATGTCAGGATCTTCTGCCATTTGAACTTAGTTTTACTCTAAGTTCTTATTTGATCTATTTGATCCACTTTCCATTCCCTACCTGTTTGATTAATAAGTACTAACATCACTTCTCTTTTGGCTTCTCACTTTCTGTGCTTCTTTCTCTGACCAATTCTTTTCTTTTGACTGCTTTTATTTTTCAAGTACAACAGTAACATCATTTTAACTACTTTTCTGCCCTGGGAGCCATTCTATCTCTTTAGAAAGCTTTCACTGGTGTCATATCTCATCGTTTATATTTTGATGTTTAATAGCATGCAGAAGTTTTGTTTTCTTTTGTTTTAATAGTATGAGAGAAAGTGTGCTCACTTAACGTTACATTTTTAAAAATTGTTACTTTTTAAAAAAGAAAGAATAGAAAATTCAACAATATGTCATAGCTAGCAAAATATTTGTAATCAGGAATCTTCTAGAAATTTTAGGATGTATCCTATCACTGATTACACTGGAAGACATGGGAAAGCAGGGGCATGGCTGACTTTAATACCATATATCTTCTACTGCCACAAGAATACTTAAGACTTAGTAAGTATTTATTGAGTGAACGATTGACTGTACTGTGAATAGGTACGTGGATAGTGAGTAGAGTGATCTGAGGCTTTATAAGACACCTCCTAAGACCCATTTTCAGGTAGGTGTAAGACATGAGTGTAGTCTAGGACCCCACTCCTTGTTCTTAGCTCACTTTTGCAGGGAGAATTAGAAAAGGAGGTTGGCCTCTGATACTATTTTCTTTGGTAGGTTATATGAGATCAAAGGCAGAAATTAAGGAAATAGGTCTATTTTTAGACTTGGAGACTTATTTAGATAAGTTGCTGTAGAAGGTGGTGCAAAGATATTCACACATAGAATATCACATCAAGGGTGCTTTAACACTGCATTCCAGTGATCTGGGAGGGGTTGGGTGGAACAAGTCTGGCAGCTGGTGACTCAGGCTGTGGGTCAGCAGACCTGAATATTACCTTTGGCACCATGATGCTGCCTTAGCTTATAGACTTTGAGATTAATCTAATAGACCTTCAATCATTTGTTTTATCTAAAAAAAATCTGTGTAGCTTTCTGCTTCTCTTTAAACTTCTCTTGTCTATAGGTGAGGGCACCAGATGTCTGTGAGCTTATCAGCACTGACCACTAGGAAGAAAATGTATCCCACTCGTGAGAAAGTGACATTTGCTTTCTCTGTGAAGAGGAATGATCTGTATAACTGTGCAGAAGTGGGAACATGGCCTGCAGTTCCGAGCCATGTTCCTCTCCATCCCCCTGCAGTTATGTTTCATTTGTGTGGAGGAGGCTGGGGTTATGTGAGGAGCAGAGCTGCCAGACTGAACAAATGCTATAGTGAGAAGGCAGGAAATTAAATATCAAAAATTTCAAGGAGAAAAATTTACAATAGCTACATTTAAAAGTGCTTTGATGTTGAGAGGTATGAGTGATGTAGTTAAGGAAAACAGGATCTTCTCTAAGAAAGTTAGGAAAGAGCCTAAAGAAGCAGCCCTCATCTCTTGGGGCACAGCTCTTATCTATTCCCTCCATGGCCTGTGCCTCCTCCTTCCTGTGACTTTGCTCCGTATCTTTTTTCCTCTTGGAAAGGTTTCCTATATTAACCGAAAGGCCCCAAGCAAGACTCAGGGGGAAATGTGGTAAGTCTGAGACTGGTAGGAATTTACTGTACAATATCCCTATTGTTCACTGATGGACTGGTTTATTCATTCATTTATTCATTCACTCATTCATGTTACAAACATTTACTGACTGCTACAGTTTGCCAGGCACTAAGGACAAAGAGTTAAAGAAGGCCAACAAAGGTTGATCCTGCCTTCCTGGAGCTTACTGCTTGTGGAGAAAATGAACAGTGGCGTGGTTTACAAATAGCTGGGTTACATAGTGTCAGACCGTGACAGGGCTATGAAGAAAACTAAAGCAGGGTAGGAGAACTAGTGATCCTGGTAGCTTTTGATTTCTCCATCTCTTTAGTTGCTCTTGCAGGTGGCATGGCAAAGGAAATTTCTAGTGTTGACTTTCAAGTTAGGGCATTTTTCTACCCTATTTCTCACCCCTACGTTCTCCCTCCAGCCTGTAAGGTATATTTTTTAGAGGTATATTCCCTTGGATTCTGCAGTGTAAGTCAGCTTCCTTCCTCTTAGCTGCCATATATTCACTATAAAAATGTATATGCACTACCTTCCTTTGCCTAGAGACACTAGACTTCTCTATTCTCTCATTTTTGAAATGGTGTAGAGATCGCTCATCTGCTGATAGTCCCTCTTTCCTTTTGTCTTGTGGATTTGTACCTTTTAAAATCCTTCACTACCATGTGTAGTTAGATCTTGGGAAGTACTAAAGGCAAACATGTATACAACCCACTATATGTAAATGAATTTATCCACTTAATCTGTCTAAAATTTGAGATAATAACACAGCCATCACTGGGTTTCTCTGTGGACTCTGGACATTTTTAATCCCTGTAATTTTTCAATTGCTTGGCAGTAACATAGTCAAGTATGTTGACCTGAAACAAACAGATTGCCAGATATTTCTCCAGCAAAAAGAGATTTATTGGGGATCTACATAAAATTACAATTAGGGGTCTGCAGCCACGGTTAGCTACATGCAAGTTCCTGCATGGAGGGAAGGGGAACACTTTTAAAGAGAGGAAAAGGCAGGTGTGTAAATTGGGAGACTGGGATTGAGATATACATACTAGTATATATATAATAGTGGAGAAGGAAATGGCAATCCACTCCAGGATTTTTGCTTGGAAAATCCCATGGACAGAGGAGCCTGGTGGGCTATAGTCCATGGGGTTGCAAAGAGTTGGACATGACTGAGCACACACAGCCACACACATATAAAATAGATAACTAATAAGGACCTACTGTATAGCCCAGGGAACTCTAATCAATACTCTGTAATGACCTACATGGGAAAATAATCTAAAAAAATGAGTGAATTAATGTATATGCATAACTGATTCACTTTGCTGTACAGCAGAAACTAACACAACATTGTAAATCAACAATACTCCAATAAAATTTATTAAAAAAAAAAGTGATAGAAAGGAAAAGGAAATTGATAGGGCTTTAGTAAGCCAAGAGTCCATGGCTTTTCATTGGCTGAGTCTGTGCTAGGAAAAGAATCTGTCTTCCTACTGGGCTCTGTTTTGGTCACAGGGTGTGAGAGCTCCCCCTTCTGGTCTCCAAACTCTATTTAATTGAGGTTTTTATTTATTCATTTTTCATGGCTAACAGTGCCTATTGCTATAAATTCCAGCCCCCATCTTGTCAACTTAGTGGGGTTGTAACTTTCTCTTTACCAATTCTGCTTCTTTTTTATTAAGATTTTTTTTTTTTTTTACTTCTTTTTTAGAGATTCAGTTTAACTCTCAGAACTGTTTACAGGGAGCCTTCAGCAATTTATCCGTTACAGTGTAGAATTTTCTACCCAGTAACAGTTCCCGTGGGGGGTTCTGCTTGTAGATTTTGCTCTGGTAAATTGTAATTCTCTGTATTTGCTTCTCTCTCTCTGTCTAATTTTGGGGGCTGCTTTGTGATGTTGATTCTCTGACAGATGTTAGAAGAGTTACTGATTTTCAGTTTTATCAGCTTTTTCATGTTTTGGGGATGGGAGTGATGACTTCCAATCTCTTTACATCTAGAGAGTCAGTGGGACTCTACCTCTTTAATGCAGCTTGTTCTGACCATTTCAACTCCCTGGGATGTTTCCTCTCTCTTAGCCCCCTATTTTTGACCTTTAATATCAGGGTACTTACATTCCACCTTACACCAACTATTTTGTTTGTGCATAGCCTATCTTCTAGCTAGACTGGACCTCTTTAAATGAAAGAAAAACATTTTATTTATTTTACAGTTCCCCAGATTTCATTAGATTATTTTAGATTTGAGTGCTTCTGTATATCAGACACTGCCACATACATTTTGCTTATTTAATTATCACAACACTCCTATGAAATTATTTGCTTTTACAATTTGTTGAAATGAAAGCCGATATTCAGAGAGGTTGTATGTAGCCTGTGGTCATGCTTTTTGAAGTGGCAGAACTAGGTTTTGAACTCAGGTCTCCCTGATTCTAAGAAGACAGTTCCTTCAGCTAAGCTACAAAGTCCTTCCTAGTGCTTTGTTGTATTCTTGTTGATTGAATGAAATAATGAATGAATTATCTGGATATTTCTGTATTGTTCTAAGTGAAGATGATGGCAGGTACTTGACCTGTGAATAAAATAGTCAACTGAAATCTCTTAATTTGGTAACCAAGAGAAAGTAGAGTTAATTAACTGAAACTCTCTCCCGTCACTTCTCCTTAAACTTGCAGAATGTCTCAGAGACATTTTTCTGAGCTCCATTATAAGGTGGAACATTTTAGCTACTACTGAAGAAAGCACTAAACATTTTATGAGTTGGCTCTTTCTTCCTAACACTGTGGGAAAAAATGTTGTTTGCTAAATTCTGGCTGCTTTATTCCTGTTTTTTTTTTTTTTTTCATGATGCTTCATAATCCAGGCCTTCTTTACAGGGACACAGGGGTAGTTTATAACTGCAAGGGTCAAAGAAATAAGTTTGTGTGAGATTCTAGAAGACATAGTGAAGCAGTAACCTCTTACTTTCTGTAGCTTTTTTTTTTTTTTTTTTCAAAAATTTTCCTTATTTTTTTGTCTCCCTAAGTCTCAGTCTTAAAATAAAAAACAAAATACAACTTTGCTTTTTAAAGTATCTTTAAAAGTAAATGTGGTAATAATTTACCATAATAATTATTTGGAAATACAGAAATAATCTAAAGAAGAAGAAACTTTCTCGCAATTTCATCATCCAGATATGTCTGCTAACATTTTGGCATATTTCACCTCAGCCTGCACACCCTTTTTTCATAAAACATTGATTTCTGATCTCTAACTACCTGAAGGTATTGGATATGAAACAAAGAAGAAAGAGCCAGGAGGCAGCCAGGGGGCTTGACTCATGTTTTGCTTTGCTCTGTTTCCCACATGTGACTGGAAAAAAGAACTTAATCTACAGAATGCTAGAACATTTAGCATGAATAAACTTCTCATTTGGTTAAGTTACCAAATTTACTCTACTTTCTGAAGCAAATTTTTAAAAAGTGGACAAAATATATGAAACAACCATTTTCAAGACATTATACCTCAGAAAACAAAGGATAGTAGCCTCTAAGAAATGGAAGACAAATGAGGTGAACCCTACAACTGCCCCAGCTACTGTCTAGAGATAGTCTCCAGGCCACAGTGTAGGGAGTAGGGATGTATGCAGAGATTAATGAACTCCTTGAGTTGAGGAGATACAGCTAAGAGCCCAGGGACACTAAAGCAGCTAAAATTCACAGGGCTGAACAGAAGAGAAAGCTGAACAGAGAGAGCATTCTGGAGAAAAGAAGAGAAAGCTGAACAGAGAGAGAGCATTCTGGAGACTTGCAGTGTTTCTATGCAAAGAGTCAGCCACGACTGAAGCAACTGAGCAGGCACTGACACTTCAACTGCATAATAATCCTTGTTTGCATGTGGTTGGGGAAAGAACCTCCAAAAGGTGTAGAGGGAGAAATCACTAGAGCCCACACAATTCTGGGAATAGTTCATCTTTCTACCAGCAAGAATATAAAATCTTATAATTCGTGGAATCCAGGAATCCAGAGTACTAAGAAGAGTTTTTCCTTAGCAATAGGGAAAAGTTAGCCCTAGACCAAATGTTGTTCTAGTCCCATCTAACAGCTTAAAAGTGAATCTCTAAAGAATAAAACTATTTTAAGGTAACTTAAATGCATATCGGAACAAAATTGAAGAATATTTATAGGAATATAAAAATATTTAACACTCAATAAAGACACATTTATAATTTCTATTATGTAATCAAATATTATCGTGAATATAAAGAAGCATAAAAATATATATGATTATGAAAAAATCAATGAAACATAATTACCCAGATGATACAGATACAGATGATATAAATACAAATAGTTATTATAATCTTATTACACACATTCAAGAGACTAATGGAAAAATAGAGACATAGATGAAATTAAAGGGATAAAATTAATCTTCTACAGACAGTGTCTAAGATGAAACATATACTGCATGAGATTAACATCAGACATAAATGGTCTAAATACCCAAATTAACAGTTAGGAACAGTCAGACTAGAGTCAAAAACTAAGATTCAACTACATGTTGCCTATGAGAAACTCACTTTCAGTATAAATATACAAATAATTTAACAGGAAAAAAAATGGGGGGAAAAAAAGACGTATTAGACTAATCAAAAGAAAGCTGGAGTGATCATGTTAATATTGGTCAAGTTCTATTTCAGAACAAAGAACATTACACAGGATTAAAGAATGCCATTTCATACAGATGGGGTAAATTAATCAAGAGGAAATAAAAAATTTAAATATTTGTATACCTAATAACAGAACCTCAAAATACACAAAGCAAATACTGATAGAATTGAAAGGAAAAATACACAAACTCGCTATTATAGTCAGGTTTCAGCACCTTTTTTGTAAAAAGTGATAGACAAGCAAAAAAATTAATAAGCATATAGAAGGCCTCTACAACACTATCAACCATTTTGAACTAACTGAAATTTATATAACTCCGCCTAAGAATAGCAGAATATGCATTATTTTCAAGTAGATATAGAACATTTAGCAAGATAAACCATATTCTAAGTTATAAATAAATCTCAATATATTTAAAGAGATTCAAATTGTACAAAGTATATTCTCTGGCTACAGTAGAATTAAACTAGAACTCAGTAGCAAAAGACTTATCTGGAAGCCCCCAAAATTTGGAAAGTAAATATCACACTTTTAAATGACCCTTGGGTCAAATAAGAAAGCAAAACAGAAATTAGAAAGTGTTTTGAACTGAATTACAATAAACATATAGGATTTAAAAAAATTTTGGAAACTGCTAAAACAGTATTTAAAGGAAAATTTGTAGCATTGTACACCTGTATTAGAATAAAAGGAAAGGTCTCAAGTCAGTGATCTCAGTCTCTACTTTAAGAAACCAAAAGGAACAGAAGAGTAAATAAAACTCAAAATAAGGAAAAGAAAGTAAGTAGTAAAGGCTGGAGCTAAAATCAACGGAAGATAAAAACAATAGAGAAATTGACACTAATAATTTGTGTTTTGAGAAAATCAATAAAATTGATAAACTTCTGTCCAGATTAATCAGGAATTTATCAAGGGTAAATAATTTTAATTAAATATAGTTATTCACCTAGTAGAAGACAGAAATGAGAGAAGCAACATCTCTACAAATCCTATTGATACTGAAAGATATAATAAGGCAATATTATGAACAACTGATGCTGAAGCTGAAGCTCCAGTACTTTGGCCACCAGATGGAAACAGCTGACTCATTAGAAAAGCTCCTGAGGCTTGGAAAGGTTGAAGGCAGGAGGAGAAGCGGACGACAGAGGCCAAGATGGTTGGATGGCATCACCGACTCAATGGACATGAGTTTGAGCAAGCTCCGGAAGATGGTGAAGGACAGGGAAGCCTGGTGTGCTGCAGTCCATGGGGTCGCAAAGAGTTGAACACGACTGAGTGACTGAACAACAACAATGAACAACTCATGACAAGAAATTGACAACTTAGGTAAATTGTACAAATTACTTGTATGATAGCCTGCTAAACCTGACTCAAGAAGAGATAGATAACCTGAATAGAAATTGAATTTACTTTTTAAAACTGATCCACAAAAGAATATTTGGCCAACCAAATAGATGGTTGAGAATAATGCAGGGGCTATAAAGAGAAATATAGGATTCTGAAATTTTCCTTGAGGCTTTTAAAACTCCCTTTCTCTCTCTCTCCCTCTCTTCCACATACACACACACACACTTTCACAGTGACGTCTCATGACACATGAGACAGGATGTGAAACTGAGCAGTTCTGATGAATGTCTGAGTGATAAGATCTCACCTCTAAGAGCAAAGAGCTGAGAGGCTATTCTGGCTCTGTAAGACCTAGAAACTAGTTTCTTGGGGAATACCTGATTACATTAGGTAGGCCAAATAGCTTCTGAGGCTACCATTACAGTTTTAGCCCTATCTTCAACTGCCTGAAAAAAATGTATTATACTAGATTAGGAAACTGATTTAGGATGTGGTTTGTCTCAATAATCAAAGTAAGTCCATTTTATGGAAAGAAAAGCAAGGAATGATGGGAATTTGAAAATGTAATGAGCACCTGAATTTATTTGTTTTTCTTTTAAAGGGGTTTCTTTTAATCAGCATCAGCTTTCTCTCCTGCCTCCCACCTGGCTGTCATAGGACTGAATTTAGATCTTAATATTTGACCACTGCCCTTCTCTGTAAGAAGTAATAGTTACAATCATAGTCCCAACCTTCTGGCATTTAATCAAGATAAAATTGATTACCTTTAACTGAAAACAAAAAAATCACTTATAATCAGGATGCTGATTCCAATTTTTAGTAGACTTAGCAGACTGTCAGGTACTTACTGAGTGCTCCTCATACTGCTTCTCTCTTTTCTGTTGCTGCTGCTGCTGCTAAGTCGCTTCAGTCGTGTCTGACTCTCTGCAACCCCATAAATGGCAGCCCACCAGGCTCCGCCGTCCCTGGGATTCTCCAGTCAAGAACACTGTTGCTACATAGTCCTAATAGTTTGTCCTCTGGATGCCAGAGTACTGACAAGAAAGGAATTTGGAAGCTGAGTAAGAAAGGATATAAAAATCTCTCATTCCGAAGTCCACAGACTTCTATCTTTTTGTATGAAACTAATTTTCTGTGTCACTGAAAGATGGTTACTCACAATGACTATTGGTCCCTTGCTTTTTGTTCAACTTAAACCTGTGCTACAAGTGCTCCAATTATTGACAAGCAAAAACTGGCTAATGAAATTGACTATTGGCTCAGACAGCATGACTTTCAACATTGGCTGGCATCATAAACAGGTGTGGTGAGGAGTAAAGCTAAGAGTATCAAGAGACAGAAAGTTTGGGGTCAAATTTTATTCCTTGTTTTCATCTTTTGGTGATTAGTCTTAAATATAATATCAGACTGAACATTGTGGCAATTTTCTTACTTGCAGAGTGCGAGATATTAAAGTAAAGGTCAAAGTCGTTGTATCTTCCTGTGTTCCTAGAATTTTAGGTGAAAGATGCAAAATTTTTGTTTATGCATAAAAGCATTTGAACCGTCCTTGTAGATTACTATAACTTTTGCTATGTGTGAGGCACTATATTATGTGCCTGCATATTACATTTAGTTCTCCTTCCTTTCTCTAAGACATAGAGAATTTAAATGAATTATCCAAAGTTACGGCATAAAATTGTGGCAGAGCCAAAACTCAAACCTCAGGCTCTTTCTACTAGAGCCAGCTGCCAACTATGTGAATGCAATAGTCTTAGGAACCCAAATGAGCATAAATCCTTCTTTTTTGCTCCTATTTTTCAGTAGTAGGCCAGTGATAGAAATAAACTTTGTTCTTTATGACCATGATCTTGAAGGAATTGGAATTAATACAAATGGAATTAAGTACTGAACTGTGTTCATTTGTATTGATTAATGTTCTGCCTATTTCCAGAAATATTTGAAGAAATGTTGCAAAAATCAAATATCCTGAAAGTCCTAATGAGCATAATCTCACTCTCTTATGAACTCTAATAGATATTTATAGAGTTCTAATATCTAATAGATATTTATAATAGACATTTATGCTTGTATGTCTCTGGGGAACTTGCCATTATATCTTGTGTTATTGTTTCTAGTGTTTGTCTAATTCCATCAAGATGACCCTGAAGGCAGATGCTCTTTGTATTAGGTTCTTTAGAGAAGCAGACCAATAGTTCTCTCTCTCTTACATTTGATTTCATGAAGTTCACTTCTAAGAAGCATGACTTCACTTAACAAATCATCTAGTGTTAGTTTGAGGTAGAGATGGCTGAAGTACTTCTGACTAGTCTTTTGGATGTTAAAACTTCATTCTACCATTGTGGATTACTAACTAGAGTACTCAGATGTTAACCAACTGCCCTTAGGATATAAATGAACACATATATCACATTTTATGTGAGCTATTTTAATAAAATGACAGACTACCTACAAATTACTTAAGTGTTTGGTCTTATTGAATATTATAAATTGAGTCTGTAAGGAAGAAATTGGCATGGGTGGATAGTTGATTGCAATACTTACAAATTCCTAAGTGTATTAAGTCATTCAGTCATATCTGACTCTTTGTGACCCCATGGACTGTAGCCTGACAGGCTGTAGCCTGTAGCCTGTAGCCTGTCCATAGGATTCTCCAGGCAAGAACACTGGAGTGGGTTGCCATTTCCTTCTCCTGGAGATCTTCCTGACCCAGGGATTGAACCCAGGTCTCCTGCATTCCCAGGGAAGCCCAGGTGGCTCAGATCATAAAGAATTTGCCTGAAGTGCGGGAGACCTGGGTCTGATCACTGGATCTGGAAGATCCCCTAGAGAAGGGATGGCTACTCACTCTAGTATTCTTGCCTGGAGACTTTCATGGACAGAGGAGCCTGGCAGCTATATAAACTCCTGAGGACACCTAGAATTCAGAATTCTTTTTCATTAACTGATGACTGCGAAGTCGCTTCAGTCGTGTCCAACTCTTTGCGACCCCGTGGACTGCAGCCCACCAGGCTCCTCCGTCCATGGGATTTTCCAGGCAAGAGTACTGGAGTCGGGTGCCATTGCCTTCTCCATTGTTATCTAATATCCCTAGCTGAGTAGCAAGTCCTATAATGTGTAATTGTTCCCAAACAGCTAAAGAGCAGAAAAAAGAATGATTCATTCTAGTCAATGACTTACTTTTTCTAAGGAAAAATAAATTATTTCATCCTTAATCCTATTAATATTTTGTCAGAGAAACAAATTTTAAATTTCAGAAAATAAATTCAGTTCTAAGCTGCCCTCATTTTCTTTTTTCTGCCTGTCTTGTTGGAGCCCTTCTCTCACCATTCAGCTTTCATCCTGACTCTCTGCCCCCAGTGCCTTTTGTTCTTTAGAAGATACTCATTAACATTTGCTAATGTATGCTAATGAGTATTAATTAGCATCTTCTGTGTGAACAAAGGCTGGTGCTAAGAAGGATGGGTAGAGATTGTATAGAGTTCAGTCAGCCTTGCTTCATACTTCTTTATGCTCTGAGAACAGTCATCTTTCAGTTGTTTCATAGTTTTTTGTTTGTTTTGTTTTGTTTGTTTACCCATGAATCCGGACAACCCTTCTTCTTCATGACTGGGAATATTACAGAAATTTCATGGGTGACAGAAAGATTCCTTTTTGTTCTAAGCAATCCAAGGATATAGAAGCAACGTCGTCAAGGGTGTATAACACACTATTTTCATTGGGTTAATAGCCACAAAAACTCACACAGGAGAATGTATTTTCACTTTAGCACATTTATTTACAGCGGTTGCCCTTTGTCATGGTAATTGTAGTGTGAGAACACACACTCTGAATATATATTATGACAGCATAGTTAAATAAGAAATGTCCTTCCCCCAAAAATAATCTAAATGCAAAGAAGAAAGACACCACTTACTTTTTTGTAACTATAGAGAGCTCTAATGCCTTTGTAAATACCTATTTATTTCCTGGATATAATTAAAATAAAGTTAACCCTCCAAACCACATAGAATAAGAGTTGCTTTGTTCTTTCTGTAGACCATGGTGTCAGGAAATATTTGATTGCAGCTTTTTGCAAACACTCCTGTATATATTTTGCCATTTGAAGAACGATGATTCGTCATTTCATATTTGTACTTGACAGTTCAGGGGTGAGTGGTAGAATTTAGAATACCAGCTACCCATTTCACTCAGCCTGTTTAATTTTAATGTTATATACTATGGAAACAGAAGGAAAAAGTGCCAAAAAATTTGGTGTGCATCCTCTCTTATTTTATCTTTGTTTTGAGTGAATTTTCTATTTTTCTCTTTGTTTATCTCAGGGTTGTCTCTCTGGAACCTTGTGGTAAAATGTGTTTCTCCATAGACTTAATTCTCTTCCATTTGGCAAATACAATATTTTATATTGTGTTTTTAATAAAGCAGGCATCAGCAGCTATTTATTTTCTATTTCTTAAGGGCCACAGAGCCTTAAAAATAAATATAATTCAAAAGGAAAGACATTAGAGAATGACAGTTACTAGAGGCAGTGATACACATTTTTTTGCCTGCCCCCCTCCCTCCTTAGGTGAGTCTTAACAAAAACCAAAATTATTATTCTTTTTTTGTGATTTTGTAGCCACAAATGTAAAATAACTATTTAGTATCTCCAAGATATTATAATGTTTGAAAATATAACCAGTCTTTTGGCATTTATTATACAAATTTCCATTAGTGTATTGTTGAACGTATGCACCCCATGATTTTTTCAGTGGTTTTATAGAAGACCTTATGATTTTAAGGTTTTTAATGGTATTAAGGAAAGATGCTGGCACCTGGAGAAAGAATATCAGCCTAGGTCTGTCAAATTAAACCTTTTCCCAGGATACCTTACTGACAGTTGTGTAATGATCTCATTCTGTTATTACCACTTCAGAGGATTTTTTTAAATGTCTTATAGTTTACCAGTTCATTAACGTATTTGATTGATCTAATAGCTAAATAATTATTCTTTTTACTCTGTGGCTTCCAGAATATCATGCTCAAGTCCATGACATGAAGGATTTCAGGTTGTTATAAACAAATGTCCTGAATATCTTTTTGAGTGCATGTGTGCTAAGTTACTTAAATCGTGTCTGACTCTCTACAATCCTATGTTCTGTAGCCCACCAGGCTCCTGTGTCCATAGGATTCTTCTGGCAAGAATACTGGAGTGGGTTGCTGTGCCCTCATGCAGGGGATCTTCCCAACCCAGGGACTGAACCTGAGTCTTTTATGTCTCCTGCATTGGCAGGCGGGTTCTTTACCACTGGCACCACCTGGGAAGCCTGAATATTTTCTTATCCTGACCTAAAACTAGTAAAAATAAATGGAGCTGCTGAGTTAAACTGAATCAGATCTTATATCCTTGGTAGATGATATATGAGAAGAAGAAAGATCACATTCCATCATTTTTGTTCACTTTCATGGACAGTGGCTTCCATTCCCTACTTAACATCCACCAATGATAGTGTTTTGATAAATTAATGGAAGCAGAGTGCTGGGCCACTCTCTGTAGGGGAAATGATATCTCAATATGGTTTGGTGATTTCATCTAGTCAGATTAAACTCCTGAACTTCAACAGTTGCTACTTAACCTATTTTCCCTAGAGCCTCCTATCTCTTTTTCTTGCATCTCTACCCTCCCAGTTACCCAGGCCAAAATCCTTGGAATTATCCTTGATTCTTCTCTTCCTCTCACATCCCACATCATACCACATACTGATGACATGGGTTCTTCACTGAAGACTTGGAAATGTGCTTGTTATGGCATGGATTAATGTCTGTCTCAGGGCAGTTTAGTCTGAGCTAAAAGGTTAATTTTTTATATTTTAATGTATTTTTAAATTTTTTCTTAAATAATACAATTCTAATTGTATTAATGAGCAGTTTCTTACCATTTTGCAGGCGGACATGAAAGTGTGTGTATACGCCCAGTTTTGATAAAGGCAGTGCTTTTGTTTTAAATAGACCATTCAGATATGACCAAATTAATCCCTTATGATTATACAGTGGAAGTGAGAAATAGATTTAAGGGCCTAGATCTGATAGATAGAGTGCCTGATGAACTATGGAATGAGGTTCGTGACATTGTACAGGAGACAGGGATCAAGACCATTCCCATGGAAAAGAAATGCAAAAAAGCAAAATGGCTGTCTGGGGAGGTCTTACAAATAGCTGTGAAAAGAAGAGAAGTGAAAAGCAAAGGAGAAAATGAAAGATATAAGCATCTGAATGCAGAGTTCCAAAGAATAGCAAGAAGAGATAAGAAAGCCTTCCTCAGCAATCAATGCAAAGAAATAGAGGAAAACAACAGAATGGGAAAGACTAGAGATCTCTTCAAGAAAATCAGAGATACCAAAGGAACATTTCATGCAAAGATGGGCTCGATAAAGGACAGAAATGGTATGGACCTAATAGAAGCAGAAGATATTAAGAAGAGGTGGCAAGAATACACACAACTGTACAAAAAAGAGCTTCATGACCGAGATAATCACGATGGTGTGATCACTGACCTAGAGCCAGACATCCTGGAATGTGAAGTCAAGTGGGCCTTAGAAAGCATCACTATGAACAAAGCTAGTGGAGGTGATGGAATTCCAGTTGAGCTATTCCAAATCCTGAAAGATGATGCTATGAAAGTGCTGCACTTAATATGACAGCAAATTTGGAAAACTCAGCAGTGGCCACAGGACTGGAAAAGGTCAGTTTTCATTCCAATCCCAAAGAAAGGCAATGCCAAAGAATGTTCAAACTACCGCACAATTGCACTCATCTCACATGCTAGTAAAGTAATGCTCAAAATTCTTCAAGCCAGGCTTCAGCAATATGTGAACCGTGAACTTCCTGATGTTCAAGCTGGTTTTAGAAAAGGCAGAGGAACCAGAGATCAAATTGCCAACATCTGCTGGATCATGGAAAAAGAAAGAGAGTTCCAGAAAAACATTTATTTCTGCTTTATTGACTATGCCAAAGCCTTTGACTGTGTGGATCACAATAAACTGTGGAAAATTCTGAAAGAGATGGGAATACCAGACCACCTGACCTGCTTCTTGAGAAACCTATATGCAGGTCAGGAAACAACAGTTAGAACTGGACATGGAACAACAGACTGGCTCCAAATAGGAAAAGGAGTACGTCAAGGCTGTATATTGTCACCCTGCTTATTTAACTTATATGCAGAGTATATCATGAGAAATGCTGGACTGGAAGAAACACAAGCTGGAATCAAGATTGCCGGAAGAAATATCAATAACCTCAGATATGCAGATGACACCACCCTTATGGCAGAAAGTGAAGAGGAACTCAAAAGCCTCTTGATGAAAGTGAAAGTGGAGAGTGAAAAAGTTGGCTTAAAGCTCAACATTCAGAAAACGAAGATCATGGCATCTGGTCCCACCCCTTCATGGGAAATAGATGGAGGAACAGTGGAAACAGTGTCAGACTTTATTTTTCTGGGCTCCAAAATCACTGCAGACAGTGACTGCAGCCATGAAATTAAAAGACGCTTGCTCCTTGGAAGGAAAATTATGACTAACCTAGATAGCATATTCAAAAGCAGAGACATTACTTTGCCAACAATGGTTCATCTAGTCAGGGCTATGGTTTTTCCTGTGGTCATGTATGGATGTGAGAGTTGGACTGTGAAGAAGGCTGAGCACCGAAGAATTGATGCTTTTGAACTGTGGTGTTGGAGAAGACTCTTGAGAGTCCCTTGGACTGCAATGAGATCCAACCAGTCCATTGTGAAGGAGATCAGCCCTGGGATTTCTTTGGAAGGAATGATGCTAAAGCTGAAACTCCAGTACTTTGGCTACCTCATGCGAAGAGATGACTCATTGGAAGAGACTCTGATGCTGGGAGGGATTGGGGGCAAGAGGAGAAGGGGACAACAGAGGATGAGATGGCTGGATGGCATCACTGACTTGATGGACATGAGTCTGAGTGAACTCCGGGAGTTGGTGATGGACAGGGAGGCCTGGTGTGCTGTGATTCATGGAGTTGCAAAGAGTCGGACATGACCGAGCGACTGATCTGATTGTATGTAACTTTTTACATCATTTTTCATTTTTCCATTTTTAAAAGTTTATACTGCATTTACAGTTATTATGAAATATTAACTGTATTCCCTTGAAATGTACCCCATTTATGGGAAGAACTGATGTTGACATTTGCTCATACACAAAGGAACCCTAAACAAATAACACTAGTACATTGCTAATATGGAGAAGGAAATGGCAATCCACTCCAGAACTCTTGCCTGGAAAATCCCATGGACGAAGGAGCCTGGAAGCCACTGTCCATGGGGTCACAAAGAGTCGGACCCGACAGAATGACTTCACTCACTTACATTGCTAATAAACATAACTAGCACATTGCTGGAATAACCCAAGTAAACTAGATAAGATATTCATACCTAAACTTGAATCTTACTGTTATAAAGTCGTTCTTTTGCATCAAATAGCTAGACTCCTTAAGTACTATCACTTTTCCTCTATAGTCTACAAACTCCTAGTCCAGAACGCTTTGCTCTATGCTGCTGCTGCTGCTGCTGCTGCTAAGTCACTTCAGTCATGTCCGACTCTGTGCGACCCCATAGATGGCAGTCCACCAGGCTCCCCCATTCTATAGACCCTTGTAAATGCACAATAAATGCTAACTGAATAAATGAATTTTCAGTTTCCAAAGGAATGAGCTGGTGCTACAATAATCCCTTCATGAGCTAAATGTGGGTCAGAGGAACAGGTGATATCATTCAGCTCTTTCAGCTACTTGGCCACTCTGATCCTGAAGAACCATACAATATTTTCAGTGCTATAGACTGAAAAAGAGAGCCTGGAACAATATTCACTTTTCTGAACGATTCCAGTGCCTCTAAAATGTGACATTTTGCTGTTGTTTCCTTTTACTATTTCTAATTACTGGGTCTATTTGCATGAAGTGAGGATCTGGGTTGCCTAGGAGTTCATCTGCTCCTATTTCATATTCTACTCTTAAATAAGCATACTTCGGTGTAGTCTTGCTTGCTGCCTTCAACATTTAGACAGGACCCCCCACCCCCACCCCCAACTGTCCCACTCTCCTCCCATCACTCCCCAGGAGAAAGGTTATTTTTAAAGTACATAATCAATAGGCTTTGGGAAACATCCAGAACATGAGAAGGTCATATGATTGGGAGCAAGCTACCAGGGATTGCTGAGAGAAGGGATGGCAACAAGCCATGCCAAAAATTGTCTGAGGGGGGAAAGACAGTCTGTAACTCGCATTTAAATGTTCTGAGTTATTCTTTTGCACAGGGTTTTGTTTGGGAGGGGCTTCTTAGCTTGGTTCTTCAGCATTACTTTGAGTTTCAGGAGATGCAGATCAGCATTGACAGTAGCTTTTCAGACTAAATAGTGTTACATTAAAATCAAGCTTCCTCTGAGGCTCTTGATGGTCTTCAATCTCCTGGTCATGGTGCTGCTATTTAGTTCCTGATGCTGATGCTGCCTTTGCTGAGGGTTTGAATCAAGAATAAACCAATTATGGTCACAATACCTATAAAAACAATGGCTCCGTAGCTCCTGACTCAACTGCCAGACAAAAGAAACACTGCTAAACAAAGAATGCACCTACTGAGAACGTGTAGATGATCATGCACAGATGAGTATCGCTACTGGAGAGTCACCTCAAGAGGAACAAAGAGGCTATTTCTGCAATACTGTCCATTACATCACTCAGAAACCATAGCTCTTTTTTTCTTCTCTACTTGCAACCACAGCAGAGTTATCTCCCCTTATGCAGTTTTACTTAATGGCAATTTGTAACTATCCTTCCTGTACCTTAGAAGATGACCCATGACTCCAGCCCTGCATTTTCTCTCTTCTTAGCAGAGGAAATTGATTTGTCACTCATCTCCTTGGCTTGGGACATTTCATTTTGTTGTTTTTGTTTAATAGGATTGTAATCCTTCCTAAAGATTTGCTTGTATCTCTATTTATTTAGTATTTTCCTCCATTTCATTATTTAACTTTAATCATGTCTAGTGAGTTGATTATTAAAAATCAGTTTAGTATTTTGTGTGATTTTTTGCTTTGAGTATGCATGGTGCAAAAGAGGCTGTGTGTCAGCCTTTGCTATTTGTCCTCAGCTGTTCCTATATTATGCCACTGATCAGACCTTGGTCTAAGGCTAATCTTATATCATTAAGTTGCCTTTCTAAGTGAATTCCTCTTTGACTGAAGAAATTTGGTGGTAGCATTAATTGCAAGTAAAGACCATGACTTATTGTTGAATATAAAATATCTTCTGAGAAGTGTCTGTTGTCACCATTGTGAACTCTCAGTAGTGACATAAAGACTTTTGTCCCCTGCAGATCCAGTTACAGCCAGTGACAAAGGCATATGTCCACTCTGAATAAAAGAACACTTATTTTCCTATTCCATGGCTGACATTGAGTGATAACATTTTTGCATATCGTAAAAATTTTTATGCATATGCTGTTTAAAGGCAAAAAGTGCTTTTACAACAATCTTCTTTGTGAATAGAATTTAAACTCTGTATGTGCTGCCTTTTCAATATGCCTGTCAAGCTCTGAATAATAACCTTTGACAGTGCTGAGCAGAAACAAAACCAGAGGTTGTTTCCTCTGTTCACAGCAGCATTGTTTATTATCTTTGCTGTTTTGGACTTAGGCTCATCCACCTTAAATAAAATATGTAAATTCATATTTTAAATGAGTTACTAAACTGTGCTTTAAGCAAATAGTCTGCTCTGATTTTTGCCATGGCAAGTCACAGATCTTTGTCTCTGGCTGATTCAACCTGTGATGAACAGATAGTAGTTGACAAGGGGAAAAATCTGCCAATTAATATATTTTCTGATATTATTGTACCATTAAAATTTTATAAAACTTGTATATGCCTTTATAAAAATGGAGCTAATCTGAAAACAAGACCCTAAGGATGAGGGGAGGAATAAACAGAAAAAACATTCTTTGTTTTGAAAGAACTATTAAATCACCTATCTCCACATTGTCAAGGTAAATCATATATGGAAAAATTTAGGCTGCATATAATATGTATAGAAAAATTAAAATAGGAAATATCAACTTTTAAGCATTTTTGAAACGTTCTTTTACACTGGATAGCTGGTTAGAATGAAATATTCTCTATCTTAATAAGTTAATTTGGTTATAATAACCAAATGGTTTGTGCATGTGGATACAGCTTTGCTAACAACTTTCTTTATCATACAATGAAATGACCCAACAAACCCTAAGTTGACTTACTGCAAAATAGAATTTATTTTGGTTGAAGTTATTTTGAATTGAACTGACAGGCTTATGACTGACATGCTTTGCAAATTGTCGAAGGTGATGAAGCAGAGAAGTCCTTGCACAACACTCTATAAGATGCTATAGCTGTATATCTTTAATAAACAATGTTCATTTTGACAAGTTTATTGAAAAAATATATTAACTGCACAGAAAACTTTACAATGAAAGTAACAACAGTAAAAACCAGTTATTAACAATTGTGCTGTCATTTAAAGAATTGCTATATTTTTTTCTTTCCTCGACAGTGCAAATCCAAGTGGAGGAGAAAGAAGATGATACTGAGGAAAGTTCAAGTAAGTGGGGATGGACCCAGTTGGGATATGTTTCCTGGGGAATTTCAGTGAATTTAGGGGATTTGTCCTCTTATCTTGTGGGAATATGCGACCCTATGCAAACACAGGAGCACATGTGGATGACTTTCAATGGTCTTACAAGAGCGATCAAGTCCATCAGATAGACTCTTCACTTGAGAGTCCATTCAATTGGCAAAACACACATTCCACCTAATTTATAAATTGCTCATCATTAGCAAAGGAGAAAAGGAAAGGTATAAACATCTGAATGCAGAGTTCCAAAGAATAGCAAGAAGAGATAAGAAAGCCTTCCTCAGCAATCAATGCAAAGAAATAGAGGAAAACAACAGAATGGGAAAAACTAGAGATCTCTTCAAGAAAATCAGAGATACCAAAGGAACATTTCATGCAAAGATGTGCTCGATAAAGGACAGAAATGGTATGGACCTAACAGAAGCAGAAGATATGAAGAAGAGTTGGCAAGAATACACACAACTGTACAAAAAAGATCTTCACGACCCAGATAATCACGATGGTGTGATCACTGACTTAGAGCCAGACATCCTGGAATGTGAAGTCAAGTGGGCCTTAGAAAGCATCACTACAAACAAAGCTAGTGGAGGTGATGGAATTCCAGTTGAGCTACTCCAAATCCTGAAAGATGATGCTGTGAAAGTGCTGCACTCAATATGCCAGCAAATTTGGAAAACTCAGCAGTGGCCACAGGACTGGAAAAGGTCAGTTTTCATTCCAATCCCAAAGAAAGGCAATGCCAAAGAAGGCTCAAACTACCACACAATTGCACTCATCTCACACGCTAGTAGGATAATGCTCAAAATTCTCCAAGTCAGGCTTCAGCAATATGTGAACCGTGAACTTCCAGATGTTCAAGCTGGTTTTAGAAAAGGCAGAGGAACCAGAGATCAAATTACCAACATCTGCTGGATCATGGAAAAAGAAAGAGAGTTCCAGAAAAACATTTCTGCTTTATTGACTATGCCAAAGCCTTTGACTGTGTGGATCACAATAAACTGTGGAAAATTCTGAAAGAGATGGGAATACCAGACCACCTGACCTGCCTCTTGAGAAACCTATATGCAGGTCAGGAAACAACAGTTAGAAGTGGACATGGAACAACAGACTGGTTCCAGAGTTTGTCAAGGCTGTATATTGTCACCCTGATTATTTAACTTATATGCAGAGTACATCATGAGAAACGCTGGGCTGGAAGAAACACAAGCTGGAATCAAGATTGCTGGGAAAAATATCAATAACCTCATATATGCAGATGACACCACTCTTATGGCAGAAAGTGAAGAACTAAAGAGCCTCTTGATGAAAGTGAAAGGTGAGAGTAAAAAAGTTGGCTTAAAGCTCAACATTCAGAAAATGAAGATCATGGCATCCGGTTCCAACACTTCATGGGAAATAGATGGGGAAACAGTGGAAACAGTGTCAGACTTTATTTTTCTGGGCTCCAAAATCACTGCAGATGGTGACTGCAGCCATGAAATTAAAAGACGCTTACTCCTTGGAAGGAAAGTTATGACCAATGCAGATAGCATATTCAAAAGCAGAGACATTACTTTGCCAACAAAGGTTTGTCTAGTCAAGGCTATGGTTTTTCCTGTGGTCATGTATGGATGTGAGAGTTGGACTGTGAAGAAGGCTGAGCACCGAAGAATTGATGCTTTTGAACTGTGGTGTTGGAGAAGACTCTTGAGAGTCCCTTGGACTGCAATGAAAGCCAACCAGTCCATTGTGAAGGAGATCAGCCCTGGGATTTCTTTGGAAGGAATGATGCTAAAGCTGAAACTCCAGTACTTTGGCCACCTCATGCGAAGAGTTGACTCATTGGAAAAGACTCTGATGCTGGGAGGGATTGGGGGCAAGAGGAGAAGGGGACAACAGAGGATGAGATGGCTGGATGGCATCACTGACTCGATGGACGTGAGTCTGAGTGAACTCCGGGAGTTGGTGATGGACAGGGAGGCCTGGCGTGCTGAGGTTCATGGGGTTGCAAAGAGTCGGACACGACTGAGCGACTGATCTGGTCTGATCTGAAGTGGATGGTGGTCCAGAAAATTTTGCTTTTTTATTTCTTTACTATTTTCTTTGTTAAAATGTTTTCCCTTAGGCTGAATCTATTACAATATAACAGATTGGCCTTTTTGACTAAAGTGATCAGGTTGTTGAATAAAAATGAATAACTGTTCTTTTGAATTCATGAATATTTTGTCTAAATTGCCCTGTTGTTTTTACTTTGAATAGGTTCAGCTCAAGAGCCTGAATTGTGACCCATTCCTAGGCATACAAACCACTCATGGACAAGAACAGAGAAAGATTATTTTATGAGCTAAAGTTTTGAGTTGATCAAAACTGAAAGTGCAGCATTTCAAGGAGAGTTCAATTAGAGAATACATCAACACCATCAGTTAAAAACCTGAGCCCAATATGACAGCCAGTGAATGTTCATGGTGACCGTTGTTTTCATTAATTTGGTACATTCTGCATGTAAACAGCCCAGAGTCTCACACAGATCCTACAGGCTCTGACTTGACTACTATAGGGGAATAAAAGTAATTTTTCCTTTACCCTTCTGAGTTTCTTAACTGATACTCCTATGGTCTAAGACAGTTTAACAAGAAAACCAAACCAAAACAGAAGTTTATTAACACATACACCTCATGTATACATGGATGATACCCAGAAAAAAACTGAGTAATTGTGTGAGGTGGCTTAAAATTTAGACTTAAATGCCATCTAAATAGGGAAAAGTGAGGGGTATGTAGGTCTCTTGGGAGAGAATAAGTTTTAAGAGGATAGATAGGAGGTATGATAGTTTATGATACAATATGTCTGTATGTGGTGTTGACCTATAGTCTCCTCTATAGAACACTTCTATAGTGTTCCTTGGGGATGAAATCCCTGGGGAGGGGATTTATGACAATTGAGTTCCTTTAGGAAGCTCTGTTTTCAGGCAGACAAGAGGAATTCAGAGAAAATCTCTTTCTGCATTTGCTGTTTTTCAAGTGCCACATCTCAAAATAGTCAATACACTGAGGTGGCATATTTTGGGGTGTTATATTCTGAATGTCTTTCTGAGGTGGTATATTCTGCTACCTTTCAAAACTAAATTGAGCCCATTCCAAAAGGTAATGTTTATGTAAATCCACATTTAGTAGGCAATTGTAAAAACACTTCTTTTTTTAAGAATTTGAATATTTGGAAACTAGTGAAAACACTAAAGATAGCCTTTTTGTCCTAAGTGCTAAAAGATAAATATAATGATATACTTTTCATCCATGGTAAAACTCTGCAAGTTTAATATCTTAGCTTTAATGTAAAATATACTAAAATGCAGAATACCAAGTGGCTTCTTGAATTTTTGAGTTATTTGAGGGTGAAATTGTTTCTCAGTTCCTATGAGGCCCTTGTTCTTTCTATGATTAGTGACTAAAATGAACAATAAAGGCTGGGTAGATTTTCAAAATGCCAGAGTGGGGTTTGAATCATGCAACATCTGCCACAGTATTTAATAAATTTTTGGTCTTGATGACAAGAGTACAGTTTTCAAAACCTAATTAGAAAAGATATTCTCCTGTTTCTCTGTGCTAGTCAAACTTTAGTAATATTGGTAATGTTTAGATCTTATTTAGATTTGGAATATCAATTAAAGTTTAATAAGTAGTGTTAAAAAGAACAAAATTTATAAAAAAATAAAATGACACACACTATGTAAAAATGAACATATTTAACTAATAAATGAGGAATCTGGTGAGCTATTTATAGCAGTTACCAATTCAAAGGAAAATTCAAAGAACAGATTCATTTATAGATCAGGAATATTGAACTGATTGTGTAAGTGAAGACATGACTGTTTTGTGGGGGTTTTTTTTCTTTCCTTTCTTTTTTGGTGGTGGAAAGTTGTCTGCACTGAGTTTACTTGCTTGTCTACGGACAAGAACTATTTTCCATTGCTATCTAGTGATCTACAATTTACAAAGTTACAAGATAGCTTCCATAGAATTAGCATCAGACAACATAAAAGGGTATGGTACAGACATTTCATAGTTTTCCATTAAAGCACAATTTTTTTCCCTATAGTAGCTTCTATTTAAAAAGATAGTGATAATTACGAGTAATATTTGTTTTTTAATAATAATTAACTCTAAATATCAGAAGTTAAAAAGCAAAAGTGAAGGTGAAGTAGGATTGTCTGTCATAAACAGTGAAGGAAGGAACTGAATTCTCCTCCTACTCTTTACTGGAAAGCTTCCAAAGAAGTTATGGACATGTGAGGCATTAATTGTCAGTTGGTGAATAAAATAAAATAATATTATTTCTCTCAATCTCGTATTAAATTTATTAGTTATCTATTTCTAATCAAAAAGATAGAATGATCAAGCAAAGTTATTTACTATCAATTTCATCTAAGGAAGAGAAAGAAATTTAGGAAAAATAAGTATTTGAAGTTAAGAATGAAAATGATTTTACATAAAATAGATAAGCAACAAGGATTTACCAGGTAACACAGGGAGCTGTATTTAATATCTTGTAAAAACCTATAATGGGAAATAATCTACAATATATATATATTTTATATATATATATATATATAAAACTGAACCAGTTGCAGTACACCCAAACAAGTAATACAATATTGTAAATCAACTATGTTTCAAGTTTTTTTAAAAAGTTAAAAAGAAAAGAATGAGAATGATTTGAATTAGAAAGGTATTTGAATTATGTCAAGGCATAAATTAATTTCTTCAAAATTATTTTAATTTATAGCATTTCCTTGCATTCTTATCATTTGTTCTAAGATAGAAGTAATATTAACACATAGTGATTAAACACTCAACCCTTATGTATTGAATTGATAATCTACAATTTGAATTATGTCAAGGTATAAATTAATTTCTTCAAAATTATTCTAGTTTATAGCATTTCCTTGCATTCTTATCATTTGTTCTAAGATAGAAGTAATATTAGCACATAGTGATTAAACACTCCACCCTTATGTATTGAGTTGATAATCTACAAACTTGGTCTGAGAGGTCATGGTATGATATTAAACTCCCAAGTCATGTAGTTATGCAAGTAAATGAAGGCTGGAATTCTAAGCATATTAGAATTGGGGGATTGATACTCACTTATTTGAGTAGCTAAACCACAAGAATGAGAATGTAGATAAGTGTATTTAAGTGGCAGACTATGAAATATATATGGCATGGTGCATTTTATCTTGATATGACAAATGTCTAGATTATGGTTTCAGAGGTGTGACAATGATAATTAAAAAGTAAGAATACATTTGGTATCAGGAAAGCACTTTTCTGAAACTACTCACTGAAGCATTAACTGCTGTGTTTAGGCGAAGAGGAAGAGGAGGAAAACAAACTACCTCGAAGACAGAGCTTGAGACCAAAGAGGAAACGGACCAGAGATGTTATCAATGAAGATGATCCAGAACCTGAACCAGAGGATGAAGAAACAAGGAAGGCCAGAGAGAAAGAGAGAAGGAGGAGGTTAAAGAGAGGAGCGTAAGTTAGTTCTGATCTATAATTGACATTCTTTTTCATTCAAAAGTGCCTGATGTGGAAAGATCACTCTTTAGGCACTCCCTAGCCTTAAAATTGGTAATTAAAACTACTTTCAGAAAAACAAGCTTAGTCTGATGCCACCATTTTATTCCACTTAGTTAAATGTATTTTAATATTAAAATAGAATTTTTAAATGAATATATATTGAGAATGGACTTATGAGAGATTTCCTTATGAGAGATCTAAATTGTCATGGGTCATTAACATATTATAGTTAATTTAAATATTTTAAAGTTATTCCGTTAGTTAAATGCATCGTTAATGAAGTTAAATGAAAAACTTATAAACATGATCCCAAATCACGTATCTTACAGAGCAGGAGTTGGAAAACTATGGTTAATTTCAACCTAAGAGCCAAGAATGGTTCTTATCATTTTAATAAAACTGTAATTTAAAAAAAAAAACACACAAAGAGGAATATGGGACAGAGCTGTATGTAGCTCCCAAAGTCTAAAGTATTAACTATCTGTCCCTACAGAGGATTAGATTGTCCTTTCCTTTTTAATATAACTCTATGACTTTCACTTCTAGCAGGCCAATGATTTTCTGATTGCTACCTTTGTCTAGAGTAATATATTAAATGCTGTTTAGGGAAAAAATTCAAGAAAGTAATTTTCTGGTTTTTGCTTCCTGGAAAATGGCAGATGGCAGGAAGGTGGAAAAACTGTGTATGTGAAACTCATTTACTAATAGGAAACCTAGGCCACTTGGACAGGATTCAAGAGAATAACTCCTCTGCCACCCCTAGGTGGGGCATGGGAATCACCATGAGGTGATAGGCTCTGTCCTCTGAAACAGTCCTAGAACTTTAAATGCTGAGAAACTTTCCAAGATTTCCTCCCAAGATGACACCTTGTGGTATTCAATAACTAACTATTATTTGTGAATATTTTATCAACAGAGAAGTTTAGCATTAGTTGATGATGGTTCCTTTTATTTATTTATTTTTTGATTGTCATTTTCCTGCATTTATTGTTTATCTTTTTTTTTTCATTTTTTTAGCTTCCTTTTTTTTTAAAATTTTATTTTATTTTTAAACTTCACATAATTGTATTAGTTTTGCCAAATATCAAAATGAATCCACCACAGGTATACATGTGTTCCCCATCCTGAACCCTCCTCCCTCCTCCCTCCCCATACCATCCCTCTGATGGTTCCTTTTATAATGAGTAACCCCACCCATTTCTTCATTGTATTTTTGTTGACTTAAGGTTTTAAATCTCTCTCTTACTCTTCTTTATCCTTCTCTTCCTTTTTCTCCCTCTCCCCAATCTCCTCTTCTTTCTTCTATCCTTGAATACTAAGACATCACCTGCTTTCTGTTTTACTCTGATATTTTTTATGTCTATCTTCAAGTATTTTTATGTTTCATTCTTTTCAAAAACAAAACACCCTTTTAAGTTTCATGTCTTATTATGATTGTTATTTCTATTATTAGGTAGTAATATTTCCTACTAGCAAAGGTGATGCTTTCTGACCATGGTATTTCATTGAGGAAACATCACCAATAGACATATAAATGATATAGATTGTGTTCCAGAATTTACCTTTTCCTCTCCACCTGTGCTTCAGAGATGTCGCTTTTAAAAGATGACTCAGATGGGAATTCCTTTGCTTTCTTGGTCTGCTCAAGGGCCTCCTGTCAAGGCTCAACCTCTAGAAATAGGACCATGTGAATCAACTGGGTCTTGGCCCCTGTTACCTGGGGCAATCTTGTCCCTGTGACAGGGTCTGTCCTTAGCTGGTCCCACTCTCATCCTGATTCTGAGAAGCCAGAAGCACCCGTCTCCCATCCTCCCTTCTCCTCTGCAGAACCAGTCTTGACTAAAATGAATTTTCTCTCCATAGGTTTTGTAAATTATATTATTATCGCCATAATTTTTACAACTATTTTAAATAATATAAATTACTTATGATGATTGACAGTTCTGATCACTATTTCAGGGTCCATATTCCATTGTTCACTTTGAAGATAAGCCCTTCTGTTTTTAAGAAAATGTATTAGCAAATATGTTTTGAGAAAGATTAGTAGGCAAATCATGGCACATTTATTTAGGTTAACTAATTCATGATCTTCTTTTATTTAAATTTTCATGTAAAACACCTTAGGGAATTTTTCTTGCACTGAAAAAACATTTGAAAACAACTAAATCCAAGGTTGTAATGTTAACTGTCTTTGGAGATGGTTAACAAAAACTGCCTTGTTTGGCATTTTGAAGTATTTCTAATAATATTATATGCTTTTCTTGACCCAGTTTTAAGTGAATAAGTAATACGTTTATAGCAGTGAGAAATTCAGCACATTATGCCTCCTTTTTTCCTAACAACTGTTGTTTAAATAAATCAAAACTAAGATAGAAAGCCATTCTTACACAAATTAGCCCTACATTTTAGAAGCAAAGCATGCCTGTGCTACACTTTTTTAATATGATTAGCACTTTCTTTGAGTGGTTCCTGGAAAAGCTGTTTCCCTGTAATGCAATGTTTAATCATGCATTATTATATTTAAATTATACAAAAAATGTAATATCTTAACTACCTGCATATTTGAAGGTAATTTAGCTGAGAACAACTATACATTGTAGCACAGCATGATCGTACTGGAGCAATCGACAATTAACAACACAAAGATTAAAAATATACCAGTCTGAGATCTTTTAGTGTAGGAATAAATATCTTTCCATAACTTGGAAGACATTGTTATATTTTATTTTAGTGTACTTGTTGGTAATCCTGTCATCCAGAAAAATTCTGTACATAAACATTTATTTAATAAATATTTATTCAGCTCCACTTCTGTCAAAGATAATTTGCTAATTTCTTTGGAAGATATGGATATGAATGTGAAATTGCCTCCATTCTCTACAAATTAATAACATAGTAAGGGAGAGGCCACTTAGACACAATTATTATGAAATAAGGCTGTATAAATGTGCCAGGGAAGTAAAAAGTGATTTAGAGTCTTAAAGAAAACTATCTCGTAAGGACAATCAGAAAAGGGTATTGAAGACATTTCATATGATTTTTGAAGGAGTCATAGAATCTGAATATGTTAAACATGTAAAGTACTGGGTTTAAGACAGCAGGAAACTACATAATTAGTATTTAGGAACGTAGAGAAATGTAGAGAAATAAGCTTTAATTACATGGTAAATCCAAACATGAAATAGATCATTCTTTCATTCTGTGTAAGTATTTTGTTATCCTTGTACAGCACCATAGGATTTTATATGTATGTATGCTTAATCGCTCAATCTTGTCCGACTCAGCAACCATATGGATGGTAGCCTGCCAGGCTCCTCTGTCCATGGGGATTCTCCAGGCAAGAATACTGGAGTGGGTTGCCATACCCTCCTCCAGGGGATCTTCCCAAGTCAGGGATCAAACCCAGGTCTCGTGCATTGCGGGAGGATTCTTTACCATCTGAGCTACCAGGGAAGGATTTTATATAATAAACATCAAATGTTTAAAATAGAAACAACTTAACGACATTCAGAGTTGTATCTTAGTATGAGTGCACTTCCATAGTTCACTTAAACCAGGATTACTATTCTAAGAAAAATATCTTAATTGGTTAAAAAAAAACCCAACCAAGCTATCAATGACAGATGTTATTTTACAGGGTTAATTAAATTTCTGTTTCAGTAACCATGACCTGATTAAAAACTCTGGTGGTGGTTTAGTTGCTAAGTCGTGTCCAACTCTTTGCGACCCCATGAATTGCAGCACGCCAGGCTTCCCTGTCCATCACCAGCTCCCAGAGTTCACCCAAACTCTTGTCCATCGAGTCGGTGATGCCATCCAGCCATCTCATCTTCTGTCGTCCCCTTCTCCTCCTGCCCCCAATCCCTCCCAGCATCAGAGTCTTCTCCAGTGAATCAGTTTTTTGCATGAGGTGGCCAAAGTACTGGAGTTTCAGCTTTAGCATCAATCCTTCCAAAGAACACCCAGGACTGATCTCCTTTAGGATGGACTGGTTGGGCCTCCTTGCAGTCCAAGGGACTCTCAAGAGTCTTCTCCAACACCGCAGTTCAAAAGCATCAATTCTTCGGTGCTCAGCCTTCTTTACAGTCCAACTCTCACATCCGTACATGACCACAGGAAAAACCATCGCCTTGACTAGCCGGACCTTTGTTGGCAAAGTAATGTCTCTGCTTTTGAATATGCTATCTAGGTTGGTCATAACTTTCCTTCCAAGGAGTAAGCATCTTTTAATTTCATGGCTGCAATCACCATCTGCAGTGATTTTGGAGCCCCAAAAAATAAAGTCTGACACTGTTTCCACTGTTTCCCCATCTATTTGCCATGAAGTGTTGGAACCAGATGCCATGATCTTCATTTTTCTGAATGTTGAGCTTTAAGCCAACTTTTTCACTCTCTACTTTCACTTTCATCAAGAGGCTTTTTAGTTCCTCTTCACTTTCTGCCATAAGGGTGGTGTCATCTGCACATCTGAGGTTATTGATATTTCTCCCAGCACTAACTGATTTAGTAGGTACAAATAATCACTAGGCTAATAATAAATAGGTTACTGGAAAGATGAAAACACTAAGCATCATGGTAATAGCAACTATAGGAAGCAAATAGCACACCATGGGCTGGAGGAACAATGGAAAGAGGTTGAAATTAAAACCTAAAAGCATAGAGGAGAGACCCGGGGAGCTGAAACTACTGCAGAGGGGGCGATGCTCAAGTGGTGCTGGTGTCTACAGGGTGAGTGATGAAGCTGGTTCTGCTAATGTTGGAAAAACTGGCAAACCAGTCTCACCTGCAGCTATGGGAAGGCCCTGCAGCTCTTGGGGTGAAAAAGAATTGCTGAAGAGTAAGCATCCCACAAGAGGCAAACGGGAAGCTAAAGGAAAAACCAAGTCCCTTCTTAGTATACTCTATTGGCAGCCAATTATGACAGCAGAATATTGAGCCAACTGACAAACTAGAAATGTGTCCTACAGAGTCACAGCCACAGAATCACAATATTAAGTCTAAAAGGGTAAATTTGAAGTTAAGTGACCGTGTTGTTGTTGTTCAGTCACTAAGTTATGTCTGACTCTTTGAGACCCCATGGACTGCGGCACGCCAGGCTTCCCTGTCCATCACCAACTCCCAGAGTTTGCTCAATTCATGTCCATTGTATCAGTGATGCCATCTAACTATCTCATCTCCTGTCACCCTTTTCTCCTTTTGCCTTCAGTGTTTCCCAGCATCAGGGTGTTTTCCAGTGAGTTTGGCTCTTCGCGTCAGGTGGCCAAAGTATTGGAGCTTCAGCTTCAGCATTAGTCCTTCCAGTGGATATTCAGGGTGGATTTCCTTTAGGATTGACTGGTTTGATCTCTTTGCAACAATAACTCATAACTGAAACAATCTCTTACCAAAAACATTGTTCTCTACAACAGGGCATCATATTCTTCAATTTATAAACTTTGTCGCTCATGTTTAGATTTTGTTTTCTTTGAGTTTTGGAACCTTTGATATTTTTTGCAATACTAGGAACACAGAAGAGAAAAGATCCATCTCATTTGCTCAGTGAGAAACTAAATTCCTTTGAAGCCCTCTTCAAAGGATTGACTTCTATCAAGTACACTTTGAGTTCAATTTTATCAATTGAAGTTTTGAGCTTAATTAACAGATTAAGTTACCTTAGAGGAATAGATTCCTTTTATTTTTTCCTATTTCAGTTTTTCTCTTTCTCTTGAGACAGGGCTAACAAATTTTTTAAGGGCACTTCAAAGACACTTTCACCTCTAATTTACTATCCTTGTTGAAAAATAAAGTTTTCAAATGAAATGTAGAATTGGAGGGGGAAGATGTACAGGGGAACAAAGAAGAGAAGAAAATATATTAATAGCTTTTTATTTCCATGGATTTTCTGAAAATTTGAGACTATGGACATAAAAAGGTTTCAGGACTTGAGAAAATAAATACTATTTTTTAAAGTTACAGTAATTCCAGAAACCCTGCATCAGCATTCAGCTGTAAGCTCTAAGGCTTATGGATCTCAGCATTCATTGTATACAACCAAGTTGTTATGCATTAATCAGCTGAGTATCTGATAGCATTCATTAAGTTTGGAAGTCAAGCAAATCTTAACTTTACTAAAGAAGGTTTTTTTTTTTTTTTCTTTTTTTTTTTTAAGGGAAGAAGAAGAAGAAATAGATGCAGAGGAATTGGAAAGATTGAAGGCAGAGTTAGATGAGAAAAGACAAATGATCGCTACTGTCAAATGCAAGCCTTGGAAAATGGAGAAGAAAATTGAAGTTCTCAAGTATGATGCCACTTTTCATAATTAGAAACACTTTCCTTGCTACTGATTTCCAAAATTCTCTATTTCCTATACATTATAGATAATACTATATGTAGTACATCATTTATATAAAGCACTCATTATATATAATGTTCATGGCCATATATACATAATTAATGTATCAAATGTTAACATATCATATATGTACATATACACACACACACACACACACACACACACACATATATATATATAACTAGAGAGGCTGGGATAATGATTATAAAAGAAAACAGCCATAATTAAATTCATTTTTTGGAATCTTACAACCTCTGATCACCTTTAATTATTTGCTCCTTGAACTGAGAATTTCCTTAGTTTAATACATTCATTACTATCTCTCTGAAAAAGATACTACATTTGAATTTTACAAGTTTGTTGGATTGCACACTCTAGTTTCTCTGCAGGGTTCCGGCATCAAATGATATATTCATGTGACAGCTCTTATTAAAGCACAGGGAGGATACTAAGCCAACTGAACAGTAAATGGGATTCCAATTAAGGGTTATGCTAATAGCTATTCCCTGGTAACATGTCAGCAACCCAGTTTCACTCTTATGTTGAGTGTTGATGCACTCAGAGACACATAGATTTATAAACTCCTGATAAAAAAAGTCAAATGATTATCCCTTTCCTGGGACTGCAAGCAGATTTGCCTCTGAGGATCACACTTTATTTCCTTGCCATAGTGGTTGGGGAAGCGGGGCATGAATAAAAAGGACGTGTCTGTGATAACAACCGTGTTTGCATCTCACAGATGTGCTACTGATTGCATTTTCCCCACAGAATCATTTTTATAAACGGTGGTAAATTTCCAAAGCTATCCCTCCACAAGCCTATTTAAATAATAACATTAAATGTTTAGTGTATATATAATAATGTTAAAATTAGGGGAAAATGTTTCTGTCTTGGGTGATGAAAAAAGAACTGAAGCAGCTATCAGGGTAATTCACTACTAATCTTGGCTCTGCAAGAGGCTGTGCATTATTTAAGGAAATAGCTTAAATTTCTGGGACCTCAGTCACCCTGTATCCAAAATAAAACAAGATATTCCAGCTTTACCCTATGGGAAAGGTAACCTAGGTATACCTAGGTGGGAACCTAGGTATCATTTCTAACAGTATTGTTTTGTGGAGTTCCAAAGAGTGGTCTTCTCAGAAAATTTCTGGAACACCACACAGCTGTAGGCTGGGAACTCCCTATGTTTGTGCATGTACACCAGTCATAAATGAGGTCAAAGACAAGTAGCATTTCTGGTTCTATGAAGCTATTAATGTATATACATGTGCCTGTCCGTGTGTGAGTGTATGTGTGTTAAAATAGTTTTCATTCAATGAAGTGATAGTGATGCTAAATAATAGGTTTAAAAAATATCCTTACTTAGCAAAATAGATGCTTGGCAACCTTATGTTGGTTCCCAAAATATGTCTTAAAATATTGCTGACCATGAAATCCCCAAACCTGAAACCACAGGTAACTGTATGTGGAAAGTTGTAAAATTATATAGTAATAATATTTTGAACTTTCAAAGCATGGTGTGAAATTGAGTAAAAATGCCAGGAAATATATCCTCCCTTTCCATCTGCATGGAGGTGTAGAAATAGCCCTTGCTCTTCCTTGTCTGCATTTTCCATACAGAGCAGTGGAGAAGGGATGGGCGTCAGGCTTGAGTTTGAATCTCAGATCTCCCATTTAAAGGCTGTGCAAATTTGAATGAACTGTGTAGTCCTCAGGTTTCATATGAAATTTTACTATTTTACAGGGTTACTGGACTCATAAAGTACGTTATTTCATATGAAACACTAATCAGTGTGCCAGAATATTGCACAAAGCTGGGAAACACAACTTGTAATTATCATTGTATCTCAGGACAGACTCAGTGTTGCCTGATTTCCTGCAGTATAACAGGAGCGATGGGGAGGGTATAGGGCTTGGCAGGAATGGGTGGGAGCAGACTTAGCCATAGGCAACCCCAGGAGCCTTGGGGGATGGTGGCACATCGGTATAGCAGTCTGGACAGTCTGGCAGGATGGACAACTGATTTTGATGCTCCAAGAAAGAAAAGAGGGTATCTTTACAGTTCAGCAGAATCTATTGTCAGCCACTTCTACATTTTTCAAAATGTACCCACAAAGTCATCTTGTAGCAGATTCTGGATCCTGGGGCCTTAGACTGGAGTCCAGGGATTTAGCCATTTTTAGACACAGGGAGAGATAAAGATTGGGATGGAAGGAAGGGCAACACAGGTCCTATTACTAGAGCAGAGGTCAAAAATGGGGAGTTTGCAGCTGAATCTAGATTATAAATGGTTTTTATTTGGCCCACATGCTTTTTGTTTCTTTTTCTTTTATTATTATTATTTTAATTATGATTAAATATATGTAACATAAAATTTAACATTTTAATCATTTAATAAAAATAATAATTTTTTTCTTTGTTCTTAAATTTAAAAAGTAGAAGATTTCACATTTTAAAATTCAGATATTCATCTCCTGGATAAGAAGAAAGTGTGGTCCACATTCCTACATGAAAATAATAACTGAGACTAAGCAATTGCTATCCCCTACTAATAGGGTATTCACTCTTCAGTGTGCACAGTTCCCAAACAATCCACATCACTTATTCATGCTTCTTAGCTGGACCTTATAAGCATTCATTTGTTGCCTCCTACACATGCATCTGGGGAGCAAGTTAGGCATGCTACCAAGACAGTGATTCAGAAAGTTGGGGTGAAAGCCAGACTGCAGAATGGAAGCACAGATTTAGGCCCAGATAAGAAACAACTGTGGCTTCTCACCTGACAGCAATGCCCATTGTCTTGTGATGATTCTCCATAGCCAGAAATGGCTCCTGCTTTGTGGCTTTGCAGTATTCTGCACAGCTGGTGCCATTGGCCATGATCAGCCTGATTCTCTTGGTTTCAGCCTCTGTGATAAAATTGTTGGTACTACAGTGCCTGACCTATTTCCCTTTGCAGGTTTCTGAATGCTGTATTGAGGTTCTCCCCCAAGGGTCCCAGTTACATACTGGAATCAATACTTCATAGTATTTACATGCAGGTAAAGTTTTCCCTGGAGCTTCCTTGATAGCTCAGAGGTAAAGAATCCGCTTGAGGTGCAGGAGACATGGATGCAGTCCCTGGGTTGGGAAGATACTCTGGAGAAGGAAATGGCAACCGACTCCAGTATTCTTGCCTGGGAAATCTCATGGAGTCACAAAGAGCTGGACATGACTTAGTGACTAAACAACAACAATAAAGTTTTCCCTACCCCAGTGTTATTAAAACATGGGAGCCAGGCGTCTTTCCTCCCACCATTTATTCCTTTCAGAGACTTCAAACTCTGACAGAGTGTCAGTGGATTATGTTATTCCCAGAAGCAGCCTCCAGTCATCACTTCTGGTTAAGTCAATGGAATCCAAGACACTAGGCTCGATATAACTGGAACAGATATTTTCCTCATGGGTTTGGATCTGTATCTGGGTTCCAAGTCTTCCCATCTGGCTCTGGACTCTGAAAAACTTGTGAAACTTCTAAAACAGATTTTTACAGAGGGTAGGGGTTTTAAGATGTGTCTTAGAGTAAAGCCTCAGGAATGGAGGTTTATGGTTCTGAGGATATATATTGTGGGAGACCCAGGTATAGTTCTCATAAGCCATAATTCATCTTGGGACTCTCAAAAATTTTTGGAGATGGTCTTGTCCATCTCCAAACCCTCATGGTCATCATTGTCAATAACTAATTATTTCTAAATCAAAGAGCTGGAATTCAGATTTTGAATTCAGATAGTGGAGCTCACTGACTTTTTTAATCAAAAACTTTAAAATTTTGTTATTGTAATTACCAGGGACATTGAAAGCTTTGAACATAGAGATGACATATTCAAAGTGGTATTTCAAAAGAAACTTAAAATGCAAAGTTATTCCTATTGTACAGATGAGAAAACTTTACAGAGGTAAGGTAGCCTCACACAGCTAATAACTATTAAGGTGAACATTCAAATCGAGTTTTCTTCATCTGCAAAACCTCATAATTTTCCTACTCTCATACTGCTTCTCATTTGAACCATGTTTTCCAGCAAAATAAACAGTCTTCCCTAGACACTCTGGTGGCCTTTCTCACTTTGCTTCAGTCTCCTCTCCATTTGTCTGCAGCCTATGCTTCTTCCAACTGAGTTCTATCCCCTTCATGAATTATTGTCTCCCTGTGGTCTTTTCTCTGCCAAATCCTATAGAAAGAGAACTCAGATAGTCTGTCTATTATTCATTTGGCTCTGTTGTTGTGCTGCATTATATCTCATTTTAAAATTGTATATAAATCTCTTTTCCTTTAGAATAGATTTTGAACTCCTAAGAATGTGACAGGGGTCTGATAGCTCTTTACTACTTCAGGGTCTAGCCTTGTGCTCTGTACATCATAAGCATTCAATTACTGTCCCCTGAGTATCACTGTTCATGGTGATTTCTTTTGTTGTTGGACACACATTCCCAAAGCAAGAGAATCATTAACATGACTGAGACCTGTTAAAGGCCTAGATAAATGTGTGAGTAAAAGGCAGGAATGTGCTGAAACTTTGATTCATAGTGTTTGCCAATTTCCATGGTGTAAATATCCCCATTATGATTAATTTCAAGCTACTAACAGTTTATGAACCAGCTCACAAAAGTCCTGAAAATTTAACAGTCAGTGGCTGAGTCAGCTGCAGCACCCCAATGCGGGGGGGATCTAGTGATGCCCTTTGATTAAGCTTATATTAGAGAGATCTTAATCTGGAGCAGTTAAGAGGAGAAGCTAAAGAATAGAACCTATTTATTATGATAGAACATATTTCCTTTATTTAAATTCTAATCAACAATGAAATGTTTAAATTAGGACTACCTGTGAGAAAAAAACATTATTCTATAATTTCTGGACTCTAAAGTTCAAAAGTGCTGTCAACTGATAATAAAAAACAAAAAGTCCCCCGTACAACCCCAAAGTTGCAAGTTATGCTTTATTTGGGGACTTTACCGAGTACTATTGCCTGGGAGACAGCCTCTCAGACAGGTCTGAGGAACTATTCCAAAGAGTTTATGGAGGAGCCAGCATATATAGGAGTTTTTGCTGAAAACAAACAAAAAATGTGGTCAAACATGAGAAGATCACTGCTAATCACAGAAAAACAGACATCTCACTTTAATGATTTTAGTGCTTTTTTATGTGTGGGAAGATCCAAGAGTCCAGGCTCACTGAAATTATTCCTTAGATGTGCATCTGAACTATCTAGGGTCAGTATTCAGTTTTTCTCCACCTGAAGTTCCCTCAGGGTGCAAAGTTAGGAGATGGCTGCAGTGACTGACGGCTTGATAGCAGGCAGCATTCTTTGTTCACTGAAGTGACAGCAGTTTGTTTGTTTGTTGGCCGCCATGCATTAGTAACCTCTTATCCTAGTTATTTTATCTTATCACCATGCTCAATTTCTTTTTTTTAACATGTCTAGAGATTTTCAATCTTTCTTTCTTCTTTCCTCCTATTCTGTTCTTTTCAAAATTCATCTTAAAGAGGAAAAGCTTTTATTCAGGAGTATTCAGTTCTTGATTGATTTCAGAAATTGTTTACCTTAGAGTTCACCTGCCACAATTGTCTGTCTCATCATTTTCATGGTCTTAGAAGGAATCTTTCCATATTAAATAAGAACAGTGTCCCCAACAAGTCTTTCTGTCTTGGGATTTAGACTGTTAATATTTGCTGTTTTATTGTGAGTCCTTAGAAAATTACTGTGGTTATTTTAATAATAACCACAAAAAATTTCTAATAATATTTTGGAATTCTCCCTTGAAGGATATTGAAAGGAACCAAATGAGAAAGTGACTTTTTTTGCTTGGGACTTGTATGTTCTGGAAACTTTTTCAATTGTTAAAATAGTTCTGAATTATTTGAGAGAAACATACTTTTGTCTACCAAGAATTCTCTTTCTTTATTTGTTTCATGACTCATTGAATTTTTTTTATCCATATTGTGCCATTTTACCATGGTTTCCTGGAGACGTTGTGTTCTTCATCTTGGTTTGGCCAGCTTTGCCGGTGGCACATGGACCTGTCCATGCTCCTGTATCTTTTGGAGAGCTGTGAAGGAATTTATGACTGTTCTATCTCAAAATCCTGAGCATACAGGCTAGTTAAATCAGCCTGAAATTCTGCCCATATGGCTGGTGGAAAGGTATTAGTCACCGAAAAAATGGGTGAAAAATGCTAATATTCAAGGATGCATACCAAGATTCTTGGCAATCTTATTTGTTACCTTCCATGAACATCTGCTTATCCAGAATTCAAATAATCCTATAGTTCAAAGAAACACGGATTTTTAAAATGGCACACTATAAGATAATGATTTAAAATAAATGTTAGCAATAAAGAAGTTCCAAAGTTTTCTTTTAGATAGGTGACATATTGTTATTTTCATCTTCTTAATTGCGTTTCATTGTACACTACTTTCTCACGGTATTATCAGTCAGTGTTTTGTATATGGTAAGACACAATGAGTTAGTTTTTCCAGCTTACCAAAGTAACATAGCCTCCTAAGATTTTTGATAAATAGCAGTTTACCTAACTTGCACTCCTTAGAATTTTAGCTGTAAGTGATAGCTAATTTTCACAACTTGTTCTTAGACTATCTATAATTACATGATCTTCGGAAACTGATTAAAAGGAGAAATTCATCGACTATGACTTAAAAGTATTTCAGATCAGATCAGTTGCTCAGTCGTGTCCGACTCTTTGCGACCCCATGAATCGCAGCACGCCAGGCCTCCCTGTCCATCACCAACTTCCGGAGTTCACTCAGACTCACGTCCATCGACGTGATGCCATCCAGCCATCTTATCCTCTGTCGTCCCCTTCTCCTCTTGCCCCTAATCCCTCCCAGCATCAGAGTCTTTTCCAATGAGTCAACTCTTCGCATGAGGTGGCCAAAGTACTGGAGTTTCAGCTTTAGCATCATTCCTTCCAAAGAAATCCCAGGGCTGATCTCCTTCACAATGGACTGGTTGGATCTCCTTGCAGTCCAAGGGACTCTCAAGAGTCTTCTCCAACACCACAGTTCAAAAGCATCAATTCTTCGGTGCTCAGCCTTCTTCACAGTCCAACTCTCACATCCACACATGACCACAGGAAAAACCATAGCCTTGACTAGACGAACCTTTGTTGGCAAAGTAATGTCTCTGCTAGTATTTAGGAATGCTATTAAATATATTTAATGTAATATATTAACAGTAAAAAGAAAGCAACTGTGCACATGATGAGCACAAAATAAACTTAATTTGAGAAATGTGTCCTTGTTGTTTGGGGAAAGTATGATACAGATATCAGATAAGATACTAATTATGAAGACAACCCTTAACTTTATCAGGTTTATAATAAAAGAGAATAATTAAGGCATTTTTGAAAATGTTTTTATCTATATAACCAAGAAATGGCTGGTAGAACAGTATTTCAGGGGACTTAAATAAGCTTATTGCTATAGAACAAAAATGGTTACATTTTGTTAAAATGCATATACTAAAAGTAAATTTGGAGAGCAGTCTATTAGAATATCATAAAAAATAAGATGAGCTGAAGAAAGGAGAATAGTCTTTCATATTCAGTATATTATGTCTAAGACGTCCTGATTTTAGAGAATTTTAAACTAAATATAAATTATTTCTTTCAAATAGTCCTGTTAATTATGCTTTTGTAATATATGTACACACGTGTATGTATATGCTACTGACCATATACATACATATTCACATTCAAATATCTATAAGAGATACATGATTCTTTGGATGAATTAATTTTTATATTTTAAGCATACTATTATAGTGTTTCTTGGCCAGTGGTTGGTCATATGGGTCAGGAAAGCTTAGAAGGAAGGCTATGGAAGGAGACTGTGAAATAGTAAGACTCCAAGTCAGCTCAGCAGAAAGATTAATTCACATCGGAATATACTATGCTCTGTGGATGACCTTGAGTAAGTTGTGTTGACAAATGCTCAGGAGAGACCTAGATCTAAGTGTATCTTGTAGCAAGCAATTTACCAGGTAGTCTTCATTATTTGTAGAGTTCACTGAACTGCCATCATTTAAAGTTTCTTGCCCACTCTTGGATCAAGACAGAACATACTGTTCTAACAGAAAGCTAAGGCTTTCTAGCATTCCTAAATATCATCACACAAAATTTTGAAAAAAAATATTTCATGATACTTAGAAATGTTGACCAGGGACTAAATATGAACACACAGGTGTTATGCAGAAATATTTTACCAAAACTTTCAAAACAGAATGGTTCCTCTCATTCTGAGGCAGTGCCCTGTGAATCCGTCTGTTTCACAGGATTCAGAATTCATTAAACATGCTTCATTAGAATGCATATAAACCAACCAAGCGAAATTAGCACAGTCTGTCTGCCAATCCCTGGATGTTAGTGTATCTAAGAATATGAGATTGTACTTGATATTCATGGTGGAAATGTCTCCTTTGTTGAGGAAATTTCTGCAAATTTATGCCTGAAATGTCTTTCTCTGCCTACTCAAGTCTATCAGCCCTTTAATGTCTTGTTTAGTTCTTATCTCATCTACAATGTCTTCAACAAGCTCTCAAGCCTCCACTAACCTCTCCCTTTTCACTTCAAGGCTGTCTAGTACTGTTGTATAACAGTTCTGTGGGCCTATATCTCATTTTTTCTTAATAGGGTTTAAGCTTCAGGAAGGAATCTCCATGTTTCTTTAGTTTTTTGAACCACTTAAGTCTGCTAAAAACATAAAACACACTCAATGAATACTTAGAAAAAATGAGTAAAAAGGAGAATAAAAAATTATAGAAATAAATTTCCTTGTTGATCAGAATTTCAGATAGGTCTTTCTTACATCTATGTGTAGCAATCTACATTTTCAGTGCTATTTCTACCTAATTGTGAGTATAATTTTCCCACAATGAAGGTAGGGAGAGGATACTCTGCCATTTTGAAAATCTTTGGGGTTAAGATTAGTCAAGATGAGATTTTATATTTCACTTTTCTTATTACTCTTAACCTCTTGATTTTAAGATTCATTTGTGTCTTTAAGGACTTGGTCTTCCTAAATCTCATTTCTGCCCTAAAGTCAAAGCAATAGCAATATACTGGGATATACCTAGATGTCTTAGGGATATGGCCCAGAACTCTGCAGCCCATGTAATGCCACCCCTACTTTCAGATTTTAGTGCTGCTAATTGCATGCTCATTGATTCATTAAAACAAGACAAAAACAAAAATAAAACAAAAAATCCTTGATATAGAGCTTAATAAGATCTGGAGAGATATTTATAAAGTTACTGTTATAGATTGTTTTAGATGGAGAAAGAATTCTTTTTAGCAACTCATTTGCACATCATCTCTGCTGACAATTTACAAATCTTAAAATTTTTTGGTGTCCTCATAAAGCAGAAAACTAGTTTATGTTGTGACCAATATCTAAAACTCAGCACAAACTTTTACCTCCTGGGAAAATCTATATTGTCTTCTTTCTCCTCTCTCTGCTGCTGCTGCTGCTGCTAAGTCGCTTCAGTCGTGTCCAACTCTGTGCGACCCCGTAGACGGAAGCCCACCAGGCTCCCCCGTCCCTGGGATTCTCCAGGCAAGAACACGAGTGGGTTGCCATTTCCTTCTCCAATGCATGAAAGTGAAAAGTGAAAGTGAAGTCGTTCAGTCGTGTCCGACTCTTAGCGACCCCAGGGACTACAGCCTACCAGGCTCCTCCATCCATGGGAGGAATACTGTTAAACATAAATTGATTTTTAAATTAATCAGGTAGAATAGAATTAGGAAAACATTTAATCAGCAAGTAGAAAGAGGATCTAGTGTTCTTTCTTTCTTTATTAAACTACTAAAGCCCAGCTATGTTGTTTCTCCCTTGATTCATCTAAAATTACTCTGAGATGCCTGACTGACCTCTAGGGTACAACTAAATTATGTTTGAGTTTTTAATTGACATTTAAGCCAGCCATGAAAATTAGCATTGTTTTATACTCACAGGGAGCAAAGAAATTATCTTAGTTCTGAAGAATTTCTATGGGTAGTAACTTTGAACTTAATACAGGTTTGACCTACCCAAGCTTTGCTTTAGTTTTTCACTAATACCAGCAGCTAGCTTTGACATATCTTCATGAATGTCATCAGAGCTGGTAAAAACAGATCATTGTAATGTTTATTGCTGATGAAATGTTTAGGGGTCTTAATGATCTCTCTGTCTCTAATATATATGTAAAATCTGTTGAATCTGTGAAATGATGCTATTAAAAGGAGGCAGACCAAAATAAGCCACACATACAGGCTAAGAGGTTATATGAATATTCAGCCAGCGTTTTTGGTGTTCTTTGTTGCTTGTCTTCAGATTGTTTCAGAAATTTTTAGTTGTTGAAAAAACAAATTTTTCAGTTGTCCTTTAGGGATACAAGATAGAGTGAGCTAGTTATTTTTCAAGATGAAGTTATTCACCAAAATAAATTTATCATGTTTCAAAATACATGGAGTATTGTCAATGCCAGGGGTCACCAAAATAATCATATTTGATATAGTAACTTTTTAGCCCAACCCTCCAGCAACTGTGTGGCCACATAAAAATCTCTTAAATTTACTAGTCTCAACAAATAAAATTTAGTTTAGTTCTGAATTTGATCCTCAACTTGTTTACATTGGAATCATTTAAGGACCTTGAAAAGTATTGATGCCTATGTCCCATCCTTAGAGACTGTGACTTAAGTGGACTTGAGATGGGGACACTTGGCCTTTGGAATTTTTAAAAGATCCCACAGGTATCCCACAGCAGACTATCATCTAGTCTTGGAGGTGTTCATTCATTCAAATAACATTTGTTGAAACTTACTTCTATGCCAGGTGCTATATTAAATATTGGGAAATTAGAAATTGAGACAATGGACCTTGCTTTAAAGAAATCCCAGTGCAGAGGTGAAAATGGACCATGGGTTAACTTTAGTATGTGATGTAATTACTACGTAAAGGGCAGAGGTTAAATCACCCTGACATGTGGCTGGAGGTAAGTGTTAGAAAGGAAAACCAGGAAAGAGCTTATGGAAGAGCTGTAGTATGGACCTGGCTGTTGAACTGAAAATGAAAAGGAGGAAATCATGTGGCGAAGAGGGGAAGGGCATTCCAGAAAGAGGAAGCAGGTTGTATAAAGGCGTTAGAAAACAAGTTATTAATACATCCAGCCTTTCTTGGTTTTCCTCTAATTCATCTTGCAAATCATTGTTGCAACATTTTTCAGATAGCATACTGTACTGCACTTATCAGTCTCCCGCTAAAAAAATGCTCATGGTCCTTATTAACATCAGAATGAATTCTGCACTGCTTAACCTGGCATTGGGCGTGCCTACTCCTCCTTTAAGCACTTAGACTGTTTTCTTCATCAGCCATCTGAAGGCCCCAGATATATTTCCATCTCTTCACCATTGTTCACACCAGTTCCCTGCACTGTAATGTCCTTCCAGCAACCTTGACTATGTATCTGAATCCTTTTGTTCAAGTTTCCTTCTAACCAGCCTACTCTTTCATCTGACTTTTTCCAGCCCTTAATTTTACTATTTACTCAGTTCAGTTCAGTTGCTCAGTCGTGTCCGACTCTTTGCGACCCCATGAATCGCAGCATGCCAGGCCTCCCTGTCCATCACCAACTTCCAGAGTTCACCCAGACTCATGTCCATCGAGTCAGTGATGCCATCCAGCCATCTCATCCTCTGTCGTCCCCTTCTCCTCCTGCCCCCAATCCCTCCCACCATCAGAGCCTTTTCCAATGAGTCAACTCTTCACATGAGGTGGCCAAAGTACTGGAGTTTCAGCTTTAGCATCATTCCTTCCAAAGAAATCCCAGGGCTGATCTCCTTCAGAATGGACTAGTTGGATCTCCTTGCAGTCCAAGGGAGTCTCAAGAGTCTTCAACACCACAGTTTACTCATTTGGTAGCAATTAAATGATTCCCTTAATATTTATCTATGTCTTAGCTTTCTTATGAAATTAGAAATGCCTTACAGAAAAGCACAGAACCACATTCTTTTTTTTCCTTCATATGGCACAGTGCCTTGAAACAAAAAAAACCTGTATTTTATTACCGTAAATCTTATTTTATTACTGTAAACAAAACTGTATGACAATATTATACGTTTAGAAGATAGAGGAACTAATTATTTGCATAATTGCCCAGTCTTTGGTCATTGGCACATACAATTTTTACAGAGTTGTAAAGATAGCGTACATACATGCTCAGTTACTGAGTCATGTCAGAATCGTTCTTTATTCTGGCCTTTTACTCAGTGTATCAAATACATTTCCCCAGAAAAATAATAAATATTTTTGAATACTAATCAAAAGTACCATATAAACGTGGTATACCAAGAAACTGTTTTGTTTATGCTGTCTCAACTTTTATATGTCTTTACCCACTCTAGTACTCTTGCCTGGAAAATCCCATGGACCGAGGAGCCTGGTAGGCTGCAGTCCATGGGGTCACTGAGAGTCGGGCACGACAGAGCGACTTCACTTTCCCTTTTCACTTTCATGCATCGGAGAAGGAAATGGCAACCCACTCCAGTGTTCTTGCCTGGAGAATCCCAGGGACAGGGGAGCCTGATGGGCTGCCGTCTCTGGGGTCTCAGAGTTGGACACGACTGAAGCAACTTAGCAGCAGCAGCAGCATACCAATCCCATGAGGTAAGTAATAATGTTATTCTGAGGAAACTGGAGATACTGAGCTCAGTTCCTAGCTGTGCTGTGCCACTTACTGTCTGGGTAAATTTGGACACCTCTTTTACTGACCTAATCCTCAGTTTCCTCATCTCTGTAATGGGGATAAAAATAGTTCCCACCTTGCAGGATTTGGTGGGGATTAAATGAGATGATGGATGTAAACTGCCTGGCTTATGGCAAACATTCAGTACATTAACTGTCATTGCTGTGACTTTCCCTGGTCATATTTTATAGGCGAGAAAGTTTGGGATCAACAACAGCTCCCCAAAAGCACACGGCTAATATTATGTGACAGAGCCAAGATTCAAATCTGTGTCTCAGTTATATGATACAGATCACAGAATTGAATAGAAATGTGGTCCTAGTCAATAGAGTGTGTGTGTTAGTTGCTTAATCGTTTCCAACTCTTTGTGACCCCATGGACAGTAGCCCATATAATTTTCCAGGTGAGAATACTGGAGTCGGTAGCCATTCCCTACTCTAAGGAATCTTCCTGACCCAGGGATCAAACCAAGGACTCCTGCATTGCAGGCAGATTCTTTACTGCCTGAGCCACAGGGAGGCTCTTTTTGTCTCTTATCACAGACTCCCTCACTGTCCAAGCATCCTGTACTCTCTGCAATAGCACAGAATGGCAGGAGCAGAACTTGGGCTGGCACCTAGCGTTCCTCCCAGGAGCATTGTATCTGGGGCTTCTGAAACCAGACACCTGGGCCCCCTCATCAGGTCTCAGATGTAAAGCTGAATTCTCTCCTGCTTTTTTGGTAATAAGATGAATTCCCACTATATTCACATCTCACTAGGGTCACAGTCTAAGGGGAAATGGACTGGCTTTCTGCAACTGCCTGGAAGTTTCTAGTCCTCAACTTTTTACTTATTTGGAGAGTCAGCACAAAATTGGTCAGCCCTATTAGTTCTATTGCTGTTAATGATAGTTACTGTTTATGGTGATCTTCCTGTTTGCCATGGACACATTACATACATTATTACAAAACACATTACAGACATTCTTTCTTATAAAGCATAAACAACCCTTGGGATAGCTATTACTATCTCTATTTTAAAGATGAAGCAGCTGAACATCTTACCCATTATGACTACTGTCACCAGCATCCTTGTTTTAAAAGCACATGTTTTGATCATCAGTTCCAGTATTAGGATGATTTAAAAGAATTCTATCAGTCTAATTATGGAGTTATATTATCTAAGAAGGCCTATAATCCTTATTTTCCATTTCTGTACATTAGACTATCTTCTTATCTCCTCAATTTTCTTTCAATTACTCAGTAATATTTTAGGAAAAGTCAGAGCTCTAAGTTTTAGTCAATTTAAATTGGTCAGTTTTTTTGTTTTTTGTTTTTTTTAATGGTGGTACTTATTAGAAAAAGACTTTTCATTCTTCTGGTTGCTTTATTGGAAAGTAGTGTTCATGAGCACAAGTTTTGATGACAGTTGGCTTAAAGACCAGTTTTGAAATGTCTTTCATTTACTTGAGCAATAAATGGGTTGCTCAATGATACCATCAAACTGAAAACAAGAGGAAAGAAAAGTCAACTTAATCTAACCCAAATGAGGAGCACGTTTCCTGGGATGAGAATGTGTCAAAGGCAGCATAGCGTGTCCTAACTCTCTTGTGGAATCAGGGTTGTATCACGTGTTAAGGGTAAATTATCTATTTTGTAAGTTAGGCCAAAGTGTGCTCCTTCAACTAACTGTGAAAGCATTCTTGAACACCCATGAAACCTTATTATTCTAATTACCAACAAAAGGGGTTGATAAATGAATGATGAAGCCAGGTATTATTGTCATTAAATAGACCTTGCTCAATTATTTATCCCTGGGTCTGGGGTTACAGCTCAGAGAGCTGTGCATATTGTACCAGGGGTTTGAGCTCTGAGACATGGAGACTGCATTATAGACTTGGCAGGCAGCTTTTGTTGAATGCAGTTCAAGGAGATGACACATGTTTTTCAGTTAGATATTTGGTTGGTTTGAGGCTAGTGGGTATTCAGAATTTATCCACAAAAACCTATTTCATGTTAGCCATAAAAAATGGCTAGAAAAATCCCTTTAAATTATCTAGAACAATACAAATGGGTAGGAAAGTAGATTCATTACAAGAAAAATATAAAAAACTTTTTTTTTTTTTTTGCCTTTTGGTTTTCAAAGACTCTGCTGTTTGTTTTCTTGCATTCTGACATCTGTTATGGCTACTTTAGTGTGATAAGTATCACTTAGTGTTTATCTCCATATTGGATATTTTCTTTTTCTATCTTGTTTCTAACAGCACAGTTAGAAGATATTGTCTTCTGGTTAAGAAATCTGTTATCAGGAAGGATGGGATTGGGTGATGCTAGTTTCTTCCATCCTAAAATCATGCCAGCTAATTGTAAAGGTCAGCCCTGAAAACAGTGTAAAGGTTTGTTCTTTCTCTGAGCTCTTCCACCTCAATTTCCCTTCTTCTATGCTTGAAAGGAGCAAGATGCTTATACCCCTCTGTTCTTGCTTAACAATTCTCTGCCCACTACCCCTGGTAGTTATTTGGCCTTGGTAGGCAGTGGGGAGCAGGAGGAGCTAGAATGGCTGGCCAAGGAGCCCTTAGGTATGAAACTATGAAACTTGGAGAAGACCTCTTGGAGAATAGAGGAGGGGGTAGGGCATTGTGCTGTGCTTAGTCATTCAGTTGTGACTGACTTTTTGGAACCCCATAGACTGTGGCCCGCCAGGCTCCCCTGTCCATGGGGATTCTCCAGGCAAGAATACTGGAGTGGGTTGCCATGCCCTTCTCCAGGGGAACTTCCCAACCCAGGAAAAGAACCAGGGTCTCCGGCATTGCAGGCGAATTCTTTATCAGCTGAGCTACCGGGAGAAAAAAATTCATACTTGAAATTATATGGAGTGGAGTGAAGTCCAGACTTTTGTTTGAAAACTCAGAATGTGTATGTATGTTGAGGGTGGGGTAGGGTAATACTGGAAGACAAATATGAAACTATGCCTAGCACCAGGGAGAATTTGGCAATTTAAGAGACAAAAAATAAAAACTTGTTTAGATTGTTCAAAGAAGTATGTATGTAATAACTGATTTAAAAACTCTTATGGAAGCCATATAAATAAATTTCTTTTTTTTTTTATGAAGTGATTACTTTAACATAAAAATACGAAGAATTCATTTGTATTTGAAATCACATATTATTCTATATTATTTACCTTTCATCGACCCAAATCCTATAATTTAACCAAAAAGGAGGACTAGTTAATAGTGGCAGTTAACAATAATTAATCATAAGACTAACTAAACATATACGTGGGAAAATTTTAACAATATTTTTATAATGTTTCTTGTCCTCTGATACAGCAATTTATTTTAACTTTTAAACTCTTTATTTGATATTTAAATTTTACTACCTTATCATATTATTCTATAGTCTTAAAATATGTAAATATATGACTTTTTAAAGGGAGAATGAAAATATAAACATATTATCTATATTTAATAAAAAATAACGATATATTTTTTAATATGATATAATAGGATATTTTTACTTCTACTATTCCCTTTTCAAATAATACTTCTCTGAACTGCCTGTAGCATTTGGTATACCTTCTTCTCCTTCATGTAGTGGTGACTGAATATAGTCAAATGTAAAATTCTCTTTGACTTGCGACTCTGCTCTTATCAAGCCTACAATTTAGTGTTCTAGTGTCAGTCCACTGACACTAGATTTCTGTATTTTATAATTTAATTTACAATTAATTTTTTGGTGATTTCAATTTGTTTATAACCTTGACTTCCCTGTCTCTTAAATTTTGCTAGTTTACTGTTCCTGTAACATAATTATCAGCTCACAAAATTTAAAACCTATGGAGTAGATTAGCTATTCCTTTACACTTCTGATTGCTTAGAGCAGTCTTGTTTTCTAATTGGCCACTCAAATAGAAAGCAATATAACTCTAATAGGCCAAACTGATGTTCTTTAATTATCTCCTAAATATCAAGAGCTATGGATATGTCTGTAAAGTGGTCACTTTATTACATTTGAAAAACAAATTTTGATTTTACTACTAAGAAGAATTTTTGGTTCTCCATTTATAGAGAATGATGTGATAATTCCTACATATACTTGGTCTTAAGAATTTCAAAATTCTTGATGCCAAATAATTGTTATAACATGATGAATGGGTTCCTAAAAATCACCATACCTTGAAAATTGGGTAATGAAAACTACAGGGCTTACAGAATAATGGGAATGGGGCATAACATTCAGGAACATCATAGGTGACATATTTTAAAAAGAGAAATTTAAGAAAATGGCAGCAACATTTTACACATGTTAAATGGCTGAGAAATGCATAAATATTGCAATAAATATGGCTGTTTACCTTTAAAAAGATCTGAAGTTTGCTTGTGGAAATGGTAAAACTTCAGTTTTTGAGTTATTGTGAAGCCTGGAAGCAGGGTCATTGTAAGTCAGCTCTGAATGGATGTGGCTTTTCTGAAACATGGGATGTCATGAAGTAGCTGGTTGATGAGGTGTGTACGTTTTGTGTATACCCTTCTAGGTTTAGGTGGATGTGATTTTTTTTTTTTTTGCATTCACTTAGCGTTTCTTGTAGATAAAAATCACACATAAGCAAACACAAAGTTTGTGTTATGTTCAGGTTGTTCCATAATATAACAATCATGTTAGAACAGATTCTTGGTTTCAAAACAAGTGTTACAGTGGAACTGACAGTGTAGTAATGCCTTCAGCGCATTCACATCTATGGTCACACCTTAGATTTTCACCACCACCCAAGCAAGCAGGAAGCATTTGTTCAATTTTTGTTTGTTTGAGAATCCTGGACCTGTTAAAAGCTACACAGTAACTGAAGGAATCTGTGCAGAACTTGCTCAGGTGTGTGCAAGTCCTGAGCAAGTGCACTTTCTTTGGAAAAACAGGATTCTCCTCAGCATGGGTATGAAAGAAAGTGAAAGTGTTAGTTGCTCCATTGTGTCTGACTCTTTGCAACCCTGTAGACTGGAGCCCGCCAGGCTCTTCTCTCCATGGAATTCTCCAGGCAAGAATACTAAAGTGGGTTGCCATGTCCTCCTTCTGGAGAAGGAAATGGCAACCCACTCCAGTACTCTTGCCTGGAAAATCCCATGGGTGGAGGAGCCTGGTAGGCTGCAGTCCATGGGGTCGCTAAAAGTCGGACACGACTGAGTGACTTCACTTTTACTTTCCACTTTCATGCATTGGAGAAGGAAATGGCAACCCACTCCAGTGTTCTTGCCTGGAGAATCCCAGGGACGGGGGAGCCTCGTGGGCTTCCGTCTATGGGGTCGCACAGATTCGTACACGACTGACACGACTTAGCAGCAGCAGCAGCAGCAGCATGTCCTCCTTCAGGCGATCTAACCTGGGTCTCCTGCATTGCAGGCAGATTCTTTACTGTCTGAACTACCAGGGAAGCCCCAGCATGGGTATGCTGCTGCTGCTAAGTCACTTCAGTCGTGTCCGACTCTGTGTGACCCTGTCCCTGAGATTCTCCAGGCAAGAATATTGGAGTGGGTTGCCATTTCCTTCTCCAATGCATGAAAGTGGAAAGTAAAAGTGAAGTCGCTCATTCGTGCCCGACTCTTAGCGACCTCATGGACTGCAGCCTACCAGGCTCCTCTGTCCATGGGATTTTCCAGGCAAGAGTATTGGAGTGGGTTGCCATTGCCTTCTCAGAGCACGGGTATAGAGAGTGACAAAAACATGGACAGGTTATAGAGACAAATCACAGAGGCTGGGTTAAACTCAGGTTACTTGATTTTCAGTTTATATTAGTTCAGCATTTTATAAAGTGTCTGTTAGGTACCATACTCACTTCTGTCTTCTCATCTCTATAACACATAGTTAAAGTTTAACTGTGATATGCTTGTTTTTGATTGCCTGCATTTAAAACCCAGCCATGAGAGTTCAGTTTATACTTGTTGATATGGCTTTATCAAACATCCTAGACTGTAGAATGTTTTAGAAACTGTTTTTCAATTAATCTTCACAGCCCAGAAGTCCTGTTGAATGTCAGAGTGTTTCACAAGGCCAGCCTAATAACTCTTCTTCATTTCTAGGAAGCTGTCCTATTTAGTTTCTGAGAAGGCAGGAGAGAAGGGTGTGATTCCAAAGTCTAGGAATGACTGCCTTTGAGCATTAATTGATGTGGATAATACAGTTTTTAGACACTTCCCTGTTTCCATCTACCTGAATTATGCCAGTCATGTCTATTTCAAGTTTACTTGAAAATGAGTTTACTAAACACGTCTTATGATCCAAGTAGTGAGCAGTGCTGTGGGAGAAAAAAAGGGTAAGATATTGTCCCTGCCATCAAAGAAATGATGTGGGGAGTCTGACGTCTGAAGAGAATCTTCTCCATTTTGCTTGTGTTTTTATGGCAGACCATGGGTAGGTGCCCATGTATGGGTGAATAATAGGGCACCATTGTTTAGTTATCGGCTAAAGTAGCAGGCATGTGCTGTTTTGATCACTGGTTATTGTAAAATCATGAGTTTAGCACTGATTCTGAGGAACACAAAAATATCCTTCATCAACTTAAGGATGAAGTTTCATCTTTCACCTTTTAAAGAATACTTTGTGTGTTGTTTGTAGTCATGTATTGAGGGGCCACCTAACTGATGACAGTGTTGTAGAACCAATGTCCAGGTTTGGATTATCTCTTGGTTCTCTTGGGTTATGCCTTTTATGGCCCCTGAGAGGTCAGGGCAAGCCTGGACTGCCTCTATTTGTAAAATTCTTTCCAAATTGCAAATAGGCAACGATAGCAAAAATGACTAAAAAAGGTTATAAAAGTTGTAGCGTATTTAACATGTTCACTTTATCCATTTTGATGAGTTGATGCTTTTTAACGCACACAAAGACACTGATGTGACTACTGTAAAAGTACAAATATTTGGGAATAATGTTAAAGTTTAAATTTGAAACCCTTTGAGAATGTGAGGCCAAAGATTATTCCTTTCCTTTTCTCTCTTCCCTAAACCCCTTTGCTTTATATAGTATGATTTTTCTGTTTTAAGTCATAATTGCTTTTATGAGATTAAATACCAGGTCAATAAGTGTGTTCTATGTCAGTTTGTCCCAAACTCTCTGCACTATTTTTTTTTTAAGCAATCCTTAAAAAAGAAGGAAAGTATTTTAAAATAAACATTCTGACTGCCAGAATCTGAAATAAACTTCAGATTCAATTTTACATGTGGTAGAAATGAGAACTGGGGTTCTCTATTTTGATGTTTAGCATAAATTCCTTGCTTTTTGATAACTCCAGCTGATTAATAAGTGAGACTAAAACATCTTATTCTTCCTGGACAGAATTTTAAAAACTTAAACACTTGGCTAGATTTTAAAACTTAAACATCATTTACAAATCCCAAGATTATGAAATTCAGTCACTTGTTAAGAGTTTAAAAGGGTCAAGGAGAAATAAAGCAGTAGACCTAATAAAATTAAATATCCACTACCTATATACTATATAAATCTCCACCCACATTTTATTTTGTTTTATTTTCTCAGGGAAGCAAAAAAATTTGTGAGTGAAAATGAAGGGGCTCTTGGGAAAGGAAAAGGGAAACAGTGGTTTGCATTTAAGATGATGATGGCCAAGGTAAGTATTTTCATAGCTCAGTCAGTTTGATGCCATATAAGCTCTGTGGAAGCCACATTGCCCCCAAGGGGTTGTAAAATTGGTTCTGTTCTGAGAGAGTGAAAAAAAAAAATCCAACATGTTACGTGTATACTTAGGCACGTTATACTAGATACTCACTACTCTGTGTTATTGAAATTTGGAGAAAGGGGTGATTCAGAAAAAAAAAAAATTTTTTTTTTGTCCTGAAAGGCTCTTTAAAGGAGTTAAAGTGAAAAATAAGTTGAGAAACATTGATTTATGGCAAAAGATTGACTTGTATAATTTTATCACTTCCAAATGTAATGGACTGTGCCTCTTTCATTTTCATTCCCTGGGAGTTATGTGGTTCTGGATCAAGGTTTCTTTCTCAAAATGTCTACAAGTTACAGAGCCATATAACTCTTCTCTACTAGGTACATCAACTATAAATTGGATAGAACATAAGAGAAAACAAATGATATGCCAATATAAACTTTTGGAAAAGATAGAAAAGAGACTAACATTTATTTAGCACTTACTATGTTCCAAGCACTGAGTTAAATCCTTCTATAAAAATTGAGTCCCTATTATAAAAGTCCTTCCACATTTAATTCTCACAGCAAAGTAGGTATGTAGACATTATTATCTCCTCTTTACAAATGTTATACCACCTGATGCTAAATATGTTCCCATAGAGATGGAGTTTTGTGAATAAAGTTTATTTATCTTAAATACGAAATCTATAGGTAGATCTGATACATATTTATATATCATGGATTAGTTTTACCTGTTTTTACAGTTTAAATAAATGGAATCATACTACTGTATGATTATGCTTTTGTTTCTTGCTTCTTTGAGCAATGTTATTTGCATGAAATATGTCCATGTCGTGGGAGTTATAGTTCATTTTTATTTATATGTTATATTCTATCATATGAAGATATTGTAATTTACTTATCCATTCGATTATAGATGAATATTTGAGTTGTTTCTGGTTTAGGTAATCTTTTGAACTTCAGACTCGTATCAAATCTTATTTAGCTACTCCTAAACATGCCTGTTTAGCTCATCCATTATCCCAGCATCATCTATACATATGCAAAGTTATCTGTCCCATCCTCATTCTTCTTCTTATGGGTAACCCAACATTGTTGGATAAAGTGGAAGGAAGATCTTTTACAAAAACTAGTTTATGATTTTTTTTTCCTTCCCTCTCCTATAACACCATGCCTTTCCATTTAGACAACTGTTTTATCTCTACCAGAATGAAAAGTCATAGCACTTAACATACTGTACAGTGTACTTGACCTAGAAGCCCTTCAAAGCAGGAACTATGCCTTATTTATAGTTCCTTAATTTCTTCATGCAATGAATACTTAATTAAACACATACCTTATTAGGTGCTAACTCAGTCCTGCTCTCTTACTGTGTAGCAGAATAAACAGATCATTTTCAGTGGTTGGCATGTTTTCTGTAAAACAGAGAGCCAGTAAATATCTTTTAATTAAATTGGTCCAGGAGCAGGTGGGGAACAGGAGAACAAGTGAAACCTAGCATCTTCCCCTTTTACAAAAAGCACTGTGTGATGCCAGAGCAATCTTTCCAAGCTCATTGTCATGTGATATTTTGGGATGAGTATGGGGGATAAACATCTTAACAAACAAGCAGTTGGGTTTTACTGTTGTACTTGGCTTTCTTTTCAGAAATGGGCAAAATTTCTCCGAGATTTTGAGAACTTCAAAGCTGCTTGTGTCCCGTGGGAAAATAAAATCAAGGCAATTGAAAGTAAGTGCTCATTCTATCTCATTAGATGAGGAATACTGTCCTAGATAAATGTCTCATAAGCTTATCAGGTGGTTTTCTCAGTCCTGTACTACTGAAAAGATTAAAAACAAGAAAACAAACAAATAAAGACATTTTTATGACCTCTTTGCTCACTGTGAAGCTTTGCTAGCACTTACTAACTGCAGCACTGGAGACTCCACTCTCCTTTTCTGCATTAGACCAAAATATTCTCATTTTGACCTTGTATTTTCTTCTACACATGAAAGTCAGTATTGTGCACAATGACATTGAGTCATATCATTGGGAAAGCAGAGATTTTATTTTGGAAATGAACATGACATTGAAAATACATAATCACTTGAAATATTGTAAATCAACTGTACTTCAATTTAAAATAAATTCATATAGAAATATCAAAAAAAGAAAATATACATTCACTTGGATGTTAGACAATAATCAAAATGAGACATATCTAAAAATAGTGAAGAAATCTTAAAGCATCATTTTCAAACCTCTGAAGGGAGAATAAGCAATAATCATCCAGAAACTCACTATCCAAATATCATATTGTGCCTTCATTTTGTACAGTGTTCATAGTGTACAGAGAAAGCAGGAGAATATAACCAATCAAAAACCTATTTATTATAGTGCTCTAGCCTTATAATAAGGAAGATAAAAATTTTTTAATATTGTAAATATGATTTTGAGCATAACCTTGTTATATTCTGATTTCTAATAGTTTTGAGTAGAATCTGATTTTCCTCCATACCCCTCCAGATAGCAGGGCAGATTTTCCTGCTGGCTAAATGTGGTGTTGCCTAATTAAAGTGGAGGCTCCATAGGGAGATAACACAGTTGATGGATATTTCACTGACAAGATTGGGCACGTTTTAGGAGTGACTACCTCTCAGTCCTCTGTCTCTCATCATCAGATGGCAATGAATTAAAATACGTCAGCTTATTAATCGAATACATAATACATAATAAAATAAATCAGCTCATTAATTCCTCCCACATATTCCTATACCAGCCCTTTCTTGCTGTATTTTTCTCAACACTTATCACTATCTAAAATACAGTATTTTTCATTTAATTTAAACATAAATTATTAAATAAATAATAAATAAAATAATTAAATGAAAGATACAGTCATTTCACTTCATCTTGTTCATTTCTTCCAATAGATATGAAGGCAGAACATTTGTTTTGTTCACTCCTGGACCCCCAGACCTAGAATATGCTTGATCTTAATGAATGTGCTGAATAAAATTAAATTTCCAAATGGAAATGGAAAAATAAATTTCTAAAACTCTTGCTGTTTCCATTTTGATCCCAGTAGGGCCTGGATCCCAATACTACTGTGGACCAGGTACTCACTTGTTGACTTTCAACTTTTTTCATATGAAAAATAGATTTGATACTTCTTGCTGTGAAGTTTTGTGTCATATGGTGATGCCATGGAGTTTAACTGTTATGCCAACCTTGTAAAAGGACCTTGCCTAAAACCCCATGGTTACCTGCTGAGAAGCACCTTATCAACCACATTGGATTGCATATTTTGCTGAAGAAGCTATACATTGGTACTCCAGGAGTACAAATATAACCTATACTTACTTGACTCCTGTATTACTATGAAAACCATGGATTAAATCATTGAATTCTTTCAAGCTGGAGATTACAAGCCTTTCTCAGAATCAAAATCTACTTCTTCCTAATAGTAAATTACAGCATCAAAGTTAAAGTATGATACAGACTTAGAGAACAGACTTATGGTTGCCAGGGATGGTTGGGGGAAGGGATAGTTAGGACATTTGGGGTGGACATGTATACACTGCTATATTTAAAATAGGTAACTTACAAGGACCTACTGTACAGCACAGGGAACTCTACTCAATGTTATATGGCAGCCTGGATGGGAGGGGAGTTTGCGGGAGAATGGATACATGCATGTATATGGCTGAGTCTCTTCACTGTTCACCTGAAACTATCACAACATGGTTAATGAGCTATACAGAATAAAAAGTTGAAAAAAAGACAGTTTTCAGAAACAGGAGACATAAAAAAAAAAAACTAAGGTGTGATAGACTACTTTTTTTTTTAAGACCAGAAATAGCTTTAGACAGGCAACCTTAAGCACAGAGTTTAAACTACATGTTTCCCTGCTGGCCTAAGGGCTCCAGAAAAATGTAAATTAAATTTGCCACATTTAATTCCCCATCCTTAGATCAGTTTGACAGAAACTGTGCTCTGAATCCTTGCCTAACAAGATGGTATTTATATTGTACTTTACAGCAGGTAATTTAATTGGTCTTTTCCCATTTAGAAATGCTCATATTTATCTGCTTGTCTTATTACCCATCTGTTCAAGAGGAAATTATCACGATGACAGACTACAAATTACTCTGTCTTAATAATAAATATCCAGAGGGAGATATGAAACCTTAACATTAATTTAAAAGATACACAAGAAAATTCAGGAAAAAGAATATTGTATAAGGTTTAGACTTCATTTTAATAAATACCAAAGACTTTTAATATATTAATAATTTACTAATGAAACAGAATTTATTCATTAGATTAAAGAGAAAGGAATTGGTCATTGATGGGCACAATCCAGATTTGTAAATTTGATCAGCCTTAGCTGTTTGATGGATATTACCTATATCTATTCTCTCACACACACATTCATTGCATATTTATTCTATATAGCATAAAATAGTATTTAAAAAAAACATTTTTAAAATGAATTTAACTATGGTTATCCCAGGTGGCACTAGTGGTAAAGAATCTGCCTGCCAATGCAGGAGACATAAGAGTTGCAGGTTCGATCCCTGGGTTGGGAAGATCCCCTGGAGAAGGAAATGGCAACCCACTCCAGTATTCTCACCTGAAGAATCCCATGGATGGAGGAGCTTGGTAGGCTACAGTCCACGGGGTCGCAAAGAGTCGGACACGACTGAGTGACTTCACTTTCACTTTCTACAAGAATATGTCTAAGCACATGGAAATTACTGTTCTTTTAATTATGCTCATTTAGCTACACTGTAGAAAGGTTTCTTTTCTTTTTTTTAGGAAATGCCAGTTTCAGTCAACAATCCCTGGGAGGATAGAACCACTGGGCTAAGTGAATATGAAGAGGGAAAAGGTTTTCTTTTTCATTTTTTGTGTTGAGAAAGGGAAAGGGCATATGGAACTTTGATGTCAACCCATGGATTTGTTTTCTCTTCTTTGTGATCTTTGTTTTTGTTTTGTTAGTGTTCTTTCCTCCTCTGCCATTGGTAGATGTCACACAGAAGGAACACTGCCTTCTGGACTTCTCGGTCTCTTTGACCTGTGTCTGGATCTTTCCTACGATCACTCTTTGATGAAATCTATTTTCCTACAATTCATTTTCTTTATACCTAGGATTTTGCAGAGAAAAGCCTTAGTTTTCACTTCTCTACCTCCAAAAAAATTGTGGTGAAGCCACTTTCAAGTCTAAAAACTCGAGTTTATAAGCTTTGGGGTCGAATGTATATTTCACCCATAATATATATGGATTATATATAGGGTGGATGTGTTTGTGCATCCTCAGTTGCTCAGCTGTGTCTGACTCTTTGCGACCCTATGGACTGTAGCTTGCCTGCCAGGCTTCTCTGTCTGTGAAATTCTCCAGGCAAGAATGCTAGAGTGGGTTGCCATTTCCTTCTCTAAGAGATTTTCCTGATGCAGGGATTGAGCCCAGGTCTCCTGCATTGCAGGCAAATTCTTTACTATCTGAGCCACTAGAGAAGCCCATATATTATGTAAGGGGTATTTTTTGAAATATTTTAATTTGCTTTTCTTTTTTGCTTTTAGGTATATTTACACTTATCTGCCAGGGATTGTGTATGGGGGAGTGGGAAAGGGTGGTCCATGGTGCTAATTAGAAGAGCAAAAGCATAAAAGGCCAGGAAGGAAGGAAAGAAAAAAGGAGGGAGGGAAAGAAGGAAGGATGGGTCAGTATCCTATGCTCAGAACTCTATATCAGAGGGTTTCACATGTATTTTCAGGGAAAAGCTTGCCACGGAAACCTAGAGACAAATATTCTCCAGTTAATGAATAACTGTAATGACTAATAAGCTGGAAGTCCACTGCCTTCAATAAAACATGATAAGTGAACCTGGCTGAGGCAGCCCTTGGGTAGTTGTTACCAGAGAACACAGATAACAACCATGAAATGATATGAAATCACTGGGAGCCAGGTGGATGATCAGATGTCCCCGGAGAGGAGGATCTGCTCCAGCATTTCTGCAGATAGACCAGTGCATCCAGTTACAACACCTGGCAGGGGGCGGGCATGTTTATCAACAGCATACACTTTTTGAAATTTTGTAGAACTCAGTACCCCTCTACAAAATGAAATGAATCCAAATACAAAATGTCCAACTGGGGCTTCCCGGGCCATGCTAGTGGTAAAGAACCTGCCTACCAATGCAGGAGACATAAGAGACATGGATTCAATCCTGGGGTCAAGAAGATGCCCTGGAGGAGGGCATGGCAACCCACTCCAATATTCTTGCCTGGAAACTTCCATGGACAGAAGAGCCTGGCGGGCTACAGTTCATACATAAGGTTGCAAAGAGTTGAACATGACTGAAGCAATTTAACATGCCTTCATGCATGCACAATGTCCAATTAGACACTGAATTCCTTTTAAGTTTCTATAAAAACTGTCACTGTGTTCTGAGAGTAAGTAAGATGGTACCTAAAGAATGGACTAAATTCTGGAAATAGAGGTCTGACTCTCATATGAGCTTGGCTTTATCTTAGTAAGCAGAGGCTGAAATTTGCTCCACACTAACTTCCCTCCTCTGGTAATAATGCTTCCCCATCAGCAATGCTTCAAAGCTAGAGACCCCAAGAAAACCAGTGTTCCCCAGGAGGTGCTTTGCTGAATGAGTCAGGACAAAGGGCCTGATGCAGATAGTAGCTGAGAATGTTCCCTGGTTTTTCTTGGGCAATGAAAATGAAAATTAGGAAGACTGGGGAAACTAGCAACTTGCTATTGAATCTTAAATGATTATCAAAGGACATTGGCTTTTATTAATCTGTGAAATTTCAACCTGAGACTCAAATTCAGTTTTTTCTTCCTTTTCCATTCTCTGATTTAAGAGAATGCTTTTATTTGGTTTTTCTTCGTCAATAAGAATTGGACAGATCACTTTACTTACCTGAGGTGTGAGTTGACAGCACATTCTTGCTTGTCCCCTCCCAATTAATTCCCCAGGCCTGAAGTGAGTGTTAAAATGTGAAGTCTCCCTGACCACCCCCACTGCTTAACACTTGTCAATGACTTTTCGTCACATTTAAAATAAAACGCTCACTTTTTACCTTTCCTTAAGAGGCCCTACACCCACTGTCATTTGGTTTCTTCATCTGCATCCATCTCCATTTTCCTTTTTTCACTGTACTCCAACCGGAAGCCTTTAGGTTTGTTCCTCAATTGTCCTGGGCTCTGGCTTCCCTCATGATATTTGTCCCTGCATTTTCCTCTGCTTGAGCTGCTCTTCCCCAGCTCTGGACACTGCTGCCTGTTCCTTCAACTTCAGATCTCTGCTCAAATGTTACCTTCTTTCATTTCAGCCTCTGCTTACTAAGATGAGGCCAAGCTCACATGAGAGTCATACCTTCCTCTACAAACCCATAAAGCAACCCCTCTCAATATTTTACCTTCTTCCCTCTAGGACTGATCTGGATAAATTATTATATATACTTTCATAAATTTATGATCATAATGTAATGTAGTATATATTATGATGGATGTATACTTCTTTATGTCTTTTTAAATTATTGCATATTTCTTATTTCCACACCTCAATAAAATATAATTTGTATTAGGGCAGCAATCCTGTCTCTGATATTATGTTTCACATCTAAGATAATTCCTGACAGAAGGTAAACATGTGAAAAATGAATGAATGGACTTCAGCTTCTACACTATCTATGAAATGCCCCATCTGCTCAGAACAGCACGGAATGGTCTATAGGATGTGTGTGTGTTCGTCACTCAGTTATGTCCAACTCTTTGTGACATCATGGACTGTGGCCTGCCAGGCTCCTCTCCATAAAAGATGTGGTAAACTATGGAAAGAATATTGTTGCTTGAGGAAAAAAGAGGAAGAAGCACAGTAATTATAATGATAGCTAACCACTGGCCAGGCATTGTAGTAACTGTAATAGGGAGGAATTTTTGTGTTCTGTTATGTTAACCACTAAAGGGACGTTGCCTGTAAGTTTAAATTATACATAATGGCCTGTTTCTGGGAATCCTGCCTTCCAGGTAATGAGCATTAAGCTAAAATATCTCTGTTTAGCTCATGAGGAACATTCTCATCAGGTCTACCTATGAATGACTAAAGGAAGGAAGAAATTAACACATTCCCTCTGGAAGCTAGCTGGAATTAGGAAGTGTTTGACTTTTTTCCCTCTGCTTTTAGTATAAAGGAAACCTAACTTCTAAACCAGGCCAGATAGTTCTTTGGGGGCATAACTTCACCATCTTCTTGGTTTGCTGGCTTTCTGAATAAAGTCATTACCAACAACTCATCTCTTGGTTTATTGGCCTGTTGTGTGGTGAGAAGTACGAGCTTGGGCTCAATAACATAACCAGTTTATATAGATTTTCTCACTTAACTGTGTTAACTCAAAGAATAAAATGAACTCTTCAAATGGCAACTCTGGCTGCTGAGCAAAAGGCAGGAAGATGGACTCTAAAGATGTAGTAATTGTGCAGAATGCACATCTACTTTTATCATGTTAACATTTTCTCTTTCTGGATGGAAAAAAAAAATGCTAGAGCCTGTAAAAGTGAAAAAAAAATCAATGTGTTGCAATGATGCAATGAGATGACTCAATTTGGAAGACACCAAGACTTGGCTTTTGTCTTGTTTTGCCCCCTCTCAAACTTTTATTTTCTTTTTAATAGGTCAGTTTGGTTCATCAGTGGCTTCATACTTCCTCTTTTTGAGATGGATGTATGGAGTAAACATGGTTCTCTTTATCCTGACATTCAGCCTTATCATGTTGCCAGAGGTAAGATTCTGACTTCTAGTTTATAAAACATGCTGTAACAAGCTTCTTATGCAAGCACTCTACTAAAAAAACTCCACTCTTTAAGAGCAGAATGCCTATCTAGCTACCTATGCTGTTAGAGTAATAGTATTTGTAACAAATTAATCTTCAAAATGGTGTCCATCAACCAAAGGTCCTAATTCTTCTCTGAAGAGTATGTGGCCTCCTGAAATAATAAATAAAATGTGTGTGCCTGTTTAAATGTACATTTATCTGTGGAAAGTTTCACAGATTCTATCAGATTCATAAGGTGGTCCCTATGCCCAAATATTAATTACTCAAGAGAAAGACTTTGACATCTTGTGAGTTGCATGTATTTATTTTGCCAAGTTAGCTTTGAAAAAGATACTATTTAATGCAACTTTGCAAAAAGCAGAGGAGAAAAGGAAAGATATAAGCATCTGAATGCAGAGTTCCAAAGAGAAAGATAAGAGATAAGAGAGATTTCCAAAGAGAGAAAGAGATAAGAAAGCCTTCCTCAGCGATCAATGCAAAGAAATAGAGGAAAACAATAGAATGGGAAAGTCTAGAGATCTCTTCAAGAAAATTAGAGACACCAAGGGAACATTTCATGCAAAGATGGGCTAAATAAAGGACAGAAATGGTAGGGACCTAACAGAAGCAGAAGATATTAAGAAGAGGTGGCAAGAATACACAGAAGAACTGTACAAAAAAGATCTTCATGACCCAGATAATCACAATGATGTGATCACTCACCTAGAGCCAGACATCCTGGAATGTGAAGTCAAGTGGGCCTTAGGGAGCATCACTACGAACAAAGCTAGTGGAGGTGATAGAATTCCAGTGGAGCTATTTCAAATCCTAAAAGATGATGCTGTGAAAGTGCTGCACTCAATATGCCAGCAAATTTGGAAAACTCAGCAGTGGCCAAAGGACTGGAAAAGGTCAGTTTTCATTCCAATCCCAAAGAAAGGCAATGCCAAAGAATGCTCAAACTACCGCACAATTGCACTCATTTCACATGCTAATAAAGTAATGCTAAGAATTCTCCAAGCCAGGCTTCAGCAATTCGTGAACCATGAACTTCCAGATGTTCAAGCTGGTTTTAGCAAAGGCAGAGGAACTAGAGATCAAATTGCCAACATCCGCTGGATCATAGAAAAAGCAAGAGAGTTCCAGAAAAATGTCTACTTCTGCTTTATTGACTATGCCAAAGCCTTTGACTGTGTGGATCACAATAAACCGTGGAAAATTCTGAAAGAGATGGGAATATCAGACCACCTGATCTGCTTTTGAGAAACCTGTATGCAGGTCAGGAAGCAACAGTTAGAACTGGACATGGAACGACAGACTGGTTCCAAATAGGAAAAGGAGTACATCAAGGCTGTACTAAGACCAATTAACTAAGACCAAGAAACAAGACTGAGGTTGTGTATTTAATTGTAAGAAGTTAAATGACTCTGACTTCTTTGGATGCTTACCATACATGTTGGGTTAGGCTTTACTTAACCTACAAAGGATCTTTCCAGATATCAGTATTTCAAAAGCCAATTTGTTCAATACACCATTGGCAACAGCCAAAACTAATTGTTTTGAGTGACTTTTTATCCCTGTGGTTTCAAATCAGAGCCAGCTTTTGCATCAAGCCACCACCCCACAAGAATAATACTAGTGTCTTATATGCTTAATGAGTTTCAGCTTTTAATGTGCAAAGTACTTTCACTTCTTTTACTGAGTCTCACAACAAATTTATAAAGTAGAATAAAGTCGAGTTTTCTTTCTCCATTTTAAAAATGTGGAATCTGAGTCACATAATGGTCATTGGACTTAGCTGATATCACAGAGTGAAGAGATTTTTTTTTTTTTTTAAGCTTATCTGGAATGAGCGTTCATCTTGTGTAACAAGCTTTTGCACCCTGTTTTGCTAGTTTTATAATCTTTGAGATAATTTGGGGGGTTATATGACTATCTGGCTCGTGAAAGATGGTGGACTTAGATCAAAAGTCCTAAGATGTCTGAGGTCATAAGTATAGTACAACTCCTAAGCAAAAACTTTAAGCAATGCAGCAGAATGTACTTCACCTATTTTGAGTTAACCCCAACTTTGTTTTTGCTCTTCTCTAAGGAAACCTGAAACTCTATCACCAGTTACTATGACCCTTCTCCGTGTCAGATGCAGGGTATACACGGAATCTTATCAGCTGCGTTTACTCTTTCCCCCTACACCATGCTGCCTCCATGTGGAGGAATGAAAGGTTATTGCTAATTCATTCCAACCGTAGAAAATTGTAGGATGCTCCTGGGTTGGGAAGATCTTCTGGAGAAGGAAATGGCAACCTACTCCAGTATTTTTCATGGAAAATTCCATGGGCAGAGGAGCCTGGCAGGCTACAGTCCATGGGGCTGTAAAGGATAGGACATGACTGAGTGACTGAGCACTGAGCACTCATATGTAGTGCAGGAAGCCAATATGTGTTCAATTCGATGTGTTCCCAGAACTAGGAAGCATATTGGTTTTGGATGCTTTTTTCCAGGTTGTGTTAGATATTGAGGGGCATCCTGTTTTCTGGGCATTGATTATCAACTCCAGCAAACAAACAGAAGAGGATGGGCTTGCTGATTGCTGACTTTACAGAATCAACAGAGGGCAGGACTGGTTGCCTCCTGGCTGCAATGCTGGATTTTTCAGGGGCCTCCACCCAGCAGCCTTACTCAGCATTCCTCCGATGCATTTGCCCTTTTGCCCTAAGTTCCTGCTCCCTGTGCAAACAGGAGACCCTAATCTTCTCTGTTTTCTGTGGCCTCCAACTCTGGGGAAAAAGAGCATGAATAGAACCCACCCTCTGTTCTGTTCTGTCTAAGGAAGCCAGAAGAACTGCCGTGGAAGCTGTGCAGTTTGGGTGGAGAGAAGGAGCAGGGGCTGATTCGCAGCCGTTGCCCAGTCAATCTATGCACCTAGGTTTCCACCCACGTTCTTCCTCCTCCTCCGGCCACAGCCCCAGAGAAGGGATGTTTTCATGTTGCACAAGAAGCAGCATCTGCTTGGCCAACTTCATGCCTATGCTGGGGCTAGAGGGGTAGTTTTTTCCCTACTCTGCTCCATCACTGACTTCTTCCACCCCTAATCACATGTCTTCTAATCTGGTAGCACAAGGTCTGGGCAGTAAACCTGAATCAGTGATGAAGCCGACATCACAGTCAGGGTGCAGTCTTCCCTCCTAGTTAAAAAGTGAAAGTGTTAGTTGCTCAGTCGTGTGACTCTTTGTGACCCTGTGGACTGTATCCCACCAGGATCCTCTGTCCGTGAGATTTTCCAGGCAAGAAAACTGGAGTGGGTAGCTACTCCCTTCTCCAGGGGATCTTCCCAACCCAGGGATTGAAGCCAGGTCTGCATTGCAGACAGATTCCTTACCATCTGAGCCACCAGGGAAGCCCCTGCTAGTTGACACCCTCTAATTGTATGAGTGATCTCCTTGTTCTTCTCTTCCTTGACATGAAAGAGAGATTCTCCTCCACCCCCAGCCCTGAGGGGTATTCCCATCTGACTATGTGGGTAGTATGTTTTTCTTTGAAAACTATTGTCCCCCAAAGGCCACCTCTCTCCTTTCCTGACCTCCTAAATGAGACTAGTATGGCAGTGGTGGTGGGTAGTAGGGCTCTCAGCAAGCCTCTGGGAAAAGTGGTTGGTTAGGTTGCTGGTGGTCTGCTGAAGTCAGAATGCAGGGTCCTTTGTTCTTAACTCTGGATTTAGTAGTCAGTTCCCAGAAAAGGGGACCCCACATGGAGACCCACAGAGTCCCCATGAAAAAGTTTCAGAAGAGTTCTAACCAAAACCATTTGTGATCACATGTGTGGCTCAGACTTTGTTTCCAATTGTCAACTGCTTTCTTTGTTTTTCCATGTAGTACCTCTGGGGTTTGCCATATGGCAGTTTACCTAGGAAAACGGTTCCCAGGGCTGAGGAGGCATCAGCAGCCAACTTTGGTGTCCTGTATGACTTCAATGTAAGTATTTCCACATAGCTGTGTGATGACAGATTTTTCCATATTCTGTAATTCCATGGCCCCTCTTCTGTAACTGAATAAAGGTCTTAAGAGAGAGGGCTCTGACCTTTTAAAAAAAAAAAAAAGAAAAAGGAAGGAAAAGTAAATGGAGTTTAGGAATATGATAAGATGATTAAATGGGAATATAGATTATTGAATGAACATTCAGTTCAGTCACTCAGTCATGTCCGACTCTTTTTAACCCCTGGACTGCAGCACGCCAGGCTTCCCTGTCCATCACCAACTCCTGAAGCTTGCTCAAACTCATTTCCATCGAGTCAGTGATGCCATCCAACCATCTTGTCCTCTGTTGTCTCCTTCTCCTCCTGCGTTCAATCTTTACCAGCATCAGGGTCTTTTCAAATGAGTCAGCTCTTTGCATCAGGTGGCCAAAGTATTGGAGTTTCAGCTTCAGCATCATTCCTTCCAGTGAATATTCAAGACTGATTTCCTTTAGGATGGACTGGTTGGATTTCCTTGCAGTTCCAGGGACTCTCAAGAGTCTTCTCCAACACCACAGTTCAAAAGCATCAATTCTTCAGCGCTCAGCTTTCTTTATGATCTGACTCTCACATCCATACATGACTACTGGAAAAACCATAGCTTTGACTAGATGGACCTTTGTTGGCAAAGTAATGTCTCTGCTTTTTAATATGCTGTCTAGGTTGGTCATAACTTTCCTTCCAAGGAGCAAGTGTCTTTTAATTTCGTGGCTGCAGTCACCATCTGCAGTGATTTTGGAGCCCCCCCACCCCCTCAAATAGTCTCTCACTGTTTCCATTGTTTCCCCATGTATTTGCCATTAAGTGATGGGACTGGATGCCATGATCTTAGTTTTCCTCATGTAAATATTATTGTCACTGTTTGGAAAAGGACAAAGCAAGAGTTTGCAAATGTGCTTTTTGGAAAATCTTGTTGTATTCCTCAGGTTTTGATATTTTGTATTAGCGTCTTCCCCTCTTACACATGTCTATTTAGCATTATTGAAGAGTCAATACTAAATAAAACTAGATAGTAAATACTAAACAATACCAAATTCTAACTGTTATATAAAATGAAAATGATTATCACTCGATTGTTATACCCAAATGAGCATTATTCAATCATAGCACTAAAATGAGTATATTACATTTTGAGCTCCCTTGGGTGGGGATTATTATGGCAGGGATTCGTTTTTGCCTATTGAAAAATCATTTTGGAGCATGATTCAAGTCTGTGACAATGATTCAATTCTACACATTCTTCTTAAATGTGTAGTGGCCAGATTAGAGATGTTCTGAAGTGTATAGGATCAGAAAGTAGATGGAGATTGGGGAATTAATACTTCAGGAATCTTTGAAGGGTAGCAAATGAGAATAAAATTTTATGTAAAGTAGGGAATGAAGGAAGGAGAGAAAAATAGTGGTCTTCATACTTATACTATTAATATGCATATTTCACAGATGTTTTGAATTCTACCCTCAACCTCTCTAAATTTTGAGTTTCCTAAAGAAAGGATAACATCTGCTGCATCTTCGTTGAAGCCCTTGACATAATACTCAACCAGTAGAGACTTAATGAATCTTGTTTCCTGGGAATCCTGAGCAAGGGGGAGGATTTGTAGAGCGTTGAAATAAGAACCAAAGAATTTAATTGATGTGAGCAGTACCAGCAAATATAAACTTTAGGAAACGTTCCCAGCCTCTGACTCAACAAGGCAGCTATAGAATAAGCACAAGCAGAGTGACAGCCTCAACTTTGTGGCCTTTGTAATTTTAATTCACACCTGTCAGTTGGAATTTTCACTTAAATTCAATGTTTATTAAATATAAACATGCCCTGGTTTTACAAAGATGAATGTGACATGGTTCTTGACCTCAAGGTAACTATGACAGTAGAAGAAAGCTCTTACACAGGCAACTAGTATACAATATGTTCTGCACTTAGTAAAATGAAGGAGAAAAAAATACCGGGGAGCCCTGGGGAAGCAGGTTGTTTATTTTGCTTGCATGCCTGGGTTTCAGAGAAGATATGGCCTTTGAGTTAGATTTGACTTCTTTTCTTTTATTTCTTCTTTCTATTACTTCTACTTCTTCCATTTCTCCCTCTCTCTCCTCCCCCCTCATTTACATTTCAATTAATTTATTACTATGCATCCCCCATGCTATTTTTATTTCTCATTCTCTCCTCTGATTAGTAACATAATAAGCTTCCGGTCTGGTTAATAAGACCAAGAACTAATAATATTACTGGCATTTTCTGATGTTTTAGTCATATCAGGGAAAGGAAGAACTAAAAGTATGAATAAAAGGTGTTTTGACTTTTAAACACATATTTTTGAAGTTTCTACACTTACAAATTTGTCAAGTAACTGAAATGAAACAATGTCCATTTTGCAAACAATGTCTGTTTGAGATTTTAGAGGTATTAATTAACTGAGAAAGACAAAGAGGAAGGTGGCGCTGGGAGAGTTGCTAAGGAGTGGACTAGAGAGTCTAGGAGATGAACACAGGAGACTAGAGGAAAGGTTTGGGCAATGAGTATGCTTTCTAAGATTTTTATTACTGCCCTCAACAGCTTTCTCCTGTTCAGTTTGGTGAAATATTCTTTTTTGATTGTGCACCAGATCTTAGTTGTGGCATGCAGCGTCTTTTCATTGCAGTATGTGAGATCTAGCTCTCTGACCAGGGACTGAACCCATGCCCTCTGCACTGGGATCACAGAGTCTCAGCCACTGGACCACTAAGGAAGTTCCCAGTTTGGTGGAATACTATTTACTGTGGCTAGAGGAAGATGGAAACAGGAAGATCCTATAATATTCACTTAGGCCAACCTAGAAATTATTCTAAGGCCATGAGAGATTATTGAAAGGTCAAGAAAAAAAGTCATTAAAGTAATGGTATGCACTTATTTCTTTCTTAATTTTTTTCTGAGGACCATGATCACTCAATTGTTTGACATATCACAAATAAGAGACTTAAGAGAGTAATGAGAATTTTAATCTCATACAGACTTTCTATCCCATGTCTCACATTATAAAGTTAGGGAAACATTGAGTCATAGAAGCATGTTTGAGGTCTTATGGCTAATAAAACCCTCTTAATCTAGTGTTCTTTCTCTGTCCTATATCACATCAGTCAGTTTTTTGTCATAATTTCTAACATCCTTCTCATTGACAGTTTCTGGAACAAAAACTGACTCCATTTAATGCTGTATCTTGCAAGGGGAAAAGGAGTTGAGTGGTTGGATCCCTTTTCCACCTTTTGTAATAAACATGCAATTCTAAATTAGCTTCTCAAGTAGAAAGGTTCAATATTTAACCTTGCCTGAATTCTTTACTTGCTGCTCTGAACAGTTACCTCATAGAGGTGCCCTCTCTGTATTATCAAGTGATCTAACTCGACAGCCCACTATTTCATCTATCATAGTACCATGGCAGAAACCTTTGGCCAGATATCCTTGAGGTCCCTGGAAACCCAGAATTCTGTACTTCCAAAGAGCCCAGAGATGCCAGGAGAAAAAGTTTTAGGCCCAGGGTAGAGATGACTGGTGCCTAAATGGTCCAATCAGAACATGAGATTTTTTCCCTTCATTTAAGAATGTTAATATATCAGATTAGTTAAGCAGTATCATATAGACACAGATACAGAAAAGCACAATCAACTTACAGAACACTGTAAAATAGATGCAAGCATGACCTCTTGTGGTATAAGATCCTATAAGTCGAGAAGGATCAGAAAATTTTCAGGGTGGAGGTGGCAAGTTTGTGGGGAGCTGCTTCTCTGTTGAGTTTATGTTAGAACCTTGTAATGTCTCTCTGGACACTCCCCCTCCTCACTCAGAAGTATCCCTTTGGAGCTCATCCAAATTCCCTTTAATTAATAGCAGTTGAGTACCATTTGATATATGCAAGGCCAGCCAGTCTTATGGATTCTCAAAGTCACCATTTACAAAGCACCATATTTTTAATTTATTTTTATTATATACCCTGTTGTGGGTCTTACTGGGTAAGAGAAAAGTATATTTTATTAAAATAGTAAGAAATAGAAAGGTGGTATAATATGGATATTATGAATCAAATTGACAGAAATAGTATTATTTGAAGCAATAGAATTAGAAGAACAGATTTAAGTCAGTAAGAGGCTGTCTTCGTTGGCATGATATTTGGAGATACAAGAATGATGTAGGAATGATGAAGAGACTATAGAGCTTTGATATTCTTGTGAGAGAGACAGGGAGCAACTGAGGTGGAATTTGGAATGAGCTTGAGCTGTTATCAGACAGTGAGATCATGTGGGTAAAGATTTGAGCTGTGAGTAAAGGGAAATGCATTTAGCTTTCCAGCTTGAGGGCATTTTATACATTGTGGATGGAGACAAACGGTGAGTCAAACTTTGTCTTCCCTTTTCCCCTGGTCATCACAGATAGGGAGATGTGGTGAGAAGAGGAGAGTTTATACCCATTATGTATTAAACAGGCACATACATTAAATTTTATCTTTATATAACAATGCTTCAAGATGAAGATCAATAATCTTTTTATATTTGAGGAGATTGGGACTCAGGGAGGTTCACTGGGTTTCCCAAAGACGGCACAGATAATTAAAGAAGGTATTGAAATTCAAACTAAAATGTGGCTGACAATGTAAAATTGTTTGTTTTATTCTAACATATCATCCCAAGCCTATGCCTTCTGCCCACTTTTGCCACATCTCATTTTTGAGGTCTATCCTCAAAGGAGACTGTCACAAACAGTCTAAATGTTAATAAACAGCAGTTCAGGCCCTTGTTTTATTGGCATCAATGTTTCTTTTAAGTAGTGATCCTCTAAAGCCAGGGCATCCTCTCTCAGACAGTCTCAGTTCTTGAAGTTCCTTCATCTCTTACTGTACCAGCCACATTTAGAAGAGATATTTTTGTGATTCACATATGGAATGATGCATTCTTTCTTTAGAAATGTTTCAGTAGTTCAAATGTATCTTTGTTTTTAGAGAGCTCCCCTTTTTAAAATTGAGGTAAAATTGACTAAAACATTATATTCGTTTTAAGGTATATAGCATCATGATTTAGTATTTTTATATATGTTGCAATGGTTACCACAATAAGTCTAGTAATGACTTTTACTGTACATAACATAGTTACTGAATTTGTTTTTCTTGTGATGAGAAATTTCAAGATTCGCTCTGTCTGCTGAAAACAATGCATAACCTAAAAGTTTAAAATTATGCTTTATTCGGTGGCTTTACTGAGATTCATAGCCTGGGGTGGCAGTCTCTCAGATTGCTCTGGGGATTGTTCCAACGAGGTAAGGGAAGAGTCAGGATATATAGGAATCTTTGCTGGGAAAGAACAAAAACAAAACGTAGCCCATATAGTGGAACATAAAAGGATTGCTGCTAGTCACAAAAGTACAAACCTCTCAAGTTAATAATTTTAGTGCATTTGTTTGTGTGAGGAAGATGCAAGAGTCTGGTTTCATTGAAATGATTCATTTCTTAACTATATGGTTCTTAACTATCTAGGACTGGTATCCTATTTTTCTCTCCTGAATTGTCTTAAAAGTGTATGGTTGAGGGTACCTGCAGCAGCAAATGGCTTGATGGCTGCCATGTCCTCTGTTTACTGAAATGGTAGGCAGCTTTGTCCATGATTCTTTTAGCAATGTTCAGGTATGCATACAGTATTATTAACTACAGTCACCATGCTGTATGTTATATCCCCATGACTTCCCTATTTTATAACTGGAAGTTTGTATTTTTTGCCTCCCTTTACCCATGTCACTGTCTTTTGAAGAGGGTCTGAGCAGCTGCTATATTGTTGTTGATGGTGTCTACTCTTGAGACCCCCATGGGGAGTAGCCCCCCAGACTCTTCTGTCCTGGGATTTCCCAGGCAAGAATACTGGAGTGGGTTGCCATTTCCTTCTCCAGAGGATCTTCTCAACCCAGGGATTGAGCCTGTGTCTCCTGCATTGCAGGCAGTCTCTTATTTATCCACTGAGCCACCAAGGAAGCCCATATTGGGATTACTTAGTTTCAACAAGTTTCAAGGCATGGCCCCTTAGCCAAAGCTATTGTCTCAGCCTAGCTCAAAGCTGACTCAGCAGACCCTGAACTCCTAGAACATAAATAATTCCCCAGTGAGGGCAAAAGTAGTACCCCATGCCAGGCTGCTAAGCCTCCTGTAGATTTCCAAATCCATCCAGAGATATGGCTCTTCCCTGGAATGGAGATCCTAAGGTTGGAAGGGGTGAGCATCCTCTCACCTGTGTACATGATGCGACTCCTATAAAGGCTGCACTGAACAGAGGCAGGTGCCGCTCGGGCATATGGTGCTGGGATTGGCAGCATCTAAGGGCTGTTCACCCCTGGCTCCCACATTTGCTTCACTTCCTCAATGTCCAATGCAGGTCTTCTGATTCAACAGGCTCATTCAGTATGGTTTAAAATGAGGCATATCAAATTCTGTTCCCATTCATAGGTCTTTTTCTTGCTTCATAGGCTTCTTAAGGACTTGTTTATGACACTTTTATAGCCTGTAATAGGAAAGATCCCTGGGTCTACTCTTGGCTTTCTTGGTATCCTTTTGTTATCCTGAATTTGGAGAACTGATTCCTTGGGATCGTCTTTCTTTGCTTCAGCAACAACTCCTATTTTTAAGTATCTCCTTTAAGCTGTACCTGCCAAACCAAAGATGAGCTTTCTTTTTGCAAAACTTTGGGATGCCTATGATCCTAATACTATGAAAACTAATACTAATACATGAAAACTAATACTAATTAGTTTAATAATTAGTATTAGTTTTTAGTACTAATACATGAAAACATTTCTATAGGAGTACTAATACTATAGGAGTATTAGTTTTTAATACTAATACTAATACATGAAAACGTTGTTTTCTTCTTTAGAAACCGTCACAGAAACAAGTCTTCTCATTAATTAAGTGAACATTTATTGAAGATTTGCCAGGTGCCAGGTAGTGTGCCAGGCATTAAGCAAAGTTGAACAAAAACCAACAAAATCTCTGTAATCAAATAATCATAAAAATAAATGTGATTGCAACTGTGCCATGTGCTATGAAAGAAAGCTAAACAGTATTAAGAGAACATGTATCAGGAAACTTGGTTTATGGCCTAAGAGAGGGAGGTGGATAAGAGCAGGAGTTTTTCTGAGAAAATAACATTTGAATTGGGCTTTGAAGAACCAGGGAAAACAGACATTATAGGCAGTGAGAACAGCATCTGCAAATGTCCTGTGATGAGAGAGGGCTGCCTTATTTAAAGGACAGAGAGAAAGCTGGCGAAACTAAAGCTGAGAGTGTGAAGGGGCATCAGGGACAGATATCATTAGAGAGATAAAAGGATATTAAAACATGTTAGACCATCTAGAATCTAGACCATAACACTTTACTTTTTCTCAGAGTAATTGAACATAATTTGAGTGGTGAGTGAGTAGTGACATTATCAAACTTGGATTTTGAAAAGACCAACAGGTTGGAGAAAGGCAAGATTAACGTGAGGAGACCAAAGGAGAGTCTATCAATATGTCCAGAGGTGAGAGACTAAGATTGTTTAGAAGAGCTCAGCAAAAGAGACACTGATGTATAGAACAGTCTTATGGACTCTGTGGGAGAGGGAGAGGGTGGGAAGATTTGGGAGAATGGCATTGAAACATGTATACTATCATGTATGAAATGAGTCACCAGTCCAGGTTCGATGCACGATACTGGATGCTTGGGGCTGGTGCACTGGGACGACCCAGAGGGATGGTATGGGGAGGGAGGAGGGAGGAGGGTTTAGGATGGGGAACACGTGTATACCTGTAGCGGATTCATTTCAATATTTGGCAAAACCAATACAATATTGTAAAGTTTAAAAATAAAATAAAATTTAAAAAAAAAAAAGAAGAAGAGCTCAGTTTACCTGGGAGGAATTTGCTGATATCTAAATATTGGCACCAACCTAGTAGGCTGAGCTTGGTAAATTCAGCTGAAAGGCTGAGTTGTTGAGTTAGATTAGAACCTTACAACCTATTAAATTATATTCTGTAATATAAACAAGCAACCCCAAGTTATGAGTCTAACTTCAGCTGTGACAAATAGATTACTTAAGTTTACAAACTTTTGAAAGCAATTCAGTAAAAACTCTATCCGATATTTCATCATCATATATCACTTATGGATATTATTTGCTTATATATTGTACTTGAAATTATTTACATTTGATAATCTTAAATATTTGAAATAAAATGTATGCTGTTCATATTGGATTTTAAAACCTGGGGATTTAAATTTTTTCTAAGCCATTTCAATATTTACTCTACATTTTGGGGGTATTTTTATTCCTCAAAAACTCCTTTTAAAATACTAAGATAATATTTAAGTACTAGATAATACTAAAGTGTTCCCAGTACAACCTGTGTCTAGATAACTACACACATCACTTTTCACGTATGACTTGACATTTCATGACTTGAAAGAAGTAGTGGGCAGATTTATACAGAATGACAAAACCCCATAATATAATCCCTTTAATCTCCTCTTGTGAAACAAAAGATCATTTTTCCTATGTGGAAAGAAATCACATGTAGCATCTCATTTTACAGCACCCGGATTGTCTCATTTATGAGTTTTAGGCAATTAAACAGTAGGAAAAATTGAAGAGTTTTGTCAGATATTTTCTTGGTGTTTTGACTCATTTAATCCCAACATAAGATCATTATTTTCATGTTTCTGTCTTGAATGATTTACTCTATTTTATTAAAATGAGTAGTAGAGAGCAGAATGATAGAAAAGGGTAGTTTAGATGATAATTTGAAAGAGCTTAACTTAACTGAGGATTGCTAATGACTACGAGAAGCAATTTCTCTGTTCATTTAATCATTCCACAAAGATGAGTGTGGGATTCTAGAAATACAAAGCTGATATATACTCCTTGTCTACAGGGACATTATGGTCTCTTTGGACATGCAAACAAATGAATGCCGTACAAGGTGACAATCTCAAGCTCACAGATGTGTGTCCTGGGCAAGTGGAGGCATAATGAAGGAGGATTCAGTGTTGGAATTTCCTGAGATTCAGTTTACTGGCTTTCTTAGAGGATCCAGTAAACAGTAACTCTGTTTCTCATCTGAATTCTAAATTTGAAAGGCGAGCCAAGTTACTTCATTGATCTATCAGAGACGCCACTATATCTTCCCTGGGGTGGAGTGAGTAAAAAGCTAGAGGAGGGATGGGATGAAGTTCATCTAGTGGCACTCTGTGCAAATGAAAGAAATGATCATTCATTTCCTCATTCACCTGACTGTGGCCTAGAAATCAGTGAAGCCTTTACAAAGGTTTTTTCACCTAATTTTAAAGAAATAAATGCTGGAGAGGGTGTGGAGAAAAGGGAACCCTCTTACACTGTTGGTGGGAATGCAAACTAGTACAGCCACTATGGAGAACAGTGTGGAGATTCCTTAAAAAACTGGAAATAGAACTGCCTTATGATCCAGCAACCCCACTGCTGGGCATACACACTGAGGAAACCAGAAGGGAAAGAGACACGTGTACCCCAATGTTCATCGCAGCACTGTTTATAATAGCCAAGACATGGAAGCAACCTAGATGTCCATCAGCAGATGAATGGATAAGAAAGCTGTGGTACATATACACAATGGAGTATTACTCAGCCATTAAAAAGAATACATTTGAATCAGTTCTAATGAGGTGGATGAAACTGGAGCCTATTATACAGAGTGAAGTAAGCCAGAAGGAAAAACATAAATACAGTATACTAACGCATATATATGGAATTTAGAAAGATGGTAACAATAACCCGGTGTACGAGACAGCAAAAGAGACACTGATGTATAGAACAGTCTTATGGACTCTGTGGGAGAGGGAGAGGGTGGGAAGATTTGGGAGAATGGCAATGAAACATGTAAAATATCATGTAGGAAACGAGTTGCCAGTCCAGGTTCGATGCACGATGCTGGATGCTTGGGGCTGGTGCACTGGGACGGCCCAGAGGGATGGTATGGGGAGGGAGGAGGGAGGAGGGTTCGGGATGGGGAACACATGTATACCTGTGGTGGATTCATTTTGATATTTGGCAAAACTAATACAATTATGTAAAGTTTAAAAATAAAATAAAATTGGAAGAAAAAAAAAAAAATAAAGAAATAGTAGGAATAACCTAGGCTCTGAAATGGGGAGAGTAACAGGGAATAGTAAGTATTCTTAGCAGAGGGATCTGTATGTACAAAGGTGTGGAGGCAATAAACAGTGCTGTGCACTCAATATCTATGAGTGATTCCGCCAAGCTGGTATGTAAGGAGAGATAAGAGTGGTGGAAGATGAGCATGCCATATGAAAAAAAAGGGTATAATCAGGCAGGACAGTCTCATTCATTATGCTGAAGACTCAGACTTTATTCACTAGGCAGTGGAGAACATGATGGTTTTGAATTAGGATAGAAACATGGTCAGAGTTACCCTTTAGAAGACTCTCTGTCAATATGGTACAGGTTTGTTTTCATAAGTTGAAGGCAGGGAGTCCTATAAATGGTGGTGGTGTACAGAGAAGGGATGAGTATCAGATATGTAATGAGGCAGAAACTAAGGGCTTAGTGAGTGGCTGCATGCATCTTATGGTACACACATGGGAAGATAGTGAAAATGTCCAAGTTTCTGGCCGAGGTAATCATGGGTTGATGGATCATTTCCTGAGGTCGGAGGGAAAAGCTTTTAAAATGTTTGGGAAAACTTTTAAAATATACTAAGGTCAAGATTCCTGTGGAACATTCAAATGAAGTGAGATGTGTAATAGGTGTTGAGCATATGGTCTAGAATTTCCATATTTTTGTTATTGTGGATCATGACACAAAAGGCAAATGGGATTTTTCTTTACAGAAGCCAGTACGGTTAAAAAGGGATTTGGATGTAAAACTTTTCTTAAGGGTCTATGTAATCCAGTCTCCCATTCCATCTATGTATCATATCAGATCAGATCAGTCGCTCAGTTGTGTCCAACTCTTTGTGACCCCATGAATTGCAGCACGCCAGGCCTCCCTGTCCATCACCAACTTCCAGAGTGCACTGAGACTCACATCCATCGAGTCAGTGATGCCATCCAGCCATCTCGTCCTCTGTCATCCCCTTCTCCTCCTGCCACCAATCCCTCCCTGCATCAGAGTCTTTGCCAATGAGTCAACTCTTCGTATGAGGTGGCCAAAGTACTGGAGTTTCAGCTTTAGCATCATTCCTTCCAAAGAAATCCCAGGGCTGATCTCCTTCACAATGGACTGGTTGGATCTCCTTGCAGTCCAAGGGACTCTCAAGAGTCTTCTCCAACACCACAGTTCAAAAGCATCAATTCTTCGGCGCTCAGACTTCTTCACAGTCCAACTCTCACACCCATACATGACCACAGGAAAAACCATGGCCTTGACTAGACGAACCTTTGTTGGCAAAGTAATGTCTCTGCTTTTGAACATGCTATCTAGGTTGGTCATAACTTTCCTTCCAAGGAATAAGCATCTTTTAATTTCATGGCTGCAGTCACCATCTGCAGTGATTTTGGAGCCCAGAAAAATAAAGTCTGACACTGTTTCCACTGTTTCTCCATCTATTTCCCATGAAGTGATGGGACCGGATGCCATAATCTTCATTTTCTGAATGTTGAGCTTTAAGCCAACTTTTTCACTCTCCACTTTCACTTTCATCAAGAGGCTTTTGAGTTCCTCTTCACTTTCTGCCATAAGGGTGCTGTCATCTGCATATCTGAGGTTATTGATATTTCTCCTGGCAATCTTGATTCCAGCTTGTGTTTCTTCCAGTCCAGCATTTCTCATGATGTACTCTGCATGTAAGTTAAATAAGCAGGGTGACAATATACAACCTTGATGTACTCATTTTCCTATTTGGAACCAGTCTGTTGTTCCATGTCCAGTTCTAACTGTTGCTTCCTGACCTGCATACAAATTTCTCAAGAGGCAGATCAGGTGGTCTGGTATTCCCATCTCTTTCAGAAGTTTCCACAGTTTATTGTGATCCACACAGTCAAAAGCTTTGGCATAGTCAAGAAAGCAGAAGTAGATGTTTTTCTGGAACTCTCTTGCTTTTTCTATGATCCAGCGATGTTGGCAATTTGATCTGTGGTTCCTCTGCCTTTTCTAAAACCAGCTTGAACATCAGGAAGTTCACGGTTCACATATTGCTGAAGCCTGGCTTGGAGAATTTTGAGCATTACTTTACTAGCGTGTGAGATGAGTGCAATTGTTCAGTAGTTTGAGCATTCTTTGGCATTGCCTTTCTTTGGGATTAGAATGAAAACTGACCTTTTCCAGTCCTGTGGCCACTGCTGAGTTTTCCAAATTTGCTGTCATATTGAGTGCAGCACTTTCACAGCATCATCTTTCAGGATTTGGAATAGCTCAACTGGAATTCTGTCACCTCCACTAGCTTTGTTCGTAGTGATGCTTTCTAAGGCCCACTTGACTTCACATTCCAGGATGTCTGGCTCTAGGTCAGTGATCACACCATCGTGATTATCTGGGTCGTGAAGCTCTTTTTTGTACAGTTCTTCTGTGTATTCTTGCCATCTCTTCTTAATATCTTCTGCTTCTGTTAGGTCCATACCATTTCTGTCCTTTATTGAGCTCATCTTTGCATGAGATGTTCCTTTGGTATCTCTGATTTTCTTGAAGAGATCCCTAGTCTTTCCCATTCTGTTGTTTTCCTCTATTTCTTTGCATTGATCGCTGAAGAAGGCTTTCTTATCTCTTCTTGCTATTCTTTGGAACTTTGCATTCAGATGTTTATATCTTTCCTTTTTTCCTTTGCTTTTCGCTTCTCTTCTTTTCACAGCTATTTGTAAGGCCTCCTAAGACAGCCATTTTGCTTTTTTGCATTTCTTTTCTATGGGAATGATCTTGATCCCTGTCTCCTGTACAAAGTCACGAACCTCATTCCATAGTTCATCAGGCACTCTATCTATCAGATCTAGGCCCTTAAATCTATTTCTCGCTCCCACTGTATAATCATAAGGGATTTAGGTCATACCTGAATGGTCTAGTGGTTTTCCCTACTTTCTTCAATTTAAGTCTGAATTTGGCAATAAGGAGTTTGTGGTATCTACGTATAACATTTAGCAAATAAGTGCTCATTAAAAGTTAGTTAGATAAATAAGTACATGATTACCTGTGACCACATCATCAAAACATCATAACATTCTCATAGATGTGTGTCGGTGACTATGCACTAGACTATGCAGCATAGCATTCAGACCGAAATTAGAGACTTAGTAGATGATGTGCAAGCATGGAACCCAGAATTGCACAAGAATTTTCTGTGCTCATTTGAAACTTGGCTCTGACTGTGGTTTCTCTGTCACAGATTTGGGGATGGAAGAGTGTTCCCACAGGAAAAGCCATGTGCGCTGACATGGAAACCGAATGGAACCTTGGCTAGGCTAGGAGTCATTGCTATTTTAGTCACTTCCAGATGTCTGCTGTTGGAGTTTTAAGGGAAAGGGAATGACGTATGGCTTGTGGTGGGCCCACAGGGTGGAACGGAAGGGGAAATCCTCATTTAAGCCTTTCAGTGTTTTTAAAACCACCCCTCGATATGCTACTGAGAGGGACTGGATAAAGCTTTTAAAAATTGTGTTCTTCAATAGTACCTCCTCTTTCATTTACATGCTTCACTGCATAGGTAGAAATAGACCAACTGAAGAAACCTTTGTGAAATAATCAGGATTCCAAAAAAAGGGACCTTACCCACTTTGGTTGTGATCTAATATTTATGTAGTGCCACCATTGAACATATACTGAATAATACATATGCCAGATGAGTTAGCTGCCTTGATAGCTATTGTGCTAACCTAACAAGCTCACCAGATGTTTGCTACATATCTCCTTTCTCCTTTTATGTTGTTTTGAAGGTGGCTTTTAATCCCAGTACTGTTGTTGTGAGTTAGAAAAAGAAGTCAGCTTGTAATGTTTATACATGTGAGAATGAGGCCCTTCGAGGATGGGGATGAGGCCCTTTGAAATCTTTTCAAAAGGAGTGTCCAGGGATCCTGGAACCACTCTGAATCAATCCAGGGGTCCTGGGGCTTCAGTTTCTTTGTTTTCCTGGATAAATAAGACATTAGTATGATGCAAGACCTGGTAGGAAAAGAGAACATAGGAGAAGCAGTATAGCACAGTGGTTAAGTATACAGATTTAAAATTAGACCCAGTTCAGGTTCAGACTGTTGCTTACTAGCTGCGTGAACATGGACAAGTAACTTAACTGCTCTAAAACTCAGTTTCTTCATCAGCAAAGTAGATATAAAGCTATAGTGTCTTTTTGCAGGGGGAGAGTCATGGTAAATAATACCACGTGTGTTGTCAACTCAGGTTGTGAGCTCACCAGAAATAAGACAAACAGACAGATGGAGGTCAACATGTTACGTTTACCATTGTTAAAGCTGGGATATTGAAGAATGTGCATCTTTTCATGGGCAAGTGAGCTTCAGAACAGACTGTCTTATCCAGCTGTCCTAGACCAGGACAGGGTACCCCTCACAGGGACAGAACACAGAGGGTGATCTCAAAGGAGGAGGAAGAGTGGTGCCCCAGCTTGTCCCCATTCCTCAGCCATGCTCTACTATCAGATGAGGTTCTCCTCCCTGGAGCTAGTATGAGGCAGTGGAGAGAGGCTGGGAGTGTTGCACTCATGGGTCTTCTCTATGTGGACAGTAACAAAACTGGAGGAAAATGATTGCCCCTAACAGGAGCCACTTCAAGAGGGTGCTTGTGAGGATTCTGTAAGATGAAGTATTCAGCAAACTCTAACTGCTCAATAAGGTTTATTTTTATTTATTTTAAAAAAGGATTTATTTATTTTATTTATTGTTTTTGGCTATATTTTGCCTTTGTTGTGGTGTGGGGGCTTCTCATTGTGGTGGCCTCTCTTGCTGGGGAGCTCTAGGCTCAGTAGTTTTGGCCCCTAGATTAGTTGCTCCATGGCATGTGTAGTTTTCCCAGAGCAGGGATCAAATCCATGTCCCCTGCACGGGCAGGCAATTCTTATCCACTGTGCCACCAGGGAAGTCCCTGCTCAGTCAAATTTATTGATTGATATTATTACTGCAATTATCCTCTCACTTCACAAAGCATAGAAGTTTTAAATTATTGCCAAAGAGATGAAATTGAAGAGAAAAGGGGGAAGTAGATGCATAGTAATACAGAAACAATGCCTCCAAACTAAGAGTGAAGAACACAGTGAATGAGAGGAGAGAAAGAGGAAGAATATTATAAGGGAAACAGCATCAAAATATGCCATGTTCTATGTACAGAGAGCAGTTACCTAATTGGCTTTGGAAGACAGTGATGCCAACCCTGGCAGATACTTTTTGGGAAAGAGCATGTAGTTGTATGAATAAACATGCTCATTTGGGGATAATAATCTTGATGAATAGAAGGTTGTATATATTGGTTCCAATGTCATCTCATCTGCTCCTTGTTTTTTCTAAGTATGAGCTGAGACATGGCCTCTGTACCTTATGGAGAACAAATCTGACTGTGGCTTAGGTGACTGAAAGTGGAAACCTGCCATGAAACTTTGAGGAAGCACATTTCAGATTTCCCCCCAATATTAAGCAAGCTCTTAAAATTGTAAATCTAATGACACCATGAAGTGTGTTTTGATGTTTCAATCAATGGGCATTTCACGGTAATGGCTCCACAGCTGAGCAAGCCTATATTTGGTTAAAAATCTGATCTATTTAGAAGTCCCTGAATTTCAAGTAAACCAAGAGGCTGTCAGTCCATGTGGCAGCTGAAACAGTCACTCCATGAAACAAAACAATAGGGCTCATGTCAGAGCCATCTCCCAAGTTTGAGAATTAATGTCATTTTGTTATTCTTCTTAGAAGTCGATCTTTTTTCTTTGAGTTGCTCTTCACAGCATCTGTTAAACGGCTTTGTTTTTGGATTTTAGGGCTTGGCTCAATATTCCGTCCTCTTTTATGGCTATTACGACAATAAACGAACAATTGGATGGATGAATTTCAGACTGCCACTCTCCTATTTTCTCGTGGGGATCATGTGCATTGGATACAGTTTTCTGGTTGTCCTTAAAGCGTAAGTTTCATTGATCTCCTGGGAAGCAAGCAATGATTGCTGGAATCAAATGGGAAAGTTAATCTGGGAATTGTATTTTTTTTTTTCTGCTTCATGTCTAGAGAATGCAGAGTATATAAAAGATAAAATGTGGTTTTAATACCTGTACTAATGTTAGACTATTACATTTCCCACGCAAAAGGATTGAAAATAAGGGCAAGCCTTTGATCATATCACTGGGTCAGAGTGACGGTTGTGTACCTATTCTGTGGTTAAGCATATTTTAAAATTGTGCTCTTTTGTATTTTAAGGTGTAAGTCAGTGTTGCAAACAAGACAGGAAAACAGCTGCTGACCCCTCTTTTAGTGTGCAGAGAGGTTTGTGACTTGCAGGATCAGCTCAATAGGCAGAATCTGTTGTTCTCTGTTCATTAAAAAACAACACAAAAACCCCACAAAAAAGCAGAATAATCACTCATCCGAAAAATTTCAGCTGTGTAAGACAGCGCAAACAAATGGCCCTCAACGAGATCATCATGATCAACTGTGTAATCATATTTTATCTTGGAAGAGGATTTATTAGAGCATGGGAAAGAATTTCATTGGGGGAACTGATGAAACTGCAGCTTATTTTTTCCCCTTGTTTGAAATATATTGTTAAAACCTCACTTGAAGACACTGCAGAAACCTCACACAGTCATTTAGGGTTATGAATAACCCAACTTTTAGCTAATTTTCTGAACCAGTTTAGCAGAAGTGTTGAAACATCTCAATGAAGTCTTCCTTTTATTTAACCATGCACAAGGTAAACTGAGCTTTTGCTTCATTGCAGGGAAGACCTTTACTTGAAGGTCCAAGTCCTCTTCAGCAGGAGCTCTCTGGAGCAGTCTGAAACATGCTTTGTGTCCTGTCCCTGCCAAACTTATTGGTTCCTCCAGAAAAACTATCACATTTAGATTTTTAAGCCCTTTCAGAACTTGAAAAAGGCCTTAATGGAGACCCTGTATCCAAAATCTCTATCTACTTGTCCAAGTGTAATCAGAGAGCCTAAGTATGTAAAATAACTGTCTACCTGCTAAAATAGTACCTCATTCCAAAAAATCTAACATATTTCTAGTCTTTTAGCCATTTAGATTTGGCAGGATTAAAGTCAGGGGTATCAGTTACATCACACAGGCCTTGTGAGTGTCATTTCAAATTGGTCCTTTAGTCTCCATTTTCCCTGAGGAAGCATGTTTACGGATGTCCAATTCCTCAGCTTTTAGTGACTCTGCAGAGGCTATATACTCTAGTGGTCTCTTGAGCCATTCTGGTGGTGGTTTAGTCATTAAGTTGTGTCCAACTCTTAGGATCCTGTGGACAGTAGCCTGCCACGCTCCTCTGTCCATGGGATTCTCCAGGCAAGAATACTGGAGTGGGTTAGCAGGAGCCATTCTTCATGAATTCAAATACCAGCTCTAGCCCATTATAAAAGAACGTTGACAAATTGTTCAACTGCTCTGTTTTCCTGTTTCTGTGCTGTGCTTAGTGACTTGGTCGTTCAGTCGTGTCTGACTCTTTGTGACTCCATGGACTGTAGCCTGCCAGGCTTCTCTGTCCAAGGAGAGATGAATTCTTGTCCAGGCAAGAATACTGGAGTAGGTTGCCATGCCCTCCTCCAGGGGATCTTTCCAACCCAGATATCAAACCCAGGTCTCCCACCATGTAGGCAGATTCTTTACTGTTTGAGCCCAGTATTCAGGGAAGCCCATGAATACTGGAGTGGGTAGCCTATCCCTTCTCCAGGGGATATTCCCAACCCAGGAATCAAACCAGGGTTTCTTGCATTGCAGGCAGATTCTTTAGCAGCTGAGCTACCATGGAAACCCTTTCCTATTTCTGATAGAGGTGTAATAACACCTTAGGATGGCTATGAGGACAATATGAGTTAATACAGTAAAAGCACTTAGAACATGGCTAGCATATGCTAATTTAACTGTTTTATTAGGATTATGATTCATAGGCTTACTGATAAACCAAACAAAGCCAGCATGATAGCAAGTGAGGCCATATGATAGCCCTCATAAAGTAGTTATGCATGGTTATGTAGTTGTACATTAATAGATTTGTAACTTTATTATAATTTCTGGCAGATGAGTATAAAGCATCTAGAATAGCATTATGTAAAGAAATATAAGACAAGGGACATGTAATTTAAATATTCTGGCAGCTATCCTAAACAAATACATAGGTAGAATATATATTTTAATAATATATTTTATTTAACTCTATATATCAAAACAGTTCCTTCAACATATAATCAATCTAAAATTATTATTGAGATATTCTCTGTTTATTTTTGATACTAAGTCTTTGAAACACCAGTTACATTTTAAGTGCTCAGTAACCATATATTGCTGATGGCAAACTTACTAGCTAGTGCAGCTTTCCAGGAAATGGAAGCTATTTCGAATTAACTCAAAGACACCATTTAGGATACTTGCAGGGCACCAGTTCCACATTTCGCCCTCAAAGTCATCCATGTTATACCACCTAAACCAGCTTGATTGTGGTTCCTCCCTCTGGCAGGGGACCTTTGGTTGTTCAATACATGATTGGCAAGTGGTTTAAGTTCATTGGCCTTTATGGCAAGACAGTTCCAAAGCCATTTATGACTCCTAGCTGCTCCTAGCCCTGGGGGCAGAGCTTAGTAGAAAAACAATTGGTGGGATATAAGTGATTGCACAGAATCCTTTATCATCTCTCCCCCTGTCCCCCACCAGTGCCAAACAAATGCATTCTTGGAATAAACATGAGTGGCTTTATGGGATACATGCCTCAAATCAAGTGAAACTAAAACTGAGTACTTAAAATCAATCAGGCAACTGAGGGATTTTGTCCTCTTGCTCATACTGTTTATCGCAGAGTCCTCATCCATAAAAGGGAAGCAGATACATGTTTTGATTAATTAATGGGGAAATTGGCTTCCCTGGTAGCTCAGTCAGTAAAGAATCTGCCTGCAGTGCAGGAGACCCAGGTTTGATCCCAAGATTGGGAAGATCCCCTGGAGAAGGAAATGGCAAACCACTCCAGTATTCTTGCCTGGAGAATCCCTTGGACAGAGGACCCTGGTGGGCTACAGTCCATGGGATCACAAGAGTTGGACAAGACTTAGCAACTAAACCAACACCAATGGGGAAATTGGAAGGAATATTAGATAGATATACAAGAAAGTACTTTGAAATTTTAAGATAGGATGGCTAACTTTGTTGACCCAGGACTCCATCGGCTTTAGCACTAAAAGTCTTTTGTCCTGGGTAACGACTCAGTCCCTAACAAAGCAAGATGATTGGTCACTCGTTCTTCCTCCACTCCTTCCGTCCTTGCAAATTATATGTTGAGATAGCTTGAGATACAGTTGTTAAAAACTATAGCCCCCTTGAAAAAGGAAGAATTTTTGTTTAAGTATGCACACTTTATTTTTTCTCTGCAACCAAGGGGTGGAGCTGTACATGGAACATTTTATAGCTGTCAGGGCCATCTGAATAAAAATGTGTTGTTAGTAGAGTTTGTCTTCAGTATCCTTCCTTATGTGTTTAGCATTCTACTCCCTTTCTTGACAATTCTCACATGCTAGATGTTCCCAGTTTACTTGTCAAGCTTGAGCTCCCTTCTCCGGGAGGCTGACTACAGGTATAGAATCTTGCCAGTGATAAAGGTCCATGCAAAATCATCTGTCAAGTGGTCAGTTTTACCTGAGGCTCTGCCCTTTGCTCAATGACTATGCACAAAAGGAATGATGGCATCTTAGTAAAAAAAATAATTTTCTCCCTAGGTTAAATCATTAGGAATGTTTGATTTCAATACTTTTTGACCTACAAAAAGGCGTCTTGTATGGTTCAACATATCTCATGGTGTCCTAGCTTGGGTACTAGAGTGAAGTCAGAAAACCCAAGCTCTTGACCCACCCCTGTGGTTTACTTCTGAATTACATCCAGGAAATCACTTCATAATTTTACCCTTCAGCTTCCTCATCTATAACAGAGAACAATATCAACTACCTTGACCCCTCTTTAAGTTTTTGAGAAGGACAAATATGATAATACACATAAATACCATTTGCAGAGGGTAAAGTGGTAGACTGAGGTAAGTAATAATTATTTTTAGTTATTTTTCAAACACATGAGCCCATTTGAAATATATAAACCTCTGTAAGAGATAGGACTAACAGTGGTGGAATTCAGATGACCTGAGAGATGTCTGCCAAATTATAATGTCATCTTTATGTCCTCATTGTCCTTTCTTTTTTAATTCCATAGCACTGTAAAAAACCAAAACCTTATAGGACCATTCTGTAATATATATCATATAAAATTTTAATTTTGCTATTTATGGTGGTAGGGGAAACAAGGAAGTGAAGTAAGTAGGATATAGATTTTTAAGCACTGAAATAAACCTTTAAGTAAATGTATTTTAAATGGTCCAAGCAAAAAAAAATTTTTTAACATATATTATTAGAATATATGTAACCACTTGGCATTAAAGTTGTATAAAAATCTTGATTTTTGGTCAAGAGTTGTAGAGTATGGAAAACTTTCATGCATTCAGTGTAATCACTCTTTGGGAGGAGATTCTTAGAGGACTTAAAACCTATAAAGAAGTTTCCTGATCTGAACTGGGTTAATCTATTCCTAGGCTTTCAACTGTAAACCAACTAAAATTGTGTACAATTGTTTTAGAGCCTGTACATATTTTCTCCCTGGGTAGGGGTCCATTGGTTTTCATCAGATTTCTAAAGAGATCCTTGTCCCATAAAAGGTTCAGAGTACAGTATATGACCCTAAGAAAACAGTTTAGGAAAACAAATAAAGAACTATTTTTATATAACCTATAAATTAATTGTTAAAACCGTCAATGCTTAGTAGTTTTCTAATCTTGAAAGCCTAGAAATGAAGTTTAAAAAATTAAAACAAACCAATTTTTTTTTAAAACAAACTTTTCTGGTTATTAGAACAAACTTAATTGAAAGTATATGTCTTTTAGATACTGCTTCTCCAATATCCCTAAAATTATGATGTCTTGCTATTCCCTAATCTCTCCCTTTCTGCTTGTATTCTGGCTGCTGGATTAAACCTCCTGTTTGCATAGGATGACCAAAAATATTGGTGATGATGGAGGTGGTGATGATAACACTTTCAACTTTAGCTGGAAGGTGTTCACTAGCTGGGACTACCTTATTGGCAACCCTGAAACAGCAGACAACAAATTCAATTCTATCACAATGAACTTTAAGGTAAAGATAACAACTTCAAGAGACTTTTCTTGGTATTTGTAAAAGTAAAATTGGAATCATTCCAAATGGTATGTGTAGCCAAGTATCTTGACAATTAAAAGAAAGATTAACTCATCATTTCTTCCTACCAGGATCTGGGCAGGGTTCTGAATATGACTGGAAAATGATTGATGGCTGGTGACAGCACTATTTCTCTCTAAATTTGGTAATAAAACACCATTGGCTTGGAATAGCTAACCATTTGTAATCAGAATCAGATATTTTAAATAATAGAACTATGCTAACTTATTATTTATAGGAATACATCAGCTCAATATTTAAAATAACTCTAAAGTATTATTTTGTAATTATTTTAAAAAGCCATACTAGAAGAGACTTTAGAATGAAGACTGTCTTAATATTAGATCAACCAGACTTTGTAAGAATTCTTCCTTTTTTCTCTTACATTTTCTTACTTGCTGGCAATATTCACCTGGTTTGTGGAATCCCAGATTTAGTTTACATTTTCATTCCTCACATTCTAATGTTTGTGAAAATAATTCCTAAGTTCATGATATTTTTTGTAAATCAGATAATTTTTTTTTCCTGTTTTCCTTGGATACAGGAAGCTATAATAGAAGAAAGAGCAGCCCAAGTAGAAGAAAACATCCACTTGATCAGATTCCTGAGGTTTCTTGCTAACTTCTTCGTGTTTCTAACACTTGGCGGGAGTGGATACCTCATCTTTTGGGCTGTGAAGCGATCCCAGGAATTTGCGCAGCAAGATCCTGACACCCTTGGGTGGTGGGAAAAAAATGAAGTTCGTCTCTGCGTGTTTTTTATGTGCTTAGCATCTGACATTTAAGGTTTTGTGGGTTGTGTTTCAGTGCTGGAACATAAAATGCAGCCACTTTTTACCTACCCCTGTCATCTTGCCCTGAGAGTGAACCAGCCTTGGCACACAGTTCTTTATTCCAGCCTTATTTCCACATCTGTCTAATGTGTGTCTGTTTCTTACTTTATGACATTAGGCAGAGTTGGAAGAGAGATTAGAACACATATATTCCAACCGGTATGTTTTATAGACAGAGATAATGAATCTCAGGTTAGGTGATGTGTTCATGGTCACAGAACCAAGGAGAACAATGAGAGTTAAAATTTAAGAATTTTGATTTCAAGCCCAACACCCTTTCCATGACCCTATTTTATGCTTTCTGTAGATCTTGCTTCTGTCTTTGAAAAATCCACTTGTTGCCTGAATTCTTTGAAATGGGGATGATAAAGCCCTGGGTTCTTATATTAATCTCATTGGAAACATTCAGATTGCCTCCCATACTTTGGGCAAAACCGGGCCTCTCTATAGCAGCCTAACTACTCCAACTCCTTGTCCCCCTACCTTATTACCTCCCCCTCCAAAAGCTAGTTAAATGAGGAAGGCCAGATCTTTGCCAGAAATTAAATATTATCATTGTGATTTGTCTTCAGGGTATCTGCCCATTTAGCAGGTCCAAGAAAAGAGGTCAGAAATAGACATGTAGAATCAGGAGATCATTGGTCATGTGTTGTTTCTTGGGACTGTTCCCTTTCATAAAATGTTCCATAATACAATCTGACATCATTTTGAACTGGAGTTCTCAAAGAATATGAAGATTTAAGCAGTGGGAAGTGTAGATTTACAGTACTGAAACTTCTGCAAAGCTTTATAGGCCAAACAGATTAAGAAAGTATTCATAAGCATAGAATTTCCTAGAAAAATCTTGGACAGAAAATGGTATAACACACTTAAAACAGAAGGTTCCAAACAAAAACATTCTAGGTATTTCAGAAGCAATAATGCTGAAGATGGGAGATCATACACTTAAGAGACTATGAAGACAGATATTTCATCAGTTCAGTTCAGTTCCGTTCAGTCGCTCAGTCGTGTCCGACTCTTTGCGACCCCATGAATCGCAGCACGCCAGGCCTCCCTGTCCATCACCAACTCCCGGAGATTATCCAAACTCATGACCATTGAGTTGGTGATGCCATCCAACCATCTCATCTTCTGTCATCCCCTTCTCCTCCTGCCTTCAATCTTTCCCAACATCAGGGTCTTTTCAAATGAGTCAGCTCTTTGCATCAGGTGGCCAAAACATTGGAGTTTCAGCTTCAACACCAGTCCTTCCAATGAACACCCAGGACTGATTTCCTTTAGCATGGACTGGTTGGATCTCCCTGCAGTCCAAGGGACTCTCAAGAGTCTTCTCCAACACCATAGTTTAAAAGCATCAATTCTTCGGCACTCAGCTTTCTTTATAGTCCAACTCTCACATCCATACATGACTACTGGAAAAACCATAACCTTGACTAGATGGACCTTTGTTGACAAAGTAATGTCTTTGCTTTTTAATATGCTGTCTAGGTTGGTCATAACTTTCCTTCCAAGGAGTAAGTGTCTTTTGATTTCATGGCTGCAATCACCATCTGCTGTGATTTTGGAGCCCAAAAATATAAAGTCAGCCACTGTTTCCACTGTTTCCCCATCTATTTGCCATGCAGTGATGGGACTGGATGCCATGATCTTAGTTTTCTGAATGTTGAGCTTTAAGCCAACTTTTCCACTCTCCTCTTTCACTTTCATCAAGAGGCTCTTTAGTTCTTCTTTGCTTTCTGCCATAAGGGTGGTGTCATCTGCATATCTGAGGTTATTGATATTTCTGCCAGCAATCTTGATTCCAGCTTGTGCTTCCTCCAGCCCAGGTGGATTAAAAAACATCCATCTTAGGGGACCCCTGATTCTAGGGGCCAACAAAGGTAATAATGCAGATTCATGAAAAACTTTACAAATTTGATGAAACAATTCAAACTTACCTTAGACTGCATAGGCTCTTCCAAGTTTTTACTTTAGGCTGAAATTATATTATGCTGAGTTTATATACATCATGCTGACTTTTAGCTCCCGCTAGTCATACTTATATAATGTTCTTAGTCAAAAGCAAAAAAAAATATTGATAATTATTTTCTAAATATAGCCTGGTAGTTCTAATCATTCAAAACATGGAGTTCACCAGGGGAAAAGGGAACTCACAGAAGTGACAATTTGAGCCAGATATTCAGGCAAAGAAATTGCCAGTGCCAACTGGAACCTTTTTTAAATTTTTATTTAAAGGTTTTTCTCCCCTATTATAAATGTGGCACATGCTTAATTTACCCTAATAATATATTCATAAGTGTGTCAATCAATCTGGAGATATGGACCACAAATTTCCAGCTTGTCATATTTTCATTCTCTCTGTCTTTCATACTTTTCTTACTTTTGGCACTATAAGTCAGTCCTTCATTTCTGAAACTGTTCTGCCTTGGCTTTGATGACATTATGCCATGTATTCTCCTTTTATATTTTCTGAATGTCCTCTCTGTTTTCTTTGATAAAATCTATTCCATTTTCTTTCTTTTTGCCCCTAACAATTTGTGTTCCCCCTAACTCAGTAGTCCTGAGCCCATCTCAAGGAATTCATCCATTCTAGTTGATTAAACTAGCCTATATGTTGATGATTGTCAAATTAGTATTTCCTATTTGAACCCATTCCTCAAGCAGACAATTTTTCATTTTCTTTGGAAATCTTGTTGTGAAGTGCAGAATTGGTACCATGTAGACCAACATATTATCTGCATAAAAAGTAAAGTAAATCACATCCCTCATATGCTAGGAAACAGACTATTATTACTGGCATGTCCACAAACTCGTGCACATGTACATCTTAAAAGTGTGAGTTGAATATGGTCCCTATTGTATTAAGATCAAATTTTAAAAATGCATGAAATAATTTTTAGTCTTATAGAATATCAAAGGAATCTAGTTGGAATCTTGCAAATTTGGAAGAAAACAATAATAATTTTTAAACACCATCAACTTGGTTCACCCTTGTGTCTTCTTATAGATGAACATGGTCATGTCCCTCCTGGGCATGTTCTGTCCAACACTATTTGACTTATTTGCTGAATTGGAAGACTACCATCCGCTCATTGCTCTGAAATGGCTACTGGGACGCATTTTTGCTCTTCTTTTAGGCAACCTGTATGTATTTATTCTTGCCCTGATGGATGAGATTAACAACAAGGTAAATCTTGTGTCTGGATTGTCCTTGCCATCAGCACATTGTTACATTCCCAGTCTCAAGATTGCCAGAAATGCCTTTGAAATCTGTTTCAGTTTTCTTTCCAATACTCTCCTTTCTAGATTGAAGAGGAGAAGCTAGTAAAGGCCAATATTACCCTATGGGAAGCCAACATGATCAAGGCCTACAATGCTTCCCTTGCTGGAAATACCACTGGGCCACCCTTTTTTGTGCACCCTGCAGATGTACCTCGAGGACCCTGCTGGGAAACAATGGTGGGGCAGGTAATGTCACACACAGGAGTGCATAACAATTATTGGATTAAAAAGGAGCAGAGTAGAAATTTCTTCTGTAAGTGTGACCTGGTTTATATTGCTTATTAATGAAAATTGCTAAGACTTACTGACTGCTCACTATATGCTGGCTGTGAATTTCACATATATTAACTCTTGCAGTCGTCACAAGCATCCATTCAGGTAAGTAGTCCATTTACGCCAGGCCTCCCTGTCCATCACCAACTCCTGGAGTCCACCCAAGCCCATGTCCATTGAGTCAGTGATGCCATCCAACCATCTCATCCTCTCTCATCCCCTTCTCCTCCTGCCTTCAATCTTTCCCAGCATCAGGGTCTTTTCAAATGAGTCAGCTCTTCGCGTCAGGTGGCCAAAGTATTGGAGTTTCAGCTTCAACATCAGTCCTTCCAATGAACACCCAGGACTGATTTCCTTTAGGATGGACTGGTTGGATCTCCTTGCAGTCCAAGGGACTTGCAAGAGTCTTCTCCAACACCACAGTTTGGTAGCATATAAAGGAAGAATGTTTTAAAATGGCCTGAGGAGATATTTTCTATATATATTATAATAAAGCACCCAGATTTAGCACCTAGGCCCAAGCAAATATTTAAATGGCACTCTAGTTAGTGTTACCTGTTTTCTATAAAAGAAGAGAAAAGTTCATTTGGGAGCATACACTAAAGTTTATTTCAATAATGTTGAGTTTTGTCAAATAATTGCCCCTTAAGCATGAAAGGAACTGCTATTTTAGGTTTGTTGTTCTCAGATGACTGTGTAAATGACCCCAGTCCAAGACTAATGGTATTTTAGCAGATAAAAGAAATAGTGTTTCCTATGGCTTTCTGTTCAATAAAGGGAAACCAAACCAAACAAAAACAAAAACCTACTTCAGGTCTCTTATATCTATACAAATCCAATTTATATTTTGAAATGCCTTTACTTTTATCTCATTAGAATTGACATTCCTCATGTGCATTTCATAAACTGATTTTGGACTATGGTGAATAGACATTTAAAGACATGTCACAGTGCTTCTGTCAGACAACAGCTCAGTTTCAGTAGTAATGTAATCTTTGGGAAATTATTTGAATATATCTTTTTTTAGTTTTTAATTATTCATATTATTATTTGTATACATTTTGTATGATAAATGGAAAATTGAAAATTAGCATTAGTTTTATAAAACTAATTTAAACAAATATAGATATGATGTCCTTAGCTTCAGATACTCATCTGACTTAAGCAACTCATCTGTGATTTCAACTGTGGAAAAAAATAAGGAAAATGTGTATAATGCTAGACAGACATCATTGAGAACCAAGTCTGAAGAGTATAAATAAGGACTCTATTTTTTAAGCTTTCAGGGACCAGATAGGCCTTCCTTTTCCAGTTACATGTTATTAAATTCTCAGTTTTCAGACATCCATGTTTTATACATGTGTATAGGATCATACAGTGTATGAAGTAATAAATGAAAGGAAAACTGCCTGCACTTGGTAGAGAGAAATTTGTGATACATGGTGTGGTAGACAGAATAAAAGCTACTCCAAAATGTCCATGTTCTAATTCCTAGAAATTGTGAATATGTTACCTTACATAGCAAAATGGACTTTACCAATGTGAGTAAGCTAAATATCTGGGGATAGGAAAAGTATCCTGGATTATATAGGTGAGCCTAACAAAATCGCAACATGCTTATACATGGGAGGCAAGAGTGAGAAAAACTGGATGTGACAGTGGAAACAGAGGTTGGAGTGATGCTCTTTAAAAGTGAAGGAAGGGGGCCATGAGCCTGTTTTTACTGAGTCTTTTTTTATCACTTCTAAGCTGTCCCCTAAATCTTCAGCAAAAGTTGAGAGAAATGAAAAAAAAAAAAAAGTAGTTTTCACAGACTCAAAGAGTTTGAGACATTCTCTTAATAGACATCCCAGAATGCAGACTGGCATGAGGGCTAAGAAACGTATTCTTTACCAAGAAAACACCTGAATTAAACAGGATTAATAGAACTAACTGTAAAGAATAAGGTGGAAGCTGCTCACTTCTGAAGAGGAAGCAGCAACTAATTAGACATGAATGTCAATGTAATCTAGAAAACATCTTTCTGATTATTCAGAATCTTCTAGGATAGTCCTCTGCATCCTGAATTAAAATAAATAAAAAATATTTATTTAATTATTCTTCTTGGAGCCCCTGTACCATGCTGCTTGTCTTTTTCTTTTTTTAAGATCCTGTCCCTAGTGGTTTTCTTTGCTTCATTATCTTTTCTGACTGCTGTTTGTAGTTGGGCTTCCCTTTTCTGTTTCACCTTCCTTTCTTTAAAGGAACAGGCAGCACTAGTGGGAAAGCTTGTGGGAGCTGGAGGAGGGAAGGGCTGTGATTCTGAACAGAATGTTGATGAGGGAGGTGGGATCCATGGGGGCAAAGAGAACACAGGGGATGTAAAAACCCTGAGTGCTGGGAAGGTCTGGCGTTTAAGAGATCAATAGGTATATCCATGTACCTGGAAACATTAATTTTAAGCACTTTTAAAACAAAGTCATTCCAGAAGAAATAGTATCAGCAGCTTCTAGAGATGCATCCCAAAGAATTATTCATTGTTCTCTGAGAACATTCCAGATGTTTCCTCTTCTTCTCTGTGGATGTTCTCTCCTCTGTTTTCCTTCAAGGATACCGTGGAACTCAGGCTCTCTTTGATTATAAGGATTTGGTGACTCCTTTACGTCTCCAGGAAATCTCAAGATGTAGTCACTTAGTCTCATCTCCAATGGCATTTGATAGGTAGGCAGCAGAACAATTCTTGGGAGATCACTATTTGAAGCTGTATACTGAGGTCTGCATTTTGGGGACAGAGAGAAAGCAGACTACTACTGAAGATAATGACAACAATGGCTCACAGTTATCAAATTCTTGTGTGCCAGGCATTATCTCTTTGAATTTTTATTAATAAATTGCCCTCCAAGTTATATCATTATCCCCGTTTTATAGATGAGGAGACCATAACTTAGAAAAGTAAAGGGACCTTAAAGGAAGACCTTAAAGGAGACCTTAAAGGAAGCCAGTGATAGGAACCCAAATTTGACCTACAGAGTCTGATCAGAGTTTGTATCCTCCACAGTGCCAAATCATCCTCCAGAAACATAACTAGCATCAGTGCATGCTCCCCAGGATCCTGCCATGGAAAATCTATAGTCTTTGTGATACGCCTTCTCTATTATTTCCCTGGTGGCTCAAACAGTAAAGAATCTGCCTTCAGTGTGGGAAATCTGGATTTGATCCCTGGGTTGGGAAGATCCCCTGGAGAAGGAACTGGCTACCCACTGCAGTATTCTTGCCTGGAGAATTCCATGGACAGAGGAGCCTGATGAGCTACAGTCCATGGGGTTGCAAAGAGTCAGACACAACTGAGAGAGACTAACACTAACACTACTAGTTAATGATAGTCTTAGATTTATTGATCAAAGCTTCCCAAGCATTTTATTACTACATGTCAGGAGTGTGAAGTGTGAGGTGTGGAGTGCAGTGGTCTGCAGAAGGCCTGCAGGGAAGCCATGCTCCATCCTGACTAGCACACTAGGAACTGGGACTGAATGATGTTCCCTTGGTGGGCTAGACCACCATTTTGGGAATTTCCTTTCTTATAAAGCAGTATATTCCTTCTATGGTGTGTTAATAAATATTTTCACATAATGTTGGAATCCTCTTCTGCTATTTTATGTAAAAGTTAGGACACTGGTTAGGGGAAGAATCAGACTTCAACCATTGGGATGAGGGTGCTTAGGAGTTTGTGGAGGACTTCAAAATCACTCTGAAATTATCTCTTACTGAGGAAGTCTTTTCAAGCTCATGGTGGAAACCTAAAAATATCCCTCATAGCCTGCCACTAATGGATGCTAATTATTAGAATCTGAACTCAAGTTTCCTGGGGAATGGAAAGAAGAATAAACAAGAGTAGGGAAGAGAAAAGTTATGTTCAGTAATAACTGCAAGAATTTACTGTTACTCAATCACTCACTCCATGTTTATTAAGTGCATATTAAGTGGTGGGCATTGTGCTAGACACTGGAGGTCCAATGGGGAACAAAAGTGGGTCTCTTCTTTGTCCTTGTGAGAATTACCATCTCTTAGGAAGAACAAAACCATTAATTAAATAAATATATAACATTTAAGGACAGGTCATGGTGAAGAGTTCTGACAAAATGTGGTACACTGGAGAAGGGAATGGCAAACCACTTCAGTGTTCTTGCCCTAAGAACCACATGAACAGTATGAAAAGGCAAAAAGATAGGACACTGAAAGATGAACTCCCCAGGTCGGTAGGTGCTCAATATGCTACTGGAGATCGGTGGAGAAATAACTCCAGAAAGAATGAAGGGATGGGGCCAAAGCAAAAACAATAACCCGTTGTGGATGGGACTGGTGATGGAAGCAAGGTCCAATGTTATAAAGAGCAATATTGCATAGGAACCTGGAATGTTAGGTCCATGAATCAAGGCAAATTGGAAGTGGTCAAACAGGAGATGGCAAGAGTGAACGTCAACATTCTAAGAATCAGCGAACTAAAATGGACTGGAATGGGTGAATTTAACTCAGATGACCATTATATCTACTACTGTGGGCAGGAATCCCTTAGAAGAATGAAGTAGCCCTCTTAGTCAACAAAATAGTCTGAAATGTAGTACTTGGATGCAGTCTCAAAAGTGACAGAATGATCTCTGTTCATTTCCGAGGCAAACCATTCAATATCACAGTAATCCAAGTCTATGCCCTGACCAGTAATGCTAAGAAGCTGAAGTTGAATCTCTCTATGAAGGCCTACAAGACTTTCTAGAACTAACACTGAAAAAAGATGTCCTTTTCATTATAGGGGACTGGAATGCAAAAGTAGGAAGTCAAGAAACACCTGTAGTAACAGGTAAATTTGGCCTTGGAATACAGAATGAAGCAGGGCAATGGCTAATAGAGTTTTGCCAAGAGAACGCACTGTTCATAGCAAAAACCCTCTTCCAACAACACAAGAGAAGACTCTACACATGGACATCACCAGATGGTCAACACCGAAATCAGACTGGTTATATTCTTTGCAGCCAAAGGTGAGAAAGCTCTATACAGTCAGCAAAAACAAGACTGGAAGCTGACTGTGGCTCAGATCATGAACTCCTTATTTCCAAATTCAGACATAAATTGAAGAAAGTAGGGAAAACCACTAGACCATTCAGGTATGACCTAAATCAAATCCCTTATGATTATACAGTGGAAGTGAGAAATAGATTTAAGGGACTAGATCTGATAGACAGAGTGCCTGATGAACTATGGACGGACATTTGTGATATTGTGCAGGAGACAGGGATCAAGACCATCCCCAAGAAAGAGAAATGCAAAAGAGCAAAATGGCTGTCTGAGGAGGCCTTACAAATAACTGTGAAAAGAAGAGAAGCAAAAAGCAAAGGTGAAAAGGAAAGATATCCATTTGAATGCAGAGTTCCAAAGAATAACGAGGAGAGCTTAGAAAGACTTCCTCAGTGATCAGTGTAAAGAAATAGAAAAAAACAATAGAATAGGAAAGACTAGAGATCTCTTCAAGATTACTAGAGATACCAAGGGAACACTTCATGCAAAGATGAGCTAAATAAAGGACACAAATGGTATGGACCTAATAGAAGCAGAAGATACGAAGAAGAGGTGGCAAGAATACACAGAAGAACTGTACAATAAAGATCTTCATGACCCAGGTAATCAGGATGGTGTGATCACTCACCTAGAGTTAGACATCTTGGAATGTGAAGTCAAGTGGGCCTTAGGAAGCATCACTACAAACAAAGCTAGTAGAAGTGATGGAATTCCAGTTGAGTTATTTCAAATCCTGAAAGATGATGCTGTGAAAGTGCTGCACTCAATATGACAGCAAATTTGGAAAACTCAACAGTGGCCACAGGACTGGAAAAGGTCAGTTTTCATTCCAATCCCAAAGAAAGGCAATGCCAAAGAATGTTCAAACTACCACACAATTGTACTCATTTCACACGCTCGTAAAGTAATGCTCAAAATTCTCTAAGCCAGGCTTCAACAATACGTGAACCGTGAACTTCCAGATGTTCAAGCTGGATTTAGAAAAGGCAGAGGAACCAGAGATCAAATTGCCAGCATCTGGTGGATCATCAAAAAAGCAAGAGAGTTCCAGAAAAACATCTATTTCTGCTTTATTGACAATTTCTGCCTTTGACTGGATCACAATAAACTGTGGAAAATTCTGAAAGAGATGGGAATACCAAACCACCTGACCTGCCTCTTGAGAAATCTGTATGCAGGTCAGGAAGCAACAGTTAGAACTGGACATGGAACAACAGACTGGTTTCAAAAAGGAAAAGGAGTACGTCAAGCAGTTGCTTATTTAACTTCTATGCAGAGGACATCATGAGGAACACTGGGCTGGAAGAAGCACAAGCTGGAATGGAGATTGCAGGGAGAAATATCAATAACCTCAGATATACAGATGTTATCACATTTATGGCAGAAAGCAAAGAAGAAATAAAGAGCCTCTTGATGAAAGTGAAAGAGGAGAGTGAAAAAATTGGCTTAAAGCTCAACATTCAGAAAACTAAGATCATGCCATCTGGTCACATCACTTCATGGGAAATAGATGGTGAAACAGTGGAAACAGTGAGAAACTTTATTTTGGGGGGCTCCAAAATCACTGCAGATGGTGACTGCAGCCATGAAATTAGAAGACGCTTGCTCCTTGGAAGAAAAATTATGACCAACCTAGACAGTATATTAAAAAGCAGAGACATTACTTTGCCAAAAAGGTCCATTTAGTCTAGGTTATGGTTTTTCCAGTGGTCATGTATGGATGTGAGAGTTGGACTATAAAGAAAGCTGAGTGCCAAAGAATTGATGCTTTTGAACTGTGGTGTTGGAGAAGGCTGCTGAGAGTCCCTTGGACTGCAAGGAGATCCAACTAGTCCATCCTAAGGGAAATCAGTCCTGAATATTCATCAGAAGGTCTGATGTTGAAGCTGAAACTCCAATACTTTGGCCACCTCATGCGAAGAACTGACTCAGTTGAAAAGACTCTGGTTCTGGGAAAGATTGAATTGGGAGGAGAAGGGGATGACAGAGAATGAGATGGTTGTGTGGCATCACCGACTTGATGGACATGATTTTGACTAAACTCTGGGAGTTGGTGATGGACGGGGAGGTAGGCATGCTGTAGTCCATTGAGTTTCAAAGAGTCGGACATGACTGAGTGACTGAACTGAATTGATAACATTTACAATTTTATAGTGTCAACAAAGCACTACAAGAATGCAGTGCATGCCATCTGAGAAGGTTGCATGGGCTTTAAAGTACAGAATTCAGTGGTTTTTAGTAAATGTTTATGTTGTTAATGGAGTACTTCAAGGCTGTATATTGTCACCCTGCTTATTTAACTTATATGCAGAGTACATCATGAGAAACGCTGGACTGGAAGAAGCACAAGCTGGAATCAAGATTGCCAGGAGAAATATCAGTAACCTCAGATATGCAGATGACACCATCCTTATGGCAGAAAGTGAAGAGGAACTAAAAAGCCTCTTGATGAAAGTGAAAGAGGAGGGTGAAAAAGTTGGCTTAAAGCTCAACATTCAGAAAACGAAGATCATGGCATCTGGTCCCATCACTTTATTGGAAATAGATGGGGAAACAGTGGAAACAGTGTCAGACTTTATTTTTCTGGGCTCCAAAATCACTGCAGATGGTGACTGCAGCTATAAAACTAAAAGACGCTTACTCTTTGGAAGAAAAGTTATGACCAACCTAGATAGCATATTGAAAAGCAGAGACATTACTTTGCCAACAAAGTTCCATCTAGTCAAGGCTATGGTTTTTCCAGTTGTCACGTATGGATGTGAGAGTTGGACTGTGAAGAAAGCTGAGCGCCGAAGAATTGATGCTTTTGAACTGTGGTGTTGGAGAAGACTCTTGAGAGTCCCTTGGACTGCAGGGAGATCCAACCAGTCCATTCTAGAAGAGATTAGTCCTGGGTGTTCATGGGGAACACATGTATACCTGTGGCAGATTCATTTTGATATATGGCAAAACCAATACAATATTGTAAAGTTAAATTAAATAAAATTAAAAAAAAAGAAAACAAACAAACAAACAAAAAAAAAACAGCTTGAACATCTGGGGGAAAAAAAAGACTGATGCTAAAGCTGAAACTCCAATACTTGGCCACCTCATGCGAAGAGTTGACTGATTGGAAAAGACCATGATGCTGGGAGGGATTAGAGGAAGGAGGAGAAGGGGATGACAGAGGATGAGATGGCTGGATGGCATCACTGACTCGATGGACGTGAGTCTGAGTGAACTCCCGGAGTTGGTGATGGACAGGGAGGCCTGGCATGCTGGGATTCATGGGGTCGCAAAGAGTCAGACACGACTGAGCGACTAAACTGAACTGATGTTGTTAATCACAATGGCATTTGTTTTTTAAGAGCTCACAATATTTTTTTGTGTTGACACCCATTTTTGTTTCCCCTTGAGTATTATTAAATTGTTTCCAGTTTTGATCTGGGAGAAACAATGCTTTCATAATTATATGTATAGATTGACACTTGCCATAAGATACATTTCTAGATGTGGATTTTCTTGATCAAATTCCACACACTTACAATGGGATGGATCTTCACAAAAGTCCTGCCCCCACCACTCCAAATGATGCACCAGTTTAATTTCCCCATCAGTTTATGGCAGTGCCTGTTTCACCATACTCTCATCAATATGGAAGAGCATGGGTTTTTAAATAGTTATCACTGTGTAAATAACAACTGTATTTTTATAAGGAATTAAATCCTTTTTTATTTTTATAAGGAATTAAGTACTTTTGAATGTTTTAATTAACTGTATATTTTCTTATTTTTTATATGTGCCATTTGCCATTCTTTTCCTTATTGAATTGCCCATCTATTGCACTGATTTGTAAAAGTTTTTAATGTGTTAGAAAAACTAGTCTTCTATCATATATGCCACAAGTACTTTTTACAAGTTTGTCTTTTAATTTTATAAATAGCGCTGCTTGTCAGATTAAACTGCTAAATTTCTGTGTTGTCAGTATTTTCCTGTTTTGTGTTCTTGTATCAGGCTTATAAAAGTTTCTCAGTAAAAAGACTTTTGATCCAGTGGTTTGAGCACAGGAAATAATTATTTTTAAACTAGTAAAATAGGGGTGAAACATTTTTAACTGGCTCGATATGCTTAACTAGTTTACCATTAGTTGCAGTTTCAAGTTAATACTGCTTAGAAAGCATGATAAATTTGATGTCAACCTTAGGACCACGTGAAGGGAGAAATGCTTGTTTTAATACACATACTATTTCAACAGGAATTTGTGCGACTGACTGTTTCTGATGTTCTGACCACCTATGTCACAATTCTCATTGGGGACTTTCTCCGAGCATGTTTTGTGAGGTTTTGCAACTACTGTTGGTGCTGGGATTTGGAATACGGATACGTAAGTGTGATATTCATCTTTCTCTTAGCAGATCATTCCTTTGTGACTCATCATTTATACATACAGTGCAAGAAGAAGAATTAGGAGGTAGGATGGTCTTTCAGATGTCAATAAGCAAAGACCAGTGAGGACAGTTCTGATTCAGAAGGAGATAAGACTTGAATATCATGGCTTGCAGTAGTCTAACAAAATTAGATTCTAGTAAAATTATAGATGGCAAAAGCAGTGACTTTAACCCATATGTTAAACTGGTGAACTCAGTAAATCTTGGGTCCACAGTCTGTACCCTTCCCATGAAGTTTGCTGGCATTTCTAGAAGCAGGGCAAGATGAGTAGTATCAACTGTACATTTTCTGTTAATTCCTTTGAATTCTACCAAGCAAACTCCTGGACACTTATCAAGTGCATCACTGTGCAGTATGTTGGGGGATGAAGGCATCAGTGATTATGCTGCTTGCTTCATAAAGCTCACAGTCTAATAAGCACTCAGCAGAGACACAGCAGGGGGCTGTAAAAGGCCCAGGGTGCTGCTAGGGCTCTGGTAAGTGGTGGGGTAGAATTCCAGCAAGTTGACTTGCTTCCCCATAGCAACAGCACAGGTTTCTCTGAGCCCCATTGGTGTTGATTCCATCATTAACCCCCGTCTTTGTTCAACGCCAGATCCCCTACAAAGCTTGAGAGTGGTAGCAGAACATACATCTCTGTGTCCTCCTTTTGCACATGAAACTGTTATCTTGGGAAACAGGACTTGAGGAGTTGATAGTACTTATTTGCTCAAATATTTCCAGCGGTTTCTAAATATTTAGAATGAATTTGAATCTCTGTCCAGGGCTATCGATACCCTTTGTGATCTTCTGCTTTTTTCCCTCTGAACTCATCTCCTACCACTTTTGCTCTTGCTTTGTAAAATCTATAAACATTGGGGTTCTTTGTTATGCTCAAACACAGATGCTCCTTGCATCTGCCCTAGCTGTTCTTCCTCTGGGGGTGCAGTTTCCTAGAATTTGCTGGGACTGATTCTTATCATTAAGGACTCAGCTTATAAGTCACCTCCTTCAAGCTTTTCTCTGACCTTCCAATCTAAGGTGGCCCATCAGGCACTCTCTGTTTCAGCACAGTTTTATTTTCTTTATACAATGTATAACTACTTGACATCTTCTGTTTTGAAAGTGCTTATTATCTGTCTCCCTCTGTTGGAATGAAAGCTTTCTCAAAACAGAGGCCTTGACCTCATGCTTTGAGCTGTGCTTGTCACATAGCAGGAGTTATTTTGACTGGCTGACTCAGTGTTGAACCTCCACATTTCAACACCATTAAGGCAACACTGTCTGCTGACAGAACTCTGCTTGCTTCCTGGATGTGCCCTGGAGTCAAGTTCTGCCCTAGTATTCTTGAGCTAATGTTTCTCTTCTCCCCAGTAAAGGGATATTCTTCCCTGCTGGTCTTCTTCTTGTCTCATGCCTTCTAGTTTCTGGTCAAGTCCTATATTCAGAACTATTTTTAAGACTCCAGGCTAGATCCTCTACCTGACTTTGAGACTGTACCTTTTATGAGGTCATCTCTGTCTTTCTTCCGGAAAGTGCTTCTTGGAGGAGCCAGAAGGTCATGTTGTTTGGTAGACGATGGTGAGGTAATGCTATAGATCCAGAATGCTCTTGTGTTGCTTCCCCGTTCTCTGCTGTGAAGTATTCAGCTGGCTTGGTTTCATTTCTATTTTCCTGGCCTGATTCAGCTCTTCTGAAGCAAGCATAAAAATTGCTATTTCTTTCTTAGACCATCACTCAGCTTATGCTTGCCTTTTATCCCTTTTTTCTTCTGAAGTGCTAGAAACTTTTGCTTCAAATATGAAGTCAATATAACATGACCTGTATGCATAAAAGCTGTAATTAAATCACTAGTTTAATGTTTATTGAGTGCTGACAGTGCTCTTGGGTTAGTATGAAGTATAGGAAAACAGACAAAATCTGTTTGAGGTCACAGCGAGTGAGTTTTCTTCCATGTTACCTTTGGAAGGCTCATCAGAGAGAAACTCAGCGGTGAAACAAGTTTTGAAACATTAAAGTTGGATGCTGGATCTTTAATATGGATTTTATTATCACTGACCCACCAGGTGGATAGTTTACAGAGCTGAGTGCATGCTAGTCACAAACTATCATGAGCAAACCTCTGTGCCAGCTGATAAGAGGATCAGTTCAGTTCAGTTCCGTTGCTCAGTCATGTTAGACTCTGCGACCCCATGAATCGCAGCACGCCAGGCCTCCCTGTCCATCACCAACTCCCAGAGTTCACTCAAACTCACGTCCATCGAGTCGGTGATGCCATCCAGCCATCTCATCCTCTGTCGTCCCCTTCTCCTCCTGCCCCCAGATAGGAGGATACAGAGATGTAAAAGTTGTAAGCCTAAGGAGAGGTTGCAAATGTGGGCCTGCAGGCTAGAGTCAGCTGACAGATATTTTTATTCTGGTCTGCAGTATTGTTTCTTTTTTCTTTTTTTGATGAGCTAATATTTTAAATCTTGGAGCTTTACATTTAAAAAATATGGATCTCTTATTTTTCCTGACATATTGTAAGGCCCATATTCCCACGCTGGAGAAAATGGCAGGAGCTGAGGATACTGCCCTCTTTCGGTAAAATATTCATTCACCAATTCTTCACACTCTGCTACAAGCTTCCCTTGTCAGCACAGAGCAGGAAATGTAATTGCACATTGGAGACACCATGACTTCTGTTGGGGTTGTGAGGTAGAGATCAATAGAAATGCAAAGACAGGATGAATTAAGAAACATTTGAGCCAAATATTGAATAAAAATCAAAATTTAAAAAGATTGAGATGGAAGAACGCATTCTCGGTGGACGGACTGATGGAAGGCAGGGCCCAGCAGCTAGCAAGTATGGACAGTGCAGATAGAGATGCAGAATCTAAATGGTGCTGCTTTAGCGAAGAAGAGAATGATGAGAATGTGTTTCTGATCTTCTGGACTTCCTGACTGGCAATATGAGTCCAGAAAGTACCTTGCTTGAAGCAAAGGAGAACCTGAGATGGGCAGAAGAGATGCTTTTAAGAATCCTTTCAGGAATGAAAGAGAAAAGATGTCCATTTCTGCTACTAAAGAATTTTTTTTTCCTGAACTTTAAAAATAATGCCAGTTCATTGTTAAAAAGTCTGTAAAAGGTAATAGAAACTTACTATGAAAATAAAAATAACAGGTTATACTATCATTCAGGACATTACTTCATTGAATTGTAGAGTATTAATATTTATTTCAGTTTAGTTCAGTTCAGTCGCTCAGTCGTGTCCGACTCTTTGCGACCCCCTGAATCGCAGCACGCCAGCATACCTAAATAAATATTTATTTAGGTGTGGATAAACACATACTGTAGATTTATATGTTTTACTATAGACTTTTGTAAATACATATAAGCATGTATCTTATTGACTAGTTACTTGCATTTTTCACCTAATGGTGATCTTTCTCTATGTTATTAACTGGTCTTTTATAATTTTTAAATGACTGTGTATGATTCTACATATGAATTTACTATAATTAGCTATTTTTTATTTGTTGTCAGTTAATTGTACCTAATGGTTTATTATTATAATAAACACTGTGATCACATTTATTTATATCCATGCAGATAAATATCTCCATAGATAAATCATAGTGGTATGCACAAATTATTTCCTTATGAGAAATTTCTCTAAATTGAATTGACCACTCATAGAGAAGATATTTTTGAAAAAGTACATTCACATTTTCTACAGCTAACCTCTATAAAATGTAAACTCTGCAGACTCCAGCATTAGACTCAGAGATCCATAAAATGTTAAGGTTAGGTGAAATTTTGACAAAATAAATCATAATGCTTTTATTTTACCCATAAAAAAAATCAAGAGTCTGTGAATTGAAGTGAGTTGCTTAAGTTATTTAGTCAGAGGATAAATAATGACAATGAAGTGTTCTTTTCTTTTTTGAAAGTTATTATGTTTAGTATACCGAATTACATACTGATTAAATCTGAGTAAATTGGATTTAAAGTGACCTTATATATTTTTCCAGTTGTAAATTCACGGCCAAAGTATCATCACAACAAACCTAAGAGGATGAATTGAGGTAGGAAAATTACTGGCTAGGAGCAGACTATTAGACCATGTAATGTAAGTTAATCTTTCTGTAAGGTTTCTCTGAGCATAGCAGATGGTTCTCAATGTTTCTAAAGAGTTCACTGGCTCGTGGAAGTGGAATGCTTTGCTCACAGAAAGAATTTTAACCACCCTGATTCAGCAAAATCACCCTGAGGCCTCTTGTAAACTCTGGATTTTATAATGGCTCGACACTACTCTCACTTTAATTTATGTTGACACCATCCTTGCCATTTGTCAATGAAGTAAGTAAAGAGCATCCAGGAAGACATGGACTGAATACATGGCATGAGGTAAGAGTATATTCAATCAAATTAAAACCTCAGTGTTTTGTTTTAAATTACATTTTTAAGGTGCTGCTGCTGCTAAGTCGCTTCAATCATGTCCGGCTCTGTGCGACCCGATAGATGGCAGCCCACCAGGCTCCCCCATCATTTTTAAGGTGGTCCTCACTAAATTCCACTTTATGTAAGTGGAAAATATGGAAGATTTCCCTGAGATCTGATGAAAGGAGTACTAGATTACCTATAAATAAGAGGCATATGATTCACAGACCATCAGAGGATATTCCTAGTTATATTACACTGTATTATATTTTTCTGTAGTGCTTACTATGTGTTAGAACATCTACAAAATACCTATGTTATTCTGTATAATCATGCCAGCAACACTATGAAGTAGATATTTTCCTCCTTTACAGTAAGCTGAGAATTAGAGATGCTTAATAATTTGCTCAAAGACAATTTAACTGGTTAGTGGTGGAGCTAGGACTGAAACCCACATCTAATTGACTTCAAAGCCATGAACCAGCCTTCCATTATATTGAATTTTTGCTGTAATGCTTACCCCTAGAAACATCAAGGACTCTGCCAAAGCATGACTAATTCATGAGCTAGCCCATGGCATTTGTTACTCAAATGCTTAGACAGGTTTCTTACTGTAGGATGGAAATGGCAGGAGGAGGTGGGATGTAGAATTAGGAGATAGGGAGATATTCCTTATCTGGGAATGAGATACTATTCAGGGGTCCAGGAAAGAGAGTATGATAAAGAGTCAGTAAGAAGTCATGGGTCCCCAGTGAGGGGATGAGAACATGCGCAAAGGGACAAGAACAGCCTGGGCTGGATGGAATCTATCTACAGGCACTGAGGGTTAGACAAAGCCCTGAGGTGCTGAATTATCCTAGAAGATGAGGCTTGGATTTGCCCTAGGTTAGTAGTTCTTAAATTTGAGCGTATATCAGAGTGCTCTGAAGGCACATGAAAACACAGAGTTTCTGATTCAGTAGATCTGGATGGGGCTTGAGAATTTACTAAGAACTTCCCAGGTGTTGATGTGTGGATGGTCTGGGGACCACCATCGCATACTATTGCCCCGGAGCCCTAGGCCAGGCCAGCCTGCAGCTCTCAGGAGGGTGATTCCAGCTGTGGGGAATGAGATTTGTGTGAAGAAAGCAGGTCACTGCAGTGACAGAATTACCTCTGAGATCCTGAATTTCATGTCACAATATCCAGAGGTTGATGATTTGCCAGAAATAACTAAACTCGCAGAGAGAGAATGGATTTTCTCAGACTTTTTAGTCCAGTGAGCACCATATGTCTTCTTTCTGGGTAGCTAACTGTGACTCTAGCCCACCGCAAACAAAGGCCTAAAAATAAAGCAAGATAATTTCTAGTTCCTTGACTATTATGGACCTCAACCAAAATCCAAGTAGGTTTTCCTGTTGCTAGTTCCTAAAAATCTTATTTCGGGTGAGCAGCCCTTAGAGACTTCTCTACATTTATTCCATTTGAATCATTTTGTTATCTCAGGTTTCAAGAAAACCTGTTTTTTTTTTTTTTCCTCAAGCATCATTTACTTTTAACCTTAGTATATTTTAGAGGCAAACTTTGCAATTTGGTTTACACTCATGAATGCATTGTCTTAAAAATGAAACTATAATGTTATCTCATATTTTAAAAAAATTCACCTCAAAAAGAATGAGCCTTGAATTTCACACTCTGTGTGTGTGTGTGTGTTTGCTTTCTTACATTTGTTCTGCTTTTAGAGTGTGGATTTCTGAATTTAATACATAGAATATAAATTCCATTTTTAAGGTGCTTAGAGAGAAGCAATTCTTTAATAACTGAGACAATCAATAATAGATTTTAGATTAGAAAGGGATCTTAGAAATTATCTAGAAGTAAGCAAACTTTCTCTGTAAAAGACTGCATAGTAAGTATTTTCACTTCTGCAGGTATGTTATTGTGATGTAAGAAAAATATTTTGGTTTTCATCCCAGTTCTTGGTCAGAGCTCCTAAAATCTTTGTAGGTTCCTAAGCATTGAAGGTTCTAAGAACATCTTGTATTCTTATATTTGGTCTTTAGTCCTGACTCTTGATGCAGAGTTCCTAAATTCCTTTGGATATCTTGGATGATAGGAGCATTATTTGTTCCAATGAGGCAGCTCCAGATGGGCTCCTGGATAGGAGGCTGGTTAGCAAAAGACCTGGCCATAATTAGAAGCTTGGAAATTTCAACCTTATTCCCCCATCCACCAGGGAAAGGAGAGAGGCTGGAAGCTGAGTTAATGATTGGTGTTGTCCATGTGATGAAGTCTCCATAAAAATCTCTGAACCTTGGGGTTTGGAGAACTTCCAGGTTGCTGAATATACTGAAGGGCTGGGAAGAGGGTGCACTTGGAGAAGGCAAAGAAACACTGTACTCTTTCCCCTGCACCTTGCCCATGCATCTTTTTTTTTTTTTTTAACTTGCTATTCCTGAGTTGTGTCCTTTTATAATAAACCAGTAATCTAGTAAACAGTTTTCCTGAGACCTGTGAGCTGTTCTAGCAAATGATCAAACCTGAGGAGGGAGTCATGGGAATCTCTAATCAGCATAGATGACAACCTGAGCTTTCAATGAATGGGTCTTGTGGGGACGAGACCTTAACCTGTGGGGTTTGTTAGTGTCTGAACTGAGTTAAATTGTAGGACATTCAGTTGATGCCTACAGAGAGAAACGGTTGGTTTGCAGGGTTGGGGGTGGCGGGAGTATCATGAATAAGTGTAATTATGGAGGAAAATGAGTGATTTTCCTTGTATCAAGTGATATGATCTCTGTTGTACCTATTAAACTCCTGTTTTCATCCCAAACAGCAATAGACAATACATAAATGAATGAATGCAGCTATGTTCTAAAAAACAACTTTATCCACAAAAATTGGTGGTGGCCAGATTTGGCTCCTAAGCCATAATGCACCAATCCCTGATCTAGTTCATTCCATCAATTTATCTGTGAGGAAACTGAGGCCTGAATTAATCAGTGACTGGCTCAGCTCACCCAGCTAGGAAATGGCAGGCAAAGTCTCATACTAGGATCCAAATCCCAGGCGAGTGTCTGTAGCACAAACCGGCTGGCACAGTAGGGGCCCTCTACCCTTTCTCTGAATCGAGTTAATCAATTTATGCATCAAAGCTGTCATTCCTTCAGCTGCCCCTGCCGCACACACGGTATGAAGCCAGGGGTTCCTAGTGTGTCCTTTGTGCTTTTCTAGTCACTTGGTTATAAAAATATCTCATCTCAAATGGCCTTTAAGAGGTTTATGTGCTTATGAAAATAAAAGAAATGTACTTCTGAACGTTTGAATTTTTTTCATTTTCCTCAGTTTGGTGGGCTAAATCTGACACTCTTCTAAAGAGGCCAAGGTTGAAGGTTTGATTCGTAAATGGACACAGAGAAGAGCCGTTTCAAGGCCACAGATGGTGCCGGCCACCGACTGAGCGTTTGTCACATGCGTTCTGTGATCTCACAGGGCTCCAGGAGAAAAGGGAAGTTGATGCAGAGCAAAGGGCTCCTGAAAAAGAGAAAGACTCAGAGCTAACATTTCTCCAGATTAGAAGCAATTCATCTTCTTCATTTTTCCATGAAAACCACACTTTTCTCGTTGTTGATTTTAGAACAAACACTGTCAACTGAACCTCTTTGCATCTTACATTAAGCTTCTCCATCTGCAAACTAAGTGAAACACTGTATAATCTTTAGTAATATCCTTAGTGAACTTACCTTGAAATCATCTGTCATTTTTGTTCTGCCAAATATATAGGGCTATTTATTATTTCATTATGTATCATATTATTATTATATTTTGCTATTTAACCATTCTTGTTGTGTCAGATTTGCCATTTACTCCCTGAATCTGTCACGAGGCACATCATCCATATCTTTCAGTTAAGTAGGAGAGTACTGCTGCCTTTGGGGAAATGACAAAGTTGATGCCTGGATTCAAGAATTCTTGAGGCAGAGTGTTCAAAATTTGTGAAATATTTGTTGCGGTTCCAAATCAGAGACCTATTCTGTCTTCTTACAAACATATGTTTGGACTCTTGGGTTTAAGAAGAACTGAGACACTCTCAGGTTATCTCTGTGTGTATGCGTGTGTGTGTGTGTGTGTGTGTGTGTGTGTGTGTGCTGAGGAGGAGTTATTATGAGGATACACATGGTCTGAAGCCACATCTGCCAATGTCAGGATCTGGGGCAGTAATCGGGTCCTGCCACTCTATTACTCTGTCTTCGTGGTCCTCTCACTTTATATTTTTTGCTGTTCTCTTCTCTTGGTACCAATTAGCCGATTTCCTGATTGATTATTCCCTATATCAAATTAAATAAAGCCTGCTTTATTGTGGCTAACTAGCATTACTCCATGGGTAGAGTTTTCCTTCTGAGAAGCCTAATGTGTTGCTAGGAAACCTTTGGCTGAGAAGCCCAGCTCACTTCCAGTTGGTGGTGTCTGCATACAACGAACAACCAGGTGCTGTTGCCCTGAACATGCTGGTATTATCTAGGATATGAACACTGGACATTGATTTGAATAACTTTTTTAACTTTGTTGTATTTTTAGCTCTTTTTTATTGTAAAAGAAATTCACATTTTTTGTTGAAAAGTATTTTAAGTATGCAAACTTAGGAAAATAAGGTATAATCCATTACCTACGTATAACAACTATTAATATACTGATTACTTTTAAGTTTTTTCTTTATGAATAGTTCTGTATTGAGTTGAAAAAATAATGTTAAAATTTTTTTTGTTTAACCTTAGGGCATAGTTTTCTCTGGTAAATATCATTCCAACACTGATTGTATTAGCTGCAATATATCTCATAGCATAGTTATACATTTAGATGGTTTCATCTCTGCTTCTTAAAATTTGTCAGCATTTAGGATTAATTTGTTAAAACAAATTTCTGGAAGTAAATTTACAGGGTCAAAGAGAATCAGATATTGTCAAATTGTTTTCTATAAACATACACCGAGTTTTACCTTTGCCAGCAATGTATGAGAGCCTGTCTCACCACATTTCCACATCAAACAATAGCATTTAAAAATGAGTTTTGGGGTGTTAAAAAGGATGCTTTATGTATTGCTAGTTATTTATTATATTGATTATTCTGCTGTTGTTGCTTCTAGAAAGAAGTTGAGAGTCTAATCATACCTATTATATAAAAATATGAAAAACTTGCCTTTCAATTTTTGCCATTTGAGATGCTAATCCATATGTGAATATCTGTCTCCTCTAGCCTTCATACACTGAGTTTGACATCAGCGGCAATGTCCTTGCTCTGATCTTCAATCAAGGAATGATCTGGTAAGCCAACTGTGGACAATTCATCACTTGAAATGAGCCTGCAAGATCATTATTGCACAAAGCACTGTAGCCTGGTGTCAGAGAAGTCCACAGTCAGTGCCTAACTCAGCATGTGTTTTTCAGAGTGAATGGCTGTGTAGAGTTTACTTTTCTGCCCAGATTTGAAGTCTTAATAATTCTATAAGGCATCTTCCTGTTTTGCAGAGCCCTTTTTCATCAAATACTGGGAGTCTAGGTTCTGGCTTCTAGATTATTTGAATGCTTTTTATAGTTTTATATCTTGTGACACTAGGATCTTACAGGGAAATGTTAATGATTCCATGGATGCATGTTAAGAATGAAAGAAATTAATATAAGACCTTTCTGAGAAACTTACTTGTGGTCACTATTGAATATGTTTTAAATGGAATTTATGGCTACTTTAAAAAAATATTACCTTACCAAATTCAATACTTGATAGAGATGAAACACATGTTTTAGGAAGATTTAGTTAGAAATATGATTTTTTTTTGGTAACTTGTTTCATGGGGCCATTTGCACATCAAAATTATTTCTTCTGCTGTACAAAGGATTGTCATATCTTTTATTAAATGAAAGCATTTTCACTGTAAATCCTGACATGTTAAGATGAGTTGATACAGTAGAAAACTTTTTTGACTATAAAAATTGAATCATAGCAGGAAATTCATCTGGGGGCCCATGTGTCTTGGAAATCTGTCACAATTAACTAACACATATCAACCAACAAGCAGTTATAACTGAGTTTCCTTATCCCATTGACACAGGGCAAATATTGTGCCAGTGATCACAACATTGTCCTAAGTACATATGCTAGTTACTGGAGTCAGTTTTGCATTAGCTTCATATATTACTCAACTCCTATAACCACGGCTATTCTGAATCGTTAAACCTTTGTGAAAGCAGACCTCTCTGCAAATGTTAAAATGATCTTGCTTAAATAAACTAAAGGCTATAGTCAAGGGTTCCATTATCCTGTGTTGGGGCCCATCAAATTCCTGGGCCTCACTAGGTCAAGCCCTGTGAAGAGAAGACTATAAAGAGATCCTCTTCTCCATTGTCAGGTATGTTTTAAAATGTGATTTCTGTTCTCTTGCTCCAAGTTTTACACATTATTTATGGCTCATATGTCCAGAGAGTCACTAAGGAGTGAAAGGCATCCTTCTTCAGGCAGAGAGGAAAGTCAAGGTGGCTCAATGTGTGACTGTCTACAGAGACAGCAAAGGGCTCACCTTCTGCTCTTTTATCTCCTGTAGGGGATTCTGCTGTCATGGCAGAAAATGGCTAACACTGCTGTTGGGGTAATGGGAAACCACTGCCTTCTACCAGTTTTAAAATTCCTTGGCTCTTATGCAGAGTGTCATAAATCCCTCAGGCCTGGTGGGCACCATTTGTACAGACATATGCTGCGTGCCTCTCTCCTGTGCTTTCATAGTGAAGACAACAGATTGACCTAGAAATTTGTTGTCATTGTGAGCAAAGCTCTTAAATTGTGTCCTGATTGGTTTCACCTGTAATTTTGCCACTCTTTATTTAGTCCACTATTATTCATACTGAAATTCTTAAATATCCAAAAAAAAAAAAAAAAATGCTCTTCAGTTCTCTGGCAAACCCATCATCAGAATCTTTGCAGTACCATTATACTCTCACTTTATCTATATTCACCCTTCAGATGAATCTTGCTTCTGGTTAGTTTGAAGAGGACTTTAGAAAGTGATTCTGTTTTTTGAGTGTATAAGACATTTACATGCTTCCCAGAGTTCTAAAGCAAAAAAGTATCATTCACTTTTGGGTCAACCCTTTGTACAAACGGTCTTTTCCTCCTTCCCAGAACATTGCTGAGGGGGTAGGGATATGGTGTGGGGAGTGTGTAGTCCAAGTTTAGTAGGCCCCCTTGTACTCACACTATTTTATGAGGCATAAGGATCTGATACCCAAATTTGGCCATTTTCTACAGAAACAATTGAAATATTATGGAGATTTTGTGTTCAATGTTACTGGTTTGTGACTGGAGACATTCAATAACTGCTTTAGGAGTTTCTGAGTAGTGTAAGCTATTTACACAGATATAAAAAATTGTCCATCATAGGTAAAATCCATTTTGTTACGAATTAGCTAATATGATCAGTATCAGCTCCTTGGAAGAAAAGCTATGAGCAACCTAGACAGCATATTAAAAAGCAGAGACATTACTTTGCCAACAAGGGTCTGTCTAGTCCAAGCTATGGTTTTTCTAGTAGTCATGTATGGATGTGAGAATTGGACTATAAAGAAAGCTGAGTGCCAAAGAATTGATGCTTTTGAACTGTGGTGTTGGAGAAGACTCTTGAGAGTCCTTTGGACTTCAAGGAGATCAAACCAGTCAATCATAAAGGAATTTAGTCCTTCATATTCACTGGAGGTCTGATGCTGAAGCTGAAACTCCAATATTTTGGCCACCTGATGCGAAGAACTGACTCATTAGAAAAGACCCTGATTCTGGGCAAGATTGAAGGCAGGAGAATGGGACGATATAGGATGAAATGGTTGGATGGTATCACTGATTCGATGGACATGAGTTTGAGCAAGCTTCGGGAGTTGGTGATAGACAGGGAAGCCTGGCATGCTGCAGTCCATGGGGTCGCAATGAATTGGACAGAACTGAGCGACTGAAATGAACTGATCAGTAAAACTATATTACACACATATTTTTAAAACAGACAGCACAGATTTTGTAATCATATTTTTAAATGATGGAATAAGATCATGTCTCTATCAGAGCAGGATATAGTAGTAGCAGAGAACACACAGTGAGAAAGAAGATGGATTTGGACATTGTTCCAACACCGTCTCCTGTATCTTCCTGCCAGTCTTGTCACAGTCTGCTATCTTGTTTTCTCACTTGATCAAATGTGAGTAATTTATCTGACACTGTACCATGTCACTAGAATAATAAGGAGAGCTAAATAAAAGAAGCTTTCATTTGCTTTGATCTTCTTGGAAGAAAAGCATTTTATAAGGCTAAGGTATTAGAGTGATCTTCAACTGACAGATGATGGGATCAGGTCTGAGTAAGGGACTTAGTGAGCTGAGCTGATTAGTGAGTAGCAGGCAAAGATGGAATGAGCTTTAAGATTCAGATATCACTGTGCTGGCATCTCTCTTTCTAGATTAATGTTCTTGAGTCATTTGTTTGAAATGCCTGTGTGATATTTATTTTTAAATTCTTAAATTTATTTACTTATATATGCACTTACGTATATGAGTGTACATGTGTGCATACAGATAAATGACACATGCCTACGTATAGATACACATGTATGTGAAATTACGCAAGTTTGCACCCTGAATTATGTGCAAAACTGTATCTTAGGGTAGACTAAGTTGTGTACCAATGACATACAATCCCCAAATCTTAGTGACTTAGAAAAGGAAAAGTTTATTTCTTGTTTATTCCATGTGAAATGTGAGTTAGTAAAGGACTCTGCTCCTGTAAGTTACTCTCATTATGGACTCATAGATCGGGACAGAACAGGATCCTTCTGGAGCATCACTGGTCAGAGCAGTAGAGAAAGAAGAGAACAAAAACCCAGAGCATTATTAAAGTTTTCATCCAGTAGTGAGACACTTCATTTTTATCTCTAATTTACTGGCCAAAATAAATCACGTGGCTAAGCCTGACTTTGAGAAGGCAAGCATAATCATCTGTAAGTATATTGCATTACAAACATTGACATTTGGGAATATAATCTAGTGCTTTGTAATTATGACTCTTCAGCTGGGACTGTCACTCATTCACCTGCTAACATTTCTGGGGTTCCAGGTTGTTGCAAAGTTTACCTTCATTTTTAAAAAACTAATGAACCTTATATGTTAGAGAAGTTAAAGGTTCACTGCAACTTTGAATGGAAAGTACTGAGTTCCCATATACCTCCTACCCCTACCCATGCACAGCCTCTGTTGACATCTTCCACAATGCTGTACCTTTATTATAATCGATGAACCTACATGGACAAATCATCATCACTCAAAGTCCATACCATTTTTTAAAAAATAGTCCATTTTTACAAAGTCCTTGGTCAATTTAGTATGTTTAAATATTTTCAGACCTGTTATATGGGAACTACCAACAAGACAACACAAACTGTAACAAATTATCACTTTTCAATGAAATGGTTTAATATTGGGTTGCACAAGTTCAATTATAGCAGAAAATAACTTCTTCATCTAACTCAACCCCTTATGCCTTCAGTTTAGTCATTCAGTCGCGTCCGACTCTTTTGTGACCCCATGAACCGCAGCATGCCAGGCCTCCCTCTCCATCACCAATGGCCGGAATCTACCCAAACCCATATCCATTGAGTCGGTGATGCCATCCAACCATCTCATCCTCTGTCATCCCCTTGTCCTCCTGCCCTTAATCTTTCCCAGCATCAGGGTCTTTTCCAATGAGTCAGCTCTTTACATCAGGTGGCCAAAGTACTGGAGCTTCAGTTTCAACATCAGTCCTTCCAATGAACACCCAGGACTGATCTCCTTTAGGATGGACTGGTTGGATCTCCTTGCAGTCCAAGTGACTCTCAAGAGTCTTCTCCAACACCACAGTTCAAAAGCATCCATTCTTTGGTGCTCAGCTTTCTTTATAGTCCAACTCTCACATCCATACATGACCACTGGAAAAACCATAGCCTTGACTAGACAGACCTTTGACAAAGTAATGTTGACAAAGTAATGTCTCTGCCATATAATATACAAAATCTATATTGGATTAATTAAAACAATTTTTCCACGTAACCAGGAAATAGAATGTGCAAACCCTAACTAGAATTGCTGGATTTTATTATATTTGGGACAGTTTAAAAGATAGGACACTGCTTGTATTTCTGAAAAAAGTGTACATGTATCCACTTTTGGATTTTGGATTAATAAATTGCAATTAATGTGGCTTTATGGTGCTAATGGATTTTCTCATCAATGGAAGCTGAAATTTATTTTGTTGAAATAACCACTGAAGTCAGCAAGAGTGACCTTACCCAAATGGTTCCTGTTTAAAAGTGGCATTTTAAAATACTTTCAAAAAATTGCATGTACAGATCAGTGGACTTCCAGGACAAACTAAAGTAAAAGAATAAACAGATAAACAAAATTAAATAGATGTGTCGAATTTTCATCTCAAAAACACATAAAGCTTACAATTGAATATCAAAGAAACATAGTCCTTATTAGGCACAGATTATTCCCATCAGCTCTAAAATACCATAACCACCACAAATAGAAAAGAACATAAGAAAAACTTGTTTTAACTTTTTCTTTCATTAAGTAAACATTAACTAGCCATGACAAAATAATTAACACACATTTGCAGTTTATTTGAATATAATATAGCTTTAAGAGTTACTTATAAAAAAAAAGGTAATTTTTAATTTTTGTTGCTGCTGCTGCTGCTAAGTTGCTTCAGTCGTGTCCAACTCTGTGCGACCCCAGAGATGGCAGCCCACCAGGCTCCCCCGTCCCTGGGATTCTCCAGGCAAGAATACTGGAGTGGGTTGCCATTTCCTTCTCCATTGCGTGAAAGTGAAAAGTGAAAGTGAAGTCTCTCGGTCGCGTCCAACTCAGTTTTTTTGAAGCTAAATTTTTCGATATATTAATCAATGATATGAACACTAAGGTAAAGTAAACTGTTTTTAGAAGTAGAAGAGAGAAGTAAAACTAATATAATATATTGTTTGGTCTGTTGTTTAAATTTACCAGTGTTAAGTGGATATAGTGAGTGATCAACATAGTTTCTGTGAAAGACGTATATGCAATACCTGAAATAATCAGGGAATTGGTAGAATGTGTATAAGAGATGGAAATAAATTAAGTTTATTAATGTAAAGGGTTTATGTGACTAAAAGTGGCAACACATTTCTGCCTTTGGCAAATAAACACGATGTAAAATAAACAGATGCTTGGTGACTTCGTTGTGGAGTGAAGCTCCATGGTGAGAAGAGTTCTGTTCTTCTTTCTAGGATGGGCTCCTTCTTCGCTCCCAGCCTCCCAGGCATCAATATCCTTCGGCTCCATACATCCATGTACTTCCAGTGCTGGGCTGTGATGTGCTGCAATGTTCCTGAGGCCAGGGTCTTCAAGGCTTCCAGATCGAATAACTTCTACCTGGGAATGCTCTTGCTCATCCTCTTCCTGTCCACCATGCCCGTCCTGTACATGATCGTGTCCCTCCCACCATCTTTTGATTGTGGCCCCTTCAGGTTCTTACCTTTGCGATTCCTTTTGGGCATAGTTTTCTTTCAGAGGTGGAGATAAAAAATGGTCACTCATTGTATAAGCAATAATTTTTCCCCCAAAAAAACATTTTGGTCTATAGGAATATCTTTGGGGTATTCAGACTCAGTATAGGGCATGGAAATTCTTAAGCAAGATCCATCTATTTTCATTGGCAGTCATAAAAGGGAAACTAATTTAACTGCTTCAGGCTCTGCCCACATGAAATATGTACAATGAATCTGAGCTATTTGCATGTAAGGAGATAGCAAAGAGAAAGGTTTGATTACACTAGTCTAGATGTGAACATTTTCTTGGTGCTAGGTCATCTCATTCAGACATTGGAAAGCTACCATTACTTCTAACATGAACCACTTAATTGAAAAAATAAAAATAGGAAGGAAGGGAGGAAGGAAGGAAGGGTCAGAGGGATGGAGGGATGAAGGATGAAGGGGCAAGAGAGAGAGAGGGAAGAAATGAAGGGAGGAAACGCAGGGAGGGAAGGAAAGAGGAAGGTGGGAGGGAGGAGAAAGAAAGAAAGATTACTCCACCAGATACTTAGGAAGTGGGATCCTTATTAGATAATAATGTATATAAAGATAGTCACATCATTTATAATCCAAATTCTACATGCTAGTAAAAAATTTAAGGATGCTCCTCATGTATATGCTCCTCAAATAACAAGGATAAATCACTCAAGTCAGTAATAAAGAGTCAAGAAGGCTCTTTAACTTAGAAATATACTTCTCTACAGTTCTCTATGACAGAGTTCTGTCTGTGACACTTACCTAAGAAAGCAAAGGCTCCAGGTCTGGAGGATTGATTTCATTCTACCACCAGTGCCCCCATGAATCTCAGCATGTTGAGTCACTGATCAGCATGCATCTGAGTTATTTCTACTTTTCAGTGAGGAAATAAGAAGGTGAAAAGTCATGTGAATGACAAACATGATGCAATAATGGGCATACGTAATTTCTCCTTCATGCCGTCAGAACCAAATTGTTAAGGTCAAATTTCCTTGCTCACAGACTTAAGTATAAAGGAGATATTTTCATTTTAATAATAGTCTGTTATTACTGCTTTACTGGAAAAGAAAGAAAGAAAACATTAAGCCTATTGATTAAGCCAAAACTGCTGGAGTCCTGTCATTTATTCAGAAAGCTGAAGTTGTCAAGTCCTGTTTCCTTGCCCCACCCAGGTGAGCTGAAATAAATAATGCAAACAGTGACATCTGGAGGCTAAATGTGAAACTTCAGTTTTGAAAGCAATTGCTCAGGATAGAAAGCCATCTAAAAACTTTAGTTAATTGGAAATTACCCACACAAGTAAATATCCGGGATAAGTTTTAACTTTTTAATTGGAAGCGGATCCTTCTCAGGATCCACTTCAAGAGAAGTCTTCAAGAGAAACCCTACAAGGCCAACATGGAGCTGGGCAGTGATAAGAAATGTCCATTGACAAAAATATCATTGAGCTGGTTACTGCACAGTTTTAGCTTTTGAAGCCTAATTCTTCTTCCTCTCTTTAAATCACACTGAGTTACTATTATTTTAATTAATAAAAATTATTCTGTATCTAAGAAATAGTATCTGATTTTGACCAACTCTTTCCAAATTGGCAAACTTTGGCAAATTGGCAAACTTTGGCAAATTAACAGTATGTGTGTGTGTGTGTATGTGTGTGTGTGTGTGTGTGTGTGTGTGTGTGTGTGTATGTGTGTGTGTGTGTGTATATATACATATGGTCATATATATATGACTATTTTGAGATCAAGAAGGAAATGTAAATATTTTTAGTGGGGCACTGGGAAAGGGGTATATCTGTACTATTTAGTCTACTTTTCCTGGAGCAAAAGAATGTATACTTGGTTTATTCATTGGATTTTAAAGTTTAAAGCATTTTCCTACCGTGGTAGTGAGATGAGAAAGCACGTAATAGTAGGAACCTCATGACTTGCCATCCTAAGGGATCCTGAGTTCGAGGTGGTCTGCCCAGCCTGCCTAGAGAGGGGTTTGACCCTACTTGGCACCTGGGTGGGCAGCAAATTGATAAACATGCATTTGAAGTAAATTAATGGGGACACAGTCATGGCCAATCTTTCCCAAGTGCAGGTACATTTTCAGGTAAGATGACTACAATACCTTAGAAGACCAATTCTGCAAAGCAATTTGATGAGATATTCTGCTTGTTCTGGTATCATAACAACTGGTCAGGGAGGGTGAATTTTCCAGAAAATTATTCCAATAGGCCATGAAGTGAATTTACCTTAACAGTTTGACAATTAAAAAATGATTTCTTTGGTGTCCAGATGAAGAAAATTTTTCTAATTGCTCAACCACATTTCCTGATACTTGATGCTTCTCCCCACAGTGCCCTCACTAATAATTCTGAACAATTTCTAGTTCTCTAGTTTCTCACACCTAGGGAAGGAAATGGCAATCAACTTCAGTATCCTTGCCAGGAAAATCCCATAGTCAGAGGAGCCTGGGGGGCTACGGTCCATGGGTTCGCAAAGAGTCAAGCATGACTGAAGCGACTGAACGCGTACACACACAGGTTCTCACACACCTCCTTGCTACGTTATGGTAATGATAACTTTATGTATTTTCATCTAGCTGCAAAGAAAACATGTGTTTATCTTAGAAAACCTGAAAATTATAGAAATATTTTCAAATGAAAATACACATAGCCATAACCCCAAAGACCCAAAATAACAACTCTCAGCATTTTGGCATTTTGTGTTATGGTGTTCTTTTTTATGCAGACTTCAAACTGAGATCATATAATATGTATAGGTTTATATTATATATCATGACACTGTTATTACATTACTCATTTGATGTATCAGTTTTTCTTAATAGTGTAGCTGACTTCTACAGCTTGAAAGTGAAAGTTGCTCAGTCATGTCCAACTCTTTGTGACCCCATGGACTGTACAGTCCATGGAATTCTCGAGGCCAGAATACTGGAGTGGGTAGCCTTTCCCTTCTCCAGGGGATCTTCCCAACCCAGGAATCGAATCCCAGGCTCCTGAGACCAGCTGAACCACAAAGGAAGTCCTACAGCTTGGGGACAGAATATTTTCATTTCAAAAGTCCAAACACAGTAGAGTGTGGGCCTGTAATTTGAATTAATGAATGAAGAATGTTTATTGTGCACCTAGCATTAGAGGAGATGTAGGGGTATGTTGGGCATCAATTATGGTCAGGTGGGCCTTTCCATCTGGCTGAAAAGACAGACACAGACTATTTTAATCTGGGGTGGATGGAGCTGTGCCCAAGAGAGCTATAAATTTAAGTTCAGTAGCATTTCACTTAGCTGTATACTCACAACAGATTGGAAGAGACTTCTGGGAGTATGATAAAGTGGCATATTTTGGTTAACCTGTCAGAAAAAGGGACTGCAGGGATCTGTAGATGCTTCTAAAGTTTGTGTATAATAAAAGATCTGGACTCCTGCTAAGAGACCTAACCTGGAAAAGGCACCCAAGAATCCTCAAAGATGCTAATAGCTTCACATTTCTTATACACTAGATGCAGAGAAGACTTTTGGGGTAAGAATGATTTTGTAAAATTCCAGTTTCTCCAGTCTGATATTCATTAGCCACAGCCTGAGAGGCTGGAGAAGGGTTGGGGGTGAGTTCTATCTTCTCTTGTCCTCCCTGCCTGTCTCCTCACTTTGGCTATATTCCATATGTCATGGTAAAGTATGGTCAGCTAGAATGGATGAGGAAGGATAAATTTTGGTGGGATAGGTTGATATCATCTTAAATTGTCAATAAGCTTCATTCCCTCTTATGTATCATAGGTTTTGCTAATTAGTGTGTAGATCTATAATTTGTGAAGCAAAATTTATATCTCTGTAGTCTAGTGACTCCTAACAAGATAGTTGAAGTCACTTTCACTCTACTAAAAGATACAATTAGTTAGATCAGGAGAGAAAAAATCTGATCTGGAACTTGTGGGTCATGTTTATTTAAAGGTTAAGAATGTATAAAGATCAAAAGACAAAAGTAAAGTGAAAATATTCTACTCAGTGTTATATCAACCTTTATTCTCATGATACATACAATTTGCTGGTAAAAAATTCAATATCTTTTCTGAAAATGACACATTTTATAGCAAAATCTATATGCATATTCAGAAAAAAATAATTTTGCATGATGGATATTACTTTATATATTCGTATTTTATATATTTATTCACAAAGTAACCCAAACCTTAGAAATATAACTTTAAAAAGTCTTCTCCTGAGGGAAAGGGATAAATTGGGAGATTGAGATTGACATATACACACTGCTATCTATAAAATAGATAACTAATAAAGACCTACTGTATAGCACAGGGAAATCTGCTCAATGACCTCCAGGGGAAAAGAATCTAAAAAGGAGTGGATGTATGTATATGTGTAAATGATTTACTTTGAGGTACACCTGAAACTAACACAACATTGTAAATCAACTATGTTCCAATAAAAATTTAAAACAAAAACAAAAAAAACCCTCCTGATTCTATGATTAATTTCCTAACTGCTTGGTCTCTGTGTTTGCATTGGTATAACATTTCTCATATCTTATCCATATGTTGACAGTATGAGTTTGAAGTATCAGAAGCTGTAGCTAAACAGCAGATTTCTAACCTGAAAGAGTACTTAGGCAGTGTTTGAGAAGGATTTCTCATTTTCTTGATGTAACCATGGTTTTTACATCTGTTTAAAACAAACGTCTCTCTTTTTTCAGTGGCAAAAATAGGATGTTTGAAGTCATTGGAGAAACGCTGGAGCATGATTTCCCAAGCTGGATGGCAAAGATCTTGAGACAGCTTTCTAATCCTGGACTGGTTATTGCTGTTGTTCTGGTCATGGCGTATGTGCTTTCCCTCCTCATAGAAAGAGCCTTTGTGATGTTCTTCCTGCTCCTTTTAAATTTCAGTGTTTTCAACTCTCTCTTTCTCCCCAGGGGTTGTGCTGTAACCTAACCAAATTCAGCACTGATTACACGGTGGTGAGAAGCTAAAATTCATGAGCCATATTCTCATCCTATTGCATGTAATTCATAGCCATCTGCATCTATATTTGCCAGCCTAGGATTATAAGATTTGTTCCCAAGTAACCAAAATAATTATCAGTAAACAGCTAAAGCAAGGGAAACATAAATGCTAAATCTAATCAGCACATCAGGCTTCCCTCCCGCCCCTGCCCCCCACCTTTTTTTCCATAAAGCAGATGGCTGTAAACACATAGAAATGATGAGCCTCTAAGTTAATATTCCCCTTGAGGGCCCTATGGGCTGTGTTTCAGGGCTGAAGGCTTAAAGGGTCTTAAAAATTACCCTGTCCTTGTTCCTAGAAGGCCATCAATAACTGTGTCTGCCCATAATAGAATCAGAGGACCAGAAGGCTCTTGGAAAGGTCATTTAGTCTTTCCTTTCAAAGTCAGAGGTGATGCCCAAAGGGCAACTTGAGAGGGTGCTTTTGTTCCCATATGACTTTCTTTGGTTTCTGACTCTTGGCCACCACAGATAAACTTACATTCTAAGCAAAGAAAATATGCTTCCTGTGGAAGAGCTGCAAAAAGTGCCCCAGCCCTTCCTTTCAAACCCCAAGTCCCTCATAAATGAAAAGTCTGGAACTGCTACTGCTCTCAGTCAGTGAAACCACTCTTGTGGACTCTCTTGACACTCTGATTTGTTTAAATAAAGGTAAAACTAGGGGAGAACTCCCAGTAATTTAAGTAAATGAACTGGGTCTGGGCCAAGTTGCTGTGATCGTCTCTGCAATGGTTGTGGTCACAAGCCACATCTGTGATGGCAGGTGTCATCTTCAAGTTTATAAATTGAGAAATGGACTTAGAGGCAGGAACTGGTTTTTCCCTAGGTGAGAATACAGCAAAATGATAGGAAGCCTTTGACAGTAAATCCAGCACTCACCTGTTACACCACGGTGCTGTTTTTGAGGGAGAGCTAATAGCTTGTAGGGATAATTAAACAGTAAAACAGATTATTTTATATTACAGAACCTTGATCATGGGGTGGTGTTAGGAATCTGATAGTGAATCTCTGGTGCAGATGTGTTAGAACATAACCTGCTTGGAGGCAGCATGTTTCCCCAGATAGCCCTGGAAGTGATTTTCCTTCTCCGAGTTTTTATGATGCAGCAGCTACGGAGACCATATTAAGTATCATGTGGCTTTAGTGGTATAAAGGAAGTCTTGTTTTAAAACACACACACAAAACTTAATGTCAGATTTTATGACTATATTCTTAACTTAGTGAGAGACAGATTTATTTCTAAACAAAGGAGCAACATTGTTCTAATGCCGCTAATTAAAGATTTAATAAGCTGCCTTGGGGGTATAGGAGAGGAATGAACACTGCCCTTGTTCCAGGCACGATTCATTTATTAACCCATTTAATTTCCACAATAACCTTAAGAAGTTGGCCACATTAATCATATTATTGAAAGCACATGGAAGATGTGCCCCAAATCAAATGGCTAATAAGTATATTCAAGCCCATGTCTTCTTATTCCCCACCTCCCCACCCTCTACTTATTTAGCACCGAACACTTGGTTCAGGCTGAATGATTATGCTCATAAGAGTTGGAAGCCACTTGTCTGAGATGTTCTACACCCAAGGTCAGCACAGTTTTCCTTAAAGGCCCAAGATATTAATAGTAGATACTTAAGGCTTTGTGATCCAAGAGGCAAAGTTGAGGATATGATTTAAATACTTCTAGAACTATTTTAAAAATATAAAAACCAATCTTAGTTCATGGGTCATACATAATAGGCTGGGAGTCAGATTTGCCCTGGAGGCCATAGTTTGACAACCCCTGATATAGGCTGGAGAAGGAACTGGCAACCCACTCCATTGTTCTTGCCTGGAGAATCCTAGAGATGGGGGAGCCTGGTGGGCTACCGTCTATGGGGTCGCACAGAGTCGGACACTACTGAAGCGACTTAGCAGCACCAGCAGCAGCAGATGGAACCTGGCAGGATGTAAGATCAAATAGATGTCCCACAAGGTTGATTTTAGTTATGACATTCTGATTTTAAACCTGAATTTCAGTTTATTGTTGATTTGATATTTCAGATACTGAGATCTCATCTTCAACACTTAATGGTGTCCATATAATTGGTTTGGCTTTTTATTACCTTTAATTAGAGAATGTTTACAAGCATTTTGAATTTCCCCAGTGAATCACATTCAATCAGCTTGGATGGTTTTGGGGTAACTGAGTTTAAGCTAATTCTGCAGGCAGTTTCATTCCTTTGGAGACTAAAAAAAGATCTATGAGTATTCCTCACTGAAGGTGTATCTCAAGACAGAAAAAGTAATGAATGAATAGAGAATTATAGTCTGCAAATGATTTGTGAGGTCTTTGAGTTATTCCTCCAAATCCAGACACTTTTCTAAGAAAATTCTTGTAATACACACACACATATATCAAGCACCTACTTCATGCCAGATATTACACCAGATGTTTTCAGGTATATAATGTCATTCAAACTCCCAACACTTGTGTAAGAAATAAACCCAGCAGAAACGATATTAATAATTGTGATGCTAGCAGCAGATGGCTCATAAAGGTTATGATCTGACATGTTGGAGTAGAGGCAATGTGTCCAGTATCCAGTTATTTGCAATAAAGGGCAATGCCAGTTACCTTTTTTTTTAACTGCATTTTCCCCTTTGTTTATTTTGCTTTAAGTGAAGATGAATGTGTTTATTTTTGCAAAAATGTTTGGCTGGAATTTGCTCTTTTGAGAAAATGTAAATGTCACTTATATGCCAAGACTATTCTTTTCTGAGACATTTTCTTTTGAAGGAGAGAGAAAGGCAAACAACACATCCTATGGATAAAAAGGCCATGTTAATTAACTATGACTGAGGATTATAGTCTTAGTTGTAAAAGCCCAAGGAGGGAATTTAAAGTGGAGAGTCAGTCTCCTTTTTATTCTACACATTCCCTAAGCTTCAAGAGATTTCCTCTTCCCTTGGATGCCATTGGTATCGATTTAAAATGCTATTTTCAATTATAACATAAAATGATATTGCTACATTTCCAAGGAACAGCTAAAATTAGGCAGTAAGGTATATCAGACAGAATGCCCTGGGCTGTGAAGGAGGAGCCTTAGGTGCCACTTCCCAGATCCACTGTAGTCACTGTGTAGTTCTGAACATGCTTCTTCACCTCTCTGTACTTCAGTCTTTTATCTACATAACAGAAGTTCAGAGTAGAAAATATCCTAAAGTCGCTCCAGGGCCAATATTCTATGATTTAATTAATGTAAATTTAAGCAGAATCTTGAGGAACTGAAAAATACCATACATTTTATTTTTTTGAATTTAGTTTGACCATCTATTATCTCAATGCTACTGCAAAGGGCCAGAAGGCAGCAAATTTGGATCTAAAAAAGAAGATGAAACAGGTAGGATACAATATATTTCAGAGAAATATTTGTCTTCATTCATGTCAAGTTGTAGAAAACACCAGGAAATCTCATGTTCTTCTTTTTTACTATTTTTTATTGCTAGCAAGCTTTGGAGAACAAAATGCGAAACAAGAAAATGGCAGCTGCACGAGCAGGTTTGAGCTCTGTCATGTTTGCGTTCTTTTTCCCTATGAACAGTATGCTCTTCCTTTTTTTTCCCCCTCTCAAAATGGGGCATTTGGTGCAGAGAGGCATTATTGCCATAGCAAGTCATCTTATACTTGTTACAGTCCACCTTTTCAGCCCTTTCAGGCTTCATATCCTGAGAGTTCAGTTATTTTCCAGTGGGAGAAAGAAAAGACAAAGAAAAATTCAGGAACATAAAAGTAGCATTAGTGATAGGAAAGGGCTTTTACTAATTGATGGAAGATTAAGAAAACATCCATATAGTTATGCAAATAGCAGAGACAGATATACAATCTCTCCTGCCCATTTTGACCATTTTTATACATAGATGGACACATTGGGAAGATACTAAGAGAATCCTCTTATTGATTTCCCAGAGCGTTCTCGAATTCATTAACCTCTTTAATTTTTAACTTCCTGTGTAGCTCAGTTGGTAAAGACTCTGCCTGCAATGCTGGAGACCTGGGTTTGATTCCTGGGTCAGGGAGATACTCTGGAGCAAGAAATGGCAACCCATTCTTGCCTGGAGAATCCCATGGACAGAGGACCCTGGTAGGCTACAGTCCATGGGGTCACAAAGAGTCAGACATGACTTAGTGCTATCTTTCTTAATTTTTAAACTATTTGCCAAAATTACTGATATGTTTTGCCTTATACATGGAAAAGTGATGAATTTTTTGAAAATCTTTTCTAACTCTTCCCTCATTTCTAATTCTAAAACTCTTTATATTAGTAGGACTCCTCATTCCCCCATAATTAATAATGTTAATAATAAAAAACCTCAATCCAAATTAGCTTAAGTAGAAAAGAAAAGTATTAGCTCACACAAATGAACAGGAGTGTGGTATGTAATACTTCCAGTCACATTTTACCCCAAGTTTAGAAGCAATCAGGACTGAGCCCCATTTCTCTGTGGGTCTTTCAATACTACATTCCTATTATGTTGGCCAACCTTTATGGCGGCATAAATGGATATAGCAACTTCCAATGCCATATCCATGGATTATATTTGTCTTATGTTTTGTGTGCTTTTTTTTTTTTTTTGCATTCTGCTACTTGTTTCTTAACTGCATTAATTTTTTTTTTAGCTCTGTTGAGATAATTGACAAAATGTTCTGACTTCTAAGATCTGAATTCTAGCTAAGGCATATTGGTTTTTTTTATTCTTTTAAATAGTGATATGATGTTATTGCATGCTGTTTTTCTGATATTTTTCCATAATTTGTTTAAAAATGTGTATAACCTTTGTGAAGACAGAGACTATATAATTTATAGTTGTTTCCTCAGGACTTAATATAGGACTTTGTATATCAGTCACTCAATAAATACCTACTAAATATCTACTGGACAATGAGGAATTCTTTTACTGGGAAAAATTTGAAAGGAATACATTTCTATATTAATTACATAAGCAGTAATGAATGAATAAATGTTACCAAAAGAGAACTTTTATTCTCTTGTCTTTAGAATTTGTGCAGATTTTGTAAAATAAGAAATATAGAGATATTTGGCAAAAAATATTATGGCAACATGGAGCACATTTAGAAGATAGACAGGTTTTTAAGCCATCTCATTCAGAACCATTATGCACACTGAAACGAGTTTTTCCTTATCTCTTCCTCTTTCTCTGTTTCTTCCTCTCTCTTATTTATTTATTTAATTTGAATAGCTGCAGCTGCTGGTGGCCAGTAATTTTCATGGATATTCTGGAGGCCCAGAAGTATTCCTCATCACGCATTTCTAAGTCAGTGACTTTCGTGAAGGCCCAGAGGACAAAGCATGAAGAGTTGATTCTACCCTGTTCTAAACCTGATGGATTATCACGGTCTCGATGATCAATCAAGGCATCACTTGCCCTAACTAAAAAACAAGGATCTCTACCTTATTCCAAATTAAGGATTTGTTCCCCCACCACCACTTTCTCCCCTGAACCACTCCCCTGACATTTTCTTTAATGAATTGAGTTTAAAAGTGTGGTGATCCTGCAGTATGGATCACTAGCTTACTTGCTGGGTTAATTTAAAAACCTTTTGCTCATATGGACTTACATTTTATACATTTCTTCTGCCTTAGTTTTCTTAGTCTGGAAATGGGGGTATTTCACCCTTTTTTTTCTTCTGAATTCAGAAATATCTTGATAAAGTATTCATTGTAATCATTCATTAACTCACTTTTTTGAAATTATCTTGTTTTCCTTTTTCATTCTGTCTCCCCATCCATGGTTCATCCACAAATGCATACCCAAAACCTTTTTGTTTATGCTGGATTCAGTATGAGAAGGAATGGGTTTTTTAGAAGAAAAATCCCAAGTGAATTAGGGGCCTGATCAACACTGGGTTGAAGGTCTTGACACTGTGAGGAAGTATACAAGTCTTACTTTACTTTAAATACTGGAGAAGGAAATGGCAACCCACTCCAGTGTTCTTGCCTGGAGAATCCCAGGGACAGTAGAGCCTGGTGGGCTGCCGTCTATGGGGTCGCACAGAGTTGGACACGACTGAAGTGACTTAGCAGTAGCAGCAGCTTACTTTAAATATAACTTTGTGAGTTAAAAGAAAAATGATACCATTAAGTGAGTACTATTCCATCACAGTCTGATCATGACCTCCAATAATCATATCTCCTGAGTTTGGAGTCTAAAATTCTATACCTTTTCTTTGCTTTTTTGTTAAGGTTAGGAAAATACATACTATTATAGGGGGGTGATTTATACCGATGTTTAAACATTATTATCTTGTTAAAATTTAAATTGACTTTGACTAGTAACAATCAATGCACTCAGCCAACTTTGTTTCATGACTTCAGTTATATCTCTTAACTCAGTGTCTCTACCACCACCCCTACCCCATCCCCAGCTAAGCCAATTTGCCTGCCATTCCCTACAATTGATTTACTAATTTTGTATTACTCTCTCTTTGAGTTTTTCTTTCTGGCCATAGAGTGAGCACTCTGTTCTTCTGCCAATCCATGTGCTCATCACTTCCATCAAACCAAATTCAAGATTACTTCCTCTGGTCAAATTTGCCTAACTAGCCTCCATTACCAATCATATAACTCTCTTTATAGGCTCCCTTTGGACTCGCCTGTCTTTAACTTAGAGTTTGTTATTCTACTGATTTTTCTTTAATTTGTAATTTAAAAAAATTATATGCATGAATCATCTTTCCTATCCAGATTGTACACTCCCTATGAGCAGGGATCATATCTTCTAATTTTTGTATGCCTGTTATAGTGCTGTGCACAGGTAGGCACTGAATAAATGCTTGTTAATTAAATTGAATCAATTTAACTTACAGCAATAACACTGTGAAAAGAACCTTCTGTTATCTGTATGAAAAACTTTACTATGCTGTACAAAATGGAATTCTGTTGATGGGCTGAATTTATTATCTCAGATTATAATGCAGATGAGTAAATAAAGCTAGTGCTTATTTCTACTTGGATTACTTTTGTACTGTGTAGTAATAAGATTAGATAATTGATTTACACATGTTGCCAAGTTTACAATATGGATGAAACTCCCTTGTCTTGATCTGCTTCACAAGGAAGATGATATGAGATGACAAATTGTCCCCAAAGGGCTTCACCTTCTAATTTTGTTAGTCACTCAGTCATGTCCAACTGTAGCCTACGAAGCTTCTCGGTCCATAGGATTTTTCAGGCAGTACTGGAGTGGGTTGCCACTTCCTTCTCCGGGGGATCTTCCCAACCCAAGAATCGAACCCAGGTATCCCACATTGTAGGCAGATGCTTTACCGTCTGAGCAACAAGGGAAACCCTTCTCAAGGCAATGTATTTTCCAAACAAGTGCTCGTGGTGTAAGAAGCATTAGGACACCACATGCTAACTTTCAATCTTTCTATAAATTAAAAACTAAGTTAGGTTTTTATAGCACCTAAGTATCTGCTGCTGCTGCTGCTAAGTCGCTTCAGTCGTGTCCGACTCTGTGCGACCCCATCGACTGCAGCCTACCAGGCTCCTCTATCCATGGGATTTTCTAGGCGAGTACTGGAATGGGTTGCCATCGCCTTCTCCGACCTAAGTATCTACCTGATTTAAATTAAACATTTTTTAGAAATTTTAGTTCTTTCAGTTTCCAGAGAGCTACTGAAAATATTCAATATTCCCATCCTATGACATGGACAAGCATCTAAAAGAGGGAATGCCACTTCCGAACCTGTTTTTACAACCAGTAAGAGAAGGAAACAGCATTATAGGACCGTGACAGGAGTTCTTAAGCTCCTATATAAAATTTGTTTTTCTCAAAGTTCTCTTGTCATGGATTGCCTTGGATGCTACAGCTGCCTTTATCAGAATGGGTCCTGGTGACTTAGTAATTATGAATAATGGAACAATGTGTCTGTGAAACTCTGGACCTGAAATACTTGACCTCTTCTGGGAACTTAAATATTATATAACACATATAACACACATCTTCCTATACACCCAGAAGTTTTCATACAAATCCTTGGTCATTTAAAAACCTACAGTAGTGGTACATTTTCATTAAAACAAATTTAGAGAATTTTAATAAAATGTAAAAAGCAAAAGAATCCTTAATTCCAGCAGCTGGAATAACTTCTGTTAACATTTGGTGTATTTTTTTCTCAGATTCATGCGCACACACACAGACTTGATAAAATATTTTGAGTCACAAGATGTATTTAGTTTTTATCCTATTTTCTTATTTAACATTTTCCCATGTCACAAAAATTACTTCAGGACATTTTTTTAATTTCTGGATCACTCATTGTGCATCTATGTAAACTAATAGAAACTCCCTAAATCCAAATGAAGTAATAGAATATTCCACAACATAGCAGATTAGTAGTCGATCATGTCAAGTGGATCATGACATTCAAATATATCCAGCTTAAATTCAGAAGGTGATTTAAGTTCTGAAATCCCCAACTGACCCTCTGAAGATTTCCCCAAGAATTTTAAGGGGGAAAATAGCATCTTGAGAGTGGATTAGAAATACCCATGCTCCTTGTAAGATTCTAAAATGGTAACTCTCCATAAATTGCCTGAAAATAACTGATTAGGTTCATTGATTACTTTCTCAACATCAAAGCCACTATTAAGAGCAGTCTCTTATCTGTAGATAAAAGTGGATTTAAAAGGTCTAGACAGTATAAGACCCCTTATTACAGTCCATCTTATGGGTTAGCTTTCATTTGTAAACAAAAATGTTCCACACCAGCCAACACATTACACTAAGGGAATGATGAGGATGAACTGTAAAGAGTAATTAAGAGATCATTTAATGCTTCAGAGAGGAAAGCACAGCCACCAATTTGCTAATTATTGGTAACCATTTCGGATGCCTTTTTTCTGCTAGGCTGTACTTCTGAACTCTGGGAAAAAATTGAGAACACTGTTAAAATGAGAATTTGTGAAGGTCATATTATTTTTATGAATGGGAAAATGAAATTTTAATGGTGATCCCCAATATCTAATTTTAAGTTAAAAAAAATATTACTCTTAAAACTCTAAACTTTCAAGTATACTGAAGTCATGCTTTTTGACTCCTGAAAGTCATTTAGAAGATGCTTCTTTCTGGAAAAAAAAAAATTCCGCTTTGTTGGGTCTCTAAATACCCACTTACTTGTTTTGTCAAGCAACCCAGGCATGGAATTAGCAATCTGTAATGCGGGTGGCACAGTGGTAAAGAATCCACCTGTCAAGGCAGGAGACACAAGAGACATGGGTTTGATCCCTGGGTTGGGAAGATCCCTTGGAGAAGGAAATGAACCCACTACAGTATTCTTGCCTGTAAACTTCTATGGACAGAGGAGCCTGGCGGTCCACAGTCTATGGAATCACAAAAGTGTTGGATGCAACTGAGCACATACACATGTACATAATGCAGATGTGATTATAAATTAGAGAGCATATGTCTATATGCCTATAGACATGACAAGTATTTCAGGAATTATATACATGGGCTAAATACATAAGGACTGTGAGTCAACAGGAGCAGAGAGTATTTTAAAATTTTAAAATCCTAAAGTGCTTTTTTTTTTCCTTTTGGGATCAAATATTTCCCACATGACTTGATAATGGAAATAAATGGAGGAAGTGGATTTATAAATTTTTAGAAATGACTCTATGTGTTAAGGCAGGTCAAACTGAATGACATTAATTAAGAGACATTTTATGCATGATGACATTTTATGACATTTTATATTATTATGAGTGATGAGAGGATAACCCTGAAAAAGATGGTAGATTAGCAGGCCTGAAGGGTAAGGTGCTTAGGGGATTGACTTCAGAATTAATGAATACATTTGTAGTGGAATATGATGGAATAACCCAACAGCAGATGAAAATTAACCCGGTGCAAAAGGGGTCAAGAGCTGGAATTACAGCTGATCTCAATGGAACATGGAATGAATTGATTCCATGGGAAATGTTTTTCCACAGGGAAACAGTAGATAAGGGCCAGTGGAAACACTCAGCCTTTGGGTCTGTGTCACAGAAAAGGTTCCATGTTTTTCAAGTCCACAGACAACTAAATAATTGTGGGTGCTGGGTGGTGGAGGGAAAGAGTACAGGCCTGGGATTCCGGGCCAAGGCTTAAGTTTTGTTTTAAAGAGTGTCACTCAGTGTCCATGTAATTTTTTTGTAGTCATTACTGGTTTTCTGACTCAGGCTACTCACTTATCCTTACTAGCCTTCAAATTATCTCATCTTTAGATAGATAATTGTCTCCACTCAAATTGCTGCAGGGATTACATGAGATGAAGCTGAAAATCACTGAGCACCATTTAGCATGTAGCACATCATTTAGTACCTAGTTAAAAGCTGGATAAATATTACCTCTCATTTTCCTTTTTTGTAAAATATTTTCCTTTGAAAAATTTATTAATGTTCTATTTTTAAAATGAGATATTAATTGATTTAATTCAGTTCAGTTCAGTTCAGTCACTCAGTTGTGTCCTACTCTTTGCGACTCCATGAATTGCAGCATGCCAGGCCTCCCTGTCCATCACCAGATCCTGGAGTTCACTCAAACTCACATCCATCGAGTCGGTGATGCCATCAAGTCGGTGATGCCATCCAGCCATCTCATCCTCTGTCATCCCCTTCTTCTCCTGCTCCCAATCCCTCCCAGCATCAGAGTTTTTTCCAATGAGTCAACTATTCACATGAGGTGGCCAAAGTACTGGAGTTTTAGCTTTAGCATCATTCCTTCCAAAGAACAACCAGGACTGATCTCCTTTAGAATGGACTGGTTGGATCTCCTTGCAGTCCAAGGGACTTGCAAGAGTCTTCTCCAACACCACAGTTCAAAAGCATCAATTCTTCGGCACTCAGCTTTCTTCACAGACCAACTCTCACATCCATACATGACTACTGGGAAAACCATAGCCTTGACTAACGGACCTTTATTGGCAAAGTAATGTCTCTGCTTTTGAATATGCTATCTAGGTTGGTCATAACTTTCCTTCCAAGGAGTAAGTGTCTTTTAATTTCATGGCTGCAGTCACCATCTGCAGTGATTCTGGAGCCCCAAAAAATAAAATCTGACACTGTTTCCACTGTTTCCTCATCTATTTCCCATGAAGTGGTGGGACCGGGTGCCATGATCTTCGTTTTCTGAATGTTGAGCTTTAAGCCAACTTTTTCACTCTCCTCTTTCACCTTCATCAAGAGGCTTTTGAGTTCCTCTTCACTTTCTGCCATAAGGGTGGTGTCATCTGCATATCTGAGGTTATTGATATTTCTCCCAGCAATCTTGATTCAAGCTTGTGCTTCTTCCAGCCCAGCATTTCTCATGATGTACTCTGCATATAAGTTAAATAAGCAGGGTGACAATATACAGCCTTGATGTCCTCCTTTTCCTATTTGGAACCAGTCTGTTGTTCCATGTCCAGTTCTAACTGTAAGGAGATATCAAAAAACAATTGCAAGGAAGATTTTATTCAGTTGGAGAAACCAAATCTTTTATAGATCAACAAAAACAGTGGTCCAAATTATTTTGCCACATTCTTAGTTATTTTTTACATAGAACTGTTTTAGTAATAGAGTGGCTTAACAAATTTAAGATGAGCAGCATTAAATGAATAAAAATGCATATGATTGAGCTTCAGGATCTCGGGGTTCTAGCCATGTGTCTGCTGCTGGTTAGCTGTCTGACTTGTTAGAAGTCATGTAACCTTGTAAAGTCTCATTTGCAAAATATTTCAAAATTTTCAAAATTCTTTCCTGTGCTATAAAGCTGAGAGACCCAATATGGTAACCACTAGCCACATGTGACTATTGACTTGAAACACGAGACTAAATTGTGCTGTAAATATAGAATACACACTGATTTTGAAGATGATATGAAAAACTAATGTAAAATATGTCATTAATAATTTTTTTCATTTTGATTATTGGAGAAATTATTTTGCATGTATTTGGTTAAATAAAAAAGTTACTAAAATTCTTTTCATTTGTTTCTTTTTCTTTAATGTGGCTACTGAGTTTTAAATGACACATAGCTGGCACTTGTGGTTGTGTTCCATTTCTATTGGACAGTGCTGCTCTAAAACCTGAGTTTATAGAATAAATTTTAGTGAAGGTTTCAATTAAATTGTACACAGAGCTGGGCTTCAGAGCTACGAAGATGTTTCTGATAAGCTGATAAGAGCTAGTGGCCTCTACTCACCTGGAGTAGTCGATTTGCACTGGGGGGTTGGGTAGGGGGAGGGAAGCCGCCTTTCAGGAAGCTGGAGAGAAGAACGGCAATCAGAGTCCTGTAGAGACAGAGTCTGCAGACAATCAGATGGGGCCAGTTGGTAGAGAGAGGATTCTGGGGTACATTTGACGTTCTGTTGGTTGTTGGAAAGCACACATAACGTACAGAAGGGAAGAGAGACATTCTGCTCACAGCGCACAGAGCATGTCACTGCTCCGAAACCATCATCAAGGGACAGCTTTTGGAGCATGGGGAGATGGTCCACATGAAGGGATTCTGGTGTCCTCAAGGCAGACGTCCATGACAGGCACTTCTCAGGCACTGGTTTGAAGAACTGGAGGAGCAAAATAAGAGTTCAGAGCAAGCTTCACAGTGAATGAGCCTCACTGATCAGTCCATAGACTACAGCTCAACAAACAAGTGTCCCTTTACAGAGTATTAATGTTCATTTCCCCCAAAGTGGGCACAATAATACTAGGGATGTTAATGTTAATGAATACCTCCTTTGGACCTAAGCCTGGTAAAGTCTAGGGAAATTTTTCAGCTACGTAGCAATAACAACCTTTTAAAATCAAAGTGTCTTAAAAGCAATGACATTTCAGGTCATAGGGAAGGCAGCATGCTTAGTGTCTTGTCTGGGGTGTGAAGGAGGCAGGGAAATGTCTTGTCCAGGGTGTGAAGGAAGATCTGACAAACATACATTGTCGTTTTTGTGCTGTCTTTTCTACTGCTTTATAACCAGTGGAGTATAAATGGGGAATCATAGAGTTTTCTGGGATACAAGAGTAATATTCTTGAGTCAATGACAAGGTTGAATGTTAAGTCATACCATTTCCTGAGCCTCTCATAAAAAAAATTAAGTTATCATTTTGTGACAAGCATCTGTGGTTAATTTTTCTTAAGCACGTTGGTCACATGGCTTTTGATTGGCCTCTTACCGTTGTTGATATACACACTGATTTGTGATATACTGCAAAAGATTAATAAGAGAGATTTGGCCCTAGGGATGAAGAGACTAGCTCTCTTCCCATTTTTCCAAGTTATTTAATTGTAAAACTCATCTTGAAGTTTAGAACCAGATCCAAAAAATTATCAACAATAAATGTAACAACTCAGTCAGTCACAAGTGATACCGAGTATTCCTAAGTGAATCCAATAAGCCTTTTTAGGAGGAATCTTGGTGTCAGGTTCAGGGTCAGACTGACTGCTGAGATGTGAACCCCACCTGCTTGTGCACTGCCCAGCAAGATGAATCCTCACCTTGATTCTAGGTGATGTCTCTTTGCCTTCCTTGAGAACATCAGCTTGACTTCTGACATACTCATTTGTCCCTCCTCTTCTAATTTCTTTGGAGACAGCATGTGAGACTGTACAACCAACGAGTCTTCAGTATAGCTTGGGAAACACTACCTCATAAGACACTGATGCATCTGTGGGCAGTTAGTATCAGGCACTGGAATAGGTTCTAGAACACAGCACTGAACATAGCAGATCTCTTTCCATAGGGAGGAAATACACAAGTTCAGTTCAGTTCAGTTGAGTCGCTCAGTCTTGTCCGACTCTTTGCGACCCCGTGAATCGCAGCACGCCAGGCCTCCCTGTCCATCACCAACTCCCGGAGTTTACCCAAACTCATGTCCATCGAGTCTGTGATGCCATCCAGCCATCTCATCCTCTGTCGTCCCCTTCTCCTCCTGCCTCCAATCCCTCCCAGCATCAGGGTCTTTTCCAATGAGTCAACTCTTCGCATGAGGTGGCCAAAGTATTACACACAAGAAACCATTACAAAAACAAACTAATGAACCAAATAAGTGAAAGAGTTAAATTAAAACAAGAACAAGGTTCCCGAAAGGCTCGCTTGCCTGATGCTCAGAAAGACAAAACACTGAGATACCGAGGTTTGTAGCAATGAGAGGGTTTATTCACCAGGCGGCCAAGCAGACAGGTGGGCAAACATCCACCTCCTGGAAGGCAGGGGGCTCAGGGTATATTGAGAGGATACAGAATAAAGAATAACGAAGCAGGTGGTCTGAGGTGGGAAGCGGGGGAAGGGTGATTGGAGAAAGCAGTGGGAGTCGCTGTTCTGCGCAGGCGTAACTGGGCGACAGGCCTCTCCATGCTGGGGGGTGGAGTTTTCCTGATTGCTGAGGTCAAAAGGCACATGCCCCGCTGAAGGCTGGGTGGTCCTGTCCAATCGTTACCAGCCTAGCTCTAACTAGACACAGCTGACTGCCAGTTTCTGGAAAACAATACAAGCAAACTTCTTGTTTAGGTTACCTGCCGCTTGAAGAATGTGTAAGTTGTCAACCGACCTTAATTAGTGAAGGCAGGTGAAATGGACTTATTAATTTACTCATTACTCATGGTTTCAGCCACTGCTTCTGCTGATAATGGCTAAGAAAAAGGTGCTTGTTTGTGCTAAGTCACCTCCGACTTTTTGCAACCCTATGAACTGTAGCTCACCAGGCTCCTCTGTCCACGGGATTTCCCAGGCAAGAAGACTAGAGCGGGTTGCCATTCTCTTCTCCAGGAGATCTTCCTGACCTAAGAGATCAAATCCAAGTCTCTTAGGTCTCCTGCATTGGCAGGTGGGTTCTTTACCACTAGCGCCACCTAGGAAGCCCTAAGAAAAGGGTAAAATAAGGTAAATGGCTGGGAGGGCTGCTTTAGCAAGGTAACCAGGAAAGCTTGTTTGAGAGGATGACACTAGAGTTGAGAGATAACTGATGAAAAAGGGACAAACAAAAAAATTCTTTGAATTTTTTTCTCCTTAAGATCCCTTGGGGATAAAGGGGGGGGGGCTACAAAAAGTGTTTAAATTACCATGAATTTAGATAGTTCGAAAAGACCATAATTTGCACGTTTTAGAGAAATCAGCATCACTTTAAAAATAGTATTGTAGAGAATAATCCATACCTTCTCTACAAACTACTCTATTTAGTAAAAATAAAAGCTCAGCATGATTGGATGAGCATAGAAAGTGATGAAAACGTAGAGGCTAAAAGATATAGACCATTCCCCGCCCCCCACCCCCCACCCCCACCACCAAAGTGATCCAGCCAACATATGACAAAGCTGGGAAGCAGAAGGGTCTTTTATTTCGTGGTTTATGCTTTTTCAATCATATCTGAGCCTTTTTGTCATCGTCTTCCTCCTTTAACAGGGATTCAAACCCAGAAGCCAGCAACAGTCAAGAGAACAGTACAGTAAGTGCAGTTATCCAGTGGGACCGTGGAGAAATGAGCTCTGTCCTGTATTTAGGGAACGTGAATACTCAGTTCTTGCTAACTATTGCAGACCTCTGGCTCCCAGATCTTCTGATTTGTCAAAGATAAGCTGGAAACCTGGACTTTCATGCAGGTACTAAAATATTTTAAATGTTAGTAATTAGCACAAATTAATACACACATACACTCCATCTCTCGGCAGGATGTTGTCCAAGGGTGCGCTCTGATATTCTTATACTAGAAGTCCCTCAGATAAAGAGTCGTCTTCTGCACATTTAGAAACCATTTGTCAATATTTTTCAGGTCTTTTTCTCCTTTGAAAAGAATGCAGGTTTCTCTCCTGGCTCATTAAGACATATCTGTACTTTCTTTCACTAGGAACCAGAAATTTGAGTTTAGCTCTCATCAACTACCACAAGGGGGAGCTCAAACTTCTTTTTTTTTTTTTTTTAAAGTTTTACCTGAAATCAACGTTGCTGCTGCTGCTGCTGCTGCTAAGTCGCTTCAGTCGTGTTCGACTCTGTGCGACCTCATAGACGGCAGCCCACCAGGCTCCCCCGTTCCTGGGATTCTCCAGGCAAGAACACTGGAGTGGGTTGCCATTTCCTTCTCCAATGCATGAAAGTGAAAAGTGAAAGGGAAGTCGCTTAGTCGTGTCCGACTCTTCGCGATCCCATGGACTACAGCCTACCAGGTTCCTCCATTCATGGGATTTTCCCGGCAAGAGTACTGGAGTGGGTGCCATTGCCTTCTCCGAAATCAACGTTAGTTCATGCAAAACCTGAAACTATTATCATACTACATTTTAGGTTACCTCTTCCTGCTAAAACTGCCTATGTGACTTGATTTTATTAAGAACTATTTCACTAGCTATAAAAACAGACTACAAACCCCCCTAAAACTCATCTTAAAGCCTAGTAGTCTAATTTTTATTTTATATTTTATGGTTTTTACTTTATATATTCAATTTAACTTTTTTATATCATGATATATTCTCAAGGCAGAAGTAAAGAAGCAAAAACAATATAGAGTTTGGAACCACTCTATAGAGTCCTATAACTTAGAATTCAAATTTAAATTTAAAATAGAAAAAAAGGGAAACAACAACAACAACAACAACCCAGGATTCTCTGAGACAGGAAATATGTTAAGGAAAACCAATGGTTAGCCCTAATGGGCTGAGGTATCCAAAGATGCCACTCTGGCTTAGAACGTGGTCTTTTCATAGGTTTCCAGCTTTATCTGCCCTGTTTCTCTTGGAGTCTCCATGAACTTCTCATCAGCCCACACATCAAGCCCTGAATGGAGGTGTGATTTCTTTGTTGTTTCTTTTCTTGGTTTCCTCCCCTGCATCCCCCGCAGTAAAGCCAGGAGAATAATAATACTTCACAGGCTTAACAAGAGGTTGTTGAGTTGAAGTCTGTGAAGTGCTCCATGCAGGGTCTGACACATGGAATTCCATATGTGCTAGGAATTATTATAGCAGACATTTGATAGGAGTGCATCTTATTGAAGTGACATTCCTGGGATTCAAACTGTGACATAGTTCACAGTGTTCAAGAGAACTTTAAAAAAAAATACCTAGCTAAATTGTTAATATTATGTTCTGAATTATCTTTAGCGTAATGAAATTTAAGAATTAGTCGTTGACTAGCAGTGCTAACACAGGCCTTGACTTTGATATATACTTCTAATCTTGGCAAATACTCTGATGTATTTACATACAAAAAAAGAAAACCACATAGAGTTTTGAATAACCAGATCCCATTTTTATATACAGTATATGCAGTGTGAAAGTGAAAGTCGCTTAGTCACATCTGGCTCTCTGAGACCCCAAGGACTGTAGCCCGCCAGGCTCCTCTGTCCATGGAATTCTCCAGGCAAGAATACTGGAGTGGGTAGCCATTCCCTTCTCCAGGGGATCTTCATCACCCAGGTGTTGAACCCAGGTCTCCTTCATTGCAGGCAGATTCCCTACCATATGAGCCACCAGGGAAGCCAGATATGCAGTATAGTCTGTATCTAATTTTATGTTCGGATGAACAGGTAAGTTTATGATGAGAAAACAAGACTATTTACTTTAACCTGCTTTTCTTATAACTAATCAATACATCTGCATCTCCTATTAACTTCAGCTAAGATAATCCTTACCATATCCCTGAAGAAATTAAAAGCTTCCTATTAAAGCTGATTCTTCACTCACCCAATTGGTTGAAGTTTAAAAAGATAAAAATCGTGTGTAGTTATTGTATAAAAGTTTGTATATGAGGATTATGTCAGAGAATCTAACATTCAATTACATTTTCTTTACAGGTAATTTGGTTTTGCATAATTTTGACTTATGGGAAAAACGCCAGTTCCAAATAAAAATTTTCTCTGTTCCTCTCATTAATTAATGTCACACTTTAATTTTCTTAACATCTATTTATTGAGTGCCAGGTATATGCCACTGTTCTAGCTAAGGCATGCTTCCTACTTTGAAAACAAGAGACCACTATACTTTTTTTTGGTTTAACAGTCAAAAGCAAGTGAAAAGATAATCATAATAGGTTAATTAAGGCAGTTGACAGGTTAAATATCTTGATAGTTTAAAACTAAAAACCTAAGAGGCTTCTGAATGTGGGTTCTCTCAAGTTCTCTTTGGCCATGTCGGGTTTCAGAACTAAGCGCTTGTGCTCACTGCTGCCCCCTGGTGGCAGCCCATCATCTCCTCAGGCACTGCTTCATGAGATGGGTAGGAGTCGTGATGGACTTGTCTATCTGGTCTCCCGTGTACTGTGTGCCTCCTGGCTTTCACCATTTCTGGGTTTAGATTCTTATAGGGTTTCAAAATTAGTATTTCTGGGGTCTGGAAAGAAGAATCAGGATTCCCAGGAATTCTTGAAATGATATCATTATGTACTTTTAAAAATTCTTATTTTCATATTTTAAATTAGTAGTGAATTTGGGGTGTAAGATGGCAGAGTAGAAGGACTGCACTCATCTCCTGCGAGAACTCCAAAACTACAATTTGCTGCTAAACAACCATCAACTAGAGAATGTTGGATCCCACCAAAAAAAGATACCCCACGTCCATGTGCAAAGGAGAAGCCCCAGCAAGACGGTAGGAGGGGCAAAAATCGCATTTAGAATTAAACCCCTTACCTGCCAGAGATGCTCAGTGGGCTCAAACAAACCTTGTGTGCACCAAGACTCAGAGACCCCACAGAGACTGAGCTAGAACTGTGTTTGAGTGTCTCCTGAAAAGGTATGGGTTAGCAGTGGCATGCCACAGGGGCAGGGGCTCTGGGTGCAGCAGACCTGGGTATGGCATAAGCCCTCTTGGAGGAGGTTGCCATTAATCTCATCACAGAGCTCCCTGAACTTACATAGGACTGGGGAAACACTCTTGGAGGGTACAAATAGAACCTTGTGCACACTAGGACCCAGGAGAAAGGAGCAGTGACCCAACAAGAGACTGACCCAGACTTGCCCCTGAGTGTCCAGGAGTCTCCGGCAGAGGCGTGTGTCTGAGGTGGCCTGCTGCAGGGTTGGGGGCACTGAATGCATCAGTACATGATGGGACCTTTTGAAGGAGGTCGCCATTATCTTCATTACCTCCACCATAGTTTGGCCATCAACAGAAAATTGGATTAAAGATTTATTGAGCATGGCCCCACCCATCAAAACAAGACCCAGTTTCCCCCTCAGTCACTCTCTCCCATCAGAAAGCTTCCATAAGCCTCTTATCCTTCTCCATCAGAGGGCAGACAGACTGAAAACCTCGATCACAGAAAGCTAACCAAACTGGACCACAGCCTTATCTAACTCAATGAAACTATAAGCCATGCTGTATAGAGCGACCCAAGATGGATGGGTCATGCTGGAGAGTTCTGACAAAATGTGGTCTACTGGAGAAGGGAAAGGCAAACCACTTCAGTATTCTTGCCTTGAGAACCCAATGAACAGTATGAAAGTGCAAGAAGATAGGACACTGAAAGATGAACTCTCCAGGTCGGTAGGTGCCCAATTTGCTACTGAAGATCAGTGGAGAAATAACGACAGAGCCAAAGCAAAAACAACATCCAGTTATGGATATGACTAGTGATGGAAGTAAATTTTGATGCTGTAAAGAGCAATATTGCATAGGAACCTGGAATGTTAGGTCCATTCAGGGAAATTGGAATCAAGGAAAATTGGAAGTGGTCAAACAGAGAAGGCAAGAGTGAACATTGACATTTTAGGAATCAGTGAACAAAAATGGACTGGAATGGGAGAATTTAACTCAGATGACCATTATATCTACTACTGTGGGGAAGAATCCCTTGGAAGAAATGGAGTAGCCCTCAGGCGACAAAAAAGTCCAAAATGCAGTACTTGGATGCAATCTCAAAAACGACAGAATGATCGCTGTTCATTTCCAAGGCAAACCATTCAATATCATACCAAGTCTATGCCCCAACCAGTAATGCTGAAGAAGCTGAAGTTGAACGGTTCTATGAAGACCTACGAGACCTTCTAGAACTAATACCCAAATAAAATGTCCTTTTCATTATAGGGGACTGGAATGCAAAAGTAGGAAGTCAAGAGATACCTGGTGTAACAGGCAAATTTGGCCTTGGAGTACAGAATGAGACAGGGCACAGGCTAACAGTTTTAACAAGAGAATGAACTGGTCATAGCAAACACCCTCTTCCAACAACACTAGAGAAGACTCTACACATGAACATCACCAGATGGTCTGTACCAAAATCAGACTTATTATATTCTTTGCAGCCAAAGATAGAGAAGCTCTATACAGTCAGCAAAACAAGAACAGGAACTGATTGTGGCTAAGATCATGAACTCCTTATTGACAAATTCACTTAAATTGAAGAAAGTAGGGGAAACCACTAGACCATTCAGGTATGACCTAAATTAAATCCCTTACAATTATACAGTGGAAGTGACAAATAGTCAAGGGATTAGGTCTGATTGAGTGCTTGAGGAACTATGGATGGAGGTTCATGACATTGTACAGGAGGCAGTGATCAAGACCATCCCCCCAAAAAAGAAATGCAAAAAAGCAAAATGGTTGTCTGAGGAGGCCTTACAAATAGCTGAGAAAAGAAGAGAAGCAAAAGGCAAAGGAGAAAAGGAAAGATATAACCATTTGAATGCAGAGTTCCGAAGAATAGCAAGGAGAGATAAGAAAGCCTTTCTCAGTGATCAATGCAAAGAAATAGAGGAAAACTGTAGAATGGGAAAAGCTAGAGATCTTTCATGCAAAACATTTCATGCAAAAATGGGCACAATACAGGACAGAAATGGTATGGACCTAATAGAAGCAGAAGATATTAAAAAGAGGTGGCAAGAATACACAGAAAAGCTATACAAAAAAGATCTTAATGACCCAGATAACTACAATGGTGTGATCACTCACTTAGAGCCAGACGTTCTGAAATGAGAAGTCAAGTGGGCCTTAGGAAGTAGTGTTTGACCATAATAGTAAACAAAAGCCCTTTTTTTTCTCATAGGGTTTTTGCTAAAAGTTCAGAGGTTTTCTTTATTATTCTTATAAGCCAGTATATCGAAAAAAAATTTTATGTTCTAGTAATAGATTCATCTCTACCTGATATTTATATTTTGTTATAGAAAACACTGAAAGAGGAGACAGAAAAAGAAAAATGTCAAATAAAAATTATTTTAAATGTAAAGATTATACCATATCTACTTAATGTTTACAGTTAAAATTCTTGAACTCTAAGATCAAAGCATTAGTTGCCTTATCCAGTACTCTTGATTTTGTTTCATGACAAAAATTGTTTTCTTTGCATTGATATTTGCATTGATAATGCAATGAACACATACATTGATACTTGTTCACTTGTCAAAAGCATCTTCAAGTTGGGTATAAGAATACATATTGCTTTCTGTAAGCTTATTTCCTTTTGAAACAATTTTGAATTTTTTTGTTGAAATCAGTTTTGCAAACTGTGGCATTTTTATCTATCTTATTAAAAATTACAAACAAATTTGAAAGGGAACAAGTAACAATAAGCTTGAGATAAAAATTGAGATCTTTAATGGTACTGAGATACTTATTGAGATACTTAAGTGGTAAATCCTAATCTATTCATAGCTCTTCAATGAGGTGTGGAATTGAGATGGATAAGAATCTGTTCAAAATGATGAGAAGTTTTAATGTAGTAGACATTTGTCAATTTGTGGGTATCTGGTATCCAAGTGTCCTGCCTGTATTAATCAGTGTTTTTCAGAGAAACAGAAATAGAACAGGACTAATAAGAACAGGACTAATGTGTTGGAGAAGGCAATGGCAACCCATTCCAGTACTCTTGCCTGGAAAATCCCATGGACGGAGGAGCCTGGTGGGCTGCAGTCCATGGGATCGCTGAGGGTTGGACACAACTGAGCGACTTCACTTTCACTTTTCACTTTCATGCATTGGAGAAGGCAATGGCAACCCACTCCAGTGTTCTTGCCTGGAGAATCCCAGGGACGGGGGAACCTGGTGGGCTGCCATCTATGGGGTCGCACAGAGTTGGACATGACTGAAGTGACTTAGCAGCAGCAGCAGTAGCAATTAGATGTGTGTACATGTGTGTGTACTTGAATCTATAAACATGTGTATTTATTCATTTATAATAAGGATTTGACTTACATGATTATGGAGGTGAAAAATCCCCAAAATCTCTAGTTGGCAAGCTGGAGATCTAGGGGAGCCAATGGTGTAGTTTCTGTCAAATAGCTGGCAGGCTTGAGACTTGGGAAAAGCCAGTGTTTCATTTTTAGCCTGAAGGCAGGAAAAGCTGAGGTCCAAGCTCAAGACAGTCAGGTAGGCATAATTTCTATTACTTGCAGGAAGGTTAGCCTTCATCTTGTATTCAGACTTTCAACTGATTAAATGAGGGCCACTTACAACAAATGATTCCCATCATCTTCATCAGATTCACTGATAAGGGTGGGAATTGTCATTAAAAATGCTCATTAAATATATACATTTCATACCTCTACCTTTATAGTTTTTCAATCTCTGCTGAGTGGAGCCCTAAAATCTGTTTTTAGTGGCCTCTGTAGATGCATTTGTGCCCAAACATTCAATTACTCCTGTCTATTTAGACTAATGGGATGATGTAAAATGAGGTCCCTGGAAAAAATGTGTTCTCCACTGCTCCCACCCCCAACCCCTGCCCCAATCCCAAGAAGAGGTGAAGTTAGAGGGAGCCTGGAATTGCTTGGATTGTTGAGCCTGTGTTAAGAATTTCAGTTGCTAGTAGTGTTGAGGCAGTGCCAAACGATCTCTACTATCAAGATCATATGAGAACATTAAATACTGTGGACTACTACAGGGACTCTTCTTCAGAGGGAAACTGCTGTTGACTGAAAATGTAGTCATGGTTTGCAAGTAATAACTGGGCTAGGCTGGAAGGCCCAAGATGGCCTCACTCTTGTGATGGTGGTGGTCACTGGTTGAAAGGCTTCATAATATTTTTAAGTCTCGCTAAGCCTTATTTCATTGTGATTTCAACTTAGTATTTTTCTCTTTCTTTTTATTTTCCCAAAGGCTGTTGCAACATCTACTTACATTTAACCATATGTAGAAAAATTGTTTAAAAAAATATCAAAGTATATAATAGGATCCCTGAAATTCATGCTTGTTATGAGCTAAAAACTGAAAGTAGAGTTTGTTCCTAGATTAAACATCACATTTTAAAAAATGTATATTCTGTTTGATTCCTGCAATTGAATATATAGTTAGAGGAAAAAATTTTTAAAATTCAGCTAATTATAATGTAAATATAAGGCCAATTTACAGAGCCATATTTTACATAATTTGAAAAACAGAAAGGGGATGGGATTAACACTGCTACAATTTTTGTGTTATTTTCCCTTAATTTTTAACCCATGTGTTTTATAATGTCATAATTGTTCCAAATGCTGCCTTTAAAATGAGCTGATGCCATAAATATTTTCTTTTCTAATTTCTATATCATATTTTAAAGTATTTTTACTGGAGGGCTAATTTTCTATCTAATGAATAAACTATAATTTATTTAACCAATTCCACGTAAGTGAACATGCAGCTTGTTTCCCATTTTGTTGTTGTTGTTTTGCTTCTTTTTCATTATTACTTAAGGCCAGATTCCTATAAAGGCAGTCAAAGCTTATCTGAACAAGTTTATAAGACATTGCTAACTTCAGTTTCAAAGAGTTGCACCAGTTTACTTTCCCATCAATAATACATAAGCAATAGCTTCTGTCTTCCCTTTCCAGCATTTCCAGGATTCACAAAATGTTACCCTCTCAATAATTTATTCAAAAATGTTTATTGATCACTTTACTATGTGCCGGAGTCTGTATATACAAAGAAGAACAATGTCTAAAGGAGTTTGTGATTAAGTAGGAGAGACAGATGTCTTAAAAGTATGTATTTCCAGTTTAATTTTAAAAGTTCAGTAAGAGAGAATTTCCCAGTTAAGATGGCACTAGATAATATGAGGGCAATGCCACATCTACTTCACACATATAACAATGATAGGTAAAATATAAAAATAAGAAATTCAAAAGGCATGGCTAGATTCAAAGCCGAATATAGCTGAAGCCACGTGCCTGCTAGGTTCCTGGTCTCTTAAGTATCCGTAGTGTTGGTGCTGGGGGAGACTAATGTTTTGACAAATCCTTCCCCCAACCGCAGTGAATAATACATCCTCCTTTAACTGTGTGACATTTTACAGAGAGTTAAAGGTGTTAACGGGTCCTTTAGCTCCATGAAGGAAAATGCAACCTTCTCTTTTATTTTTTTTAATGCTTAATTCATTAAACCTAAAACCATTTTGTTATAAACATTCACTTAAACATTGAACACTCACAATCTCTCTAAATATTTTTATATTACTTACAAGGATAATCCATCAGTACTTACAGAGTTCAGTTAAAAATATCTCAAATATTTAAATGATCGTGAATACATTTAATTTTACTCTTCTAAATATTTAGTTGAAATCAAAACATGAAATACAAAATTCTCTTAAAGGCTTTAAACAATTTGAAGAGCAGAAAATCTACACATAAAATATATTAATTACAAGTATTACAGTAAAACTGAAATAGTTATAAATGTGATGATGAAAACATATAACTACACTACTAATAATTTCATTTTACATTTATATTCTTATTTTTGCTCTTCTGCTTTACTGTTCCAAGATCGTAGTAATCGTGCCAGATGCTAATTTTTTAACCATTTTATTTTATGTTGGAGTAGGCAATGGCAACCCACTCCAGTATTCTTGCCTAGAGAATCCCGTGGACAGAGGAACCTGGTGGGCTGCTGTTCATGGGGTCGCACAGAGTCGGACACGACTGAAGCGACTTAGCATTCAGCATAGTTGAGTAACAATGCTGTGTTAGTTTCAGGTGTACAACAGAGTGATTCAGTTTTACATGTATCTATTCTTTTTCAAATTCGTTTCCCAATTAGATTGTTAAGTGGGGAAGGGAGGGACAGTTAGGAAGTTTGGGATTGACATGTACACACTGCTATATTTAAAATGGATAATCAATAACAACTCACTGAATAGCACATGGGGAGATGTTGACTTTTATACCTCCTTTAAGGAGGAAATAATCTTTCCAAACCCCAAAGCAGAAGAATACTCAGACTTGCCAAGGTCTAGGGTTTACTCTCTCGATAAGTTGATTCTTAGTAGTTTGCAGAACCCAAAGTGACACAAAACGAGTCACTTACTTGGGATATATCCTTTCTAATAATGGATTTCTCTTGTTTGGTTATGGATAGTTTAGTTTATGAATATTATGAAATTTGTTTTTAAAATTCTAGAAATAATGTATACTTTAAAATGGACAACAGTACTAATTCATTGTCCTGTTGTTATGAGATTTTTTTTTTTGGCAAAAGCAGTGTAATCCAGATTTACATAGACTTTCATCTTCCTTCTCTATGGCTTGGAAAGAGTTACTCTCCGAGGGACCCTGTTCCCCTATAGTCCACAATAGTATTAAAGACCAAAATTTAGATTCTGGATACATGTGGGTGGTGGGGGTAGGAAAACATTAATTTAGCCTCTTTGAATTGGTTATGCCCAGTAACTCTATGCAAAGTAGCTGCTGGGAGCATCAACAACCCTTCTGAAGACATAAATGAGGGCAATGGTTTTACAAGACACAAGATCATGGAGAAAGGGGCCTGCCTGAGCCACTGTTGAAACCACAAATGAAGAGGGTGCTGGGACAGCTGAGAGGCTGCTATTCAGCAGTGCTAAGACTCTTTGCTGCATGATTGCTGAAAGATGAGGATAGAGGGTTAGCGCTCTAGTTGTTGAAAAATACCAACAGATTCTAGAACAGGAAGCAAACCCCCTTTCCCTACTCCCGCCCTTTGAACTTCCATCAGTACTTCCCATTGGTAGAAACTAACCAGAAGCTTGTTGGCAAATAATCTGGGAAAATGGAATATGCAGGTCCCTGGACTCTTAGACTACCTTGCAGTACATAAAAGGGCAAAAATGGGAGCCAAGAGTAAAAGGCGAAAATGATCATTACAACCTTTTTCTTCTCAGGGTAAGACACACCCCAGGAGGTCATCTATTTGGCTTTTTGAGTATGTGTTTTCTTTTTGAGAAATCCACTAGGTGTGCTTTTTTATCCTGCTTTGGATTGGTTCGTCTCCCCAGGTTTCTATGTCTCCACCAGGTGGAGTTAGAGGCTAGTTTGTTAAAGGGTTAAATTTAGAAAGTTGAGAGTTTTCATTTTCAGATTGGATGAAGCAAAGATAAACAATACCAAGGGGACTACTTTCCTCTGACATTTCCTTTTAAAATGTTACCTTGTTATTATCATACTTGCTTTGTCTGTTATGTCAAAGTGCACAATTCTCTGGCTGTGACTTGGGATACTTGTGTTGCAAGGGATAGAGACTCATTCCAGCTGGCTCAAGAAAAGAGAATACTATTATAAATACACAAGAAGGAATATCACAGACATTTTTGGAAAAGAAACGAAATATAGCAAAGGCCTACTGGGAGCAGGGGCTGCTCTTTGCCTCTCTTAGGGAACACATGGTCACTCTCATTTCTGTTTCTCATTTATTCATTATTCATTTGCTGAATATGCACCGAGTCTCCACTCTGGTGCTGAAGACTTGAGATACAAGGATGCATATGGCATTAAATGAACATTAAATGGGAAGAGAGTCATTAAACAAATAAATACACATCCATACAATTATAAATTACTATAAATGCTATGAATAAAATATGCAGCTTTTAAGATAGAGTGTAATATGGAAACTTAACAGCAATTAGGAGGTTGGGGAAAAATGTTTTTTAAGGGACGTTTAAACATAGACCTAAAAAGACAACTAGCAGTCAGCACAATTGGAGTGGAACAGGAAATTTGCTCAGCTAGAAAGTGTTTGAGCAAAATTTAACCAGTTCCTATGTATACATGGGCACTGGGCTTATTCTTTAAAGAGCTGATTATTTTAATATGGGTGAACACATTTGTGGTGAACAGAGGACATCCTCTCAGAATTAGGGAAAGCCCTTAGTTGTGGAAATCTGTGAAATAAACAATTCTCGTCCATTCAGATTGGGTCTTCACTTTATATTTGCTTTATATGGATATTGAAGGTAGAGATCATAAATTTGTTATTAGCACAGTTTTCCCTAACATTTGTTCCTAATAATTTTAAAATGCATGAAGATCACTTGCCTTGCATTTTGAGTTGGCCAAACTCCTTGCTTTTGGGGGGAATTTTATTTCATTAACTAGCAAATCTGGTTCGTTTTCTCACCACTAAAATGGCACAAAGGCAAGCTTCAGCCAGGTAGATAAACAGTGTTCTACCTGCAGATGATTTTTCTTTGAAATCAAGTCGTTGAGAATCCCAAGACACCACCTGACATGCATCTGGTATCACTGTATCCACTAATGTGGACTTGACTGTCAGAGGTCTGACATTCAGTCCTGGTCCTCTCTGACTCCTCACATGTAGTGGGCCATTTATAAATTAGTGGGTTGGCTGCCCTGAGCCAGAATGTTATTTTTCCTCAAGTCCTGATTTCACAGACAGGAGTCTCAAACTCACCGATTTCATACAGCTTCAGTGACAATTCTAATTCCTATGTTGATATTCCTAGGAACACCTACTTACTAGATCTTGGATAATGTACTAATAGACCATAGATACAAAGGAAAAAATTGAATAATCAATAAGCAGATCCTAAGTGTCTACTGGAGTAAAAGAATGAATATAAAATGGTCAGTATTCTCTCCTAGGTATCTCAGCCAAGCATATGGACTATTTAAATACCCTTCCTGTAAAGGAACTATTCCACTTAGAATTTTCTGAGAAATACCTAGACAATATAACTAATGTAAATTTACTTGCATCATTTGAATGACAGAATTGTCAATGTAAATGAAAACTTTCTAGTAACCCTGATTTACGATCTTTTCAGGTATTTATTTAAAGAAGAGGAGACTTCCAGGTTTGCTTTCTGGCCTGTTGTTAAGTCATTCCAATAAAAACAACTCAATATATTTAGTCTCCTCAGTCAATAGTATTTTATTATCTTTAGGGATTGTTTTGGTCTCCACACAGAGGTTGGGACTGCCAAAAAGATAAACCAAGATATGAAACTTATTCTATTATTCAAAATTAAAAATTATTTTCCCTGGTTGTATGGGCATGACTCCCAACTGAATCATCCAAAATAAACTAGTTAATTAGTTTCAGGATGGATAAGACAGACTATCCACAAAAAGATTATACTACATATAAGCTTATAAATATTCATTCTCTTATGTTGATAGTACTATATTTAGTGTATGGATGTGCAAAGAAAGTGAGTGAGCCTAGTAAGACTTTAAAAATGTTGTTCATCTCAGTGCATTGATTAAGATGACAGGCCAGGATTCAAATTCCACCTCTGCCACCTACTGTTGTGTAAGTATATGCTGTGTGTGTTCTCTATTATTGTATTGTGTTCTCTGCTCTCACTTCCTTCTTCTCCCTTCCTCTCCTACCCCCACCCCAAATTCTCCTGGACCATGATCTCCCTGGGGTCAAGTTCTGGGTCACCTCTATCACAGCCCAACCTCCACTGTCCAGTCTGAGGCTTGGCCCAAAGGACTCCTCAGCAAATGCTTGTTTAAGGATGTTTTTAAAAATGCTGTTTAGAAACTCTGTAGCAAAAGGCTAATCCTCTCATTGTGGACTGTGCATGGTAACTATACATTTCAAACTAAGCTCAGGATATTTATTCTGACAAGGTATGAGAATGTTTGTGGCACAATAGAGTGTATGTTTTGGAATGAAAAAGACCTAGGTTTGAATTCTACCCTGAATTCACCACTTAGCCTGCAACTTTGACCAGTTATAAAAATGTTGGTTGTTGTTCAGCCACTCAGTTGTGTCTGACTCTTTGTGACCCTGTGGACTGCAGCATGCCAGGCTTCCCTGTCCTTCACCATCTCCTTGAGTTTGCTCAAACTCATGTCCATTGAGTCGATGATGCCATCCAACTGTCTCATACTCTGTTGCCTCCTTCTCATCCTTTCCTCAATCTTTCCCAGCATCAGGATCTTTTCCAGTGAGTCAGTTCTTCACATCAAGTGGCCAAAGTATTGGAGCTTCAGCTTTAGCATCAGTCCTTGCAGGGAATATTCAGGGTTGATTTCTTTTAGTATTGGTTGGTTTTATCTCCTTGCAGTCCAAGGGACTCTCAAGAGTCTTCCCCAGCACCACAGTTTGAAAGCATCAATTCTTTGGCACTCAGCCTTCTCTATGATCCAACTCACATCCGTACACAACTACTGAAAAAGCCATATCGTTGACTAAATGGACCTTTGTTGGCAAAGTGATGTCTCTGCTTTTTAATATGCTGTCTAGGTTTGTCATCACTTTTCTTCCAAGGAGGAAGCATCTTTTAATTTCAGTCATATATTTATTCTAGGGATGCTCTGAAGATTTCACCAGACAGTCAATGTGAAGTGGCTAGTTCAGGATAGTAATTCCTAGCAGCTAGAACATGCCATAACTTTGGGCTAATTCCATCCTCATCGTCCCAGCCACAGTCTTCATCTCTGGAGTGGAGATAATAACTTCTTTGCACTAGCTTCAGGAATTAGATGAAGCCATGATGTGCTTAGCAGAATTTAATACACAGTAACTATTATTATTATAATACCATTTTTCTTCTAGTGGCAAGAACTCAGGAAGAGAAACAATTCTGTCTTTTCCTTTTCACTTTTTCTATCTCCTTCATTCTTGTCCCACGAAAGCACCGGGATGAAACCAAAACAAGGAAATCAAAGGGTGATATTTTAAAATACTTTTGACATATTCCAAAATAGTGAGGTGCATTTAATGCTTCTTCAGAAGAAGAGTTGAACACCTTGTTCTTGTAGCAATAGCAATTAGACAAGCACTGAGACCTTTTGCTTGTGTTTCTGGGTCATTCTTCAAAGTATTGAGTTATCCCAGAATGATTTCTTTCTTTTCTGGGACATGTGAAAAGAAGAAATCATTGGTGATGATTACTATCATCTACAGCCCCTCTCTTTTATTATGCATAGATGAAGCTGCCAAAACTTTGAAAAGTGGTATATATCAAACATATGGGAGTACAGGGCAGAAGAAATATTGCAGGAAATTTGGAGCCTATACTGCCACTAACATAATATGGGAATGTTTCCTATTTGATTGTGAGTGTGGGTGTGAGAAGGCAATGGCAACCCACTCCAGGACTCTTGCCTGGAAAATCCCATGGACGGAGGAGCCTGGTGGGCTGCAGTCGATGGGGTTGCGAAGAGTCAGACATGACTGAGCGATTTCACTTTCACTTTTCACTTTCATGCATTGGAAAAGGAAATGGCAACCCACTCCAGTGTTCTTGCCTGGAGAATCCGAGGGATGGCGGAGCTTGGTGGGCTGCCGTCTATGGGGTCACACAGAGTCTGACACGACTGAAGCAACTTAGCAGCCGCGGTGGGTGTGAGCGTGTGTATATAGGGGCAGTGTGAGAGAAAGAGAGTGAGAGAGAGTAAGAATTTGATGTTTAAAAAATTTTTTTCTCAGGTCAGAGATACCTCTTAAAAAGTAACTTACTGGTTCACTGAACCATACCATGGGATGGACTCTATTCAGGCTAGATTGAGTTTTATGTTCAAACCTGGGGAAATCTCTAGGAAAAAGGATGGAGTATTTTTTCTTTCCTTCCGGCAGGAGACTAGATTTCATCACCGTGCCCAGAGGATATTACAGGCCCCACTGCAAATCTTTCCCTTTTTAATCTTTTCTTCTCTTTTTTCTCTAATTTTGTTGTGGTATGAGACCCAGTTTATTATCTCTCCAATGAGACATATCCATCATTGCAAGAAATGAGAAATTTTAAAACATCATAATCTACTGGGGACTTCCCAGGTGGCTCAGTGGTAAAGAATCCGCCTGCCAATTCAGGAGATGCAGATTCAATCCCTGGGTCAAGAGGATCCCCTAGAGAAGGGAATGGCAACCCACTCCAGTATTCTTGCCTGATGGACTGTAGTCCATAGCATTGCAAAAGAGTAGGACTCAACCTAGAAACTAAACAAAAACAACAATCTATTGGTGCATGTGAGAAGCACCTGTTAGTGGTAAACTTACTAAATGATGCCACGAAGTTGCTCTTCGTGACCCTGAGGGTCTTTCAGAGTCTAACACACAGTGCATCCCACTGGGACCCTGGGCTACCCAGGCAGGCATGAGAGCCAGAAAACTTCCTAAGAGAAACACTTTTAAAAAGGTCTTTGGGGGCCTAGAATTAAGTCCCTGGAAACCAGAATTAAGACATTCACACAAAAGAGGGCCTAACTCTGGTCTGAAGAAGATATCATGTCCTGCTCAGATCCACTGCACAGAATACATTCTTGATAGTTGTTATTGGTTGAATGAAGGAAGATGATGTGAAGTTGAAGTCATAGCTTTAATCTGAGATGCAGGGTTGGAATGTGAAGGCTCCTGTGATCACTGAGTCACACCACCCTAAACTATTAGGCCCGTTTCAAAAGGGGGAGGAAGTCAATCCAGTCCAAAAGTATTCAACCTTTCTCTAACCCTTTTTCAACTAAAAACCTATTGCATGCTATGTGAACAGAGGCAGAAGGAGATGCTCTTGTTGGAGCTGGAGCGGGTGGGAGGGGCTCTCCAAACCAATGAAGCTGGCCATTTCCTGTCTTGCCTCACAAACACCTCCTGTCCTGCTCCACCAAGAGGGTCTGTGGGGCAATTTGCACAAACCAGAACCAATGCACTAGAAAGGGGATTGTCCCTTTAAAACAAGACTCCATGCTATTAAGCCAAAGAATGATAATCCGTTAGAAGCCAGCACATCAAAACTGAGCTGCAAGAGGCATTATACTAAAAGAGCAAGACTGGTTGCACATGGTGTGAGCTGTCACCTTCAATTGGTCCCAGATTAAGCTGGTTATTGGTGTGGAGACCTCTGCAATGGGGCAGGGAATAGGAAGCCAGGCACACGCAGTAAGCAATTGTGTGGGCGCAGGGCTGCCTCATTAAGGCCATGGGGAAATAAGAGCCACGCAGGCAGTGTAGGGAAGTGTTAGCAGTTCCTGGGGTCTCAGGACCAATAGAGAGGTCCTTGAGGGCTGAACACCCCTGACAGGTACCCCAGATAGTAGAAGGAACTGAGTGAGGGGGGAGATTCAGAGGCATTTCTTTGTATGGGAAACCTCCCAAGGAGACATCAAGCAGGATAGGAGGGGCATGAGAAACCCCTGGGAACTGTTGCCAAATACTCTCTACCCTGGACATAGTGTTCCAGAGGCTGCTTGCCTTCCCAGCAAGAGTAGATCACTTTAGGGCAGTCATCCAAGTTGGCTTCATGACGCACTGATGACAACCTGGGAATGTTACAGGCTGTTACCTCCTCCATTGGCTTAAAAGCTTGGTCCTCCAAACCTCCCAGCTCAAATTTGTTCCCAATTTTGACTTCTAAGAATGGAGTAAGGTGCATGACTATAAAGCCTGCAAGTCTCTTTTAAGCCCCTTGAAAGTGTTCTGGGTTCTGTAGGCTCACAAATTTATATTAAAGAGGGAGTTTGGTCTTCAGTTTATTAAGCAAAATTGCTCTCAGATACATTTAGAGATTGTGGTCAGTCTTCCTTATATATGAAAAAAGAGAGCAAGGAAGAATTACTTTCATTTTATGATGGAGACTTTATTTATGACTTTGTTATAGAGATAAAGAATTTCTTCTCTCTTCTTCTCCACAACAGGTCTGTCAGTTTTGGGGTCTACCTAGGACAACCTGTTCTGAGCAGCACTTGCTGGGAGTTCATAGCATCACTGTGTTCCTCACCCTAGGTCCCCTCAGGAGCGACCCAATCGCTCTGCAGTCTCTGTTAGACATTTATCCTGCCTGTTTATTCTCAGTGCTTATAACCAGCCAAAATATTCTATATTTATCTATTTCTTTATTATTATCTCTCTCAGTATTCTTTGCTGTGTCCCTACCATCTTGAACCTTGACCATCATGTGCCTGGCCATGTGTTCTAAGTGTTTCCCCTGATCCTATTTAACTTTCTCAACCAGTGGGCTGAATACCATCTTTATCCTTACACTCCAAGCGACAGCATTAAACTTAACTTGATCAAGATTTAACAGTAAGAACAGGTAGAACCAGGATTTGAACTCAGCACTGCCTAGATTTAGAGACTTCAGCTTTTATTTTTTTTTTATTCATTTTCATTTATTTCTTCACTAAACTGTTAAATTACTTTCAATTTTGCATAGCCCATCTCCTAAATTTTCTCTGTAGCTGCATTCTGTATCTACCAACCATTTTTTTTTTTCTCTAATCTTATGTTCTTATCTGCAAAGTTCCAATTGAATTAAAACCAGTCTCTTGATGAGAAGACTCTTTTCAGGTGTTTCACGGCCATTGGTTTTGTGCCGCCGTTTTGCCATGAAACAAGTAGTGGTCCCAGTAGCTGGGGAGCTGGGTGTGGTGGAATCGGTCTGGAGTCCTCATGACTCAGACAGATGGGCAGAAAGAGTCTTTTGAACTCAGGAGTCCCTCTGGGTGTGGAGGTTTGACTAAGGAGTGGGTAAACAGAAGATCATTTAGAAGTAGGGAAAACAATAAGAGAGAAAAAGAGTTGAGTTAATAAATGAATGAGTAAACAAGCCCACAAAGGAAAAAATGAATGCATTAATTGGTGGCATGAGAGCAATGTAATGACTGAGGGAGCGCATTGTTTTATTCTTAGTAACCTGGCCGGTTACTCTGGGGCTCTGATGACAGAAGGGACAAGCTTCAAGCCTCCTGTCCCCTCATTATTTATTTTTCAGCTTTATTGAGGTACAGCTGACCAATAAAAATTGTGTATATTTTAGGTGTACAATGTGATGATTTGATACAGGAACACATTGTGAAAAGATGACCACATTCAAGTTGATAAACACATCCATTACCTTAAGTAGGTAGGTTTTTTTGGAGAGGAGTGTGGTGAGCACATTTAGGATCTACTCTGTTAGCAAATTTCAAGTACACAATATAGTATTATTAACTCATTATTGACCAGAGATATATTACTACATCTTTTGTTGCTTGAACATTATTGATCAGAGGCATATCAACATTCACTTACCTAACAAATTTCCAGCCATAGGCGTTAGTTTCTGCAAAAGAACCCTGGTCAATAATATGTTAACTATCATCACCATGCTGTACATTAAAACTCCAGAACTCACCCATCTTACAACTGGAAGTTTGTACCCTTTGACCCCTCTTCCTACTTTCCCCATCTCCAGCCCTGGGAACTACCAGTCTAGTCCCTCTATCCGTTCCTGCACGGCCCGCAGCTCATTCTCTGCTCACTTTCACCACAGATTGACTGGTCTAGATGGAGCAGAGTCAGCCATGTCTATTTGGAATTCTTTAAGGGGCTCTGGAGGAGGTCTCCTGTTCTGCTTTTTTAATCTGGTGAGGGGGACTCCCTTTGACTTCATCCCAATCAGAGTATGAATGCCAGCTTCACAACCTACTGGGCTTAGGACCTGGAAGAAATAACTTATCCTCTTTGTGCTTCAGTTTCTTTCACTTCATAGTGAAGATTCTTAATTCCCATGAAGCATCATCAGGATTATGAAAAATTGTATAGAATACACATTTATACCTATACTCACACACACACAAACATATACCCACAGAGCCTAGTGCCATGCCTATAGTAAATAAATATAGCTGTCATTTGTTGAGACAAAGAGAAGGCAGAAAAGCAAAACAAAAAAATGGGAGGGGGGAATACATCCCATTATAATTGTCCTGATTAATGTGATTGATATGGGCAAATGAGTTTCTGAGTAGCAGCTTGTCTTCCTCTTCCACTGACATTCCAGAAACAGTTTTTCAACATCCTGTATTTTCTTACTGAAGGATGGGGCCATTTGATAGCTTCTATATTTCTTTTACTCTTGGGCTTTTCACAGTAACTTATTTTGATTAATGTCTAGTTAGTTATAGATTCTTACTTTTTCCTAAATCACTTTAGAGAATTTATAGGATCTTGTTATTAATATTTTGATGTGTGGATGCTTGAAGTTGGAGTGGTTTGTTCATAGATTTAGATGTTCTATTTGGCAGTGAGGTAATGGAAGCAGCAAACGTCTCTGGGCTTAGTTGCAGATTCCATACAACCCAAGAAACCATGGGTTGTATGACGATGCCTGATGAACTCCAAATTAGAATCATCTAAAGTTTTCCTCTTCTAGATATTTTGCTAATAGCTTAGTCTGTTATGGGTTATGCATTGCTGCAGTGATGGGAGGATTGGGAAACATACAGAAAAAAAATGGCTGAGCTTATTTAATATTTAGGAAAATAAACTCCAGTACTTTGGCCACCTCATGCTAAGAGTTGACTCATTGGAAAAGACTCTGATGCTGGGAGGGATTGGGGGCAGGAGGAGAAGGGGACGACAGAGGATGAGATAGCTGGATGGCATCACTGACTCGATGGACGTGAGTCTGGGTGAACTCTGAGAGTTGGTGATGGACAGGGAGGCCTGGCGTGCTGCAATTCATAGGGTCGCAGACAGTCGGACACGACTGAGTGACTGAACTGAACTGAGCTGAACTGCTTTGAGGTGACTTTGCAACATAATGAATTTTTCTGTGATAGTGGCAGGGTTTATAAAGCTAGTAAAATGTCTTAAAGTTCTGTAAAGTAGATTGTATGTGTAGTGCATCCCCTCTGGGCTGAGGCAGTTGAAAGTTAGTGTGCATCTTCCATCTACCTCTTCCCTTAAAGTGGCTACCTTAAAGGTCCTGTGTTCCAGATGGCTGAGCTGAAAGATGCAGGAAGGCTGAGGTACTCACTTGAGACTATAGGTGAGGGTAGTAAGACTTCATTGTGCAAAGCCTCTGCGATTTGAAGGTTTATCTGTTATTGCAGCACATTATAATGTATCCTGATTAACTCAGGGCAATTAAAAAATGCTCATGAGACAAAGCCATGGCAGAAAAAAAAAGGAGTGCAAAAAGAAAGAATAAAGTAATCCTGCAGAAATTGACTTGTGTTTGAGTTCAGGGTCCATCGCAGTCTGTGACTTTATATTAACACCACTAAACCTGTTTTTTCATCCATAAAGTGGGAATAAGAATAGTATATACTTCAGATGTTTGTGATAAGAATAAATGAGGTAATTCAGGCAAAATCAAAGTATTCTTCATAGTTCCTGGCACATATAAGCACTTTAAAAATGTTTGAAAATATCAAATAATAAAAAACTCTTTCTGCCTTATGCAGGATGTCAGTCAATATTATGAAAGCCAGTTCAGGCAAAACTACAAAAGAGAGGTTCTTAAGTTATAAGACCTACTGATGGATTTCAGAAAGTGGATAAATGCCATGAAATTGTATACAAAATTAAGTGCATAAGTAAATGTCTTTTATCTAAATATAATGAATACCAAGTGAGAGTTTTATTGAGAGTCTCACTTGGTTTAACAGACTATAGAAACAAATAATCAAGTTGAAATGTAAAAGATATTACAGTGCAAATATTGACAGGAAATGAAGACAGATAAGATGATTGTGAAGCTCTTAATCCTGTGGGACTGTGCACTGGTGAAAGGTTGCCACTTTTGGCTCTGATCAGTTTGCCTCTCTTGAAATGGCTTCAATCTCTATTTATCCCTCCTTGGTCAAATGTCCACACCCAGAGAGACTCCTAAGCTCTTTGAGTATTCCCATCCAGCCCTCCAAGAGGTTGAAGATGCTAGGCTTACCCCGCCACACCCAACTCTGCATCTACTGTACCCACTACTGACAGTTTTATGACAGGACAATGGAACTGACCACCCAATAAGAAAACACTTGAAAATAAGGTCCTAATTGTTTGTTTTATTTCAGTGGAAACTTTGGAAATGAAGAAACAAGCAATGAGAATACTTCAGAGGAAGAGCTCTGTAGTTGGGTCGCTTAACTGAAACATCCAAAGATAGTCTCTATTCAGGTGTGGTTGAATTCAAGAGTGTGAATTATACCAAGACTCTATCTACTGGTTTTACTTTTCCTTCTAAGTTCACTTCTTTAATGTCTAGGTTCTTGCCATAGAGGATGTGATTTTACATTTCATTAAGTAAAAGTTTCAGTTGAATCATTGAAATTCAATATCTGTTGCCTTACAAAGAGGTGCTAAACCATATGTGGAATTTGCAGGATTAACCAAAGATACATTATATAATGCTAAAACTATCTCACCTTTAACAAACAGGTTGACTTATGCAATATTAAGGAGGAAGTAGGAGAATGATTTCTTCAGAGAAAACAGTTTGTGAGAAGGTATGAGTGAGGAGCTTTAAAAAAATGTACTCCTAGAGCTTGCTGTGCTGTCTATAATCAGTTTCCCCTGCAATGTACTACTATATGACTCCCTCCTGAGGAATCTAGAGGATGAGAGAAGAGTTGACTAGCTTTCCTAGAAGCAGAGTGAAGGAGAGTTGCTGCTGTGTTCAGCTTGCACTTCCAAAGCTTGACAGCAAGAGTGATGCAGAAGTGTCTCCCTTTGACTGTGTGTTAATCTTCTAGGCAAAAGGCCTTAGACTGGGATGCTTAAACAACAGAGACTCATATACTCACAGTTCTGGAGGCTGAAATCCGTGATCGAGGTGTTGGCAGGTCTGGTTTCTTCTGAGGCCTCTCTCCTTGGCTTGCAGCTGGCCACCTTCTTGCTGTGATCTCACAGGTCTTTCCTCTGTGCAACTGTGTGCTGTTATAGTGATCTCTCACTATAAGGAGACCAGTCATATTGGCCCAACCTATTGGTCTCATTTTAACTTTAATTACCTCTTTAAAGTACCTTTACTCAAATATAGTCACATTCTGAGCTACTGGGGATTAGGACTTCCACATATGAACAGGAGATGGGGGGCACAGTTCAGTCCATCATAGAATGTGTGGGGCTATATATCGGAGAGGGTTGTCAGGAGAGCTATCTTAGATTCTGCCAGAAGCTTGCCTTGTGGACATTTTATGGCTGTAGTAAGAATAGGGTTCCAGGAGTAATGAAGAAATAGTCCTCTGAATGAGGGCATGGAGGATATGAGAACTCCTGCGTTCGAGGTTTCCAAAGAACCCATGAAAATGCCCACAGGAGACAGAGGCAGAGAGCACAAAGCCAGGACACCACAGCACCAGGCATGTAAGACCTTTCCTGCTGCCTCCTCCCCTTTCATCCCTACCTTCAAATTCAATTTGACCCTAAAGGGTAAGAAATCTACTTAGTAACCTGGGGAAGAAGAAGATAAAGTTGTAAGTTGGGAAAAGAGAGAAATAAGAAGAAAAAGACCATGTTCTCATTCCTTTCCAGTCTGTAAGTTTTCATCAACCACAAACTCTGGTTAGGGGAGGAGAAGTTATTATGACTTTGAGAAAAGGTAGACCTTTGACTAAGAAGCAGGCCTTGACATTCTAAATGCAGAATTACTTCTTAAAAATATAAAGAGCTTTTTATTCTTTGAGAGTGAGAGAAAGTAAACAGTTTATTGAAGTCTTCATGGAAGGTTAGAACTTCGTCCAATATATTTTCGGAGGACAAAGGTAAAATTTTAAAAAGCTGTGTGCTAAGTCACTTCAGTTGTGTCAGACTCTTTGCGGCCCTGTCTGTGGGATTCTCCAGGCAAGAATACTGGAGTGGTTTGCCTTGCCCACCTCCACGGGATCTTCCCAACCCAGGGATTGAACCCATGTCTCTTATGTCTTCATGTCTCCTGCACTGGTAAGTAGGTTCTTTACCGCTAGCACTAGCTGGGAAGCCTTTAGATCCTGTAAGTTTTATTTATTCTATATGCTAGAGGTCTTAGTGATCAGTCTTTGTGGTTCTAACAGTTGTCTCAGACTGTGTTGATTGGTTTAGCTGAGAAGATGGACACTAATCCCCAAGTACAGCAAGATAAGAACTCTCACAAGACTTGGATTAATGCCTGTCCCTAAAGTTAGAGGATGTACATGGATTCCCATTTTCCCAAACCAGTTTGGGAAACACTAGTGCCTCAAACACATGTTAAGCTGGCGAAATGAAACAATGACCAATAATATGTGACCAGAAACTCTCAAGTCAGTTATATGTTTAGAAATATATAACAGGTAGAATGATACTGGGAAATATCCCAGTATACAAATTAGCAATCCTGGAATTTAGTTGTGATACTGTCACTAGCTGTGTGTGATAGCAGCCACCCACTTAACCTCTCTGAGCCTCAACAGCTTCAGCTACATAATGATGGGTGTGGGCTAAATCCTTTTCCACTGTTCTTTTCTTCTGACCATGCCTTGTCACCTGCAGAATCTTAGTTCCCAATCATGTACCGAAGTTCTTTGACCAGGGATCGAACCCATGCCCCCTGCAGAGAAAGTGCAAAGTCCTAACCGCTGGACCACCACAGAAGTTCCAATCCTTTTCCACTTTTAACCCCATCTATGGAGGTGTAGAAAAACCTTGTTTCTAGAGAGAGGAGTTTGACTTTGTAGTAATTTTATTTTGATTTCTTTCTCAAATCTATGACAAACAATCTGTCACAACCCCCCAAAATACTGGAAAGTTAATTGAAATGTGGATAACTTCCAGAAATGCGATCTCATTGCTTCCCTTTTACCTGCTGGGTATAATCATGTCCTAGCTGCCTACATTTTTTTTGCTTCTAAAGCATCTTATAAACCAGCAGAAGATCAGTTGGGACTTTTATAAGCCTGGCAAAACCACTCTTTCTTTAAATTGCATCGCCTGCATAATGGGAAAATCCCACTCAGTTTACCCCCTCCAGAAAGTGACTTCAAATGATTGGAAAAAGAATGATAAAGCAACAATGGAGAGAATATCCTGCAATCCTTTAATATCCTCTGCATAGTCATTTTCTGCCTATTCTTGCAGTTTGAGATCACAGGATTCTGACAACCTAATAACCCTTCATGCCAATAAAGTCGAGACTGCCTTTTTGTTTGATGTTGCTCGGAACATGCAATTATCCAAGGGCAGGTTGTAGGTTAACGTTTTCATCTACCACAGCTCTTTCTGCCTGAGAGAGACTAGGACAGACCTCTCAGTTTCAGTGAAATGAACTGGCCTGGGATTTGCTAGGTTTGAGATTTTACCTTTCAGAATGCTGGATGCTGTAAATCCTATTTGGAGGAGATATTTTGGCTCTTTAAGAGTGACCATTTTGCTTCCAATATTTTTTTAGATGAAAGATCCAGAAATTTCCATAATGTCCTACTTCCATCACCATTTAGACTTCCTTTTGAAGCTTCTGTCCCTCTTTTAGATATGAAGGGATTTACAATCAGATTCTCAGGCCCCTGAGAGAGCACTCTGGGATGGAGAGATGGCACTCTCAAGACAGATGGCTCCTTCCATTCTCAAGACAGATGGCTCCTTACACCGTCCCCACCTAACCTGCTATTTGCTCTGTTTAGTAGTAGAAATACTAAGAGAATAAAGAAAAATTAAGAGGTCCCAGCCTTCCAAAGGGAAAATAAGCATCCCTTTGTGGGATTGTCATTCCAGTGTTCTGAGCCCTGCATCCCTTATCTGCACCCCTTCCCCACACAGAACTAACTCCAGGAAGCTCTCTTTTGACATTCCTGGGCTGTATAGAGGAGGGATGTCCCAGTGCCTCTGTGCATAAATATCACCTTCCTTCCTCCTTCCCACCATTTTCCCAACAGTGAACTACTATTCTTTGCATTGCTACTCTTCTGGCAGCCTCTGATGTTAAAAGCGCAGTGAGATAAAGAACAATTATAGATACGAAAATGCTTTCTAGGAGCCTGGAGCAATAAAATCAGAAGATTTCAGCATCTTTGCACCATTGTACCTTCCCGGTCTGAACTTGAACAAGTCAGTAAATCTCTTAAAAGTTAAGATTTTTTATATATCCAGTGGGATGACAAGTCCTTCTCACCTCACCTCATGACATGTTACAAGAATCGAATACAATAATGTGCCATATGCAACTGAAATGTTAGCTGTCATGAGGGATTGCACTGCTAATGATTTCATTGCTAACTCTTATGAATCATGGACTATGGGCTGTTCATTACTTACATGGATTCATTCTCACAACTCCCTGCATTTTTAGTGTTATGTTCCCATTTCACACATAACATGAAGAAAATAAAATCTGGATGGTTATTGGACTTCCCTCCTGGCTTAGATGGTAAAGAGTCCTCCTGCAATGTGGGAAACCTGGATTCATTACCAGGGTTAGGAAGATCCCCTGGAGGAGGGCATGGCAACCCACTCCAGTATTCTTGCCTGGAGAATCCCCATGGACAGAGGAGCCTGGTGGGCTACAGTCCATGGGATCTCAAAGAGTTGGACATGACTGAGCAACTAAGTAGCAGCAGCAGAATGGTTATTCTACCCAAAGTAGTACAATTATTCACATCAGAGTACATAACTGACTCTTAAAAGCAAGTCTGCATGATGCTGAAATCAGCTTTCTTGTGCAAAATCTCTAAGGTATTTCCTATAAGAACTGGCCCGCCTGCCTGGGGTAATGAGGGTGTATTTCTGATCCGCTTTGGTGATTCTTCTCCACCTGCAGGCTGTGCAGTGCGTAGCAGTTCTGGATATCTTGGCCTCCATCCTCTGACCACTGGTGTCCATATCTTTCCATTATCCCCAGATTTAAGACAGGAGAGAGCAAATGGCAAAGTCTAGCTGTGACAAATCCAACGTATATGTTTTACATGTAAAACCCATTTTTTGAGGTGTAAGCAGAGTTTGCAAAAGACCATGGTGTCCGAGGGCAAATTCATTCTATAGCTTTGATTTGAATGCCTAATAAGTGCTAAGCACTGTGCTGTGTGGGGGAATGTAAAGAGAAAGCACAGTGTCAAATCTCAGGCTGGCATCTCTCAGTCCAGGAGTTAATGTAAGCCAGTCAACAGAGGGTTACAGTTGAGAACAATGCATTCTAGGTCAAAGATTCACTGACTGACTAACAATAGGACAGATAGGAGAGCCAGCTAACTAGAAGAGTGGTTGAGAAAAGTGTGTGTGAGGGAAGACTTCTGGACTGAGGTAACCACATACTTAAGCCTCAAATAATCACCAAAGTTAACATTATAATAAAATTTTTTTTCCTTCCTTTTCAGGGCCTGTGTCTGCAATCTCCTTGAGCTTTCAATTCCCTATTTCTCCGGATCTTCCATTGATTTTTCCCTTAGCCACAATTTAATTATTAAAAAATTTAAATCTAAAGATTTCTCTTCTATCCTTTTCCCTTGAGCCTTGATTGGCTTAAAAGCTGTCAAATCCTTTGTTGTTGGAGTCGGTGAGCCCTAATAAAATTCTTTTGTCCTTAAAAATCAGCTAAGAGTAGCTTTAAAAGTCCTGAAATGCTATAGTCATACCCTAATCACTTCACTTGGCCTACAAGACCTTGAACACAAGGCCACTGCTTTGACCATCACTGGACAAGCAAATATCTGGGAAAATTTTTGGCTGGAAGAGCCAATGAATGAGAGAGATGACAACTTCTCTATCATACTAATAATATTCTGTAATTTGTGATTGCTTGACTTAGACCTGATGCCTAGTTATTAAGGTTCAGAATGAGGGAGATTAAGTTGTTAGACTGCCTGGCTTTGAATCTTCATGCTGCTACTGCTAAGTCACTTCAGTCGTGTCCGACTCTGTGTGACCCCATAGACAGCAGCCCACCAGGCTCCCCCGTCCCTGGGATTCTCCAGGCAAGAACACTGGAGTGGGTTGCCATTTCCTTCTCCAATGCATGAAAGTGAAAAGTGAAAGTGAAGTCGCTCAGTCGTGTCCGACTCTTAGCGACCCCATGGACTGCGGCCTACCAGGCTCCTCTGTCCATGGGATTTTCCAGACAAGAGTACAGGAGTGGGTTGTCATTGCCTTCTCCGTGCTAGTATTTACTAAATGTGTAACTCTGTCGAGATAGTTAAATTTTCTGAGTTTACTTTCCTCAACTACAAAATAAGGACAGTATACTGGTCTCAATGGACTGTTGAGAGGAGAAAATGAGATAATTTTCTGATGGCACTTAGTATCCTGACTGGAGTGAACAAAGTGCTCTGTGATGGGTGATATACCCTATGGTATTCCGTGATGTTCATTGGTGCTCTATGGTGTACTATGGTATTCTGGGGTGCCTGTGGTGTGTTTTATTCCGTAGTGTCTGTGATGTTCTGTGTTGTCCTGTGGTAGTCTATGGTATTCTGTGGTATCGGTGGTGTTCTGTGATGTACTGTGATGTCTGTGGTGTTCTTTGGTATCTGTGGTGTTCTGTGGTACCTGTGGTTCTATGTAGTGTTCTCAGGTGTCTATGGTGTCCTGTGATGTTCTGTGGTATTCTGTGGTGCCTGTGGAATTGTGTGGTGTTTAGAGGTGTCTGCAGTGTCCTGTGTTGTCTGTGGTATTCCGTAGTGTTCTATGTTTTCTGTGGTATTCTGTGGTGCTTGTGGTATTCTATGTTGCTCTGTGGTATTCTGTGAGGTTCTGTGGTATTCTGTGGAATTGTGTGTTTAGAGGTGTCTGCAGTGTCCTGTGTTGTCTGTGGTATTCCGTAGTGTTCTATGTTTTCTGTGGTATTCTGTGGTACTTGTGGTATTCTCAGGTGTCTATGGTGTCCTGTGGTATTCTGTGGTATTCTGTGGAATTGTGTGGTGTTTAGAGGTGTCTGCAGTGTCCTGTGTTGTCTGTGGTATTCTGTAGTGTTCTATGTTTTCTGTGGTATTCTGTGGTGCTTGTGGTATTCTATGTTCTGTGGTATTCTGTGATGTTTTTGGTATTCTCTGGTGCTGTGGTATTCCGTAGTGTTCTATGTTTTCTGTGGTATTCTGTGGTGCTTGTGGTATTCTATGTTCTGTGGTATTCTGTGATGTTCTGTGGTATTCTGTGGAATTGTGTGGTGTTTAGAGGTGTCTGCAGTGTCCTGTGTTGTCTGTGGTATTCCGTAGTGTTCTATGTTTTCTGTGGTATTCTGTGGTACTTGTGGTATCTGTGGTACTATGTAGTATTCTCAGGTGTCTATGGTGTCCTGTGGTATTCTGTGGTATTCTGTGGAATTGTGTGGTGTTTAGAGGTGTCTGCAGTGTCCTGTGTTGTCTGTGGTATTCTGTAGTGTTCTATGTTTTCTGTGGTATTCTGTGGTGCTTGTGGTATTCTATGTTGCTCTGTGGTATTCTGTGAGGTTCTGTGGTATTCTGTGGAATTGTGTGTTTAGAGGTGTCTGCAGTGTCCTGTGTTGTCTGTGGTATTCCGTAGTGTTCTATGTTTTCTGTGGTATTCTGTGGTGCTTGTGGTATTTTATGTTCTGTGGTATTCTGTGATGTCTTTGGCATTCTGTGGAGCTCTGTGGTATCCTGTGGTATCTGAGGTGACTTGGTATTGTGTGGTGTCCTCTGTAGTGTTCTGTCATTCTCTGTTGTGTCCTGTGGTGTGGTGTTCTGTTCTGTTATCCCATGGTGTCCCATGGCAGCTGCTCTTTTCACTCTGCTGGTGGGTCTGGAGTGCTGTTGAGTGCTCTGGTTGTCTTAATCTAATTAAGCAGCTGTGGGGAGAAGGAAAGGAAAAAAGTGAAGTCGCTCAGTCGTGTCCAACTCTTTGCGACCCCATGGACTGACAGGCACAAATAGGGACAACCTACCTTCTTCTGTGTGGGGGAGCAGCTGGAGTGGACCAGTCCTTCAGACCATTGTGAGGACCAGTATATTGGGAGTTCTGAGGAAGAAGCCCCATGCTTTCTACCTCAGGCTTTCTGGGGAGGACTCATGAATAGAGCTGGATGAAGAAGACACATGGGGGTGGCAATCTCCTCACCTGTGTGCTTGCCTAAGAACCCGAGGCACATGCTGTCATTTGGGTCCCTGCTCTGTATACTTCAAGGCCTTGTTTCATTTCTAACTTGTCCCTTCTACTTTCTCAAATCTAACTCAGAACTTCAGAGGAGATTCAATTACATCTCTAGAAGCAGAAAAATGAAACATTCTGTGTTTCTGCCAACAGATCCTCCTCCTGTTTTCCTGCCTTTCCACTGTCATTCTATACTCACACTTGGCTGGGGCACAATAAGGCACTTCAACTCTACTCAGAAGTCATTACAAAAAAGTAAAATAAAATTCTCTTTAGAGATACGCTATCTTAAAACCTGCCAAGACAATTCCCATTAGAAATGGTAAAATTCAATCATATATTTAACAT